>NC_037342.1:67537450-68162450 GCF_002263795.3 Bos taurus | reverse complement strand
CATCTTTCAGGATTTGAAAGAGCTCAACTGGAATTCCATCACCTCCACTAGCTTTGTTCTTAGTGATGCTTTCCAAGACTCACTTGACTTCACATTCCAGGATGTCTGGCTCTAGGTCAGTGATCACAGCATCGTGATTATCTGGGTCGTGAAGATCTTTTTTGTACAGTTCTTCTGTGTATTCTTGCCACCTCTTCTTAATATTTTCTGCTTCTGTTAGGTCCATACCATTTCTGTCGTTTATCAGGCTCATCTTTGCATGAAATATTCCCTTGGTATTTCTAATGTTCTTGACGAGATCTCTAGTTTTTCCCACTCTGTTTTTTTCCTCTTTTTCTTTGCACTGATCGCCGAGGAAGGCTTTCTTATCTCTCCTTGCTATTCTTTGGAACTCTGCATTCAGATGCTTATATCTTTCCTTTTTTCCTTTGCTTTTCAGTTCTCTTTTCACAGCTATTTGTAAGGCCTTCTCAGACAGCCATTTTGCTTTTTTGCATTTCTTTTCCATCTGGCATGGTCTTGATCCCTGTCTCCTGTAAAATGTCATGACTCTCTGTCCATAGTTCATCAGGTACACTGTCTATCAGATCTAGTCCCTTAAATCTATTTCTGTATTCAATATCTCCCCTCAAATAGAGTCTCATTACTGATTCTTTTAGTGGCCATGTCTTATTTCCATTATCAGACTGGATGTATAATAACTTGCTTATTAATCCATCATACATACACACATGTAAGTGTCTTAGAATGTTTACAAACGTAATTCATGAAATACAAATATGAATTAATCCTTTAACATAAGCTTCTAGATAATGTTGAGATATGGGAAACAGAAGTGGAAAAAAATAGGCAAGATAGCATAACAAATGATTGAAGAAACAGGAAGTCTTTGAGATTATAGTGAAAGAGGTTATCTTCCATTATTAAATCAACTCACTTGTACATAGACTAGGTTTCCCCCCCTTCTTTTCCTCTGCCTTTTTCAAGACACTAAATTCTTTGCAGTTGTTATCTCTTATGGTAATGAGGTACAAAGTTTATGAGAAGTTTGAGATCTGACAGAGGAAAATGACTTTGCCAATCCTGAATACCAATTCAGAGGTCTAATGATCGGTAACTCCCTATCAACCACTAAGGTTATCAATTCTGCACATATCACAAGCAATGCATTAATTTCTTTAACAGCACAAAAAGACCAACACTGAGCATGCTGATAAGAAATGTGCAAAATTCTATCCTGCTCTTAGCTGGTGATGACCACATGCTGACAGAATTAACAACTGTGTACCGTAGTATAATAACAACATATAATTAATAGTTTTACATATTAGTGTAAGAAGAAAGATCCCTTCGTGTCAAAACAAAATATAACAGAGTTGACCTGAAAAAAGGAACAAAAATGTGGTAATTAATGCATTTCACATCTTCTAGCTGCAATATATATTTGAATGTCTGGCAATTATTCACTAAAGGAAGGGTGTGTTGAAAAATAATAAGATTTTTACATGTGAATTTGTCAATTTGACAGATGAAGAGTTTATATAGTTGTGAATAGGGTTTTGTGATTCTGACATGAAATAGCTTTGACTATGATCTCGAGTGGTAAATAAGGGAATAGCTGGAAGAGATGAAATGATAGCTAATAGAAAGAAAGTAATATAGTTAAATAAAGCAGTACCTTAAAAATCAAAAGTTCTGAAGCAGGAAAAAAACATGTAGACAGATAAATATTCAAAATAATTCTCCCTATTCTACTTTACAAATAGAAATTGTGCACTTAAAATAGATTTGTCAGTAGCATTTTTCATGAAGAATATGAAATCATTTTATAGAAGCATATTCCATTTTCTTCTCTATAGATGTATGATGATAAGGAGATGCATTTGTTATTCTATTTTAGAATAGTTTAATTTGCATTCTTAAAAAAACAGAGTGATACCAAAGGATTAAAACATATTTTTCCTATTTCTTTATTGAGATAATACAGCCTGGTAATGTGGGGAAAAATATGGATAGAGTTGCTTCAAGACCTTGGTCACTTTTTTACTTCTTATCAAACTCAAGGAGTGACCTAGGACAAAATTACCTTCTCTCTCAAAGCTTATTCCAAAGGTTATATAATGGATTCGATAAAACGTAATATCTATTATTTGAAATTACAAATCACAACACATAATGGTTAAATACACAGCTAAGCACCCACTCTCAGTACATATTTAAATCTGTTTCCATGCACCAACTTTAAGTATTTTACAACCTGGTGGGAGATAAAGAATGTAAATATTCGATTACATTACATGGTTAGTAGTTAAACAATAGAGTAAGTACAGAGTGTAGTGAGTATGATTAGAAACAGTTGATATGTCTTAAAGAACAGGAAAGAAGGTATCATGGATGCAATTTCTGAAATGACACCAATGGGCAAGCAGGAAATAAACTAGATGAAGGGAAGACAGAACCCCAGTCAACGTAACAGCACTGGAAAGGCCAAATCTGGAAACATTAATATTAAATGTTGGGATGACTGTCCAGGTTTATGTGTACTGCTCTAGAAGTATTGTAAGTAGGAACAATTTACCCAGGTTTCTAATGTCATGGAATCAACAGCTGTATGATCCTGGTGTGACCTGGCCCAAGTGTGAATCAGTGCAATGGGGCTGCCTGGAAGATGCTTGGGTGTGGTAATAAATATATCACTGTGCCTGCAGGGCTATGGCAACTAGTGCGTATCTGTGGTGTGCACACCTCAGACCATACTGGCCTGGGGCCTTCTGTTTCTCTGCTTCTCTGAAGGTCAATTTCCTTGTTTCCACTTATAAATGACCCACATTCCTAAATGTAAGCACATCTTCCTAGATGACAAAGGCTTCCCCTTTAAGTGTTCTTCAGTATATCAACCTTAAACCTACAAAGCACGCTTGAACCTCAGAGCTATTGTGTTCTGTTTCTATCAGTTAACTCCATGATTTATATCATCACTTCTTTCAGGTCTTTGCTCAGCTCTTGCCCTATCTGCATCCTCCTCCTGAATCAACACATAAAAATAACCTCCTGCGTCATCATTCACTGGCCCTTTTCCCAGTTGTGTATAATTTCACAAGTAGCACTACCTGTTACATATTCGGTATTCTACCTGTGTGTGTTTATCTACTTTTTGTTCTCCCTCACTAGAATGTGAGTTCAAAGAGATCACAGACTTCGTATATTTTATCACCTACTGCCTCTCCAGAATAGAGGACAGTGTCTGGATTATAGCTAATCATTCGATACCAAGTGGGTTGAATATGTTCATTTTTCTCTTCTATAGGAAGGAATTATTAGATAACTTTGCAAAATTTTATGAAGAGCTTGTTCAATTTTTATATTCAACAATATATTACAGGGATGTTTTTTAGCTGAAAGTAAGCGCTAAGTACATCTTGAAAGTGAGGTTTGGTGATAACCCCTCCTCTGACATTTTCCATTCCCTGATTTTCATTATGGGTACTTAATGGAAAAATATTTCAAACCAAAAGTGGGATGTTAACAGATATAAATACATTTAGAAGTTTGTGGAAAAGATTACAGAAGTGGAATTTCTCCCAAGAGAATTAGGAATGAAGGAGTCTGGCTTCTGTGATAACTTCAACAGAACCTCTACAACAGTGCTTTTTAAACTTTCTCATCTCAGGACTACTTGGACTCTTAAAAATTATCGAAGATCCTAAAGATCCTCAGTTTATGATGTTTACAGCCAGCAGTATGCTGGGGTCAGCTCGTACTGAGCAAAAAAAGAGTCATTCATTCTTGGTGAGCCTTTCTTCTCAAATTTGCATTCAGTTATGTTACTTGGTAGCTTGAAATCAGCCATGGTCAGAAAATTCACATGATGCAATTGAATTGAAAATGTTAAAAATTGGGAGTTTTTTGTGAGCCAGTTTACAAATCTATCACCGGTTGTATCTCTCCATATTTAATAAAGAATTAAACAGAGACATAAAATGCACAAAAACTTTGTGTACTTATGATAGAAATAAAAAGGTAAGCACCTTCTTGGCATTATTATGAAAACAGTTTTAGCCATGTCGACGCTGGGAGGGTTCAGGGGACTGTCTGTGGTCCCCAGTCTACACATTTGGAACCACTTTAGATATCATGGTAGCTGGAATCTGATCCTATCTCAACAATTTCATCTGAAGCCCATGAACAAAAATCAGAAAGTACATAAATGTAAGCTAAAATATATCATTATTTCTTGAAACTTACTAGCCAATAGGATTAGCTTGTGGGATTTCCTTATTTGAATATAACAACACAGAGTCATCTCTCTTCATATTTAATGAGAGATTGCTTCCTTCTTACACCTCATGTTAGACAACATGCATCAGAAATGAGCTGTAATCTTCAGTGATCTTTGCATTGAAACAGCAAAGACTAGTGGTTATAGCAATGGCTTTTCTCAGATCAGTAAAGACCAGCTGAGATGACCACAGTGCTTGGATGGAAATGGCAGAAAAAGTGATCGAATTTCAGGCAACAGGGATCCATGGAGGAAAAAAATATATATATATAGAAGAAAAAAACAGTCAGGATTGCTGATGCAGGGACTATTGAGATACAATCATGAGGGATGCCAACAAATGCTTAGATACACATGGTCATGTAAACTGCTGAAGTTTTTCTATAGAAAGTAATAATAAGGACTGAACACTGAACTTTAGGACTGAAATTTACTCAACAGAGGATTTCACTGGTATTGACGTATATGGTTTGCCTATAGGTAACTAAGGCTTATCTAGTGCAGTTTCTTCCAACTATTCACAACACAACTCTTTTCATTGCTATGTAGCAGATTACCCAACTTATCATCTTAAAACATCAACCAGTTCTCACCTCACAGTTAGCCTCGCTGGGTCATCTGCTCAGGTTCTGATAAATTAAATTCTCACCCAGAGATTCAACTCAAGAAGAATCTGCTTCTGACGTTGTTTACAGAAGGTTCTTCTGTCTGCAGGACTGAAGGCCTGGATTCTAGCTGGCTGTCATCTAGAAGCCACCCTCAGCTCCTAGACATTTCCTAGAACACCCCTCATCTCTCAGAGACTATTTGCATTTCGTAGAAGCTACCTGTAGTTACTTGCCTCATGGGCCTCCTTTACATGACTTCTTATCTCATCAAGCCAGAAAATAAAATCTCTAGAGCAAGTCCACTAGCAATATGGGGTCTTATATAACATAAAATAATCACAAGAGTGACATCATCCCACTTTTGCCAGATAATGTAACGTAACTATGAAAGTGGAATCCATTGTCATAGTCTATGGTTAGAAGCAACCCACAGGTCTTACCTACATTCAAGGGGAGAGGATTTATCAAAAACATGAATACCAGAAGTGGGGGCTATTGCAGGTGGAGGTCACCTTATGATACATCTATCTACTCACCACAATAATACTCAGAAAAACTGATAATATTTGTAGAGATATCAGAGAAAATAAAATGTGGAATTTTCATATGGGATTTGCAATAAGAATGTTGTAGTGATTATAATAAGAAAATAATCATGAAGTATTTGGAAATATTAAAAATATTTTTATAAAACTTTCAAATAAAATATTTAAATAAGAAATTGGGAGCATGCTTCTGCTCACATAAAATTTTTATGTAAGGTTTTATATTTGAAATGTTCACAGGAAATTTCCTAATCAAGATTTTTAATGATGATCTCTTCGAAATTCTTGAAAGATACCATCAAGGAGAAACTTTGCTCAAACAGAAAGGTGATAAAATATTTAATACCCTTTCCATAACCACTGAAAAATTTACATCATTAGAAATTATTTTTAAAGACTCTAACAGCACTGCCCTTTCTTTTTTGACACATATAATGTTGAAAGTTCTTGTGATAATGCAAACTGATTTAAAATTCAATGGAAATTTTTATATCAAATATATCAAGCCAGTTCCAATTTGCAGAAAATCTATTAGAAAGCCACCCTGAAGCTGGCTTCCATGCCACCAGGATATCTCATCAAACACAGAATGGATAGATGTATCTGATGTATGAGGTCACACCCATTTGGGTCAACCTCTGAACTTTACTTACCAGGCACACCTGTGTAAGCTCCTTTGGGCTGACTGCCTACATTCTTTGAGTATCTTAACTAGAACTGATCTGATATCTCTACAGAGTCCTTTTTCTACCAAGATGTGTTTTACATTCACTGTTGAAAAATAGCCTGTTTAACAGATTAAACTCTTCCCTAGGTATCTTCACCATACAATATTTGAGCTGCATGTGCTAACTTTTCTTTCAAGATCTCAGGGTGTGCCACTACACCTAATGTCCTTTGGCCTGCACTCTGAGAGTTTCTGAAGAGGGTCATGCCCAGGTTAGTGGCTACAGACAGCCTGAGACAAATTGGCTCTGAAACTGGAGAAATATGTACCTTGGAGCATAATTCACATCTGTGATCCATCAATGGACACACTATTTTAGTGAGTTCCAATGCCATTTAAACAAGCAAACAAACAGCCTAGATCGAAACAGGATCTTTGGACAGGCGATGCATACACTGGCAAAACTTTGAACAATATAGAAAAGTAATTCAAAAGAAACATCAACTGACATGACCACCATATCTTGGAGACAACCTCTAGAATATTTTAGTGAATGTATTTGTAGGTCTTTCACTTTGTGTATAAGCATAAATGGGCAGGTATATAGCTTAAAAGACATGTAGGGAGATTAAATATTTATATGGATGGATATAAATATGAATGGATTTCATATTTATATGAATTCACCCCAAACACACCCTTGTAAAGGTGCTTCCATACATAAGTATGTTGTAGGTAGTTTTTCCATTTCTTCAAATGGATATTTCAATCATCAAATCAATAAAATAAGATAATTTACATATGTATTCCGCTTTGATTACTAAGCTCTCAATTGAAGGATACTTCTCTATTTCATCTTCTTAGGGTAAAAATTCTCTGAGATTGTTCAGAAATTGAATATGCTACTATATATTTTGTCAAACACCGTCAGACTGCTCACCAGAGGAACTATATTTACACTTTACCAAGAGAGGGTGAAAGTTCCTATTTTTTCTTACTATCTTAAGTAAAGTGGAGAATGAAAAAGTTGGCTTAAAGCTCAACATTCAGAAAACGAAGATCATTGCATCTGGTCCCATCACTTCATGGGAAATAGATGAGGAAACAGTGGAAACAGTGTCAGACTTTATTTTTTTGGGCTCCAAAATCACTGCAGATGGTGACTGCAACCATGAAATTAAAAGACGCTTACTCCTTGGAAGGAAAGTTATGACCAAGCTAGATAGCATATTCAAAAGCAGAGACATTACTTTGCCAACAAAGGTCCGTCTAGTCAAGGCTATGGTTTTTCAGTGGTCGTGTATGGATGTGAGAGTTGAACTGTGAAGAAAGCTGAGCACCGAAGAATTGATGCTTTTGAACTGTGGTGTTGGAGAAGACTCTTGAGAGTCCCTTGGACTGCAAGGAGGTCCAACCAGTCCATCCTAAAGGAGATCAGTCCTGGGTGTCCATTGGAAGGACTGATGCTAAAGCTGAAACTCTAATACTTTGGCCACCTCATGCGAAGAGTTGACTCATTGGAAAAGACTCTGATGCTAGGAGGGATTAGGGGCAGGAGGAGAAGGGGACGACAGAGGATGAGATGGCTGGATGGCATCACTGACTCGATGGATGTGAGTCTGGGTGAATTCTGGGAGTTGGTGATGGACAGGGAGGTCTGGCGTGCTGCGATTCATGGGGTTGCAGAGTCGGACACGACTGAGCGACTGAACTGAACTGAACTGAACTGATCTTAAGCACCAGGTCTGGTTGATGATTTTAATCTTTCTTAATCATGTATATTTTCTTCAAAGCCCTACTGAAGTATTAATATTATAATAATTACTTTAAAGAGATTATCAATTCTTTCAAAATTATTTATGGAATCATTTATTTTTCTTTATAATTTAAAATATTATTAAGGCAGAGATGGTAAATATCCTCCAAAAGTTACGGTTCTCAGTTCATCCTGGGCATATAACACAGCTAGACCACATTTCCTGGTCTCCCTTGCAGTTGGGTGAAGTCATGTGACTAATTCTAGCCAATGGCATGCAAGCTGAAGTGATGCATGCCATTTCTAGGCCAGAGTTTTTAATAGTTAATGTTCATTTACTAGGGTTGCCATAATCAACTGCTACAAAGTTGGTCCTTAAAACAGGAGAAATTTATTCACTCACAGTTCTGGGGGCCAGACATCTGAAATCAAATCTTTGGCAGGGCCATGCTTCCTCTGAAGGCTCTAGGGAAGAATCTGTGCCTCTCTACAGGTTCTGGGGGCTTCCAGCAATCCTTGGCATTGTGTGGTTTGCAACTGTGTCGTTCCAATCTCTGCCTTGCTTTCCAGGAGGCATTCTTCTCAGTGTGTCTCTTTTGTCCTAATGGATTTAGGACAATATCTCTTTGTCCTTAAAAGGACACTAGTCATTGGATTTAAGGCTCACTCTAAAGCCAGAGCAATTTGATCTTAACATACTTAACTGATTATACCTTTTCCAAATAAGACCACATTCTGAAACTCCAGGTGGACCTGAATTTGAGGGCACACTATTCAAACCACTATAATAGCCATGTCCCCTTATACAGCCAGTGCAGTTGATAACAATTCCCTGGGCTAAATCTCAAACTTTATCCTGCATCAGAATCATCAGAGAGTATATTAAAACAACGCTGACCTCCACCACCCAGATTCTGATTTGATAAGTATGAAATGGGACCCAGTATTTGCATTTTTAATAAAGTTCACTGGTGGTGCTGATGCTGCTATTCTGGTACTAGATTTGAAAACTAGTGCCCAAAAATAATAGAAAGTAAAAACATGGAAGGGCATGGGAGAAAGCCCTCTGTGGATGAAAAAATTCTTCTTTGGACTTTGACATTAGAAAGAAAGAAATATCTCAATCTCTCAATTAATTGCTCCTCCCACCCTGCCCCCCTTATCCTCTGGTAATAAGTTTGTTTCCTACATCTGTGACTCTATTTCTGTTTTGTAAATAACTTCATTTGCACATTTTTAAAAATTCCACATATAAGCAATATCATACATTATATGTCTTTCTGTGTCTGACTTACTTCACTCAGTATGAAAGTCTCTAGGTCCATCCAGGTTGCTGCAAATGGCATTATTTTGTTCTTTTTTATGGTTGACACATACACTGATATATATATATGTATATAAAGTAGATAATGACTAAGAACCTGCTTTATAAGGAAATTCTACTCAATACACTGTAATGGCCCATATGGGAAAAGAATCCTACGCAGAAAAGTGGGTATATGTATATGATTAACTGATTCACTTTACTGTATACCTAAAACTAACAGAACTTTGTAAATCAACTATGTTCAAACAAAATTTTTATAAAAAAGAATAAAAATAGTACCACAATAACAATTAAAAGATAAATTTGAAAAAAAAAAAGCAATGCCTTCCAGCCTATCCTATTCTAACCAACACAAACTACATTTTTCATATAATACTAATTTTTTAATTAATTTATTTATTTTAATCATATAATACTAAATTTTTAAACTTTACATATTGTGTGTATTTCTGAGCTTCCAATTCTGCTTCATTAAATTGTTTCTCTGTGCATAATTACAGGATAATCTAAATTGCTGTAGATTCATAAAATGTTTTAATTCTGGTAGAGGGAATAATCTCCCATTACTGTTGTTTCTCTAAGATTACCTATTATTCTTTTATACTTATGCATACAGATATCATTCCAATGCTTTTATCAGGTCTAAAATGTTTAAAATATCCATTAGGTTTTCAAATTCGATTGCAATACAATTAAATGGCATCTGAGGGAATATTTATCTCTCTACAGTACTGAATTTTCCAGGAACAAACATATGTCTACATTTAGTTGGAATTCTCATATATTCTTCAGTAGAAATCTAACATTTTCTTTATATTGAATTTCTCAAGTTTGTGCCTGGTGATTTTAAATATTTGTTGCTTTTGTGAAATGGAGCTCTCTTTGTTCATTTTGTTTTTTAACTGATTTTGGCTGTTATAAAATTAATGATATTTGTATTATATTTTCTCTTACACTGAAAGTGAAAGTTGCTCAGTTGTGTCCGACTCTTTGCAACCCCATGGACAACACAGTCCATGGAATTCTCCAGGCCAGAATACTGGAGTGGGTAGCCTTTCCCTTCTCAAGGGGATCTTCCCAACCCAGGGATAGAACCCAGGTCTCCCACATTGCAGGCAGATTCTTTATTATCTGAGCCACAGGGGAAGCCCTGTAAGGTTCTCTTACAAGCAACCTTCAGATGATTTTTTATATCCTCTCAGACTTTCAGTTGATTCTGACATCCAAACATATGACCTTATCAGTAAATAATACTTTTGCTTCATTTTTACCAATATTTATATCCCTTATTTATTCTTTTCACCTAGGGCTTCTAGGTTGATGTCAAATAGTTGTGGTGATTATTGATTAAACTTTCTAGCCTCCGCAAGGTTGAGATGACAGTAAAACATGAATATCCCCCCTAGTCATGAATCTTCTAGGACCATGAAGTCCTAGCGTGAAGTCTGATCTTTACTAAATTCAGATCGAACAGTAACTTTCAAACTGAGGTACATATATCCAAGGATTCATAAGATGACTCATGGGTTATAGGAAGAAAACTCATAATTGAATTTTGATGTATGTATTTTATGTCACATTTTAAACTTTTGTTTTGAATGCTTTATAACAACAATAATAGCTAGCATTTTCTGGGTGTTCATTGTGCAATAAACGTGATTCCAGATGATTTACCTATATTCTCATACCAAGTGCTCAAGCGAGGTGTATTTGTATCTCCATTTTAAAAGGAAGGACACCAGGGCATATAAAGCTTGTTTCACTTTCCCTAGAGAGGATATAGCTTTTAAACCTGACCACACTGGATCTAGAAGTTCTGTTCTTAACTTGGCATGGTTTGTCTTTTTTTGTATGAAATCATAGTATACAAAAAGGATAACTCTTATAAACAAATACATTTTTATATACTGGACACATGCTCAAGACTTGTTTCAATGCTTTCTAGAAGACGTCTTTTCCAGATGTCTGATCCCAGAGTCATTCACTGCTGCCTGTCATGTGCATCAGGGCACAGCTGCTCCTATTTCAGGTTATAAGATAGTAGGGACACCATCACTGACATCATGGGGTCTTGACCCTTTTTCTTACTTATCTCTCTGGTAAACTTGTATTTCCAGTGCCTTCCCTCTCCAGAATCTTTATCTAAAAATGATCCATATATACTTAAATTTTCCACTTATTACTTAATAGTAATAATAATAAAATGGTAATAAAATATTTAATACACCATACATAAACATCCTCTCTTTTATTGTGTCATTTTTGCTATTAATTTCCCATCTCTGCTGATAATCTCATCCCCTTTCCAGTATGTTCCATATGAAGTACTTTATATACAGATAATAATTTTGAATATTACGTTCAGTTCAGTTCACTAAGTCATGTCCAACTCTTTGTGAACCCATGGACTGCAGCACTCCAGGCTTCCCTGTCCATCAGCAACTCCCACAGCTTGCTCAAACTCATGTCCATCGAGTCAGTGTTGTCATCCAACCATCTCATCCTCTCTCATCCCCTTCTCCTCCTGCCTCCAATCTTTCCCAGCATCAGGGTCTTTTCCAATGAGTCAGTTCTTTGCATTAGGTCACCAAAATATTGGAGTCTCAGCTTCAGCATCAGTCCTTCCAGTGAATATTCAGGACTGATTTCCTTTAGAATTGACTGGTTTCATCAGTTAAGTTCAGTTCAGTTCAGTCGCTCAGCTGTTTCCGACTCTTTGCTATCCCATGAATCGCAGCACACCAGGCCTCCCTGTCCATCACCAATTCCCAGAGTTCACTCAGACTCACGTCCATTGAGTCAGTGATGCCATCCAGCCCTCTCATCCTCTGTCATCCCCTTCTCTTCCTGCCCCCAATCCCTCCCAGCATCAGAGTCTTTTCCAACTCAGAGTCAACTCAGAGTCCAACAGAGTCAACTATTCGCATGAGGTGGCCAAAGTATTAGTTTCAGCTTTAGCATCATTCCCTCCAAAGATAGCCCAGAGCTGATCTCCTTTAGGATGGACTGGTTGGATCTCCTTGCAGTCCAAGGGACTCTCAAGAGTCTTCTCCAACACCACAGTTCAAAAGCAACAATTCTTCAGCACTCAGCTTTCTTCACAGTCCAACTCTCACATCCATACATGATCACTGGGAAAACCATAGCCTTGACTAGACGGACCTTTGCTGGCAAAGTAATGTCTCTGCTTTTGAATATGCTATCTAGCTTGGTAATAACTTTCCTTCCAAGGAGTAAGCATCTTTTAATTTCATGGCTGCTGTCACCATCTGCAGTGAGTCAATCCTAAATCCAGTCAACCCAAAATTCACGAATGATTTCCTTTAGGATTGATTGGTTTGAGTATTATGTACATGACAATAATTCCTTTATTATTCCAAGGCCCCAATGATCAAAGATAATTTTTGTTATTTTTTTTCTTTTGTTATTTTTCATTCTTCAGTCAAGGCTGGCATTTTCAGTCACATATATTTTTTATTTTTTACATTCAATGTGAAGTTCAGTTTAAATACACAAACAAACACAGCACTGATATCCAGTTCTCATAATTACTACCAGAATTAAAAGAGAATGCCTTTAATAACCCTAATCTCATCTTTGGAACACAGAATGTATTCAATAAATATTGTGTATTATCTATATTGATATAGATTCTCCTTGTTATAAATATTAGGATATTAGAGTAAAGTCCATGTACAACGTTAAGCACAGCATTTGGCATAAATGAAAAAAACAACAATATCACTTTTTATAATTGTTAACATCATCATCACCACCACACATATGTGTAATAGATGACATTCAGAGGAAAATACTTCAGTACTTCTTTCTTTCTCTCCAATTCCTGTGTTTCTTTCCTCTAACTTAGAGTCCCATTCACCTCTAGTACATAAATAAATCTAGATCTAGATAAATTTTAGATCATTTCGAGACACAGCAGCAAAACTTAAAGGAAATCTCAAAGGGAGCACTTGGGAAGACTGTATTTTAAGAGAAAGGAAACAGATTCTGGCAATGTGTTTTGCTAATTCAGGTAAACTTCAATTTTTCCATAACTTTAGACAGCTATTGAATACCCATTAGGTCTCTGTCTTTTATAGAACAACATAATGGAAAACACCTTTTTATTGCATATGTGGAAATACTTTGTTTTTAAACTGCACACACCAGGTTACTTCTGCAAGCCACTGTGAATCGGCTACAGGCATCACTTAGCCACTATTCATTCTCATGGAGTTGTACTGAGACACCTTGAAAGTGTTCAGTGGAAATTCTTATAATGAAAGGCGTGTTTAGTAGGGGGCTGATTAAGTGGGTTCTATTATATTTTTGTGAGTTATATTTCTCATTTCTTTCTCTTCTGAAAAGTAATCTGTCAACCACTTGTTTGTGATACATACTTAGTATCTATCAGTTTCGTAATATTGTAAAAGAGTAAAGCCTACGTTAGTCACTGGAATTCTTTCACCCTGATATAGTTTTGGTTTGTATTAGATATAAAATTATTTAACTATGTCACTGGGTAAAGGGGCATATTATTTGGATATGTCACTGGGGAATATACTGACTCCTTGAAAAAACAGAGTAGTCTTGAAAATTGTGTTCTAATACTTCTGATAAAAATATACCAGAACAGGCTTCAATAAAGTAAGTAAGTACTTCAGTATGACTTTAAGGAGAGTATCAGTGAATTGCTGCTGCATAACAAACAAGCCACAAAGACAAAAAAAAAAAAAAAAAGAGAGAGAGAAAGAAAGAAAACATTCAGTGCTGTACAATAACAAGTATTTATTTGATTTAGAGTGAGCTCAGCTAGGCAGCTCTAAGTTGGCTGTTTCTGTGTCTACCTCCCGTGTTTTACATCCTTCTTGATCAACAGGCTCCCTGGGGCATGTTCTTCTGGTATGGGCAAGAGGCAACAGAAGACAAGTAAAAAATTGTGCTGCCCACTAATACCTGGGCTTGGAACGGACACTGTCACCTTCTACTGGGCAAAGCAGTTCACCTCACTGAGCCCAGACTAAAGGGACAAAGAATTGCACTCGGCTTCTAGAAGGAGGGACAAAAAGTAACACAGTAAAGGGTACAGATACAAGAAAAAGTGAAAAAAGAAAAGGGGCCAATAATTCAGTCTACCTCAGAAAGCAATTGCCAACTACTTAAGGAATCTCTTTCTTTTACTTTTTACCCTGTTCTTTTTTTTTTCTTTTAAAGAATCTGTTCGGCATTCTTAGATGAATTTAAATTGTCTGTGTGGCTATATTTGGATTAGATTTCTGATCACCTATTTAAGATTTGCTTCTTTGAGAAAGTATTGTTTGACAAACCAACTGTTGCTGTGTTCTTCCTCTGTGTACTTAGACTGGTCTGCACTTCCCCGATCTAACACTTCTATGAATGAATGTGATAAGAAATAATGATGGATAAAATGTACTGATTTCTTAGTATTTATAAGAAACTTTGTTAAACCTCCTGTAAATGATTTCATTTTATTCTCTGAAGCATTTTATTCTCTGAACAAACCTATGAGATAAGTACTATTTAAGTAAAAGTGTTAGTTGCTCAGTCATGTCTGACTGACTCTTTGCAACCTAATGCACAGTATCCTGCCAGGCTCCTCTGATCATGGAATTTTCCAGGCAATAGTACTGGAGTGGGTTTCCATCCCCTTTTCCAGGGGACCTTCCTGACCCAGGGATCGAACCTAGGTCTCCTGCATTGCAGACAGATTCTTTATCATCTGAGCCATCAGGGAAGCTCGGATATTATTAATAACCTCATTTTACACATCAAGAAGCAAAGGCAGAAAGCTTATGGAAGTTTCCCAATCTAATTAGAAAATTAGAAGTTTCATTTAATCTTCCAGTTAGAAGATTGTAAGACCTAGATTCATTATGCTGGTCCCTGGGTTTTCCTTTATTAAAACTGAAGCACCTCAGGAAAGAGAACTATGCAAATTTAAAAATGTGATTCTTGATAACAAACTGCAGTAGACTGAATAAAGGCTCTCTGAAGATGTCCACATCCTAATCCTCATATAGAATGTCTCAATATACTATCTTACATGGCACAGAGGATTTACAGATGTGATTACATAAAGTATTTTGAGATGGAGATTATTATGGGTCATCATAATAATCATATAATTATATTATGGATGATACACAATATAATCATAGGGTTTTTATAAGAGGGTAAGTGGAGAATAACAGGAATAGTATATGGAGCGTGGAAGCAAGAGGATGTTCTAAGTAATGTGAAGAAGGGGCCATGAGCCAAGGTATGCGAGCAGTCTCTAGAAATTAAAAAAGATAAGAAAAAGGACTATCTTCTGAAGATTCTAGAAGAAATGGAGCCCCGTCAATTCTATGAGTTTAGCTTTCTGACAGCCAGAATCATAAGACAATAAATTAGTGTGGCAGCCTCTACCTTTGCAATACTTTGCTACAGCAGCAAGGTGATGCTAGGGGTAAAGAATCTGCTTGCTAATGCAGGAAACACAAGACCTGGGTTTGATCCCTGGGTCGGGAAGATTCCCTAGAGTAGTAAATAGCAACCTGCTCCAGTATTCTTCCTTGAAAAATTCCAAGAACAGAGGAGCCTGGCGTGCTACAGTCCATGGGGTTGCAAAGAGTCAGACATGACTGAGCACACACGCACACACACTACAGCAGCGATAAAAAACTAATACAAAGAGGATGATAGTGGAGATGTTGTCTACTTTATTCAGTTTTATTATCAGGGGCAGAATCCCTTCAGGTCTGTTGAATTTAAAAAAGAAATTTAAAAAGTAAAAGATTAGTGATGATTTAGAGAACAGAATCACCAGCTTCCCAGCTGGAAAAGAAACCTAAAATGGTATTTATGAGAATTTAGCATGTGCTAAATGTGTTAATTCCTTTGAGAGGAAGTCTCTCTTCATATTACAAGTTTTCAAAAATCTTCTATTAAGTTTTATTACAGCTTATAGGGCTTCCCTGATAGCTCAGTTGGTAAAGTATCTGCCTGCAATGGAGGAAGCCCTGGTTCAATTCCTGGGTCCAGAAGATCCACTGAAGAAGTGGTAGGCTACTCACTTCTTGGGCTTCCCTTGTGGCTCAGCTGGTAAAGAATCTGCTTGTAATGCGGGAGACCTGGGTTGGAGACCAGGGTTCCATCCCTGGGTTGGGAAGATCCCCTGGAAAAGGGAAAGGCTACCCACTCCAGTATTTTGGCATAGAGAATTCCATGGACAGTCCATGGGGTCACAAAAGGTCGGACACAACTGAGCAACTTTCACTTTCACAGCTTATAACTCTATATTAAAAAGCTTAATTCTTACACACAGACACCAAAAAGCTCTATTTCTTGAAGAGCTCTGCAAAAGTTTTTCAATAAGTGGGATCCAAATAGGTTATGTGATAGGATTTTTATTAGTAATTTTAACATTTAGACTGCTCAATTTGGAACAAAAGAGAAAATATGTTTTCCTTAAAAAAGAAAACAATGTGTTGTTTTGAGGAGTTCTGTCCAAGAAAATTGACACTCAGATTTCAATATGAAACAAGATTCAGAAAAAGAAAATATGAGAATAGGTTCTTGGACCTTTTTTGTTTTTCATCTTTTTGGACTTTTAGAAAACCTTTTACAGGTTATCACCAGAAATAGCTACAAAGAAAATACCTGTTACATTGATATAACAGGCAAATCAGTGATTGCAAATATAATCTTGAAAAAAGCAAAATCTCATTCACTATTAACTTGTTATTTCTTTGAAAATGTACTTACGTTCATGTTCTAAGTTATATCATTTTTGCAAATTTCCCAAAAGTTGTTTTTATGTTACCCACAACAGACATGAAATTGTGTGCCAAAATTAGGATTTAATATGAATAATTTAATTTCTTCTTCTCTCCTTTCTTCCCTACTTTCCCCTCTTCTCCTCCTTTCCTTCTGTCTCTGTCTCCCCATCTCTCTCTTTCACGCACACACACAGAAGCTGAGGTTGGGACAGTTACCTAACTGGTGCAAGCATAAGCCATAATAAATGGTACCTATGCCTTTATATTTTGACTCATGTCATTTCCTTGAAGAACAATTGACTGGAGTTCGCACTGTTCTTCTATTTTGTACAAATTAGAGCAATAGCACTAGGAATCAGCTATGTAACTTTAAAAATCATCACATTATTATTTCAATTTGCATGAAATAATCTCTTAAAAGACTATCAGTTGGTCTCTAAAGGTCATGTACAGAGAGTTCACTACAGATTCAGTCATGATGTAAATGTCACAAATCCTGTTTTCCAACCTGGCATATAAAAGAGCAAAATGGAATGAAATTTAAGTTTGAGAAATTCCTGCATTTCACTTATTGTCAGCTAGATTAGATTTTAAACCCCATGACCATAAAGATAATGTCACATCTGTTTTTATCTCCCTCCTACATTTTTACATAAGCAATCACATATCTTCAGTGCTACATTCTGCTTTGTACTTACATCACAAGCTTTCAAAACTATTAATGTCTTCATTACCATCATTAATGATCATGCAATCCATTAAATAATTGTGCCATATTAAACACTTCCCCTATTATAGGACTTTTTTAAACCGCGCAAATATATCAACTCACTTTAACTAGATTGCCTTTACCTCTCAGGATAGGACACTTTGAAATGTTTATCATGTCTAAGCATTGTTAATTGTTAAATGAGGGTGTGGGCACATGTGATGCATTATATATTCTATAAGGTCATGGTTACAGATGATGGATTTTTTGACAATATGAATAATAAAAAGTTCTTTCACAGAAAAATGTTTATCTGTATTAAAACATAAATACTTTATACTTAATTATTCAAAATAAACACTCATGTATTCAAATTGTTTTTATTTTTATTTGATCATTCTGTCTTGCATTATTTGGAGATGGAGAGCTGCCTGGTAAAAGTTGCTTTCCAGGGCCAAAGGATATGATTTTGATGGCACCTTACTATACTGCCAAATATGTGCCTAGTCACTCAGTCATGTTTGACTCTTGTGACCCCGTAGACCATAGCCCATCAGACTCCTTGGTCCATGGGATTCTCCAGGCAAGAATACTGGAGTGGGTTGCCATTTCTTGTCCAGGGGATCTTCCCAACCCAGGGATCATACCCAGGTCTCCTGCATTTCAGTCAGCCTCTTTACTGACTGAGCTAAGGGCTTTCTCTTTTAATTGGTCTAATTGATACAGTCATTAGCAATAAATTAATAATAAATTTTTAAGCACCATTTACAGATGGGGGTATTAATCTTTACTAAATTGAGAGATGAAAAATAGTACCCTCTAATTTATTTGATTGCTTATTAGGATGACTGTTTCCTCAAGTGATATTTACAGTCTACTTTTTTATCATAAAGTCAATATACATCAATGAGAGAAAAACTTGACAGTATAGAGAATTACATCAAAGATAACTAAATCTCCCACAATCCTATTAATCAATAGTTTGGAATATATCTTTCCATTTAACTCACAAAATATGTTTATCTATACCTATATCTATCATATTATTTACATATATCTATAACTATATTTATCTATTTAAGTAAACACATGTAATTTTAAAATACCTTGGAATCTCATTTTATATATTTACATAAATATTGGAAACTACTCACATAATTTCTCTAAAACTTTTCTCCTATAGAATACATACTTGGAATTTCTGTGAGAGTGAGCAGAGTATTTTAACAGATTTTCTTTTCTGACTAACACATCCATGAGGGCTAGGTAATTGTAAACAGTTTAATAGTATGTAAAATATTCACCATATGTGCACACCTTCTCTCTCAAACATGGATATAGATATAAACAGCTATTATAAAAGACAAGGATATAGTTTTGTGTTGCAGGACTTTTATTTCACATTATTCAAGTTCTCTCTGGAAAGGCTAAAATATAACATGAAATAACATGGCACAGTATGACATACATGTTTATGCCTTGAATCTTTCTGAAAGGTAAGTTAATAGTGAAATATCTCCAGGAAAAGGGGCTAGGTAAGCAAGATAAGGAAAGAATTTTTTTTTTGCATAGCATTTACCAGAATGCATGTGATATTTCTTTTCCCTTGAGCCTCAAATTGGTTTTATCACACTACTTGGTCCATCACACACTATTATAATTGGTTCATAATAGGCTATATTATTTATTAATTTATTTTAAAATATGGAGAATAGAGAGTCCCTGACAGTAAAAGAATAGACTGCTACTCAATGATTATATCTACATACATGCTTTTCCCCATTTCCAAACCATAGTATTCTGAATCCAGGCCACCATTCTTTTGAATTTTAATCACAGATTATGTTGACTGGGTGAAATATCAATAAACTCAGATATACAGATGACACCATTCTTATGGCAGAAAGCAAAGAAGAACTAAAGAGCCTCTTGATGAAAGTGAAAGAGGAGAGTGAAAAAGTTGGCTTAAAGCTCAACATTCAGAAAACTAAGATCATGGCATCTGGTCCCATCACTTCATGGCAAATAGATAGGGAAACAATGGAAACAGTGAGAGACTTTATTCTCTTGGGCTCCAAAATCACTGCAGATGGTGACTGCAGCAATTAAAAAAAAACAAAAAAACACGCTCCTTGGAAGAAAAGCTATGACCAACCTAGACAGCATAGATTCATTTTGATATTTGGCAAAACTAATACAATTATGTAAAGTTTAAAAATAAAATAAAATTAAAAAAAAAAAAAAAGCAGAGACATTACTTTGCCAACAAAGATCTTTCTAGTCAGAGCTATGGTTTCTCCAGTAGTCACGTTTGGATGTGAGAGTTGGACTATAAAGAAAGCTGAGCACCACAGAATTGATGCTTTTGAACTGTGGCATTGGAGAAGGCTCTCAAGAGTCCCTTGGACTGCAAGGAGATCCAACCAGTCCATCCTAAAGGAAATCAGTCCTGAATATTCATTGGAAGGACTGATGTTGAAGCTGAAACTGCAATACTTTGGCCACATGATGTGAAGAACTGACACACTGGAAAAGACCTGATGCTGGGAAAGACTGAAGGCGGGAGGAGAGGGGATGACAGAGGATGAGATGGTTGGATGACAACACTGACTCGATGGACACGAGTTTGAGCAAGCTCCGAGAGTTGTTGATGGACAGGGAAGCCTGGCATGCTGCAGTCCGTGGGGTCGCAACTGAACTGAACTGAACTGATTAAAGCTTATTTTTAAGGCTGAGGTTGAAGAAAAATATACTACTTTAAAAAAAGTCAGAACATCAGTCATAAATGGATGTGAAACCTAATGAAAAACAAATTAATATGTCAAGTGTCAATTAGAAAAAGATAAAAAACCCAAAAGAAAAGAGGGGCATAGCATATGAGCAGACACTTTACAGAAGAAATGCAAATGCCCAATAAACTCTGAAGATAAGAAACTTATTTTAGAATGACCGAAAATTATAAATATCAATTCATATGCAAAAAGAACAATGCAAAATTAGGAAGAAAAAAGAGGTAAAATATAGACAGCTTTAAGGAGGTTGGTCTCAAGCTTCCAGTCAGGCCATGGCACCCCACTCCAGTACTCTTGCCTGGAAAATCTCATGGACAGAGGAGCCTGGTGGGCTGCAGTCCATGGGGTCACTAAGAGTCGGACACGACTGAGCGACTTCACTTTCACTTTTCACTTTCATGCATTGGAGAAGGAAATGGCAGCCCACTCCAGTGTTCTTGCCTGGAGAATCCCAGGGACGGGGGAGCCTGGTGGGCTGCTGTCTATGGGGTCGCACAGAGTCAGACACGGCTGAAGCGACTTAGCAGCAGCAGCAGCAGGGAAAGACAAACATGCAGTTCCTAATCCCAACTTTTTTTTTCCAGTATATATTTATTTGGCTGTGCTAGGTCTTAGTTACAGCATGTAGGATCTAGTTCCCCGCCCTGGGATTGAATCCAGGCCCCCTGAACTGGGAGTGCAGGTCTTAGCCCTGGGCCACCAAGGAAGTCCCTCATTCCAACACTCCTCACTGCATAACTCTCCTCCTCATGGTTCTTACTTACCTCCATTTTAATTTTGGAAATATGCACGTCATTTCTAATAACTGAGGGCCTATGCATGGTAATAAATACTCCTAATTGGCTTGGTTTCAATGAGCAAATTTTGGTAAGCTTTGTGTCTAAGACTCCTGGCACTTGGCACTGGTGAAAGGAGAAGAAGAACGGATTACAATTTTTTTTTTCCCAAAGCTCTGTGGTAAGCAAGAGCGTGTGAACATGTTACTTTGGGGAGATGAAGATACCACAATCAGGAGAAAATCAAAGGACTAAGAAAGAATTGGATACAGGTCTTTCCTTTTGATCATTAATGTTATTGCCTTTTCCCCTCCCTTTTAAAGAATGATTTTTTTTTTTTTTTAATGGGACTTGATGGTATACCGTATTCTTTGAGACTGTATTTATACCATTTTGTCATTGACACTTTCTATTCTGCTTAAGAAAGGTAAGTTACCCAGGGGAGAATTCTTTTAAATTGAGATTTTTCTATTTGAGGAAGAATCCTATTATCGAATTCTAAAAGCCAGAAAGATACCATTAAACTGGTGGATTTCAAAGTAATTCACTTTTTTCTTTTTTGCATAGCAGTTTCCCCCACTATTGAGCAACTTCAGTGAAATTTTCTTACTAATTTTAAAGTGGTATTTCTCTTAAACACTTTGGAGGAGAAAGCTGTCATTTACTAAATGATGAAATTTATATGTAAGGTAAATGCTTACTTGCCTTAATTAAATGGTTTATATATTTATATGTATATTTTCATTTTGTATGTATTTATTGGTATGATGGGAAATAGATGGGAAAACAGTGGAAACAGTATCAGACTTTATTTTTCTGGGCTCCAAAATCACTGTGGATGGTGACTGCAGCCATGAAATTAAAAGACGCTTACTCCTTGGAAGGAAAGTTATGACCAACCTAGATAGCATATTCAAAAGCAGAGACATTACTTTGCCAACAAAGGTTCATCTAGTCAAGGCTATGGTTTTTCCTGTGGTCATGTATGGATGTGAGAGTTGGACTGTGAAGAAGTCTGAGCTCCGAAGAATTGATGCTTTTGAACTGTGGTGTTGGAGAAGACTCCTTTTTTTTTTTTTTTTTTTTTGGAGAAGACTCTTGAGAGTCCCTTGGACTGCAAGGAGATCCAACCAGTCCATTCTGAAGGAGATCAGCCCTGGGATTTCTTTGGAAGGAATGATGCTAAAGCTGAAACTCCAGTACTTTGGCCACCTCATGCGAAGAGTTGACTCATTGGAAAAGACCCTGATGCTGGGAGGGATTGGGGACAGGAGGAGAAGGTGACGACAGAGGATGAGATGGCTGGATGGCATCACTGACTCGATGGACATGAATCTGGGTGAATTCTGGGAGTTGGTGATGGACAGGGAGGCCTGGCATGCTGCGATTCATGGGGTCGCAAAGAGTCGGACATGACTGAGCGACTGATCTGATCTGATCTGATTGGTATGATGTGTATGTTTATAGCTGTATGGATGGATAGATATAAATGTATTTATGTATTTGAATATATACACAAATATATTCTGGGAAAGATTGAAGGCAAAAGAAGGGGGTGGCAGAGTATGAGATGGTTAGATAGCATCACCAGCTCAGTGGACATGAATTTCAGCAAACTCCAGAAGATAATGGAGGACAGGGGAGCCTGGTGTGCTACAGGGCAAGGGGTTGCAAGGAGTCAGACATGACTTAGTGACTGAACAACAACAACAAATAGATATACAAATGCACATAATGAGCTAAGCTGTTTTCAAGGGCAGATTTCCCTCATGCAGAGACTCATGGACCTCACTGAATGATCAGATAACTGTATTTCCTTCTAATAGTTCTCAGAACAATATAAAAATGTATAACTGTAACCTAATACTGTAGAAAATATTTCTTTTTCTGGTCAGAGTTTTCCTCATGTTTTGTGAAGGTTATTCTACCCTAAGTGTTAGGAGTAGCGAGCCTCAGTCAAGGTGTCTTAAGCAAAAATTTATCAAATTTAACTTTTATTCATCAACTCTACCTCATAATCCCAATCCCTTATTCTGTTTTTTTTTTTTTTTTTCCAGAGCAGTGATCTCTTTCTGGTGATAGTACATATAGAGATAAAAAAATATACAGTATATAATTTACTTAATTACCTGTATATACTGCTTATTTTGGGGCTTCCCAGGTGGAGCAGTGGTAAAGAATCATTCTGTCAGTGCAGGAGACCCAGGAGACATGGCTTAAATCACTGGGTCATGCAGATACCCTGAAGCAGGAAATGGCAACCTATTCCAGTATTCTTGCCTGGGAAATCCCATGGACAGAGAAACCTTGTGGGCTACAGTCCATGAGGTTGCAAAGAGTCGGGCACGACTGAGCACACACGCACACATGCACACACGCACAGCTCAAAAAGGCAGAGTTTTTGTTTTGTTTACTGATTATTCTCAAATCCTAGTTCAAGGCTCAACTAATACTGTTTAAGTTACTAACATCATCCTTCTCTGTTTGAAGAAGTAGAATGGCAAGGCAGAAAGTGCAGGACTCCAGACTGGGTTTGAAACTTCCCGTTACATCTCGGCGTATGATTTAGGGCAAATTATATAATCTCTCTGACATTTAGCTTCTGCATGTATAAAATAGGACTAATATTGCCTACTCAGAATGTCTGACCTATAGAAAGTACTCGACTTACTGTCACTCCTTAGCTGACAGTCACATTCACTGGCCATTAACTAAGGCTGAGTATTATCTCAAATCAAGAGCATCTGCTCCTCCCTTTTGGGACCCTCTTGCCTCAGGTGTCTGTAGGTCAAGTTATTTATCAGTTTTCTAGTGAGCACTCTGTAGCTCATGCGTGTGTCCTCAGTCGTGACCAACTCTTTGTGACTCTCTAGGGAGTGTAACCCGCTAGGCTCCTCTATCCAAGGGATTTTCCAGGCAAGAATACTGGAGTGGGTTGCCATTTCCTCCTTCAAGGGATCTTCCTGACCCAGGGACTGAACCATGTCTCCTGCACTGGCAGGAGGATTCTTTAGCACTGAGCCATCTGGGAAACTCACTCTGTACTCACCATAGTGAAAATCATTCAGTCCGACTCTTTGTGACCCCATGGAATATACAGTCCGTGGAATTCTCCAGGCCAGAATACTGGAGTGGGTAGCCATTCCCTTCTCCAGGGGATCTTCCCAACCCAGGGATCAAACCCAGATCTCCCACATTGGAGGCAGATTCTTTACCAGCTGAGCCACAAGGGAAGCCCAGGAGTGCTGTAGTGGGTAGCCTATCCCTTCTCCAGTGGATCTTCTTGACCCAGAATCAAACTGGGTTTCCTGCATTGTTGGCGGATTCTTTACCAACTGAGCTATCAGGGAAGCCTAAAAGAAGGAAATCACTCACCATGTGTGATTTATAATAAAACATCTTCCCTCTTCATGCCTCCTGACTTCTTTCCCTACTTTGAAAGTGAAGTTGCTCAGTCGTGTCCGACTCTTTGCGACCCCATGGGCTATAGTCTACCAGGCTCCTCTGTCCATGGGATTTTCCAGGCAATAGTACTGGAGTGGATTGCCATTTCCTTCTCCAGAGGATCTTCCTGACCCAGGGATCGAACCCGAGTCTCCCACATTGTAGACAGATGCTTTGTCGTCTGAGCCACCAGGGAAGTTTCCCTACTTTATTATCTGTTTAACACTTCCTGTCATATAACAAAAAACATGTTACTTTATTATGTCATATATACTCACCCCATTCCTTACTAGAATGTTCACTTTTTGAGACTGAAATGTTTTATGGAGGTTCCTGGCTCCAGAAACGTGACTGATGCTCAACAAAATGGTAACAAATAAGCTATGACTATTTTTATGGACAAGGAATTATAGGCAAAGGAAGTTAAATACATTTTCTCAGAGGCCAACATAATAATCAGATGCAGGATTCAAGTAGTTTGTTTCTTGTCTGTTACCTGGGCTTCTTATAGCTTCAGAATCCCCCTTAACCTAAAGGACTTGGCACACTCTTTAAAAAAAAAAAAAGAACTCATATTACTGTTATACAGAACACAGCTTAGGAAACACTGTCAAACACTGTCTTATATCACACTGATTATTTTTCATCTATATTTGTTATCAGATTTAGTTGTTGCCAACTATAATTCATTAAAAGAATTTTATTCTATCTTTCTGTGGCTGAGACTGCCTAAAATCTTTATCTCCTGTTATAATTAGAAATAAGAAATTTTACCTGAGAAATAAGAATAAAGATTATATTTCCAGCCTCTATTGAAGCAAAGTGTGTGTCTTTGATCAAGCTTGACCAATTAGAAATAACTGAAAACAGTGTGTACAACAACTTCCATTAAGCATCTTATAAAGGAGATGACTTGCCCTTCACCTTCCTGATGGCTGCAATTCAGACGCAACAGCTGGAGCTGGGGCAGCCTTCCTGGACCATGAAAATAACTTGTGAGTGGGGGGCCATGCAACATAGAGCAAAGCTAGAAGAAGCCTTAGGTCTGAAAACATGATACTCAATAATAGCTCTAGACCATCTGTCTAGACTTTTCTGTGAGGGAAACAGGTCTCTTGCTTAAGGCACTGATATTTAAGGTTTTCAGTACTTTGTGGTCTAAATGACTGCTAACTAAATAATTTCTAATAGGTATGTTTGTATATTGATAGCTAGAAAAATACCCCTTTCCACAGTAAATATTATGTAAAAGAATGGAACACTTTAATAACAGCTGTTTGCCAGAAGTAATCATTGCTAATAATCTTTTATACTCAAAGAGTTTGACAGGCAAATATCTGTGTCAAGGAATTAAACTACAAATTCAATAAGCTATCTTTATTTTCCTCCCCAAAGGGTTCTTAAACTGAAAAATCAATGCTGCCATCCTTACATTTTTGGTTGTTTAGAATCTTCGTACTATTCTCTTCTAATGTATCAGCTACCCATGAGGGATATTAGGATTACAGAAGTAACATAGACTATGTCTTCATAAAACCAAGGAAAACAATTGTGAATATCAGAAAGTCCCCATTTTTCAAATATTGTACTGATTTTATTTCAAAATTTTGATGTTGAATTCAATAATTATTTAAACATATAATTACAGTAATGCACTTTATCATTTTTGCTTTGAGTTTTACATACACATATATGCCATATTTGCTGCAGAAAAAAAAATAGAACTTTTAATATCATTATTAATTCAGAGGATTTTTAAAGACCCATTTCTTAAAATGCTGAAAATTAAACAACATATTAAATAATAATAAAACACTGTTTGAACTGTAAGTGAAAACACTTCATACAAGCAAAAAGGGCTGAATATTCACTCAAACTTGGTCTTGCCACATCACTGAATAATGCCTCCATGATGGAAATCAAGGCCCATAACATCCCATACCAATTAGTGAATGGCTGTAATTTTTATAAAGTTATTTACTTTAAACTAAATTTTATCATCTAGGTATAGGACAGAGGAAAATTAATATTGCAAATAGAATTAAGACTGCTAAACATTTGACCTTGAATGGAAGACTGTCTTAGATCATCCAAGTGGACTCGGTGTAATCGCATGGGGCTTACAAATAGAAGAGGGAGGCAAAACAGAGAACCAGAGAGATAGTAGTGTGAGAAAGATTTGGCCAGATGTTGCTGGCTTTAAAAGTGGAAGGGTTGGACCCTAACCCATGGAAGGGGGGCAGGCTCTAGAAGCTGGAAAAGCCAAAGGCACAGACTCTTCCTTACAGCCTTCAGAAGGAACTCAGCCCTGAGAGCAGGCTGACTTCACCCAGTGAGACCAAGTTTGAACTTCTGATCCCCACAACTGTACAATTATAAATCTGTGTTCTGTTAAGACATCAAGTCTTTGATTTTTTTTTTATATCAGTAATAAAAACTAACACATCCATTATTCTCCAATATTTAAAAATCTATTCTTTATTCACTTGGCCCCTTTAAACTCACTCTTGATTTTTTTTGTCTTGCTAATATTATTCCTAGGGGCTTAGAAGTCTATTAATACTATTTAATACAGATGTCATATTATTAGAAAAATTTTGTCAGTTGTTCCTGTTGCCTTAGAATAGGTTATAAGAAATAACAAAATGAAAAAGAAGAACAAAATGTTGAAGAAGAGCTGAAGGATAAATGAGAATAGCATAATTTATATTTTTGGTCAAAAATATTTTTCCTGTTAATTTCTGCTTTACAGCAAAATGATTAGGTTATACACATAAATACATTATTTTTTATATTATTCATTATGGTTTATCTAAGGATATTGAATATACTTTCCTGTGCTATTCAGTAAGACCTTGCTGTCTATCCATTCTACATACAATAGTTTTCATGGTCCATCCCTCCTATCTGTGAACCAGAAACAGACTCACAGACCTAGAACAGACTTGTGGTTGCCAAGGCAGAGATGGGGGTGGGGGTGGGGGCAGGGAGGAGGGCTGGACCAAAATATCCTTTCTCTATCAAGTGCCTTTTTATATATAACATCAGTAAGTCTCCTTTATAATAAGTGCATGGCCTATTCCACATAATTGAAAACTATTATATTTTAAATTAGAATAAATTGTATCAGATGCAGTATATTAATATCAGAGAAAAATGGAGAGGGGGAGGATGAACTACTATACTTTCTATACAATTTTTCTGCAAAGCTTAAAAGCACTAAAAATGAAATTTATTAATTAAAAATAAATTTAAAATAAAGATTCAAAACATTTACTCATGCAGTAGTTTTTCAAGAATGTTTTTATCTCTCACCCTTTTGAACACATGTGTCTTACCAAGATATACTATATATTAGCTACTTCCCCAATCCAAGTAAAATATCATCAACATAATGAACCAGTAGAATATTCTGTGAATGTCCAGCTGTTTCCAGGTATCTTTAAAAAGATTATGATATATAATAATATGTATGCTCAAGTATAATATATAAATAATATTATATCTGAGCAAGAATGTTGACAGAGGCCTGGCATTTGATGCATAATTATGTTTTGCATAATTTTGCATCAAAAGTACAGTTTTGGAACCCTTTTTCCTGATAAGGATGGATAAGAACACATTTACCAAATTAATAGCTATTGACCATTTACCTATGGCTATATTAGTATGGTCATCAAATATACTATATCTGGCCGAGCAGTTACAATTGGAACTACTCTTTGGTTAGGTTTATGTTAGTCCTCTGCTATCCTTCAATATCTCTCTTGTCTGAGAGCCCTCAGGCTGGTAAACTAAGTAGAAATAGGACGTGGACTGACACACAAGCATTCTTTAGTTCTTAACAGATGGTACTCATTTTTGTCACTGTCCCCAAGAGAGCAGTTTCATAGTTTTCCTTTGGCTTTTTCCACTATGATAGCTCTTACTCCTTAGGCCAAATAGCAAATGTAAGGGTTCTGTTAACTACAAAGTATGTCTACTCCGAGTCTATATTCAGACTATGGATGCTGTGAACTGCCCCTGGACCTAGAATCCCTCTTGTCCTATATCTAACAGGCAGCATATAATGATACTTCAGGCCCCTGACTACCAATGTCTACTCAAGACTCAATTTCAAAAGTCCCCCAAAAGTCTGAATACTCCCCTTTCCATGGCATACACACAATCATAGACCTCTTAGATTTCCTAAAGTATCTTAAGACTGAAAACCAAGCAAGGCATTAGACCTTTTGTTGAGACAACTCTTCTCAATCTCCTGATCATACACAGTTAATTTGAGAACCAGGAAGGTAAATATCGCATCCATTATCCCTAATACTTTTACTCAGAGTGACAAACATAATGTTGTTGTTCAGTCACTAAGTCACATCCAACTCTTTGCTACCCCATGGGCTGCAGCATGTCAGGCTTCCTTGTCCTTCATTGTCTCCCAGAGTTTGCTCAAATTCACATCCACTGAGTTGCTGATGCCATCCAGCCATCTCATCCTCTGTCTCTCCCTTCTCCTCCTGCCCTTAATCTTTCCCAGTGTCAGGGTCTTTTCAAATGACATAATAAACAGTCAGTAATACACCTGTCAATTGAAAGGTATTCGGCTGGTTATTGAATAACTGTCTCTTCCACCACCATCCTCCCTACCCCAGCCCTCCCAAAGTTGTGTGTGTGTGTGTGTATATACAGAGGAAGAAAGAAGGAGAGACAGAAATGGAGAAACAGATAGATAAAGATGAGGAAGACGTGATTAGAAAGTGATTTTCATCACATTCAAGTTTCCCACATACTTTAAAATTCTGAGTCAGTAATTTGATTATCAATAATTTTATTAGATGTTTTCCATATTTCATTTAATTTAACATATTATAATAAAATAGATATTTTTTAAAGTCCCAGTATACTTAATTATATTCACATATTTTGAAGATTACTGTCAGTGAAACTTGTGAAATCAGAACTTATAAATAGTAACCTGCCAATCAAACTGGAAAACCACTAGGCCATTCAGGTATGACCTAAGTTGAATCCCTTACAATTATATAGTGGAAGTGACACACAGATACAAGGGATTGCATCTGATAGACAGAGTGCCTGAAGAACTATCGACAGAGGTTCATAACATTGTACAGGAGAAATATCAACAACCTCAGATGTGCAGATGACACCACCCTTATGGCAGAAAGTGAAGAAGAACTAAAGAGCCACTTGATGAAAGTGAAAGAGGAGAGTGAAAAAACTGGCTTAACACTCAACATTCAAAAAACTAAGATCATGGCATCCAGTCCCATCACTACATGGCAAACAGATGGGGAAACAATGGAAACAGTTTCAGACTTTATTTTCTTGGGCCCTTGAATCACTGAAGATGGTGACTTTAGCCATGAAATTAAAAGACACTTGCTCCTTGGAAGAAAAGCCATGACAAATGATGACAAAAGTTATTTCCAGTAGTCATGTATTGATGTAAGAGTTGGAACATAAAGAAGGCTGAGTGCCAAAGAATTGATGCCTTTGAACTGTGGTGTTGGAGAGGACTCTTGACAGTCCCTTGGACTGCAAGGAGATCAAACCAGTCAATTCTAAAGGAAATCAATCCTGACTATTCACTGGAAGTACTGGGGCTAAAGCTGAAGCTCCAATACTTTGGCCCCCCAGTGTGAAGAGCTGACTCATTAGAAAAGACCCTGATGCTGGGAAAGGTTGAAGGCGGGAGGAGAAGGAGAGAACAGAGGATGAGATGGTTAAATGGCATCACCGACTCAATGGACATGAGTCTGAGCAAGCTCCAGGAGATGGTGAAGGATAGGGAAGCCTGGCATGCTTCTGTCCATGGGGTCACGAAGAGTAGGACACGACTCAGCAGCTGAACAACAACAATCAAACTGGCCTTTATCTAGTTCTACAGTGCACTCTTCTCAACATTAAACATCTGTCTTACAGTTACTAAAAATATCTCTAAAAATATCAGTGATAAAACAATGATTCAGGACTACAAAGATGCATTGTACCATGAATAGCAGCTCCTTAATTTGTATTAATGAGGTTCTGAAATAACTCCTCCATTGAAGATAATATTTCAGGAAATTACAAGATCATTTGTTATTTATTTTTTTAGGCATGGTATTTTCTCTCATTAGAAGTGGCAATCTTCAGATCACCAAAGTTATATACCTCAAATTTGTTAAAACTCATTTTGATAGACTCTTCAATATTTTTGACCCTAGTAATATTGTTCTTCTTGTAAATGAACTCTGTCTAGCTAGGTTTCTAGACAGCTTAAATCACATTCAAATTTGAAGGGTGGTGCACAACAGGAGAAAATAAGTGAAATTATGGGGTCACTCGGAGAAGGCGATGGCACCCCACTCCAGTACTTTGGAAAATCCCATGGACGGAGGAGCCTGGTGGGCTGCAGTCCATGGGGTCGCTAAGAGTCGGACACGACTGAGCGACTTCACTTTCACTTTTCACTTTCATGCACTGGAGAAGGAAATGGCAACCCACTCCAGTGTTCTTGCCTGGAGAATCCGGGACGGGGGAGCCTCGTGGGCTGCTATCTGTGGGATCACACAGAGTCGGACACGACTGAAGTGACTTAGCAGCAGCAGTAGCAGCAGTATGGGGTCACTTGCAGTACTCACACAACTTGTGGAACAGGAGGGAACTTCAGTTCATCTCGAGTCAGAACTTCTTACCTACTGGTCTGTTCACAGGTTAACTGCTTACAGCTTGGTTACGTCCTTGTTTCTCATCTACTCTTCTTGGAGAGTTTAAGACATAATATGAGAAATGTTCTAATTCAGAATATAGCTTGGGTAAGGAAGGATGGATAGATCACATTTAACTCTCAGTCTCCATGAGAAATTAAATTAATTTACCCCTTTGACTTTCCTTGAATACAAGTTTTTGAGTTCTTGGGATATCAAGCCAAAGTTCTAGATATATTTCCTGAGTATTTATTTTATCAAAATGTATTTTAAAAAATATGCCCTCTGAGTATATAACTAATTGGTAAAAACAGTCTAACTTACTTCCCTTCCCAGATATATATACATATGAAAATAATTACTTCTGTTAGTGCATCTGTTATAGTGTCTACTATTATTATTACTTTTATCACTACTATTAGCTTTAATTATCAAAACTTTTATTACTGGTACTACTGTGTGCCTCCATCTTCTGATTATTTTCTAATGAATAATGTGTTATTCTCATCTCTAAAACAATCCCTTAAAAAACACTGATTTTATGTTTTACTGATGAGAATACTGAGACTCAGGCTCACTAAGTTTGCTGACCAAAGTAACTCAACCAATAAACGCTAGAGAAGGGGTTAGAACTCATATTATTCAAATTCCCAAACCTGAGTTATCTTAAGTCTTACTTATACTGTTTGCATGACTTGGATATGCACACACTATCCTGAAAAGACTTAAGTTCATTTAGAAACCAAAATGAGAAAACCAGCCCAGAGTGAGATTTTATTCCTCCTGGAGATGGACAAGTTGTTTCCTTTAACTCCTGGGATTTAAATTGTTCCAGCCCAAGACTGATATTATGAAATCACAGGTGAAAAAAAAGAGCCTCTATTGCATTTCTGGGCTACGTTCTCAGGGAGGCAACTCTATATGTGCTTGACCTTTTCAAGGTTCTGCAGTTTGATTGGATGGCTGCCTCCGTTATCACCTTTTACAACCTCGGCTTCATGTAAGAAATCAGAGTGGACTGGGGAGCCAATCAAATATGGAATATTGAAAAGGTTACAGCAGCACTGTAGACTACAAGCTATTCTGAACAGGGATGGTTATTAACATTCCGATGTCTCATTCTAATGACAAAGATTGTAATAAGAACAGACGAGGCCAAGGAGTGAATTTTATCCTTTTGACAACGATCAGATGGGAAATGGTTGAATCTGGAGGTCGGCCTTTGCCAGTCTTCTCTGATTGTACTGCCTGTTTATAATCCAGTGAATTGACTTCGGTGTCATGAATGGGGATCATGTTGACATAAATCAGGGCCAGGGGTGTGTCTTCCTTCAGGTTGCTCTGGGACCCTCTTTACCATTATAATTGCCTTTTGCTGTGCTTTCTGTCCCTTGTCCTATTTCTACATGGCATTTGAAAATGAAATTGGCTTTTGAAATATTGGCTCCTTTATTTTTCATTAGGACACTCCCTAAAAGAGTCACCCAGAAATGCCATGGAGTGGTGAGTAGTGAGTGTCTTAAAGTTTTATTCAATACATAATCAACTTTATTCATGAAAGTAATATATGATATTAAATTCAAATGGCAGGGCTAGTTCCTAAACTGTTGGAGGAAGTCTAACTTTATTACTGGTAAATTTACTGTATTTGTTTATTTTGGACAAAGCTTATCACTAGGGCTGTTTTTATATTATATATTTTTATAATTAACTTTGTTAAAGGAGTTTTCTGTTTGTTTTTTCTTTTTACCTTTCAGAGCTTTTTGTATTTCCAAATACTTTGGAAAATGCCAGGGGACTAGCCTTTCATGAGCAATTTGAACTATATTGACATTGTTATGTCTCTGTTAATTGGAGATGGAAAAACATAGTTTTTAGACATAATTAAAACTTCATTGTGATATGTTAGAGCTACAGTTGATGTGGATATTTAGATGTCTAATTAAAAGGAGAAGTAGTAAAGATTCCACAAAGTTCAGGAAAACAATAGGACTTGGAAATAAGCAACTGCGCACAGGAGTATTTTTTCTACATATAACAGAACAATTTACTGCATCTGTAGGAAAGAAAATATGCTTTTCTGCTTAAATCCTTGATGCAATAAATCTTGCATCTGTCATCTACTCACAGCAGCTTTGGGGAAAAAAGGGTACTTTCTTTGCTTCCCTTTCAGCTTTAATTAAAGGTCAGTTCAGATTTTCACAAGCAGCTCGTCCTGATATTTTCTAATCTTGGTGGATAGATGAATGCCCCATTGCTATGCCATAAAACCTGCTGTTTGGGGCTTGGATCTGCACTGTTGTCCTATCCTCTACATAGCTAGGAATTTCCTTTTAAATCCAGAGCATCCCAGTGTGTGGAAGGCATACAGAAATGTGCGAGACAGAATAAGAGCTAAGCCATCTGCCTGTTAGAACTGCTTCCGTAAAACAAGAAAGAAAAATAACTGACCATTAAATAATAATATTTCATCTTCAGAAGTCCTGATAAAAAACTAAAAGTAAAGTTTTATGCCAGTATCTAGTAATACTAATAATCCCAATTAATTCACTGAACTCTTTACAATGAATTTGATCTTAGGGTTGACTTAAACACCCCTCCTTCAGTTGTTGTGTTCCTCTCTGAAACATGTCTGAATCTACTCTAGAGATTTTGATTTAATTCTTACAGGAGTTTACTGTCATATTGAGTAAGGCCTGCTGGTATATCTGCTTAGCGATTCTGTTGGGCAATTTGACAGAGCTACCGAAACTACTACGCCCAGCCCTGCAACACAAAGAAGTCATCCCATAAAGAGAACAGTCAAGGTTTTGTCCAAAAGTTCAACATCACTGGCCCTGGTGTAGTTTTAGTAATTCTCCTGCTCACCAGATTTTCAACTTTTGTTTCTATCCATTCAAGCAAAACACAGTTTTCCTGACTTGACATTGCTTTTCCTTTTATCTGTGATTCAGATAATCCATCATAACTATATTTATACTGTTGGATTTGCTTTTAAGTGACTGAGACAGCTCAAACTGAAGAAAAAGAAAAAGGAGGATGGTATCATTAGCTTCTTTGTTGAGCTTTGAAAAAATGTCACCAGATTTTTTTTTTTTCCCTGTCTCCATCTCCCACCAGTATTTCTGTTTTCATTTTATTCCCAATAAGGGTCTTCTATATGGGGAAAATATGGCTACCAATTACTGAGGAAGTGTATTTCACAAACTTAGTAAACCCAGGAGAAATAGTATCAGTTAAAAATCATTCTGAGACTTTCCTGGTGGTCCAGTGGCTAAGACTATGCGCTCCCAGCACAGGGGGCCCGGGTTTGATCCCTGGGCAGGGAGCCAGACCCCACATGGTACAACTAGGATCTTCCCTGTGGCTCAGATGGTAAAGAGTCTGCTTGCAATGCAGGAGACCCGGTTCAACCCCTGAGTCAGGAAGACCCTCTGGAGAAGGGAATGGCAACCCACTCCAGTAGTCTTGCCTGGAGAATCCCATGGACAGAGGAGCCTGGCGGGCTACAGTCCATGAAGAGTCAGACGAGACTTAGCGACTAACACTACGCTGCATGGCGCTACACGCTCAACTAAAGAATCAGCACGCTGCCGCCAAAGGTCCAGTGTGATGCAACTAAGAGCTGGCACAACTAAATAAATACATCAAATATATATTTTTAAATCGTGCTGGGAAAAAACAAAAAACAAGAAATTATCATACTTTCTTAGCTCTGATCACAGACCCCTCCAGAATTTATTTCTGTGGTCAGTATGGTAGACATTTTTAACTTCTCAGTCTGTGTTACACATTTCATCCAGAGATGGGGTTATAACAACAGACTAAACTGGGAAAAGGAGATGTGGTAGACGGAATAATGTCCTCTCCCTCTCCAGAGACGTCCTGTTCTAAACTGCAGAATCTATGAATGTTACCTTATATGACAAAATCCTCACACTGGAAGATGTGATTAAGTTAAAGATCCTGTAATGTAGAGATTATCTTAGACCACCTGGATGAGTCCACTGTAATCAACGGATCCATATAAAAAGGACATAGGAAGGTCAGATTCATAGAAAGAAATATCATTGTGGAAGCAGTACTCAGAGGGATGCCATTACTAAAAGGGGTCTGTGAGCCAAGGAAAGTATGGGGCCTCTAGAACTGAAAAGGCAATGGATGAATTTTCCCCTAAAGGCTTAGAAAGAACTCAGCCCAACCACAGGACCTTGATTTTAGCCCACTGAGATTTATTTTGAACTTCTAGCCTTTAGAGTTGCAAGATAGCATTTGCTTTAATCTATTCAGTATGTTATAATTGGTTACAATAGAAATTAAGATCATGGCATCCAGTCCCATCACTTCATGGCAAATAGATGGAAAAATTATGGAAACAGTAACAGATTTATTTTTGGGGGCTCCAAAGTCACTGCAGATGGTGACCGCAACCTTGAAATTAAAAGACACTTGCTCCTTGGAAGAAAAGCTTACAGCATATTAAAAAGCAGGGACATTACTTTACCAACAAAGGTCCACCTATTCAAAGTTATGGCTTTTCCAGTAGTCATGTATGGATGTGAGAGTTGGACTATAAAGAAAGCTGAGCGCCGAAGAATTGATGCTTTTGAACTATAGTGTTGGAGAAGACTCTCGAGAGTTCCTTGGACCGCAAGGATATCCAACCAGTCAAATATAAAGGAAATCAGTCCTGAATATTCATTAGAAGGACTAATGCTGAAGCTGAAACTCCAATACTTTGGCTAAGTGATGTAAAGAACTGACTCACTGGAAAAGATGAAGGTAGGAGGAAAAGGGGATGACAGAAGATAACACGGTTGGATGGTATCACCCACTCAATGAACATGAGTTTGAACAAGCTCCAGGAGTTCGTGATGGACAGGGAAGCTTGGAATACTTCAGTCCATGGGGTCACAAAGAGTCGGACACAACTGAGCAACTGAACTGAACTGAGCAATAGCAATAGAAACCTAAAGACATTGGGCAGAAATAAACACGTGTTCATTAATTGTAGGAGTATCTCTTATGTTTTGACTGTCTGACAAAATGATTCTTTCAATTGCCCTTAATTCTAGATACTTTATAAAGTCTTTAAGAGCTGGCACTAAATCCTGATCATCTGCGTTTCTCACACCACGTTAGCCCATGGTCAAGCACATACAAATTCTCACTAAATATATTACATTGAATTTATTTGACAAAAGGTAAACACATCTGCATTGAAAAATGGCAGTAATACTTCTTGTTTTTCTTTTTTTTTTTCAGCTTCATAGTGAATAGAAATCAAACACAGAGACTGAAAGATGTGCCTCAAAAAGATATAAACAGGCAGGGAGTGAGGCAAACAAAAGTTAGGTATTAGAAAAAGCTATATCCTGAAAGAACATCAGGCAAGAATTCAAGATAGTGTCTGGTACTAGGGCCATGTAAGCATTCTTATTCTTCACAGATAAGAATGAAACACTGAATTAGATTTAGAGAGACAGCAAAGAAGTACACGCATCATGGCAGTGGGATGAAAGGAAGGCAGCATGGTGTGGTTCTCAGTTCTGGTGCTCATCACAGAGAACACGTTGCAGATTGCAGACAGTCACCTATAGACGTTACGCTCTAGAAGTGCCCCCAGAATCTGGATTTGTTTTTCTTTTTTTCAAATTTATTTTTAATTGGAGGATAATTACTTTATAATGCTGTGTTAGTTTCTGCTGTGTGTGTGTGTATGTGTGTGTGTGTGTGTGTGTGTGTTAGTCGCTCAGTCGTGTCCGAGTCTTTGCGACCCCACTGGACTGGAGCTCACCAGGGTCCTCTATTCATGGACGTCTCCAGGCAAGAATACTGGAATGGCATTAATGAAAGGAAAAGACTGTAGATACTTAGACCTCCAGCCTATTCATTCTGGTACATTCTTAAAATGACTGAGGCATGGGGAGCAGGATTTTGAAACTGCTCTGTTCTCCTGGGTTGTATATTCCATCTGTTTAATATTTCATACTCATAATCCTAATAAATAGTTAATAAGGCTTGTCAATTTCATTTTTTATTAGAGATATCCTTCACCCATCCTTCGAGAGACAAGAGACTGGTTGATAAACTATGCTTCCTGAATAATGAAGTTAGCTTGTGACCCTGCTAATCAGTCCTTCTCAAATCTTTATCTGCATATGGATCACTTGGAGAGCTGATTAAAATATAAATTCCCTGTAGTCTAACTGGGATGTGGCCTGAGGTTCTGCATTTCTAATATGCTCCCAAGTGATACACATGAAACTGATCTGTGGACTATACTGTCACAAAATTTTATTTGTCATGAATTCCTGATTAGAAGTTTAAGTTCTGCAGTAGGATCCTATTCTGGAGGAAAGAGAATCTTAAATTTGGGGACTGGGCAGAAGGCGCATGTCCTCAGTATCGTAATCTAGTTTTTACATCTCCTATTGCCCCATTAGCTTGGAGTTCTTACCTGGATCTCTGACTCACATGTTTCTGTGTTTGGGACATACCTCCTTGTCTGGAATTCCTCTCACTGCCTGCCACTGGGTCATGACACTCATGGCACTGTTTAAGGGCTTCCCTGATACCTAAGTTGGTAAAGAATCCACCTGCAATGCAGGTGACCCCGGTCTGATTACTGGGTCTGGAAAAGATCCTCTGGAGAAGGAATAGGCTACCCACTCCAGTATACTTGGGCTTCCCCTGTGGCTCAGCTGGTAAAGAATCCGCCTGCAGTTTGGGAGACCGGGATTCAATCCCTGGGTTTGGAAGATCCCCTGGAGAAGGAAAAGGCTCCCTACTTCAGTATTCTGGCCCAGAGAATTCCATGGACTGTATAGTCCAGGGGTCACAAAGAGTTGGACACGACTAAGTGACTTTCACTTTCACTTACTCTTTCTTAAAAGTCACATGGGACCACATGTGATCAAAAGCTGCTGAGATGCTTGTTAAAATGCAGATTCTGGGGGCCCTTCTAGTGTGTAATGTCTCCAGGTTAAAAAAAAATGGTACTGATGAACTTATTTGCAGGACAGGAATAGAGACGCAGAAGTAGAGAACAAACTTGTGAACACAGCGGAGGAAGGAGAGGGTGGGACAAATTGAGAGAGCAGCACTGACATACACACTCTACCATGTGTGAAACAGCCAGTGGGAGCTGCTCTATAACACAGGAGCTCAGCTCAGTGCTGTGAAATGACCTAGAGGGGTGGGGTGGGAGGGGAGGCTTAAAAGGGGGCATATATGTATACATGCAGCTGATTCATATTGTTGTACAGCAGAAACTGGCCTTCTCTGGTGGCCCAGATGGTTAAGTATCGCCCTGCAATGCAGGAGACCCAGGTTCAATCCCTGGGTGGGGAAGATCCCCATGAGAAGGGAATGGCAACCCATAAACATTACTAATTGCTTAAGGACAGCTCAGCTCTTTCTCGCTAATGTCCTTGCAAATAGTAATCTTGTACTACTCAGAGGAACTCATGTTCCCCTTATCTGTAAAATGTTTATAACTTGAAATTTCAAAAAACTAGATTTTGCCTCCTCCTTACCAAATGTGACAGAGAAGACAATGGCACCCCACTCCAGTACTCTTGCCTGGAAAATCCCATGGGCGGAGGAGCCTGGTGGTCTGTAGTCCAGTCCATGGGGTGGTGATGAGTTGGACACGACTGAGCGACTTCACTTTCACTTTTCACTTTCATGCATTGGAGAAGGAAATGGCAACCCACTCCAGTATTCTTGCCTGGAGAATCCCAGGGACAGAGGAGCCTGGTAGGCTGCCATCTATGGGGTCACACATAGTCGGACATGACTGAAGCAACTTAGCAGCAGCAGCAGTACCAAATGTGAAATGTTAAAAAAAGGCCTCCAGGGATGTCATTTGGCCTGGAAGTCATGAAGAATATACAGAGTCTAGAAAGCTGGATATCAAAACTCTTGCTGAACACTGGAAAGAGAAGATTTCTATGATCTGTGTATCTAGTTACCAGGGTCAAACCATAATCCTTTGAAAGAATCTGAGATACTGCCTTGCTCCATCTGACAGAGAATCATGCCTTCAGAAGGAAAATAAAAATTCATGAGCTACTGTGAACTGAATTTCTTTTTTTCTTCTTCTAGGTAATTTTGGACCCATAGGAAGGAACAACTACCATAATAAAACACCTCAAACCAATTTTTATAAAATTGTTAAAATTTTTAAAGAAAAACCAAATGTTTAATAAAACTTCTAAGTGATTCATAGCTTCCAAACAAATTATTTCAAAAATATCCTTAAAACTCTAGATATTGGGACAAGATAGAACCTAACTTTCTGAGGCTTTCAAAAACTTCACTTTGAATTTGAAGATTAAAATAGGTTAAACTAAAAGAATGTAAAACCAAATAAACTCTGATAAAATTAGTCAAAATAAGCTGAAAAGCTGAGTCGCAATATTTATGGACAAAGAAGATTTCAGTATAACCAGAATTACCAGAGATAAAGATTAACTGGTATTCCTAACTAAATTAAAAAACTCAGAAAAAAAACCACCTCAAAAATCATAAAATATTTTGAAACTAAGTAAAATACTTCCAAACAACCTGGAAGCCAATGCAATAACTGAACAGGATATGAGAAAGTATTTTTGAAGTTAGTGAAAATAAATATGTATCATATGGAAATGTTTAGGATATAGCATGGCAATTGTTAAGAGGGAAAATTATAGCAATACATGCCTCTGTTGTTACTGCTGCTGTTCAGTCACTAAGTTGTACCTGACTGTTTGCGACCCCATGGACTGCAGCATGCCATGCTTTCCTGTCCTTCACTACCTCTTGGAGTTTGACCAAACTCAAGTCCATAGAATTGGTGATGCCATTCAACCGTCTCATCCTCTGTCATCCCTTTCTCTCCTGCCCTCAATCTTGCCCAGCATCAGAGTATTTTCAAGTGAGTCAGCTCTTCAGATCAGGTGGTCAAAGTATTAAAGCTTCAGCATCAGTCCTCCCAAAGAATATTCAGGGTTCATTTCCTTTAGGATTGGCTGGTTTGATCTTGCTCGCCAGGGGACTCTCAAGACTCCTCCAGCATGATAGTGCAAAAGCATCAATTCTTCAGCACTCGGCTTTCTTTATGCTCCAACTCTTCCATCTGTACATAACTACTGGAAAAACCATAGCTTTAACTATAGGGACCTTTGTCAGCAGAGTGATGTCTCTGCTTTTTAACGTGCTATCTAGGTGTGTCATAACTTTTCTTCCAAGGAGCATCTTTTAATTTCATGGCTACAGTTACCATCTGCAATAATTTTGGAGCCCAAGAAAATAAAGTTGGTCACTCTTTCCACTTTTTCCCCATCTATTTGCCATGAAGTGATGGAACTGGAGGCCATGATCTTCACTTTTTGCATGCAGAGTTTTAGGCCAGATTTTTCACTCTCCTCTTTCACTTTCATCAGGAGGCTCTTTAGTTCCTCTTCACTTTCCACCATTAGAGTGATATCATCTGCATATTTGAGGTTGTTGATATTTCTCCCAGCAATCTTGATTTCAGCTTATGCTTCATCCAGCCGGGCATTTTGCATGATGTACTATGCATATAAGTTAAATAAGCAACGTGACAATACACAGCCTTGACGTACTCCTTTCCCAATTAGGAACTAGTGCATTGTTCCATGTCTGGTTCTTACTATTGTTTCTTGACCTACATACAGGTTTCTCAGGAAGCAGGTAAGGTGGTCTAGTATCACCATCTCTTGAAAAATTCTCCAGTTTGTTGTTATCAACACAAAGGATTTAGTGTAGTCAATGAAGCAGAAGTAAATTTTTTTTTTGGAATTTCCTTGGTTTTGTTTTGATACACAGATGCTGGCAATTTGATCTCTGGTTCCTCTGCCTTTTCTAAATCCGGCTTGTTTGTACATCTGTAAGTTCCCAGTTCACGTACTGTTTAAGCCTGACTTGAAGGACTTGGAGTTTTATCTTGCTTGCATGTGAAATTAGCACAACTGTACACTAGTTTGAACATTCTTTGGCATTGCCCTTCTTTGGAACTGAAATGAAAATTAATCTTTTCCAGTCCTGTGGCCATTGCTGAGTCTTCCAAATGTGCTCGCATATTGAGGGCAGCACTTTCACAGCATCATCTTTTAGGATTTGAAATAGCTCATTTGGAATTCCATCAATTCCACTAGCTTTAGTATGTAAATAAATTTCTCAAGTCAATAATTTTCCCTTTCAAAGTTAGAATCTCAAGAGAAGAAACAAAACTGAGAACTGATTTGTAGTCCATAGTAATCAAGACAGTGTGGTATTGGTGAAAAAACAGGCAAATAGATTATTTCAACAGAACAGAAAGCCCAGAAACACACACATATAGTCAAGTAATCTTTGACAAAGGACAAAAGCCAACACAACAAAGAAATGTCTTTTTACAAATAGTGTTGGAATAATGATGTTTCTACATGCAAAAAAAATAAAAAAAAGATCCAGACACAGACTTAACACCTAAAAATTAACTCAAAATGGATCACAGACCTAACTGTAAAATGCAAAACTATAGAACACTTAGAAGATAACACAGGGCAAAATCTAAATGAACTTGGGTATTGGTGAAGACTTTAGATACAATATCAAAGGCACAGTCCATGAAAGAAAGAAATGGAAAGATGAACTTCAATAAGTTCAAATTTTCGTTGTGAAAGACACTACCAAGAAAATAAGAAGACAAGCTGTAGACTGGGTAGACATCTGATAAAGGACTGTCATACATTTTGCCAAAATATGCAAAAACTCTCTAAACTCATTAGTACAAAAACAAACAATCCAATTAAGAAATGGATCAGACACTTTGACAGATACTTTACCCAAGAGGTTGTAAAGATGGCAAATAATCATACATGAGGATGTGCAACATCATATGTCATTAGAGCATTGCAAACTCCAAAATCAACAATAGTATCCAGGTACCACAAGACACTTATTAATATGGCCACAATCCAGAACACTGATAACATTAAACGCTGGCAAGGATAAGGATGTAGAATAACAGAAATATTCTCATTCTTTGCTGGTGGGAATGCAGAATGGTGCAGCTACCTTCGAAGACAGTTTGGCAGTTTCTTATACAACTAAACACGTACCATAATGATCAAACAATTGTGTTCCTTGGTATTTAACCAAAAATATACATCCACAAGAACACATGCACAACAATGTCGATAACAGCTTGATCATAGTCGCCAAAACGGGGGAGCAACCAAGATGTCCTTCAGTAGATGAATGGATAAATAAACTGTAATACATTCAAACAATGGAGTATCATTCAGTGCTGAAAAAAAAATGAGCTATCAAACCATAAAACAACATAGCAGAAACTTAAATGCATATTACTAAGTGAAAGAAGCCAATCTGAAAAGGCTATACATTAAGATGATTCCAACTATATGACATTCTCAAAAGGTGACTATGGAGACAGTAAAAGATCAGAGGCCTTTGGGGTTAGGAGGGAGGGAGGAAGGAACAGATGAGCAGAGAAGGTTTTTAGGGCAATGAAACTATTCTTTACAATATTATAATAGTGGATACATACGATCACACTTTCATCAGAATCCATGGACTGCAGAAAACAGGCAGTGAACTTTAATGCACACCATGGCCTTTGAGTGATAACGATGAGCTCATGTAGGTTCATCAGTTGGAACTAAGGTTCTGCTCCAGTGTCAGATACTAATAGTGGGGGAGGCTATACATGTGGGCAAAGGGTATAAAAAAAATCTAATTTCTACTCAATTTTGCTATGAATGTAAAACTAGCATTAGTCACTCAGGCATGTCTGACTCTGCAACTCCATGGACGATAGCACATCAGGCTCCTCTGGTCCATGGGATTCTCCAGGCAAGAACTCTGGAGTGGGTAGCCATTCTCGTCTCCAAGTGATCTTCCCAACCCAGGGATCAAACCTGAATCTCCTGCATTGCAAGTGGATTCTTTACCATCTCAGCCACCAGGGAAACCCCTCTAAAAATAAAATCTATTAAAAATGAAATGAGTCAGCATAAAGAAGATAATATACATTTAAGTTGGAAGTAGTTACACAGAAAAATATCAATGAAACCAAAATTTACTTTGTCAAGAATATTATGCAAATTGACAAACCTCTACCCAAATTAACCAGGAAAAAAGAGAAAAGACAAATAAGAAATTGGGAAGTTTAGCTTTACACCACTTTACTTCTGTGGCAGACCTACATTAGCAATGTGAACACACATTTTGCCAAAGAAGATATATGGATAATAAATAAGAACAGAAAATGTAGCTTAACTTCATTACTCATGAGGGAAATGCAAATTAAAATCATTATGTCTAAAATTAAGAATTAAAAAGATTAAGAACAAATTTTGCATAGCAACAGGAACTCTCAACAGTACTGGTGGGTTTATAAAATGGTACAACTATAAAGTTAAATTTTCAGCTACCACAGGACCCTGACACTATTTCCAGATATTTACCCAAGAGAAATAAAGGCAGATGTATATAGGAGGATTTATATGTGAATGTTCATAGCCAGAAAGTAGAGAGAAACCTGGTATAAGCTCAATTGGGTTCCTTAAAAATTCATGTGTAATAGTTCTAACCACCCAAACGTGACTGTTCTGGGAATAGGGTTTCAAAAGAGATAATAAAGTTAAGTAGGTCACTGGGGTGGGTTGTATTCCAATATTACTGGTGTCCTTATAAAAGGAAGAAATTTGGATATAGACTAGTGCAAAAGTAAGACTACATGAAGACACAGATAGAAAATGGCCATTTTGCTTCTTTGCTCAAGCCAAGGAGCAAAAATATGGGAAGAAACCTTATTTAATAACTTGTAGCCTCCAGAACTGTAAGAAAATAAATTTCCACTTTTAACACATCCAGTATGTGGTACTTTGTTCTGGCTACGCTAACAAATGAATGCGTGTGTGCATGCTAAATTGCTTCTGTCATGTCCAACTCTTTACGACTCTACGGACTATAGCCCACCAGGTTCCTCTGTCCATGGGGTTCTCTACGCAAGAATACTGAAGAGGGTTGCCATGCCCTCCTCTATAACAAACTAATACAAATACATTAACAGATGAGTGGATAGACACATTGTTGACATATCTATGCACTGGAGTACTACTCATCAATAAAATGGAATAAGCCATTGGTACCTGCAGCACTGTAGATAAATGTATCTATAAATTTTCTTGAGAGAAAGAAGCCAAAAACATCTCCAAAATATACAAATATTATTTGCTTATTTTTCTATTCATATAAAATTCTAGAAAATACAAACTAGTTTATAGTGACAGTAGATTGAGAACTATGGGAATTGGGAAGGCAAAGAGGGAGTTGGTGAAGGAAAAAGGAAGAAACAAAAATGGTATAGATGTATGTAGATGTCAAAGCATCATACTGAATGCTTCTAACATTTGCAGTATTATTACATAGCTATTTTAGATAAAAATAAGTGTTACATGATAAGTGGTACATTAAATATATTTTTAGTCACTTGTTTTTAGAATATTACCTTAAAATCAATATCATTATTCCATACACTCTTTATAAAGAGATGGGTTATTTCCAATCTTGGAGATCATTTTGCTATAATTTATCCAATATACTTATCAGTCTATATTTTCATATTTCTTCTTCCACAAATATGTCCAACTTGATCTACTGGGGAAAAATAAAAACAAAAAAACTATTGTCTTCTTGCACATATGTAACTAGGAAAACCTTTGAAAAAGATAGCTGACCTTATTTTCTGTTTCTGCTCATTTTTTCCAACAACCCTAAATGGTGTAAAAGGCAATGCATTTTAATACAGTGAAAAGATGGTTACAGAGTAGGAGAAAATGGAGAGAACTATTCCTGAATTGTCAGAACTAGTTAGAAAGCAAAAAAATAAATACATCAAAGTTAGAAAAATGTATCCAGGTTGATCCCTCCAGAGAGCTCATTTTCCTTTGCAAATATTATATGAATGCCTTCAAATTAGCTGATGCCAATGAATCTTCTAGAGTGTTATTACAAATAATAGCCCTACCACCCTGGTCACCTGCTTTCTCATCCATATTTACTGAGTTTCACACTGTTTCAAACTGGCTTGCTATTGATTTTGATATGGTCACATGAGTCAACAGAAAGCTGCAAATTGATACAAACAATTATATTAACGATACTTTCAGTGTAGTACAACGCATACATTTAAACTATTTGGGAAAACTGTTTGACCAAATCAGAAGATCCTTATTATCAGATAATCCAGATTGTTGGAATATGCCAATTTAGTAAAATCTTTGTATGTCTTCTGGGTGAAATTCTTATTAGTTATCAGAATGGTTAAATGATGGAATTTGCAACACTGAAGAAAACTGAGATTAAAAACTTTCAATATCTGTTCCCAACTAACCTTCCACTATTATTTCTCCATGCCCTGAAAAGTCATGTTTTGTATCTTGGAAAGCACTCGTCTGTCTCTCTGGTATGCCCCTCCCATTAATCCTTTTCTAGTTCATACTGTCTCATCTTTCAAATTAAAGTTTAAATATCACATTTTTTAGGAATTTCTAAATCTCTCACAACATTCTACCTGGACAGAGTTAATCACTCATCCATATGCACTCCCATGAATGCATTAAGGAATTTCAATTCATACATATCATTTAATGAGAAGCTATTTTATATCAGGAATTTTATTGTTTTATCTATACATATGCATTTTCTCAGTACAAGACTGAAAGATTATAAAGACTGAGGAGCATACCATTCCTTTTTGTATTCACGACACTTCGCACAGGGTCTGGGATTTAGCATCAATAAATGCTTACTGAATTAATTCATTTATATGACCTTTGAAACATTGCCATTCTGGAGTGTGTACATCATTCTACACAGATAGTTTATGAGTCTAATTACCAGGCTTCTCTGTCATATCCCTTAGTTATAATAATTAGCTTTCATTTTAACAGGTTATCAAATGGAATTTCTAAAAGAATGTATATCCTTCAAGGGGAGAAAAGATGAATAAAGGACATTTCCTGTACAGCATAAGAAATTTGATCTCTACTCATAGGTAGTTTCACAAGTCTTCCATTACCTTTTAGGAAGCAGTCAGCTTACAAAGGATCATTATAGCATATTGGCTAGAATACAAAGTTGAAGACAGAGAAGGATGTACTCCAATTACAGTTCCATGACTATGTTGTATGTCTTTGTTGTGGAAACACTTCTGTGAGTTATTTTAGCTGTCTCAAGTTCACGTGTTAGGAAAAAAGACAAGATGTTGTTTATTAATATGAGCATTAAATTATGTACATGAATTTCTCTACTAGTAGAGAAATGTCATGTACTGAGAACTCAAATACCTTAAGAGAAAAGATGCATTCACCACCACCACTTACCCAGCACAAAGCTGAGAGCGTTCATGAGATCCAACAAAATAAAATATATATATATATATATGCATATTATTTTTAAAATTTTAAGAAATATATATTGTAGATAGAGAACTACAACCTGCTCTCTGGAAACTATTAAATAAAAATATGAGGCAGTAATAAAAATATACTTAAGTATAAAATGCATTGCCTGATTCAGAAAGTGGTATTATAGTAGCTCAGAGAAACCAAAGAAAACTGTGAATTATAGAAATCTTATCTTTCAATGGGAGGTAGTTCAAAAGAATGGTAGATGAGAGTTGACCCACTCCAGGATATGGCATAGACACAGAAACATAGGTTAGATCTACTGAGATACGATCTCAAAATAAAATATCTCATGCCTTTTTTTTTCTTTGTCTGGATTTACTGGCAATTTTGTGGTTTTAAGCACATTAGACCAACCACATTTGGGAAGTGCCTTTGTTGTGTTGGCTGAAGTCCTAGCAAAGGATGTAGGTAAATATCACTGCAACCAACTTCAAAAAGATTTACTAGCTACAGTCTGAAAGAGTCATTTATTATTTCCTGATGTGGGGTCACTGATTTTGAGCCATGTTCTGATAGTCTTCCTAAAAGAAACTCCAAGTACTATTTACTATAAAAGAGGATGAATAGACCACAATTATTTTCATATTTTCTCAAATTGTGACTCATTGATCCAAAAGGAATTGAGGTTGGTGATGCACAAAAAGTGTTTGCTGTGTTTATCATTAGATATTCAATATAATATTCAAACCACTTGGAATTTTCTGCATATATTTTTAAGAACAGTTATGAAGTCCATGGGTGAGCTAAAGAAAATCATACTGGGATGAAAGAGAAAGCACTGATTCAACTTGACCTGATACTACATGTGAATTTTAATTTTACTGATTTCTACCAAATATAAATACTCAAGGAAATTTACCATGCAGATTTGGTTTGACAAAGAAGTTTGGAGTATCAATTTATATATTTCTTCTTTTATCTCCTTTATCATTCCCCACTCTTCTTCAAATAGATTTCTATCCACCTGCTAGCTTGCTTCAGGGGACTGGCAGGAAAAGTAACATTAAACATACACATATCCCTTCTTGGCTATTGTTTCTAAAAGCCAAGCCCATTATGAAGAGCATTACTCCATGCACTGAGATGTTTAAGAATAAACACAGGCATACAGAAGAACAGAGAACAGAATAATAAATATTATATTATTCCAAGACAGTGCCCTCAAGAGGGATCCCAACCTTAGAGGGCCGTGTGATGAATACAAGGTAAGCAAATTCTAGGCACTGGGATTCCTGGGCTCACTGTGTCCCATGAGTGGTTCCACAGTAGATCCAGTGGATCTGGGGACAGATGTAAACTGGGGCAATAAAAGGGCCTCTCCAAGGATTCAAAGTTATTTATTTACTTCCAGGGTATGGGAGTTCAGTTGAATCCTCCCAAGTCCAATAATATGAAGACTCAGGGTCAAAATTAAATGATAAAAAATTTAAAGAGATATACTTTTGTGAGCTGTGTGGACCACAGCAAACTCTGGAAAATTCTTAAAGAGATGGGAATCCCAGACCACCTGATCTGTGTCTTGAGAAATTTGTATGCAGGTCAGGAAGCAACAGTTAGAACTGGACATGAAACAACAGACTCGTTCCAAATAGGGAAAGGAGTACATCAAGGCTGTATATTGTCACCCTGCTTATTTAACTTATATGCAGAGTACATCATGAGAAACACTGGGCTGGAAGAAGCACAAGGTGGAATCAAGATTGCTGGGAGAAATATCAATAACCTCAGATATGCAGATGACACCACCCTTATGAAAGTGAAAGAGAAGAGTGGAAAAAGTTGGCTTAAAGCTCAACATTCAGGAAACTAAGATCATGGCATCTGGTCCCATCACTTCATGGCAACTAGTTGGGGAAACAGTGGAAACAGTAAGAAACTTTTTTGGGGGGGAGGCTCCAAAATGACTGCAGATGGTGACTGCAGCCATGAAATTAAAAAACGCTTGCTCCTTGGAGGAAAAGATATGACCAACCTAGAAAGCATATTAAAAAGCAGAGACATTACTTTGCCAACAAAGGTTTGTCTAGTCAAAGCTATGGTTTTTCCAGTTGTCATGTATGGATGTGAGAGTTGGACTATAAAGAAAGCTGAGCGCCAAAGAATTGATGCTTTTGAACTGTGGTGTTGGAGAAGACTCTTGAGAGTCCCTTGGACTGTAAGGAGATCCAACCAGTCCATCATAAAGATCAGTCCTGAATATTCATTGGAAGGACTGATGGTGAAGCTGAAACTCTAATACTTTGGCCACCTGATGTGAAGAACTGACTCATTTGAAAAGACCCTGATGCTGGGAAAGATTGAAGGCGGGAGGAGAAGGGGATGACAGAAGATGAGATGGTTGGATGGCATCACTGACTCAAGGACATGAGTTTGAATAAACTCCTGGAGTTGGCTATGGACAGGGAGGCCTGGCCTGCTGAGGTTCATGGGCTCGCAAAGCATCAGACAAGACTGAGCGACTGAACTGACTTTTGTGAACTCCACTTTAATGTGCTATGCATGCACTGCCTCCCTTGGTGGTCTTGATGTACCCTCACAATAAAAGGTTTTAGCATCTTCATATTTCTTCATGGAAAGACCTCAGGACATTGAAGTTCTGTCATTCTAGTTGGAAAAATGAAATGGAAGTAGTGCCTACTTACCAAGAATAGAGTTGATTTCTAAATTTCCACTTAGAGAATTCAAAAGGGACTTTTTTTCACAGCATATTTGATAGGCTGTATCTGACAGTAGACTATACAATTTAGGTATTATTCAAAGATAAACCGTGAACCCTGCAGTTAATGAATATATACAGTTGATCCCTGAAAAAGGAGTAGAGATAGTGATCCTCAGAGCAGTCAAAAATCTGAGCATAATATTCAGCAGGCACCCCAAATCCACAGTTGCTCTCAATCCACAGGTTCAGCCAACTGCAGACGCTGTAGTTCTGCAATATTCAATATTTACTATTGACAAATATCCACGTGCAAGTGGATCCATGTAGTTCAAATCCATATTGTTCAATACTCCACTGTAGTTTAAAAGTACAAATGCCGATGCGTGTAGGGAGCAGGGTAAATGTATGTGAGGCAGTTGTGAACATTTCCTGACGACTGGGCCGGGAACTGTGTTGTAGATTTTGGCAAATGAATCTCTACAACCATTCCAACCCCTGTCAAGAATGCTCTTCTCCCAGTTACTGGTGTGAAATGAAATATTTTCTGCTCTATACTACCAGTAAACAAAGCCTTTTCCAAATGCAAATTTCTCACTCCAGGTGAAACAAAGACAGCTATTTGGAAACCATCAGCTACTTGAGGAGCTGGGGGGATGTGAAAGGCAGCCTCTACCACATTCACCCTCTCTTACTATAAACAAAGAGTTAGTACATGAAAAATAAAGAAAGCAGGATTAGCCCCAGATAGCCAGATGCATATGAAAGAAATTATTTTAGCAAGACTGGGTGCTTGCACCTTCCCATACATAGAAGATCTTTAAATCTCTTCATGTGAGAGATTTAGTTTTCTCTTAATTAACAGTTTTTAATATTCAGACTACCTGCCCCCTTGCTGCAAACTTGTATATAGCCTGGTTCCTCCCGTGCCTCCTCAGAGTAAGCTCTCTTGGGGTTACCTGAGATACAGTCTTCCTAACACTCCCACTGAATAAAACCTAACTCTCAAAATAGGTTGCAGGGATTTTTTTTAGTCGACACTGGCACATCTTGCTGTAGTACTTTGTTCATGTTATTACAGAAATGCCACTTTTCAGTAAGGTCTTCTCTTGCTCCCTTATCTAAAATTGCTACTTCCTGATTCCTCCTATCCCTCTCCTTACTCCTTTCTCCTTCTTACCACTATCTAACATACTGTATATTTCACCCATCTTGTTTACTATGTATATTATACTTCTGGAGTTAGGGATTTAGACTCCTTTGTATACACCTGTGTCCTCAACCCAACAGTCATGCCTCATCCATGATAAAAGCTGCATAAGTGTTTGCTGGAAAATGGATTAATATTTGAATGACTCCCTGAAACAATGGCAGCTATTTATCCTCATTTTCTCAGATGAGGAAATCATGGCTAATACAGATTCAGTAATCTACCCAAAGTGACACAACGAACTGAAATTTGAATATAGATTTATCTGGCTCCAGTGCTTCTGTGCTTTTCACTATAACAGTCTTTTTCATTTGCTTAAAATAAAGTCATTTGACTATGCATCTATATATCAAGTGAGAGGCTAAAAAACAGGAGATAAACAAATGACTGAGACACTGATTCCTTTCCTTTTGCTGTGATGTGCAGCCTGTGGATCTTAGCTCCTTGACCAGGGATCCAACCTGCACCCTCTGCATAGGAAGCATGGGATCTTAACTACTAGACCACCAGTGAAGTCCCAAGCTACCACCTACTGAAGGAGACAGGGTGAAGACAAGGAAATTCCAATAAAGAAGCAAGTATATTCTGGCTTTCAGTAAGTGAAGTACTTACTGAAGAAAGTAGAGAAATTCTTAAGCTAGATTTTGCTGGTTGTGGAAAGCTCCTTAGTAGAAATGATATTTGAAGAATGAAAAATGAATAAGAGAAAGGAAAAATAGAAATGTTAAAGAGAAAATGAAGTTGAAGAACAGGCATAAGATCAAGCACTGGGGAAGGCTAGATCGTAGACTATTCCATGACCATAACTCCATGAGGGGCTTCCCAGGCGGCGCTAGTGGTAAAGAGCCTGCCTGCCAATGCACGGTAGATGTAAGAGATGCGGGTTTGATCCCTGGGTCAGGAAGACCCCCTGGAGGAAGGCCCAGCAACCCACTCCAGTATTCTTGCCTGGAGAATCCCATGGACAGAGGAACCTGGCAGACTGCAGTCCATGGGGTTGCATAGAGTCAGACACTACTAAAGCAATTAAGCATGAACGCACTCATAATCCCATGAACAGTTTAGTGGAGCTCGAAGTGTTAGTCACTCTGTCATGACCAGTTCTTTGCAACTGCCAGGCTCGTCTGTCCATGGAATTCTCCAGGCAAGAATACTGGAGTGGATTGCCATTCCCCTTTTCAAGGGATCTTCCCAAACTAGGGATCGAACCCAGGTCTCCTGCACTGCGGGCAGATTCTTTATCATCTGAGCCACCAGGGAAGTTCAAAGAGTGGTTAAAGTGGTAGACAAAGAAAAATAATGTCCGCTAATTAAGCTATGAGACAAACGGGAGCCAGGTCATAAAAATTTTGCTAGAAGGAACTCATTTAGTAGGACAAAGACTTAAAAAGAAACATGGTAACTTCTTTGCTTTGTTGCTGCTTTAATAATTATTCAAACCTTCCACATTTGAAAAGTTGACCCTCCCCTACCAAATACTTCAACTCTCAGTCTCCTTCATGGTTAATTACCCAACTTGGGACACACTTATTCCATCTCACAGAATGTACTCCTCGCCAACAATCTCTGTCGAGGAGTTTGTTTTCCTCATGGAAATAAAAAATGCTTTGGTGAGGTGTAGTAGTTATATGTTGCAGCATCACAAAAAATTGCCGCAAACTTTGTAGCATAAAAAAGCACACATTTATCACCTCAGAGGGGTTTGGTGTCCAGAGATGTTTCACCTGAGTCTTCAGCTTAGGGTATGCAATCAAGCTGCTGATCGTGATTACGATTTTGTCTAAGGCTCCATTGGGGAAGAATCTGCTAACTCATTTGGTTGTGGGCAGAATTCCTTTCCTTGAAAGTTGCTGTATGGAGGGTTTCAGCTTCTTCCTGGCTGGAGGCAAAGCTAACCCTCAGCTCCTGGCCTTGAGGCTGTTTCCATATGGCAGCCCCCATGGAAGCTCGCTTTTTCAAAGCCAGCAAAGGAGAGAAGGTTTTCTTGTAGGACGAACAGTACAACTTTACTCACTGTAATCATACACATGCAATCACGTGCAACCCGTCACCTTTGCTGTATGCTATTGCTTAGCAGCCAGTCACAGGTCTAGCACACACTCAACAAGAGAAGAATACACAAGGCATGACTATGAGGAGACAGGGATCTTGAGGACCACCAAAGAGTGTGTCTGCCTTATAAGGTTTCCCTGATGAACTCCACTGTGGGGATTTGCTAGTTATCACCCTTCACTGAAATGAGCACAGGAAAGGTTACACCTGCCTTAGCTCAGGGTGCTATAAGAAATTACCGTAGACTGCTTGGCTTAAGCAACTTTTATATCTCACAGTTCTGGAGGCTAGAAATCTACGATCAGGCCCTGGCTGGTAGATCTGGTGTCCAGTGAGGGCACTCTTTCTCTCTTTCAGATGGCCATCTTCTCACTGTATCCTTACATGGTGGAGAGAAGGGAGAGAAAGCAAGCACTCTCATATTTCTACTTATAAGGGCACTAACCCCACTCTTGAGGACTACACCCACATGACCGAATTATCTCCCAAAGTCCAAACCTCCTACTATCATCTCATTGGGGGTTAGGACTTCAACATGACAGTTTGGAGAAAGAGGGGGAAGAACACAAGCATGCAGTCCATACACCGCCATACAGCGAACCAGCTGTTTCAGAAATGCAGTAGTAAATCTCTGGGCAAAACTTCACAATGCCTCATCCCCACATCGGAGAAGGCAATGGCACCCCACTCCAGTACTGTTGCCCGGAAAATCCCATGGATGGAGGAGCCTGGTAGGCTGCAGTCCATGGGGTCGCTCAGAGTCGGACACGACTGAAGCAACTTAGCAGCAGCAGCAGCAGCATCCGCACATACAGCTGAGCCTAATATATTTGAACAACCTCTAGAGATGACGTTAGGCCCATTTCACAGTTGATTAGGATCACCCATGCTTCCCAGGCGCAGAGGATGCTGTTATTGCAACTATGCTTAATAAATGAAACTAGCCCTCTTACTTTTTATGGCTCCTCATTTAAAGCTTTCTTCCTTGATAATTATAATTTCTTTAGGTGGAAAGGAGCTTGGCAGATCTGAAGACCAACTGTTCTATGTAGCTATGTTTAAAAAAATAAAAAGAAAAAGCCCAGGAGAGGAGGTCAGAAGGGAAAGTAGGCAGCCAGATTTCCCCAATTTATGTGAACACTTTAGTCCACGCAGACCTTACAGGCAATTGTTTTGTAAAATGACATGCAAACAGTTGTAACTGCCAACAGCTACTTTATTCTTGACATCAATTTCTGAAAACTTTACCTGTGAAAAGTTCAACATTTAGCATTTCCTATTGTTTTCTTTTTCTTTTTTTCCCTTTGAGGATAGATCTAGTTCATGTGAAAAGTGCCATTTTGGAAAGAGAACAAATACTAATGACCCCTAGATGACATGAAGGGACATGAGGGAATCCAGGGGGCAACAGAGTAGACACTGGTCAGAAGGTCTTTGCTCTACTTCGGGCAAACTGTAACTCCCAGAAATACAACCTCTCTGGACCACTGCTTCTGCTGTGCAGCATGAGACTAGGTAGATGCTCCTACCTAGTCCTTTGATAGTTTGAGGAGAAATAGGGCAAGAGCTAAAAGTAAAAGAAGAGTTTTACTATAGTCTCTACATCTAATTCTTTATTATTTATTGTCTTAGATGAAAAAAAAAATTAAAAAAGGATTCAATGTTTCCAGAACTGCGTCTAATCCTAAAGCTTGATACTGTGTGGTTATTTCTTCACTTGGATATAGTAAGAATTGTGGAAAGTACATTGGTTTAATTCAGCAAATCTCAAACTACTTGCATTGTCCATAAGAAGCATCTGGCTGTTTGCTCAGATGGAGGAGACCAGACTCCATTTCCAGATGTTCTCAACTAGGACATCATGAGTGGGCCTCAGCAATCTTCATTTTTAGCTAATGCAGTCTGATGCAGCTTTTCCTTAGACCTAATCTTGCAATGATACCCTTATCTAAAATTACAATAATTCTGATCATTACTTCCTTGATTTCTTCCCTAACCAAGGTTTTCTTCAAAAGGGGCTTTACACAGGCTCTTTTATCTACCTTGAACGCTCTATCCTGTTTCTACTAGCTTATTTAGATCATCTTTTAGGTTTCGCTTTAATGTCACTTTCTCAAATGAAGTTATTCATACTGCCACAGACTAGTTTAATTAGGTCCCTCTGATGCATTTTGTAATATTATGCACTTCTGCTTCATAGCAATTACCGTAATTATGGTTAATTAAATCTGTATAATTATTTATGTACTGTCTCTCTCCTCAGCAAGATATAAGATTCTTGAGGCTAGAGCTTGTGTTAATTTGGCTCACTGGAGTCCAGAAAACAGCTTGAACATAGTAGGTGCATCAGATATTTGCTGGACACAGAAAGGAAAGAAAGAAGAAAGGTGGGCATGGTGTACGGAGACAGAGGAAATAACATAACCAATTACACAATCCTTTCTTTAAGAGTTTGAATAGAAGCCCAGAGAGAAACAAATGGGCCAAACTACTTAAGCTAATATGCCGGGATCAAGCCTATACAAATATTCCACAAAACATACCTTGACTGCAAAGACCACAAACTCCTTTACTGCCCACTAACATTTTCAGTTCAAACCATCTGTGAAAACTGAAGAGATTCCATAATGATTCTTCTATGCAGTTACTTAGGCTTTTTCATATTGCAAGGATGAAACTATATTCAGATTTAAATTGTTTTATTGACAATAATAATGATAGTTATTATTATTTATTATTATTATTTAGGGGTCACAGAGTATAGGAACAAGTTTGAGTATTAACATAATCTCTTTAGGAACCATTACTTTATAAATTCGAATGCAAACAAGCCCTATAGAAAAATCTATAAAAATGTTCAGTATTGATCCAGTTAAAATCCATTTCCAGTGACTGGGCATTTGCAGCTATGTACAGTAGAAGATTTCTCACCTGACAAAATTAGAGCCAATAGTTGGAAAGTTATTAGAAAAATCAGTTGAAGCCAAGAATCATAAAAAATGATATACATGTATCAATGTTTTTTAGACTATATTCATTATGTAATCTGTTGATATAGGGTCAAGGCTTCTTCCTTAGATGAATTTGTTGGTGGAGAGTTACATAAGACTTTATAGCTAAAACCTACACACCATTAATATTTGTCTACAATTTCCAGTATGGGTCCTCATAAGGTGAAGTTCGAGTTTTAAACCATTTGTAAACAGATTCCAGTACAAAATATTTCTAGATGTCTATGACTTTTGTTCCTTAATCTTTCATACTCACCTCTTCCACAACTATTTGAAAAGCCACTTTGTCTTAGAGGCTTACTTTCATGAAGTCAAATCTTTTAACTTAGTTTGCGTAGAAACCACAGTTCTTTTTCTTTCTGTATTCATATTTCACCAGAGTAGGCACTGTATTGATTACAGTAATGAGAGCAGTACATTTGGGGACAGACACAAGGGACTTTTACTATGCACACAACTCAAATGGTGAATCCACAGTTGTCCAGGTCAATTTAAAAGCAGCTTTCTAGGCTCCAACTCCACTGGGAAAGGAAAATGTTCATTGATCTAGTGAATTCAATAGATGTCAGCTAAGAAAGTCTCTATTTTGTGTAGCATAAATTACTACTGCAGTGATTGCCAGAATGTTACTAATGAGAATACTTCTAAATGCAATATATTTCTTTCATCTATCAAACCACAGTTATCTTTAAATAAAAATCCAGAGTCTTCTCAATGTTGTATCATAATTTTTATTTTGATCAAAAACCAGTTACCTATATTTATCAATTCAAAAGTAATAGTATTGAGACAAATAGAGGCACCCTTGAGAGACATGGCTATTTTGGGTAGGTAGATAGTGGGGTTCTGAATTAGATAGACATGAATTTATACCTCCAATCTACCACTAAGAAAATTAACATACATATTGAATATCTTCTGAGCTTCTGTTGGACGAATGATATTAAAAGTTAGTCAACATAAAGTAGCTTGGTTTTTAGGGAATCCTGGTTATCTTTCTTAATTCTTTTAAGCCTCAACCAGTCATTCATGAAATGATTGAAATGAATGACAGATATATACAAAGAGTTTTATAATGACTGGTTGATTGTTTCAAAAGTTACTCTTAACCCAATGAAATTCCTTCACTTGAACTAAGAAACAAAGATTTGCACTGAAAAATGCTATTATATTTTTGGCCTTTCTTTAAAATATTCATTTATTCATTTGGATGTGTTGGAGTTTAGTTGCAGCATGTGGGATCTTTAATTGCGGCATGTACAGTCTAGTTCCCTGACCAAGTCAAACCCTGGAAGCTCGGGATTTCAGCCAGTGGATCACAGGGGAAGTCACCATTTTTGGCCTTTAAGCCAAACAGAGAGACAAAAAACATCTAGTCAGTGTATATGTCAAAATGATATGGATGTTGGGGAGATACAAATGTTCTGGAATTAGACAGTCATGACAGTTGAATAACACTGTTAATATACTAAATGCCACTGAGTTACATACTTTGAAAATGGCTAAAGCATTTGGTAAGCAAGGCAATGGCACCCCACTCCAGTACTCTTGCCTGGAAAATCGCATGGACGGAGGAGCCTGGTAGGCTGCAGTCCATGGGGCCGCTAAGAGTTGGACACGACTGAGCGACTTCACTTTCACTTTTCACTTTCATGCACTGGAGAAGGAAATGGCAACCCACTCCAGTGTTCTTGCCTGGAGAATCTCAGGGATGGGGCAGCCTGGTGGGCTGCCATCTATGGGGTCACACAGAGTTGGACACCATTGAGGTGACTTAGCAGCAGCAGCAGCATGCTACATATATTTGTAGAAGGAGGTCATCCAGAGGACATGACTGTTGCTTGACTCACAAGTTGGACCCAGGCAATCAGAGGTCTCTCACCCTCTCCCCTGTACTTGGGAATGTACATTCCACTAGCCTTCCCTGCTCTGGAAGCTGCTCAAGAACACAGTCCAGAGAAAGTATTGTGCTGTTGAGACCACATGGATAGTATACGTAGTTAAGCCCTGTTTAGCCCTCCACATAAACTTTTAAGATCCTGGTGGGTGAGTTTGGATCTACTTATCTTGCAGTTGCCCAGGACAAGCGTCATATGTAAGTTAGTTCTCTTGCCTCTTAAAACTGCCCACCTACCAATGTGGAGTATCTGCCTATTTCTTTGGTCTCTGCTTGCCCTCCATGTACAAGTGACCAGTTTGTGAACCAACAGTATTTACCACATATACATATTATGCAAAGATGACAATGGTATGGGGAAAATATTTGCTGTATGTATATAATGAATTTACGTCTAAAACGATTATAATTAAGGAGTCTGGTAGAAAGAGAGCTTAATGCTGAACTTAAGTTTTAGAAAAGTAGAGGCAATATATTTTTGGGTATCTGAGTACAGAATCTGTGAAAATACTAAATAAGCAATATCAGAATTAAGTTACATGATGTGTGTGAAGAGGGTCCAGTAATTCCAACGTAAGCTTCTTTGTCATTAACATCTTTGCTGTACAACTAATCGGCCATAAGGCAATTCTGGTATCAGAGATAAAATGACTGGTTGACCATTTGGTTTCATCTGGCTGACATTTGGTTTTATGGAAATGACAGATGATGATTTGCCCCAAGAGAACTGCTTTCTTATTTTGAAACACACTCTGTTGGAGAAGAAAGAGGCCGAGGGCCTCAAAGGTAGAGTTTAATCTCACATTTCCCATAGAATTGTGGAATATCTATCAAAGGACATGTGATACACACCAATAACAAACAGCAGGGTAGACACTTTCAAATGCAAACCTCAGTTACAAATACATGCATCCTAGTGTTTAGAAATGGATACCTCTTTTAATGAAAGAAAACATTTTAGCAAATACAAAAAGGCATGATACCAAAGAGGTAGATGAATCAACAAACCAAAAAATGTGTAATACTATAAATGAAAGACTTTAAATGAGTCCTTAAGTATAACCCACAAAATTAAATAAAATCAGTTACTAGAGCAGTTTTTCCATGAATCTACACCCATTTTAAATGTATTCAAATATTTTATATTTTGGAATAAAGTTTTTTTTTAATTTTGTTATAAATTTTTCATGTTTCATTATGTACTTTTAATGTCCCTCTTTTATTTTCTGTTATTTTATATTTTACGGCAGAATTGTATCATGGCCAATTAATTATGTAGTGAAAAGGCTTGTAGCAAAGATGTTTACCACAAAGATGCTCATGATGAAAATATCTAGAACCTTGTGTGAAAAGCCTGGCCAATTAGAATAACCTACGTGTGGCATTTCCTTCCCTTTATAATCACTAATTGACTGTGAACAAGAAAATCATTTAACTACTCTAAGTTTCATACTTACTTTACCAGCATTCACAATGTGGAATTTAAACTAGATGACCTATAACCAACTTCCGAGCTCTTTCATATTATCTTCATTATATAACAAAACCTGTTCCTCCCAGGATAATAATCTATGGCCTCTGATACTGAGACAGTTATTATTATACATGAAGCTAATTAATAGTGAGTCCATTACTAAATAGAATTGCGTGCATAAGTGAAATACTTTTCATATTACTAATTTGTTTTTTAAGTTTAGCAGATGATATATTACTGATTAGATGCAGATAATTACAGAGCTCAGCATTCTTAGCAGATGATATTTAATGACCAGATATAGTGTATGATTTTCCAATTATAACCGTTTCCATAGAGTAGTTAAAAACCAAAGGACTATGGAGGTAGCAGAGACCAATTAAAAATCATGAGGCCAGATATTTTGGAAGGTATCTAAAAACTGAGGCTCTAACAATTTAAATAATACTCCTAAGGTTAGGCAGAGACTAAGGAAGAACACTCCTGATAATACACCATCACTTCATACCAGAACTTTTGCACACAGTAGGTTAAAGTGTGTGGCTCTGAAGTTAATATGTATAAATATTTTAAAGAAATGAAAGCTTCCAATACTTTTCCAGAAACAACTATCGATTGCTTTTAAAATGATAGTACATGATGTATTAGTTTTCTAGGATTGCCAATAACAACTTACCACAACCAAGGTGGCTTAAAAATAGCAGATGTTTATTCTCCTACAGATATGAGGGTCAGAAACCCAGGCAAGACTTTAGCAGGACTGGCTCCCTCTGGAGGCTTTGGAGAAAAACTGTCTCATGCTCTTCTCCAAGCATCTGGTGACTGCCAGCAATCCTTGGCTTGTAGCTTCAAGACTCCCAGCTCCGCCTCTATCAAGTGGTTTTGCCCACTGGTATCTCTGTGCCCACTGGTATCACTCTCCTCATAAGGACATTAACAACTCCATTTAAAGCTAACCTTAAATCCAGGATGATCTGGTCTTAAGGTCCTTAATTCATCTACAAAGACCCTATTTTCAAATAAGGTTACATTCATAATAATGGGGGTTAGGACTGGGTATATCATTAGGTTGGGGGGCCACCATCCAACCCAGTACATCCTTCCATGCTGTATCTACTTGTTTTATGTAGTACCTTCAGGGCTCTTACTGCACAAATGATAACCAGATTTGATTATGCTAGAAGACTATTTTCTGAGAATTCTAAAAGTTTTCTCTTAGTGAAACAGATTTTTGCCTTGATGCATGAACATCTGCTCATGTCTTATAAAATAATCTGTACTCTTACAAATAGAATATGATCATGAACTCAGACAGGTGGCTTTTCTTGTGGGAAAAGATTCAGAACTCCCTAAATTTCCTTTTTAAAGTCCAAGTGAAGTTGAAGGATATCACAGTCTGTCTTTAGATTGACATATTGTTGTAGAAAAACAATGTGTGTGCCAGTTAAGAGTTTTAAGGTCATTCATTCTTATATGCTTTCTTTCCTCTGTGTTTCCAGGTTATTAATCTTCTAGATTCAGGAGTCATCTATTTCTATTATAGTACAACTCAATTTCTTTTGACCTCCTGGTTACATTTACAATTCTCTGACCTGTAACTCAGTAAATGAGTTTATCAATGACTATCCTTAACACTTTTCCATTCCTTGTATCTCTCAGTGACATTACTTTTTTTAAATGGGTATTTACTTTAACTCTCTCATCTGAAGGCAAGAAAGTGATTGATATCTAGAATAATTGACAAGCACTTATACATGTTTGAAGCCCAGACTTGATATTTAAGTGTAAAACTGATTGATTGGATGAAGCGAATAACTGAACACAAGGGAAAAAATTAAAAAAAAATTTAATGTAACAGATATTTATTATGTGCCCAGCATGTATGATATATGTGGGAAACATAATATAATTTAATACTGTGGGAAATAAAATACACACTGATCTAAGAGTCAGGAGAACTAAGTTTTAATATTAATTCATCATTAATTATCAGTATGACCTTGAGCAAATCACTTTACCTCACTGAATCACAAGTTTTCTTAACTTTTGGGTTTGCACTAGATCATTTCAAGTCCCTTTTAGCTTTAGGCAGGTTATGATCAGATAAGAACAAATTTTAGAACAAATAGAAAATATACATCTGAGACTATTGTACTTTATGTATTTTATCATCACTGATGTTTAAGTCTACCTGAGCCAAGCCTATCCCTTCAAAGCATTATATTACTGGAGAGTCTAGATTTGACTTTATAGACATATAGGATAAATGCTTAAGCCTCTGACTATATCATATAAAATACATGACAATAGAGAAGTGTTGTTTCAGATACTCCTATATTCCCCATTGTAAACATGAGATGCCCTTCAATATACACAATATGACAGTCAACAATTGCATGCATTATCTGTGCAGATTCTTCTCACTTGAGTTGTAATTTACCTATTAAGTAAATATTTTGTTTTACAATTTGATGTAATTTCTGATTACACATTTGTATAAATCCAAAGAGCCATTCTTTAGATTTGCTTACAACAAGCAATTAAAGATTAACTAATTTATTCCATTGGAAGGAATAAAGAGTAACAGAAAACTGTGAATACAGCATCCTTCACATCTGAAGCCATAATTCTTTCCCTCCAAATTTGTCTTGAATGACTATTTGGTACCAACTCATCTTTCAGCAGGAGAAGGCAATGGCACCCCACTCCAGTACCCTTGCCTGGAAAATCCCATGGACAGAGGAGCCTGGTAGGCTGCAGTCCATGAGATCGCACAGAGTCGGACACAACTGAAGTGATTTAGCAGCAGCAGCAGCAGCAGCATCTTTCAGCAGTTAGAAATGTGCATGGGGAATGTCATTTTTTAATTTACTTTAAATAATACATACTCAGCATCTAGATAACTAAATTGTTGACATTGAATTTAATAAAACATTTTTGCATACAATGCTCTCCTAGGCTCTGTAAGGTATACAAACATGGCATGTTTCTGATCTCCCATGATTTACAAAATAGCAGCTTGAATAAAAGATTAACTGGATACAGGCAATAATTATTAAGTATTGCCTACAAAGGAGGAAAAAATAGTCTTTAGAGGGACTTAAAGAAGAGATGTATATTGAGAAATATTTAGAAAAAAATATGTGGGAAAGGTGTTAGACTTTCTGGCCCTTGAAAAATGAATAGATTTCAACAGACAACAATGAAAAGCAGTACAACCTTGATGTGACTGAAGTATGATAGATGAAAAGTGTATTGAAAACTCAGACTAAAATTAGAGATTGGGATGAACAAATAAATGGCCTTGAACGCCATGCTAAGCTTGAGAAAATCACTTTTGGAGCATATTGGAAGTTAAATTGATATAGATGGCAAAAGACTAAAGGTTTGTAGTATTGGAAGTGGAAAATAGAAGATAAATATGAAAATAAAATGCTCCAGAAGTAAAATCAGCAAGAATTAAAATTTGCAGATGTATACCTTGCCATGCATATTTGCACAATGATACCTCGTACTGTATTATTACTTAAAATATTGTTTTTCATCAGTAAGTGCTTAATAAGCAGTCATTAGTATTAATAAGTCAGACAAAAATGATAATAAATCAAAAGTTTTCAGGTGCTTTAAATAAATATAATTTTCCCTGCTGTGTAACTTCTAGATACTTTCTGCACCTTTTGTATTTAGAAGAGGCTTGTAATTTCTTGTCATTGTTACTTAGCTTTTCTGCTGTCTGATAGTTTTCCAAGATGATTTATCTGCCATTTCTCAGGGCCTTTAGTCTGAGAGATCAGGAATCAGGGGAGTCTTTGTAGCGATGTCCTTTTTTTTTTCCATCGTAACTTACGCTCTACATCTTGGGTCATCATCTAGGATATCAATAGCCTCACTACAGCTGTATCTCCTTATTTTCTCTTGACACTGTTCTCAGGGTTGATAAATGGTCCCACTTTGGTGTGGAAGGAAAGTACTTATTTTTAAGCTGTATATAAGTTTATAAAATCACCACTTCATACAATGACTGAAATAGGAAACAAGGGTTATTGATCTCAAACCAAATTTGAGACCAAAACTTTTAAGATTTCTTTCTTAGACTCTTTATTCTTTTGTAATCCTTTGCTGTTGCTGCTCAGCTTAGCTTTATCCTTGGGAATTTCTGCTACTGATACAGCAGAAACTACTCACAGAGAATTGTTAATGTATTACATATTGTCAGACTAAGACTTATTCTTCTTCCCTTTTTCCCTTACAGGGTTCTGTTTGACAGGACACCCCTCACCCCAAATGATACCTAAATTTAAGCCATATATTGGATTAGCCAAAAAGTTTGTTTGAGTTTCCATATCATCTTACAGAAAAACCTGAATGAACTTTTTGGCCAACTCAATATTAATACTGTAGTCCGCTCAGTTGTGTCCAGCTGTTTGCAACCCCATGGACTGTAGCCCTCCAGGTTCCTCTGTCCATGGGATTCTCCAGGCAAGAATACTGGAGTGAGTTGTCATGCCCTCCTACAGGGGATCTTCCTGACCCAGGGAACGAATACAGGTCTCCTGCATTGCAGGCAGATTCTTTACCATCTGAGCCCCCAGGGAAACCCAATATTAATACTCTGTATGTGTGTGTGTGTGTGTGTGAGTTAGTTGCTCAGTCTTCTCTGACTCTTTGTGACCTGAGGGACTGTAGCCCACCAGGCTCCTCTGTCTATGTTATCTCCCAGGCAAGAATACTGTAGTGGGTTGCCATTTCCTTCTCTGGGGGATGTCCCTGACCTAGGGATTGAAACCAGGTCTCCTACACTGCAGACGGACTCTTTACCTTTGAGCCACCAGGGAAGCTCCAATTGCCAATAAGGCTTAAAACGCATGTTTTGGTTAAAAAAAAAAAAATCACTTACAAAGCATGAGAGATGAAAGTAGAAACTCTGATATTCTTACCCTGAAATTGAAAACAACCTCCAGTTCAAGGCTGATCTGACTTATCCTGCATCTGTAGGTAGAAGAGCCTATAGATGGTCATAGTAAAACAAGTATCCTTCTGAGGGGAAGTCCTGTCTAGTCTCCTTAATACAAAAACAGGCAGTTGAAGGGGACTCAAATAGGAGAGAACAGAACTCCTGCTGTACCAAGAGCACAGATCAAAGAGAGAGGAGTTGAGTTCTTGGTCTTAGAAAATCATAAACATGTACCCCAGTAAAATGAGACCCTATACAGAACTGCCCTGCTCAAAACAACGAAATGGGCTATTTCCCCAGGGAGTAAGGGCAAGAAAGAACGCTGCAGTAGTTTCCTTCCAGACACGTTCCCCATTTAAAGAGAAGAAGAAAGTCTCATCTTTCATGAGTCAAACCATGGCAAACATGTATTCACTCTTTTTTTTGGGGGGGGGCAAATTCTTTAAGGACATCTCTATTTTTAATTAAACTTTTTATTCTGTGTTGGAGTATAGCTGATTAACAATGTGATAGTTTCAGATGGACAGCAAAGGGACTATACATATATTAATACATGCAACCATTCTCCCCCAAACTCCCTCCCATGCAGGCTGCCACGTAACACTGAGTGGGGTTCCCTGTGTTATACAGGAGGACCTTATATAGTTAAATAGCAGTTGACAAAACTTTTGCTCAAAAAGGAGGTATACTCAACTGATAATCTTTGGACACATGGTGTTGAAAGACAATTTTCCATAAATTTCTCATGTTGCTACATATGTAGTATTATAATTACTTTGTTTCAGAAGATATTTTCCAAAATGATTGCTTGAGCAAATCACTTTGGAAAGAGAGTGATCCTTGCTGGATCAGATTTACTTAAATTCCAGGATAATAAAGATAGAAATGTCTTCCTCCCCTGCAGACAATGTAAACTGTAAAGATAAAGACATCACTCTTTCTTCTCCAGAGCAGATCTGCTTGCATTTGGGGGTGATCAAGATAACTCTCTCCAAGCAGATTCACAAGCAGTCCCTCCATAAGACTGAGGCTTTCTAATACCAGGCTTCTTCTTCAGTAACCCATCCTCACTGCATGTGCAGGCAAGAATTTGCTTTCATTGCACGAACTTGTGGGAACTGGGGCTTGAGGAACAAGCACCAGGATAACACACCAGCTAGGGCTATTGTTACGAGTAATAATCTGTTTTTGTCTCTGACCTGGAGGCCTCAGATCTTTCTGCCAGTAACTATGAATAGGACTACAGGCTAACCTGATGACTTTTGAGTAGCATAAACTCAGACCCTTTAGAATTCCTGGCATGAAGTTTCACTAATTTCCTTTTAACAATTTAAGGAAGACAAAATAGTGTTTTGAAGATTAAAATAAAAACTGAAGTTAATCTGTATTGAAATCATATACATTGTATTTCTTAATCTTCATAGTGATTTACACATTATATCTGAGGAGGTGGCGAATTTCTCTTATTCTGCCCATTTCCTCTGTTATCAAGCATAAGTATTTGCTTTATGAAAAACAAATGAATGAATATATATGAAGGGTAAAGCATGTTTTTACAGATGGTAGATTACTGTTCAGAGAGCAGGAACAATTTTCCTTGAGCCACACAGCAGATCTGGAGTTGAATCTATTAAATTGCATAGTCTGATCTGAATGATGTAGTGGATATTGATACCCACTCATTTCATAGATGATTGCATAGTCTGATCTGAATGACATAGTGAATGTTGATATCCACTCATTTCATAGACACTTCTTTCCCACTAAACAGAATCAAATAATTGTATAGTGAACAACTAGAATCACCAAATACAAAATAAATTAAAATTATTTTCACTTATAAACATGTATTCTTTACACCCTGCATGCAGAGATCACAGTTACTTTCAGAACTTCACCTTGAAATTATACTTAATACACCTAATTAGATATAAACATTTTTAGGTAATAGGTCTCTGTATTAGATTATTCAATATACACACAAAAGAACATGCCCTTAACCCATACAGAATATTTAAATTATTTTTTTTTAATTTTATATAGACTAACCAGGAATATCCCTATGGTATTCATTTATATGATAATAAATTCTTTTTTAGAAGCTCTGAGCTTACAAGTAGCATTATTTAAATAACCCTCAAATCACAGTTGAATATGAAATGCATCCAAAAATTTTTCATAACAAGAGGGTCACACTGCTGCTTCTGCTGCTGCTAAGTCACTGCAGTTGTGTTAGACTCTGTGCGACCCCATAGACAGCAGCCCAGTCTGGAACCAGTCTGTTGTTCCATGTCCAGTTCTAACTGTTGCTTCCTGACCTGCATACAGGTTTCTCAAGAGGCAGATCAGGTGGTCTGGTATTCCCATCTCTTTCAGAATTTTCCACAGTTTCTTGTGATCCACACAGTCAAAGGCTTTGGCATAGTCAATAAAGCAGAAATAGATGCTTTTCTGGAACTCTCTTGCTTTTTCCATGATCCAGTGGATGTTGGCAATTTGGTCTCTGGTTCCTCTGCCTTTTCTAAAACCAGCTTGAACATCAGGAAGTTCACAGTTCACATATTGCTGAAGCCTGCCTTGGAGAATTTTGAGCATTACTTTACTAGCGTGTGAAATGAGTGCAACTCTGCGGTAGTTTGAACATTCTTTGGCATTGAAATATCCTTAGAGGTATCATTAATTTAGGATGGTTTATGGTTAAAAAAAAAAAAAAAAAAAAAAAACCCTGGAAGTGATGATACAATGAGCTATGGTGACTGGAGAATTTCATGTAACCTCTACAATTATACCTTATATTGGGTTGGCCAAAAAGTTCATTCTGGCTTTGCCATGGGAAAACCCAAATGAACTTCTTGGCCAACCCAATATTAATAGCCTAAAGGCTTTTCATGGTGTGAGGTGTATGTCTGAAGTTAATGAAAAATGAAAGGACATGGATCTGCCCTCGGTGTCTGAGACCTCTCCCTATTTTGCCTGTGCTTTTTTAAGAAACAAAACCAAAAGTGTTGTGTGTGTGTTGTTCTTTTTTTAGTTAATGTTTTAATATAAAAAAACAACTAATTATAGTTGATTTAGAATATTGTATTCATAGAGCTTGATACTGTTAAGTACCAATCACCTCTAATTTGGGTGATTCTTGTTTAACCATCTGGGCCTTCTGTTGTGGCTACATTTATTTTTCTTCATTTTAATGTTAGAGTAATAAGAACTGAATGATATGTGTATTATTTAGCAAAATATATTATATGAATGTGTTTCTTCCCTAGAACTAGCAAGAAATTCTGCCAAGTATCAACCAATCAATGGGTTTAACAGGTAATTGCTTAGGTTATACAATTAAACTCTTCCATTATTCTAAATGCATGGAACCCTGAATCTTCCACTGGCTGTTTTCAGTTTGTTTATGCTTTTTTTTGCTAGTGATCTGGAAGTATATCTGAAACATTTCTGTACCACAATGACTCTCCTAATGCTCTATTTACAAAGATCAACCAAGTTATTATAGACTGACAGTCCTACTTGGTGACATGAACAGAATTTTGTCTTAATCCAGTACCATTTTTCTATCACACTTGTTTTCTCCCTTGTGCTCTTCTTATGGCAGATTTCATTGATCAACTCAAGTTTTTTCATCTCAAAAATAAGCACAGCACTACTCTCTATTATGAAAATGAAATTAATGTAACCATGTATATGAAAGTTCATGGAGTTCTCACGAACTTTCATATGCATGGTTACATTAATACACAGAAGAACTGTACAAAAAAGAGCTTCACGTCCCAGATAATCACAATGCTGTGATCACTCACCTAGAGCCAGACATCCTGGAATGTGAACTCAAGTGGGCCTTAGAAAGCATCAATACGAACAAAGCTAGTGGAGGTGATGGAATTCCAGTTGAGCTATTTCAAATCCTGAAAGATGATGCTGTGAAAGTGCTGCACTCAATATGCCAGCAAATTTCGAAAACTCAGCAGTGGCCACAGGACTGGAAAAGGTCAGTTTTCATTCCAATCCCAAAGAAAGGCAATGCCAAAGAACGCTGAAACTACCATACAACTGTACTCATCTCACATGCTAGTAAAGTAATGCTCAAAATTCTCCAAGCCAGGCTTCAGTAATACGTGAACCGTGAACTTCCAGATGTTCAAGATGGTTTTAGAAAAGGCAGAGGAACCAGAGATCAAATGGCCAACATCCGCTGGATCATGGAAAAAGCAAGAGAGTTCCAGAAAAACATCTATTTCTGCTTTATTGACTATGCCAAAGCCTTTGACTGTGTAGATCACAATAAACTGTGGACAATTCTGAAAGAGATGGGAATACCAGACCACCTGATCTGCCTCTTGAGAAACCTGTATGCAGGTCAGGAAGCAACAGTTAGAACTGGACATGGAACAACAGACTGGTTCCAAATAAGAAAAGGAGTACGTCAAGGCTGTATATTGTCACCCTGCTTATTTAACTTATATGAAGAGTACATCATGAGAAACGCTGGACTGGAAGAAGCACAATCTTCTTCAAGATTGATGGGAGAAATATCAATAACCTCAGATATGCAGATGATACCACCCTTATGGCAGAAAGTGAAGAGGAACTAAAAAGCCTCTTGATGAAAGTGAAAGAGGAGAGTTAAAAAGTTGGCTTAAAGCTCAACATTCAGAAAACGAAGATCATGGCATCCGGTCCCATCACTTCATGGGAAATAGATGGTGAAACAGTGGAAACAGTGTCAGACTTTATTTTTCTGGGCTTCAAAATCACTACAGATGGTGACTGCAGCCATGAAATTAAAAGACACTTACTCCTTGGAAGGAAAGTTATGACCAACTTAGATAGCATATTCAAAAGCAGAGACATTACTTTGTCAACAAAGGTCTGTCTAGTCAAGGCTATGGTTTTTCCAGTGGTCACGTATGGATGTGAGAGTTGGACTGTGAAGAAAGCTGAGAGCTAAAGATTGATGCTTTTGAACTGTGGTGTTGGTGAAGACTCTTGAGAGTCCCTTGGACTGCAAGGAGGTCCAACCAGTCCATCCTAAAGGAGATCAGTCCTGGGTGTTCATTGGAAGGATTGATGCTAAAGCTGAAACTCCAATACTCTGGCCACCTCATGCAAAGAGTTGACTCGTTGGAAAAGACCCTGATGCTGGGAGGGATTGGGGGCAGGAGGAGAAGGGGATGACAGAGGATGAGATGGCTGGATGGCATCACCATTCAATGGACATGAGTTTGAGTAGACTCCGAGCATTGGTGATGGACAGGGAGGCCAGGCATGCTGTGATTCATGGGGTCGCAAAGAGTCAGACACGACTGAGCGACTGAACTGAACTGATATGAAAGTACACTTACTAAACAAGTATGGTTTGATTTTGAACTCTAAGAAATAGAAATTATTTCCAAACTACAGGCTCTGTAAAACAGAGATTTCCTCTTCACTGTTCTATATACACAACATTGTAAATTCGATTCATTTCCTCTCTCTCCACCTTCCCCACACCATCCATCTACCATATAAAGGTTTACAAAAGAGTAAAAGAATGAAGTAGATTTTTTAATAATTAACTACAGAGATATGTTATAATCTTAAGACATTAACTTTCTAGAGTTTTATTTATCACATTCATATGCCTTATATTTGTTATACAAATAATGGCTTGGAGCACATTTCTAGACCATGGCAAAAAAGTATGCTCAATGAGTATATCAGTTCAAATGATACAGAAGATTTATTTTATTTGTGCATCACTTTAATATATCCATTTAATGTTTCATTCCATACGGATAACCAGGGAGATACTGTAAATATGAGAAACTGTGGTGTTAAGTCCCTTTAATTAAGTAAATAAATAGAAAATTAAACATTGGTAAATAAATGGCTATAATTTGACAAGGAACATAAATTGCCTTGCCCAAGAAGGACAGGTTTGACCAAGTTTAAGTGTCCAAACTAGTGAGACCACTGCCTTGAAAAATTCCCCTAAGAGAAACAGAAGTGCTGCAATTAAGTCTGAACCCTAAATTACTTGATAAATATTTAGAGGCTCTGTCATTCTCCATGTAATGGGAAAATAATCTCATTAAAGTCAAAGTAGCTCAGTCTTGTCTGACTCTTTGTGATCCCAAGCACTATGCAGTCATGGAATTCTTCAGGCCAGAATACTGGAGTGGGTAGCCATTGCCTTCTCCAGGGGATCTTCCCAATCCAGGGACAGAACCCAGGTCTCCAACATTGTAGGAAGATTCTTTACCAGTGAGCCACCAGGGAACTCATTAAATACTAGTCAATCACCATGAGTAAGTCAGAAGCATTTTAGAACCCTAACTAGTTGGTAGGATAATTCATTTCCAAGAGCCCACTGAGGCATAATCCTGCTGCAGCCATCTGTATTGTAAGATAAGTTGATTCCCAGGTTTGTTACTGAAACACCATGGCAATGTGAGTAAATTCAGCAGTGATTTCCCTGCGGTCACACATTTATTTAGCCAAAGAAATGGCAATGCTTGTGGTAGGTAGCAGATGTTGTCAGTTGCGGGATACAACATCATCAGAAGTATCTTTTCTCTGATTGCAAATAAGAGGGAGTGGCAATATGAAAGGAGCTGAGTAATTTAAAATTTACAAGGACTAGCTTTTTTTTCCATTATATCACATCCACAGATTTCCCCTGAACAGTGACTGAGTTCCTGCCACTATCCATTGGAGCGTTGCCAAGTAGCACTGAATAATTCAAACAGATACAATACCAGGGTTTTGCACAGGACTCACATCAACATGACTGCCCATAATGCCAAGGGTGGTCCTCACACCCTAGCTAATCCTTTCCTGTCCCTGTAGTACAAAGCACATTCCACATGTTAAATGTGTATCTCTGAAGAATAGTTTTGTGAGCTAGTTGAAAGTGCTCAGTTATTTCTAGTGCCAGGAGCTTCTTCCTATCTTTTAATGTATTTCTCTAGGCACCATCACCATCTTGAGCTTGAGGTATTTTTGCTTCCAAAGAAAGAAGCCTAAGGCAGATAATGTACAATGGCTTATAAAATGCCCCAAAACAACTTTTTGTTGGAATACTTACAATATGAAGGCTAGAAAGCTTGTGTTGTAGCCAGGAGTGGCTAAGTGATGCAGTTCTGTCCAAGCAAACATAATCAGAAATATGCTGGAGTCATCCTACGGCTGCCTCTTCGTTTTTGCCTGGAATGTCAGACAGAGTCACATTATAGTGACTTTTTGTCACCATGAGGGAAAGGGAACAAGAAATCCAGAGTCTCAGAGTATCATCAGACACATCTGCCTTCTGATCTCTTGCTGTTCGAAGAAAGAAGTCCTCGTTTTCAAATGAATATATAGGTATCTGTTATTTGCAGTCAAAACATTATGAAACAAAATAAAATTCTTCCTAAATTTGGTGGTAAGCTCTCTGACTTTTCAACAAATGGTCAGTTCTGCTTTTAGTCTTTTTTCATGAAATCCATATGGGGAAAAAGATGGTCTTTTATACTATAAATATGAAGAAATTATGTTTATCTGATACATTTCTGTTCCCCAGAAAGGATGTCACTTCAGGACAGCAAATAGCCTGTCTTTTGTAATCACCAGTCATGTGACATCAATCTGGTTGTGATGTAATAATTCTAAGAGCTTAAAGTAATTTAAAATATATCAAATTAACGTAAGCCACTTTTACATGTTCTTTTAGGAAGACCTCTATTTATGCTAAGTACGCATGAGATACCTATTACGGTTTGCAAATTTATTTTTGCTTTCTATTTGCAATTTTGTTATTGTTATTTATTTCATGTCCTAAGTTTAAACGTCCAGTACATTCTTGGAAAACTTCTCTCCAGAAAACAACACATCTTGATTTCTCTTTTATCCTCCATCTTAGATGTTTTATTTCCTTGGCTTTAGTGTCTCCAGAGTTCCTGATAGTGTCTCACATCTCTTATTCTTCCTCTCTGACTCTCTTCACAGGAGAAATGATCTTATCTTCAGAACATCATCCTTGGCTATCATTTTTTACCATGTGGCATGTTCTGAAATTACTATGTTCATCTGCATGACTTGAATTACATACCTTAATGGTGTCTACAAGGCTTCCCTGGTAGCTCAGTAGTAAAGAATCTACCTGCCAATGCAGGAGATGTTGGTTCAGTCTCTGGGTTGGGAAGATCCCCTGGAGAAGGAAATGGCTACCCACTCCAGTATCATTGCCTAGGAAAATCCCATAGACACAGGAGCCTGGCAGACTACAGTCCATGGGGTCGCTAAGAATCAGATATGACTTAGCAACTAAACAACAACAATGGCACCTGGTTTGCAGACCAGGGCTCTCTGTAAACTTGCTTTCTGTAGGGGTAAAGGCATAAAGTGTACCTATCATTTGCTGATTTCTGTATCATAAATGCTCTCTCTATAGCCAATTTCAATCTACTTATCATTTAACAACTAGCTCACAGAGTTCCCAAATATTAACAATTGTTTTTTGCAAGCTGTTCACTTAAAGCAGTGAAAGTGAAAAATGAAAGTGAAAGTCACTCAGTTGTGTCCAACTCTTTGTGACTCCATGGACTATACAGTCCATGGAATTCTCCAGGCCAGAACACTGGAGTGGGTAGCTGTTCCTTTCTCCAGGGGATCTTCCCAACTCAGGGACTGAACCCAGGTCTCCCACATTGCAGGCAGATTCTTTACCAGCTGAGCCACCAGGGAAGACTCCCCTAAAGCAGGCTGCCAGATAAATCTTCAGCAAAGATGGATTTATTTAGGATTACCAGAAGCCCCCAAATAGCAAGGGCTTCCCTGGTGGCTCCGACAGTAAAGAATGTGCCTGCGATGCAGAACACCTGGGTTCTATCCCTGGTTTGGGAAGATCCCCTGGGGAAGAGCATGGCAACCCACTCCAGTATTCCTTCCTGGAGAACCCCCATGGACAGAGAAGCCTGGTGGGGTACAGTCCATGGGGTTGTGAAGAGTCAGACATGACTGAGTGACTAAGCACAGCACCACATAGCAAGGAGATGAGAACACTTTTATAGAGGGAAAAAGGAAGTTGGGAGAACCTAGTAAACCAACTGCGGCTTCTCACTGGCTGTGCTGCTGCTGCTGCTGCTGCTGCTACTGCTAAGTCGCTTCAGTCGTGTCCGACTCTGTGCGACCCCATAGACGGCAGCCCACCAGGCTCCCCCGTCCCTGGGATTCTCCAGGCAAGAACACTGGAGTGGGTTGCCACTTCCTTCTCCAATGCATGAAAGTGAAAACTGAAAGTGAAGTCACTCAGTCGTGTCTGACTCTTAGCGACCCCATGGACTGTAGCTGGCCAGGCTCCTCCATCCATGGGATTTTCCAGGCAAGAGTACTGGAGTGGGGTGCCATTGCCTTCTCCGTCACTGGCTGTGAGTCCTTGCCAAAACAGAAGTCTTTTTTTTTTTCCTTTTGGGCTCTGCTTCCATTACAGGGCTTGAGAACTCCCTCTTCTGGTCTCTTGACTTGACTTAACTGAGGTTTCTGTTTATTAATTTTTTATACAAGCTGATATGAATCGGTTCCAGTGCACCAGAGAGACTGCCAGATGTCACCAGTTGGCCGCTGTGGAATTTCCAAATCAATATGTCCCCAATTAACTCCCTTTATCTTCTTCTCTCCCAGCCTTCTTCTTTGCAGTGATTAACAATATCACACATTTATTTGCTTAAATCAGAGCCCTAGGTATCATTGTTTTGATCTGTTCCTCTCCATCATCCTCTCCATCTGATCACTAACTAAATCTGCTATGAAGTCTTTATCTTGAAAATGACAGTAGCTCCAGTGATTGTAGCTAAATGGGGGTCATTGTTATCTCTCACTTGGATCACTACCCTAGCCCTTTTATTGGTATCTTTTCCTCAGGTCCAACTGACTCTGTTTTCAATTGATTCTCCACGCAATGACCAGAGGGGCCTTTCTATAATGCAGGCCTAATCAATGTCATATTCCTATTTATAGCCCTTCTTTGTTCTGATACAACTTAAGTAAAGTTGCAAATCCTTCAGGGCTGATACATACTAATCTACCCAGCATCAATTCTAACCTCACTGACTACAACCAATATCCTATGGCTGTGTGTATATGTGTGTTAGTTGCCCAGTCATATCTGACTCTTTATGATCCCATGGACTGTAACTGACCAGGTTCTTCTGTCCATGGGATTTGCCAGGTATGAATACTGGAGTGGGTTGCCATTTCCTCCTCTAGTCCTATAGTTAGATGAAATTAACTGTGATCTTTCTTTTGATTCCAAGCATTTACTCATGCTTTTTTCTCTTACAAGACTAATATTATCAATAGTAAAGCCAATATTTAAAGCATATAATATAACATTTACCACACTTTATTCTAATTTCCTTATTAGTATTTTTGTTTAATCTTCATAATCACTCTAGTAGTTTTCTGTTTTCTTAAAAAAAAAAAAAATCTAGGAACAGAGAGGTTAGGCAACCCTTCTAAAATTACACAGCATTATAATATAATGTGGGCATTATACTATTTTTCAATGCCCCACCCTCCCAAATCTTAATCCTCAATATAACTTTTACTTCTACTTCCTGTTCCTCAGTAAGCTTTCAAAAATTGAAATATTTATATGTCACATAGTATACTAAGCTAATCCTTATCCTTGGCAAACTTGTGCAGAATTGACTTTCTAGTTGTCCTAGACCCCAAGAAAAATAGCATTTTTCCAGAGGCAAGACTATCTTGCTTACCATTGTATTTGAGCGCTTAGTAGTGTACCCAGTACATAAAAATATACATTCATATTTGTTGAATGAATAAATGTTGAAAACTGAGAAAATGCCACTTGATATGAGGAAGGTTCAACAGATTTGTTGAGCTTCTTATAGATTTGTATTACTGAGTTTAAAATGGGAACCAGGAATTTCCTGGCAATCCACTGGTTAAGACTCCATTTCCAATGCAGGGTCTGCAGGTTTGATCCTTGGTTGGGGAACTAAGATCTTGCATGCTGCACGGCCAATAAGTAAATAAATAAATGAATACAGTAAACCATTTTTTTAAAAAATGGAAACCAAACATCATACAGTATAGAAACCCACTAAACCCATTTCTCAGTAACATTTGATTGACACATTTAATTTGGGAATAACAGAAGAAATAAACAGAAGGAAAATATAAACTGCAGACTTAAATATTACATATTATTGAAGAAATTTACAGATCTTCCTATTATATGATATAGATTTTGGGGGGTCTCCAAAATCATTGCAGATGGTGACAGCAGCCATGAAATTAAAAGACGCTTGCTCCTTGGAAGAAAAGTTATGACCAACCTAGACAGCATATTAGCAAGCAGAAACATTACTTTGCTGACAAAGGTCTGTCTAGTCAAAGCTATGGTTTTTCCAGTAGTCATGTATGGATGTGAGAGTTGGTCTATAAAGAAAGCTGAGCGCCGAAGAATTGATGCTTTTGAACTGTGGTGTTGGAGAAGACTTAAAGGAGATCCAACCAGACCATCCTAAAAGAAATGACTCCTTAATATTCACTGGGAGGACTGATGCTGAAGCTGAAACTCCAATACTTTGGCCACCTGATGCAAAGAAATGACTCATTGGAAAAGACTCTGATTCTGGGAAAGATTGAAGGCAGGAGGAGAGGGGATGACAGAGGACAAGATGGTTGGATGGGATCACTGACTTGCTGGGCATGAGTCTGAACAAACTCCGGGAGTTGGTGATGGACAGGGAAGCTGGTGTGCTGCAGTCCATGGGGTTGCAAAGAGTTGGACATGACTGAGCAACAGTACTGAAAATCAATGCAAATAATGATCTGTCCAATCATCTTATTCACTGAACTTTTTCATGAAATTAAACTAGGAAGCTCAAGAGGTGCTCTTGTTCTTAAAGAGTAAGAATTTGAATGAGGAATAAGAAAGATGGTATAAAATCTTGGAGCTGACATTTTAACATTAAATCATCAGTTTTTGGATACAATTACATTTATTACTTTGCTAAAACATTAACTAGAAACAACAGTTCAGGTTTTCACTTGTGCTTGGGTTTTGGTTTAGATATGACAGGTTTCTTTCTTTCCTCTTTAAATATGTTTAATGTTTGGGTGCTTTTTATGTATCAAAATTTACCTAGATTATATACCTTTTATAGAAGCTTATCATGTATATGATATAGATAAGAATGATGATCTTCATCATTAGAACAAGTAATAATTTGCATTTTTTAATTGTATATCCACACTTTTTTTTTCCTACTCAGCAGTCATTATAGTGCTATGGATTTCTCTCTGGATTCATTCATCATGGGTAGATCTTGAAAAATATTCAATTTGTACCTTTTTCTCTCTTTTTATTTATAAAACAATGGATTATATATTTCATTATATTTTATTATCTGGAATAGCTTCTGAACAAGAAAATATATAATTTGTACTCCTGGATCCAAATTGGATTGGATCAGCACAATTGATCACTTCAGCACAATTTAGACTGAGGTAAAACTCAGAATTTTATTTTTCCTTTATAGAAAAACTAATTATTGTATTTTTTGCAAAGCAGACCAATTTTATATAGCAGTTAAAACACTGTATTAGAAGTAAATTCATTTCTATCTTTCAGTTTAGTTCAGTTCAGTTTCAGTCATGTCCAACTCTTTGTGACCCCATGAACTGCAGCATGCCAGGCTTCCCTATCCATCACCAACTCCCAGAGCTTGCTCAAACTCATGTCCATTGAGTCAATGATGCCAGCCAACCATCTCATCCTCTGTCATCCCCTTTTCCTCCTGCCTTCAATCTTTCCCAGCATCATGGTCTTTTCCAAAGAGTCGGTTCTTTGCATCAGGTACTTTGCCAAAGTACTGGAGTTTCAGTTTTAGCATCAGTCTTTCCAACGAATATTCAGGACTGATTTCCTTTAAGATTTCAAAGAATTCTATCTTTGGCTTTACTGAATACTGATTCTAGTCCTATTTCATAAATAATCTATATCTTTCATCAGTTATAAACCATTTTCTTTCGCCATTTACATGAAACTGAGATTGGTTATTTATTTAATCCTACATGAATGTTTAGAGGATGTTGTGAATGTAATTGTTCTCTTTAGAAAATATATGTGGTATTGACAATCTACTAGCAATATTAACTAGCACATATTTTCTCCAAAGACACAAGGAAAGAAATTAGTAATTCTCCACAAAAACAAACAAACAAACATGTCTTGGTGTAATCTGCATAAGTACATTTTTCAAAGAAATCTAATAATGTGATTTATTTGTATATATGTCAAAATACTTTGGCCACCTCATGCGAAGAGTTGACTCATTGGAAAAGACCCTGATGCTGGGAGGGATTGGGGGAAGGAGGAGAAGGGGACAACGGTGGATGAGATGGCTGGATGGCATCACCAACTCGATGCACATGAGTTTGAGTGAACTCCGGGAGCTGGTGATGGACAGGGAGGCCTGGCATGCTGTGATTCACGGAGTTGCAAAGAGTGGGACACGACGGAGCGACTGAACTGAAGTCAAAATAGGCATGCTAGACAATAACTTTTTTAAGATACAGTGTTAGTAATAATATGAAAAAGCTATAATGGTTAGTCGTAGTACCTAGAACCAAATTGACTGAGTCTGAATTGACTTTGCCCCTCCTGAACTATGGTTACATGGACAAATAACTTAATTGCTTTATCCACGACTTGGTTTTCTTCATTTGCATAGATATAGACATTCTGCCTAGAAAGGCACACATATATTAGAATATAATTTTAGGTGTTTCTGGGTCCCCTGAGATGTACCCACACACTCCAGAGAAGAAGCTGAGATTGATACATTATGGAAAATTACTATCTAGCACTCTTGCTAGTTTTGAGACAGATTGATATAAAAATTTATCTACTTGCAAATTTATATTAACCCACATCTTTCAGAAATTAAGCTGGAATAAATGCATTTACTAGTTGATTTAAAATCAACCAAGCAACCAACCTTCCTTTGACTATAGCCTGTCCATACAATGTAGAATACTGAAGCCAAAATATGTTCACCTCGGGATAGTACTCCCATTAAATATATAGCCAAAGGAAACAACTTATTTTCTATAATTTTTGAAAAATTGGCAGGCCTGCTATTCTCATTCTGGTTTATTTTGGGAGCTTAGTGTATAATTCCCTGAGGAAGTAAGCTACATTATCCTTCACACTACCCTTCTCAGGGTCTGGTGCCTTCCAATGCAGATCCTTATTTCATTTTAATGATGAGTAAGGCTGTGTAAATTCCAAAAGGTCTTACAATCACAAGAATTTCAGAAATACAGCTTGGCATAGCTTTCAGAGAAAGGCAATGTTTTTCACATACACTAGGCCAAACAAATCACTAGAAATTTTAAGAAGGAAAATGAGTGTCTTCCAGAAAAAATTTATAAGTGATATCACAGTTTGTAGAAATATACTTTTGTCCAATAGAAGGTCCTTTTTCCAAAAATATGGGATAGTTTGTATAAAAGTAAATATTTAGGAATTTTGAGACTTTTAAAAATAAAGTCTAATGTAGGTTGTTTAAGTTGTTCATAGTTTGTCACTAGCTAACTCTATGCTTATCCATTAAAAAGGTAGTAACAGTTGGTTTTTCTGAGCTGCAACACTAAATATATATATGTATATAAATATGTAAGTTTCCCAGGTGGCACAACGGTAAAGAATCTGCCTACCCATGCAGGAGACACAGGAGATGCAAGTTCAATCCCTGGGTCAGGAAGATCTCTTGGAATACTTCAGTATTATTGCCCGGGAAAACCCATGGACAGAGAAGCCTGGCAGGCTACAGTCCATAGGGTTGCAAAGAGTTGGACACAACCGAGTACCACCACCATCACTGATAAGTTGTCTCTGTTGTGTTGGAGAAGAGCAAATGGTGTTTTCAATAATAAATAAATAAATATATATATCATATTTATTTAAATTTAGTCAGTATTTGCATCCTCACAAGTTAATTATGAGGACTTCAAAGTTTCTGATGCTTTCATTTTCCCCCAACCACCCATTATGAACATTTCAAATATACAGCAAAGGTAAAATAATCATTTACTTTTTTTTTTTTTTTTTTTTTCTTTTTTATAATTTTATTTTATTTTTAGACTCCACATAATCGTATCAGTTCTGCCAAACATCAAAACGAATCCACCACAGGTATACATGCGTTCCCCATCCTGAACCCTCCTCCCTCCTCCCTCCCCATACCATCCCTCTGGGTCGTCCCAGTGCATTAGCCCCAAGCATCCAGTATCGTGCATCGAACCTGGACTGGCAACTCGTTTCTTACATGATATTTTACATGTTACAATGTCATTCTCCCAAATCTTCCCACCCTCTCCCTCTCCCACAGAGTCCATAAGACTGTTCTATACATCAGTGTCTCTTTTGCTGTCTCGTACACAGGGTTATTGTTACCATCTTTCTAAATTCCATATATATGCGTTAGAATACTGTATTTATGTTTTTCCTTCTGGCTTACTTCACTCTGTATAATAGGCTCCAGTTTCATCCACCTCATTAGAACTGATTCAAATGTATTCTTTTTAATGGCTGAGTAATACTCCATTGTGTATATGTACCACAGCTTTCTTATCCATTCATCTGCTGATGGACATCTAGGTTGCTTCCATGTCTTGGCTATTATAAACAGTGCTGCGATGAACATTGGGGTACACGTGTCTCTTTCCCTTCTGGTTTCCTCAGTTTTAATGAAAAAATGTTTGCTGAGTTCCCATTAAACACAAGGCAAAATATTTGCTTTGAATCTGCTTGAAAAGATATGACATTTTCACAGGAAATGACAATTATCAATAGAATCAGAGGATATATTCTGCCTAACTAAGCTTTACACAGAGATCCATTGCGGAAGATAGTCATAACTCAAAATGATTCATGTCAGTTACTGCTTTAGAATCTGTTCACATGGAATTGGCCTGGTGTGCTGTGGTCCACGGGGTCGCAAAGAGTCAGATACGATTTAGCGACTGAACTGAACATGGAATCAAATTGTTTTAGACCATTTTGGAGACTATCTAATAGTACTGGCACATGTTGTAAATCCATTGTCTTGCATGCATGCTCATGTGCCAACACATACACATACACACTGGACTCGGCAGTGTACTCTGTTCTCTCACAAAGACAAAAAGGGGAGCAGAGGAATAGAAGAGCGTTTTCTTCACTGCATGGGTGTAAACTACTCTAAATAAATGTTATCACTAAGCAGAAACACATGTTTATCTTTAAAATGCCATTGATTTGGAAAACAGACTTGGAATCTTACCTGTAACTGCTAAAAAGATCACATCTGTGAGAAAAGGAATGAGGCTGTCAGATATTTGGCTTTGTGTAGTCTCATGCTAAAATGTTTACTGGCACTGTTATATACAGAATGCTGAAAGAGCTATTGTTCACTTAAAGGGAATGCATCAGATTGGGAACTTGGCAATTGTGTTCTAAGAAGGAGCTGAGAGAATCTGGAGGCTCTGACATGATATGCTTTAGTGTTAGCACTGATTCAATTTACAGACTATTGTTTATGAAAATCTTTTCTGGTACAAAAATATGAGACTAATATGAGTGGATTTAGTCTCATTCCCTCTAGTGGAACTGTTACTAAAATAACTTAATCAGAGTTTTTATTATTCTTACTTGCACCGGGTGTTAGAGTGGCAGAGTTAGCTATCTTCCTTCTGGAAAATTTATTATATTATTTCTGAAGGAGTAGAGCCATATAAAAGCAGGGTGACTCATAATCATGCTCTCTGAATGAAGATCTTATCTACCCTTTTAGTTGACCATTGAGAAAAACATACAGCAATGCTTAACCATGATATTTTGTACTTATTTTTACACATCTTTGAAGAATATCTTTTATTCCTAAGGAAAACTATCCAGTAATGGTAGGGCAACTGAATGAATGAATGTTTTCACTGTTGATAATCCACAAAAACTGAATATGTGTTGTATTGTCAGTAGACACTGGAGTGTCAGGCTGTGGGTTCAGATGCTTACCTCCACATCTTCAAACTGTGTACCTCAGGGCAAGCTAATCTCTCAAAGAATCACTGTCATTTGTAGATTAGATACACAGATAGATAACAATACATAATTCAAAAGTTTATGGTAAGGAATAAATGAGAGACTGCAAAGCAAAAAGAGCTCATGCAGTAGCTGTCATACAATAAATGCTTAATAAATACTGGGTTATTGCTATTAGACATGTCTATCCTGGGATTTTTGTCCCCTCTAGGGATAATGAGTGACTTCCAGGTCTTTATCAGCCACTCTCATATATTTGGGCTTTCCTGGTGGCTCAGATGGTAAAGAATCTGCCTGCATGCAGGAGACCTGGGTTTAATCCCTGGGCAGACCTGTGTTCAATCCCTGGGTCAGGAAGATCCCCTGGAAAAGGGAATGGCAAGCCGCACCAGTACTCTTCCCTGGAAAATTCCATAGATAGAGGAGCCTGGCAGGTTACAGTCCATGGGGTAGCAAAGAGTCCGACATGATAGAGCAACTTTCACAATAACAATAATATATTTAACCATAATAGTGAGAAACAAAATTACTAAAGCTGAAATGTATTCAACATCATTCCTCAGAAAGAGGTTAGCATAGCAATGGCAGCTAGAGATATAAACTCTGCAACTAGACTCAGTGATTAAGTTCCAATTTTGCTACTCATGAGTTGTATGACTTTGGATAATCAACAACTGATGCCTCAGTTTCTTCACCTACATAACAGCAATAACAATACTTTATAGTCAACCATTTATAGCTGTTATAAAGATGAGAAACCTTTGTTTCTCATAAAGATGAGAAACTATTGTTTGAACAACCCTTAGAACGGTGCTTATGTTTAGGAAACATAACAAGTGGTAAGTAAATGTATGCAACTGCAATATTGTGTGGGACTTTCCCTGTGTTAATTATTCTTATGTCCAGGTTTCAAACATACTCAAAAAAAACATTACAGGCGTATCAGATGAGGCACATAATGTACAATGGGCCTGAATCATACACTTTCTGGCACAGTACAGAAGAGTAGAATTCTGAAGCTCCAATGTAGAATGACCAGGAGAGACCCAGTTATACAGACTGCTTTGTGTGGCACTGATTCTGCTTATGACGCCCTACCATTCATCATCATAAACAACCCTACTATGTTTCTCTGGCTCAAAGAATTGGTGGTGGTGGTGGTGTTTAGTTGTGAAACTGTGTCCAACTCTTTGCAATCCCATGGACTGTAGCTCATCAGGCTCCACTGTCCATGAGATTCAAAGAATACTACTATTTAAGTAAGAAGTGAAAGAAGCAGAAGACAAAAAGCTCATATTCTTTCTTTCAATACATATAACCTCAGATAAGAGTCAGTTAAACCAATCTCTAAAATAGTTATCAAGTACAACCTGATTTGCTGCTGCTGCTAAGTCACTTCAGTCATGTCCAACTCTGTGAGACCCCACAGACGGCAGCCCACCAGGCTCCCCCGTCCCTGGGATTCTCCAGGCAAGAACACTGGAGTGGGTTGCCATTTTCTTCTCCAATGCATAAAAGTGAAAATTGAAAGTAAGTCGCTCAGTTGTGTCCGACTCTTAGCGATCCCATGGACTGCAGCCCACCAGGCTCCTCCGTCCATGAGATTTTCCAGGCAAGAGTACTGGAGTGGGGTGCCACTGCCTTCTCCAATAATCTGAATACTCACACCTAAAGTGAGGACTACAGCATCAGAAAAGCTTTTCCTCTAATGGGGTGCATCTGCTTCAGGATACTGAGCCTTTGCTGCTGACAAATCTCACCATGTCTGCTTTTTATAGTTTATAATTCTGTTAATAAAAATATTTATATTTAGTCTTAACAACCATTTTGTCTTTGCTGCTGCTGCTGCTGCTAAGTCGCTTCATCGTGTCCGACTCTGTGCGACCCCATAGATGGCAGCCCACCAGGCTCCTCTGTCCCTGGGATTCTCCAGGCAAGAACACTGGAGTGGGTTGCCATTTCCTTCTCCAATGCATGAAAGTAAAAAGTGAAAGTGAAATCACTCAGTCGAGCCCGACCCTTAGCGACCCCATGGACTGCAGCCTACCAGGCTCCTCTGTCCATGGGATTTTCCAGGCAAGAGTACTGGAGTGGGGTGCTGTCTTTAGGTGATGTGATTTCAAGCCTTATGTAATCCTTCACTAAATTCCTTTGCAAATCACATAAAATATTACCATTTAAAATATATAGTATGCTAAAAAGGACTTCCCTGGTGGCTCAGATGGTAAAGCATCTGCCTGCAATGTGGGAGACCCAGGTTCAATCCCTGGATTGGGAAGATCCTCTGGAGAAGGAAATGGCACCCCACTCCAGTACTCTTGCCTGGAAAATCCCATGGACAGAGGAGCCTGGCAGGCTACAGTCCATGGGGTCACAAAGAGTCCAACAAAAGGCTAAGGAGGGAAAATATTAAGGTTTAAAATTTTTTTGAAAAAGTCATCACTATTTCCATGTCCACAATAGTTTCTGAGTACATGGTACTGATATATTCGCATAAGATGGATTACATAAAGTGCTTTGAGAAAAATTCCGGTGTGTGTGTGTATGTGTGTTTTATGACACACGATTGTCTGCCATATCTCAATGCAAGACATTTGTCTTCTGGGATCCTTCACGTCATTCTATTTTCTCTTCCTCCAAATCACTAGAGAAGTCTTTAAGCTTCTGAAGATGTTCAGGAATCATTAATTTTATGAAAGATAAATTGCTGGTTGAAGCTTAAGAGCTACTTTTGGTCCAAAACAATATCTAAAGCTGTCAATGTCTGTCATTACCCTGATTAAATAAAATTATGAACTGGCCACTACAAAGGATTCATCTAGGATTCTTATTCATACACTTATTCAGAGTATTTTTAAATGAAAAAATTGATAAAAATTACTCTTGGGTACATTTGATATCCATGCAAAACTACTGTTTAAGATAGCTGAACATTCTCAGAAGAGCCATGCAATAAAATTGAAACATCCAAGCAAAGGTTAACAATATTTCCAACTTATAAAAAATATAATCTCATATATAATTAGTATTTATCACATAATATATTCATCATTGTGACTATGTGCTGAACACAAAACAAATGATAAGTGTTGTGATAACGTCTGAAAAAAACAGGCACCACCTCTTCTCAAAAATTGAGTTTGATTTTAATTCTTGCCATTGAATTTCAATTTATGTGGGAAAAAACTTACTTCAAATTCTAACCAACTTCTTAAAAGCTGAAGAATGTTTCACATGATGTCTTTGGCTATGATGCCTGTTCACTTAAAACAGGTTGAACCTATCACTTAGGATGTTGAGAGCTTTAAAAAATGTCCTGTTAACATAAGATGTATTTACCAACTTTGCACCTACCTGGATTTTCTGCTCCCTTGCACTATAATATGGGCTTCCCCTGTGGCTCAGCTGGTAAAGAATTTGCCTGCAATGCCAGAGCCTTGGCTTTGATCCCTGGGTTGGGAAGATCCCTTGGAAAAGGGAAAGGCTACCCTATCTAGTATTCTGGCCTGGAGAATTCCATGGACTGTATAAGACCATGGGGTCGCAAAGAGTCGGACATGACTAAGCGACTTTCATTTTGCACTATAATATAAGCTTCATGAAGTCAGGAATGTTTGTTGTGTGTCAATACAGAATAATGCTTGAGGACTGCTGTTACAGAAGGCACTCAAATGTAAGCAATAAAATGAAACTCTCTTTTTCAGTATCTATGCAGCTTTACATCTTTTCAGACGCCCTTTTTTTTTTTTTTTTTCCTTTATTGGTGACAGAGCATGGTGCCTGGGAGTACCTATATAGAGGCAGACGTGCTGAGTTGGAATCCCAGTTCTTCCACTTACTGACTGTGATGATATGGGAAATCTCCATAAACCCTCTGTGTTCAGTTTTCCCACCTATAGAAGGGAGATAATAACAGCTCTTCCAGAAGCTCCTTGTAAGGATTAAACAGATAGAACATGTAAATTTTTTTTTTGTATAGAAACTGGCATATTATCTATTCCCCATAAGAATAATGTGCTGTTTTTATAACTTATCCAGTCTAACATTTGATCTGTGATATGAAATTTATACTAAAAGAAGTAACTTATATTCACTGTCTTGCTTTCCCTGTGACTAGCCACCCTCGGTCCCTGGAACACCACTTGAAGAAAGATAGATAAGCCTGTCTTGATCCCTTCAAGTGATGACAGAATTAGATATTTTAAGGCTGTGATTGAAGCATGTATAAAACTTCAGCTTAGTTGGTCCAATTTGAGTCGAGGGGACATGTAGAGATAGAAGCAGAAATACGTTTGCAGAAGTTCAAAAGGACTAGATTATAAAACATACATGATACTAGTTTCATGACTAATGGAAAATTACCAAAGATGGATGACCTGTGAATGCAGGTATTCAAAGAAATTTATGGGAGCTTTATTCTACAGGTTGCATTAGTATGAAATTTCTGTGGATGAGCATGCAGAGAAGTGAGTAGACAGAAGCAAGAAATTTTGCAAAGGTACCTCTCAACATGTGTAAGATGATTTGGACAGTAAGGTTTCACAAATTCAAATATCTTTATGGGTCTTACTTATACACAATCATAGGTATTAGAACATATGGGGAAAACAAAGGACTTAGTGAGGGAGCTATCCTACCGAAAAACATTTACAGTCAATTAAAAACACAGTTTCAGCCTCAGAAAATTGATATTTACTCCCCCCTCACATATTCTAAGATGTCAAGACAGCAACTGTAAAGTAAAAATGAGGAAAGCGATACAAAGGATATTTTAGAGGAAAAATGAGTATGACCTGATGTGCAGCTAAGTCGCTTCAGTCATGTCTGACTCTTTGCAAACCTATGGACTGTAGCACACCAGGCTCCTCTGTCCATGGGATTCTCCAGGCAAGAATTCTAGAGTGGGTTGCCATGCCCTCCTCCAGAGGATTTTCCCGACCTAGGGATCAAACTAACATCTCTTAAGTCTCCTGCATTCGCAGGTGGGTCCTTAACCACAAGCACCACCTGGGAACCCCAAGACCTGATGACTGGATGTATAAAGAGAATAAGGATGAGAGATGTGTTGACGATAATAGCAACATCACTAACTTGGACTGCATTCCCTCCAAATGATGGATTTGGAGGATGATCCCTTAAAAGGAGATCCACTTCAGGAGTCTTTGATTTCTTTTTTCCTTCTAGTTTACCAGGTGTGATACACACTCCAGCCAATGTTTTTAATTGAGCTTCATTATCATAAAGAATATCCCAAAGTAAGATTTTTTTTTTTATTAAATAGAAGCTTCTCTAGACACATGGCCATAATAGTTTCTAAAATCTATGTGACTAACTCTAGTGTTAGCATCTCTTTCATCTAGAAGTTATCACTGAGTCAACATCATATTTTTTCTTCTATAAGGCAGTTTTATTGAGGCTTAACATTTGATATAGCTAAATGAAAGTGATGCACGACTTATAGCAAAATGGAAGAAAACAATCTCCAAACTCCATTTTAAATAAATAAAGCTTACAACCCCTTAGCGAGATGAATAAGCTTTTTCATTTTATGGACTTTTGACAAAGTTGTAGATACAAACGTGAATTGGCTGAGGCAGCAGAAATTTTGCAGTTTAGTACTTCCAAGATTATTATACTGTAATTGCTAAGACACACACACAACATCTAACATTATTTTATGAAATTAAATATGCCCTGTAATTTTCCAAAAAAATGCTAAAAGATGTATTTCTGTATGCAGATTTTCAGAAAAATATTAACTGATCAATCATTCATGTCGTCATTTTATTCCCTCATGATTCCTCATTATGAAGATATCTCTAGTAGAAACAGACACCACCGTTTTCTTGCTTAAATCATTCAATATACCATAACTGGATGTTTGCACCAACAGTGAAAAAATTAGCTAGGAGAGTTGGATAGGCATTTAAATGATTTTTACAAGAGAGATGTTTTATATCTAGAATATAATGTTAATGGAAGAATAGAACACAAAACGGTATACTATACCCAAAGCAGTGACTTAGAGCACAGCCTCAAATTCTTTAATATTTTTTTGCCACCACGAGGGAAGGTCTAAGTACTCATCTTGAATCTGGATAAACTGTAATTGCTTCAGCCAGTAGAATGTGGAGGATGTGACACCATCTGAGCTCTGAGACTAGGTCAGAAAAGGCCATTCTCCTGCGCCGCCATGTCAGAAGTTAGACTGTCGGAAACTGATGCTGGAGAAGAAGCATGAAGGCACTCTGATTCACAGTCCCAGTTGAGTTCACCTTCTGTCACAGACAGATGAGTGGAGAGGCCATCTTGGATTTGGACCCTCCAGCTCAAGTTGTTCTAAAATTATGCTGCCTAGGGGCTTCCCAGGTGTACAGTGATAAAAGAATTGACCTGCTAATGCAGGAAACACAAGAATCACAGCTTTGATCCCTGAGATGGGAGGACCCCCTGGAGAAGGAAATGGAAACCAGCCCAGTATTCTAGCATGGAAATTTCAAAGGCAGAGGAGCCGGGTGGGCTAGTCCATGGAGTCGCAAAGAGTCAGACATGACTGAGCATGTAATCCTTGAGCTGAAATAAAATGGAACATAAAAAAGCTGATCAACCTCTGGCCTTTCTGAATTTCCTAATAAAATGCTTTTGTACAATAAAATGGCTCTGTTGCTTGTTGCTGGTGTGCTACAAACCATATCAGCTTTTAAGAAATGACTGTTACATTTTTAGGAGTCTTGCAAGCAATGTGGCATAGCCAGTTTTTAAAAAAAAATACAGTTCAACAAGTTATATTTTTAAGAGGTAACAAATCCTCAAAACTCATTACATCTTATTTTATTTCTGCAAAATAAACAGAATGCCATGACTAACTGTGTTTAATAATCCCTACCAAATTCATCATATTTCCATATAGGTAGTAACATTCTATTTTTATGGTTAAAATCTACTAATATTAAGTATTAGAAAAGAACTCCTGAACATTACTCAATCACAATGAGATCTATAAGAATGTGCCAATCTATCACCAAAGATTTAATGCTTTAGGTGTAAGTGCAGTGCTAGAATATGGAAGGAAGAATTAAGTGGCAGCATATAGAGAAATTCCATGGACAGAGGAGCACAAAGAATCATATGTGACTGAGTGACTAACACTAAATAGAGAAAAATAGAGAAAAATATAGCATTCTGTTTCTACTTCTTAAGAACCCAGACCAACTGGCATCTTTTGAATCAATAATACTTGTTAGTATCTGGTGATTATTTTAATGAACACACACAAATGGATTTTTAGTAAAATTTCTTCATACTGTACATCAGCTACATCCACTTAAAATTGCATACATTTCTTGTAAGTGACTCTATAGCCCTGATAAAAAATACTTTGCCAAACTAAACCCATGTGAAATTTAATCTCACTTGAGACTCTTATGAAATTAATTTTAATGCCTAATCATACAGTCTTCATGCTGACAAAATCCATACTGAAGTTAATGAGACAGGTGTCTCCAAGGAATATCTGAATTTTTTCTTCTACTCAAACATCAGTAGTTCAAAGATCTTGGTTTTAATACTTTCTCCTCCAATAACCTTCATAAGGAAAATTTAAACCCTCAAATATTTTCAAACGAAATCTATGCAAAAGATTAGGTGAAGAGTTAACGTTAGGTTTCCATCATCAGAAATAATTCCCTGACAAAACTTGCATATTTTATTTTCAATAAATAATTATTGTTAGTTCAGATATTTCTAAGAAAATTTTACCTGTTCTCTCTTCTCAAAAATGTTCAATCACACATCTTAATGTAGGACAAATTCCATTTAGAAAGTAAAAGAATGGAATTAAGATACTTAATATAATCTTCTGACAAGTCATAATGCAGTTGACTTTAAATGCTAAAGTCAGAGATTTTATTAGCTACTAACTATGGAATCATCAGATCTCACCAAGATATTTCAAATATTACTCAAAAATTATGATAAAAATTGTATTTTTAAGTGTGTATTTTATGTTTTAATTGAAAAGAATACATAGTGTCTTTCCAAACACTGGTTCCACTATTTCATTTCCTATTTTATAACCAGGCTGTAGAATTATCCTTCTCATGCTGTGTCTATTTGCATTTAAACCTGACATAAATACATCATTAGTCTAAGATGCTTTTTAAAATAAGGAACTGTATATATCAACTATGGTGAAAATGTTTACTGTAGTGTTAGTCACTCAGTCATGCCCAACTTTTTGCAACCCCATGGACTATAGCCTGCCCTGCTCTACTGTCCACAGAATTCTCCAGGCAAGAGTACCAGAGTGGGTTGCCATGCCCTTATCCAAGAGACCTTTCTGATCCAGGGATTGAACGTGGGTCTCCTGTATTGCAGGAAGATTCTTTACTGTATAAGTCAGCAGGGAAACCCAAAGAGATGCTATTTTATTACCAAATAAAGTTCAGAGGCATCTGTTCTGTGTTTTTGAAGGTTTAGCAATTGTGTTGCTACCACAAAATAGATGCTTTGTTATTGTTCAGTCACTCAGTCCTGTCTAACTCTGCGACCCCATTGGACTACAGCACGCCAAGTTTTCTATCCTTTACCATCTGCCGGAGTTTGAGTTAAAACTCATGTCCACTGAGTAAGTGATGCTAACCAGCCATCTCGTCTTCTGTCATCCCCTTCTCCCCCTGCTTTCTATCTTTCCCACTATCAGAGTCTTTTCTAATGAGTTGGCACTTTGCCTCAGGTGGTCAAAGTATTAGAGCTCCATCATCAGTCCTTCCAGTGAAAGTTCAGGGTTGATCTCCTTTAGCATTGACTGGTTTGATCTCCTTGCTGTCCAAGGGACTCTCAAGAGTCTTCTCCAACACAACAGTTTGAAAGCATCACTTCTTTGGTGCTCAGCCTTCTTTATGGTCCAACTCTCATATCTGTACATGATTACTGAAAAACCATAGCTCTTACTATACAGAGTTTTGCCAGCAGAGTAATGTCTCTATTTTTTAATAACTTAATGCATTAAAGTCTTAAGGCATTAAGACTGTATGATTAGGCATCTAGGTTTGTCATATAATCTGAGTGCAAAGAGTACCAGAGTATGACTTCACATTTTCTAGAGTTATAAATTTGTGACCTTTTACTTTTTAATATGTATAATTGTACATATAATCAACCTAAAGAAGAAATTACTAATCATAAACTAGCAATCATCATTTGCTATTAAACAAAACTGAATCAAAAACAGGATTAAGTTTATTAAGTCAAAAATGCACACAAAATCTCAAAAGGATGGTGCTATGATTTAATGTGATTTTATATATGGTTTTGCAAAAATAGTTCTATATTCCCTACAAATTTAAGAACTATCTTGAAATAACCAACGAAAATGTATGCCTGATGTGTAGTTAAATCTTTCTCATAAAGAGAACTGCAGATTCAAATGCCTTTTCTGATTACTTTTAACCATCATTAGGTAAGAAATAACACTAACTTGATGCAATAAAGACAGAAATGGTTATGGTCCACTAACAGAAGCAGATGATATTAAGAAGAGGTGGCAACAATACAAACAATACACAGAAGAACTGTACAAAAAAGATCTTCATGACCCAGATAACCACAATGCTGTGATCACTCACCTAGGGTCAGACATCCTGGAGGGTGAAGTCAAGTGGGTCATGGGAAGCATCACTGCAAACAAAGCTAGTGGAACTGATGAAATTACAGTGGAGCTATTTAAAATCCTAAAAGATGATGCTGTTAAAGTACTACACTCAATATGCCAGCAAATTTGGAAAACTCAGCAGTGGCCACAGGATTTGAAAAGGTCAGTTTTCATTCCAATCCCAAACAAAGACAATGCCAAAGAATGTTCAAACTACCACACAATTGCACTCATCTCACAGGCTAGCAAAGTAACACTCAAAATTCTCCAAGCCAGGCTTCGAAGTATGTGAACCGAGAACTTCCAGATGTTCAAGATGGACTTAGAAAAGGCAAAGGAACCAGAGATCAAATTGCAAACATTTGCTGGGTCACAGAAAAGCTAGAGAATTCCAGAAAAAACATCTGCTTCTGCTTCATTGACTATGATAAAGTCTGTGACTGTGTGGATCACAACAAACTTTGGAAAATTCTTAGAGAGATGGGAATACCAGACCATCTTACCTGCCTCCTAAGATATATGTATGCAGGTCAAGAAGCAACAGTTAGAACTGGACATGGAACAGCAGACTGGTTCCAAACTGGGAAAGGAGCACTCCAAGTCTGTATATTGTACTCTTACTTATTTCACTTATATGCAGAGTATATCATGCAAAATGCCAGGCTAGATGAAGCACAAGCTGGAATCAAGATTCCCAGGAGGAATATAAATAACCTCAGATATGCAGATGACACCACACTTATGGCAGTAAGCGAAGAGGAACTAATGAGTATCTTGATGAAAGTGAAAGAAGAGAGTGAAAATCCTGGCTTAAAACTCAACATTCAGAAAACAAAGATCATGGCATCTGTTCTCATTCAGTTCAGTTCAGATCAGTCGCTCAGTCGTGTCCGACTCTTTGCAACGCCATGAATTACAGCACGCCAGGCCTCCCTGTCCTTCACCAACTCCTGGAGTTCACTCAGACTCACGTCCATCAAGTCAGTGATGCCATCCAGCCATCTCATTCTCTGTCATCCCCTTCTCCTCCTGTCCCCAATCCGTCCCAGCATCAGAGTCTTTTCCAATGAGTCAACTCTTCGCATGAGGTGGCCAGAGTACTGGAGTTTCAGCTTCAGCATCATTCCTTTCAAAGAAATCCCAGGACTCATCTCATTTAGAATGGACTGGTTGGATCTCCTTGCAGTCCAAGGGACTCTCAAGAGTCTTCACCAACACCACAGTTCAAAAGCATCAATTCTTTGGCACTCAGCCTTCTTCACAGTCCAACTCTCACAGACCACAGAAAAAACCATAGCCTTGACTAGACGGACCTTTGTTGGCAAAGTAATGTCTCTGCTTTTGAATACGCTATCTAGGTTGGTCATAACTTTCCTTCCAAGGAGTAAGGGTCTTTTAATTTCATGGTTGCAGTCACCATCTGTAGTGATTTTGAAGCCCCCAAAAATAAAGTCTGACACTGTTTCCACTGTTTCACCATCTATTTCCCATGAAGTGAGGGGACTGGATGCCATGATCTTTGTTTTCTGAATGTTGAGCTTTAAGCCAACTTTATCACTCTCCACTTTTACTTTCATCAAGAGGCTTTTTAGTTCCTCTTCACTTTCTGCCATAAGAGTGGTGTCATCTGCATATCTGAGGTTATTGATATTTCTCCTGGCAATCTTGATTCCAGCTTGTGTTTCTTCCAGCCCAGCATTTCTCATGATGTACTCTGCATATAAGTTAAATAAGCAGAGTGATAATATACAGCCTTGACATACTCCTTTGCCTGTTTGGAACCAGTCTGTTGTTCCATGTCCAGTTCTAACTGTTGCTTCCTTACCTGCATACACATTTCTCAAGAGGCAGATCAGGTGGTCTGGTATCCCATCTCTTTCAGAATTTTCCACAGTTTATTGTGATCCACACAGTCAAAGGCTTTGGCATAGTCAATAAAGCAGAAATAGATGTTTTTCTGGAATGCTCTTGCTTTTTCCATGATCCAGTGGATGTTGAAAATTTGATCTCTGGTTCCTCTGCCTTTTCTAAAACCAGCTTGAACATCAGGAAGTTCACGGTTCATGTATTGCTGAAGCCTGGCTTGGAGAATTTTGAGCATTACTTTACTAGCATGTGAGATGAGTGCAATTGTGCAGCAGTTCAAGCATTCTTTGGTATTGCCTTTCTTTGGGATTGGAATGAAAACTGACCTTTTCCAGTTCTGTGACCACTGCTGAGTTTTCCAAATTTGCTGACATATTGAGTGCAACACTTTCACAGCATCATCTTTCAGGATTTGAAATAGCTCACCTGGAATTCCATCACCTCCACTAGTTCTTTTCATAGTGATGCATTCTAAGGCCCACTTGACTTCACATTCCAGGATGTCTGGCTCTAGGTGAGTGATCACACCATCGTGATTATCTGGGTCGTGAAGATCTTTTTTGTACAGTTCTTCTGTTCTCATTAGTTCATGGCAAATAGGTTGGGAAACAATGGAAATAGTGACAGACTTTATTTTCTTGGGCTCCAAAATCACTGCAGATGGAGACTGCAGCCATAAAATTAAAAGATGCTTGGTCCTTGGAAGAAAAGCTATGAACAACCTAGACAGCATATTAAAAAGCAGAGACATTACTTTGCCAACAAAGGTCCATCTAGTCAAAGTTATTGTTTTTCCAGCAGTCATGTACGGATATGAGATTTGGACTATAAAGAAAGCTGAGTGCAGCAGAATTGGTGCTTTTGAACTGTGTTGTTGGAGAAGACACTTGAGAGTCCCTTGCACTGCAAGGAGATCCAACCAGTCCATCCTAAAGGAAATCAGTCCTGAATATTCATTGGAAGGACTGATGCTAAAGCTGAAGTTCCAACACTTTGGCCACCCGATGTGAAGAGCTGACTCATTGACAAAGACCCTGATACTGGGAACGACTAAAGGTGGGAGGAGAAGTGGATGACAGAGGATCAGATGGTTTGATTGCATCCCCGACTCGATGGACATGAGTTTGAGAAAGCTCCAGGAGCTGGTGATGGATAGGGAAGCCTGGCATGCTGCAGTCCATGGGGTTGCAACGAGTTGGACATGACTGAGCATCTGAACTGATGCAAACTCTTCCAAAAATTTCAAAGAGAGAGAATACTTTAACATCATTTTATCTATCTTACATTTACCTAATACAAAAGACAAAGACAGGAAAGTTACATTTCTTTCTTTTAATATTTAAAAAAATATTTTTGGATTAAAGTGTTATAGAATTACAATAAGATTTTCAGGTCTTAGTAATTTGATATTTTTATAAAATAAAATTCATGGAAAGTTATTATAAAATATTGGCAAATACCATTTATACCATGCAATTTGTCTTATGAATATACATGTAAAAATCTTCAACAAAATACTAGCAAACCAAATTCAACAGTACACTAAAAAGATCTTACATTATAATATAGAGGGATTTATTCCAGTGATGCATATATGGTTCAATATCAATCAGCTTGATACACCATATTAGCAAAAGGAAGAACAGAAATCACATGATCATCTCAATAGATGCAAAAAACCATCTGACATATTTCAATATCCATTCATGATAAAAATTCAACAATTTTGGTATAGAGGGAACATGAGTAAAGTGAGTGAAAGTCACTCAGTCACGTCCAACTCTCTGATCCCATGGACTAGGCAGTCCATAGAATTCTCCAGTCCAGAATACTGGAGTGTGTAGCTGTTCCCTTTTCCAGGGGATCTTCCCACCCCAGGGATCAAACCCAGGTCTCCCACATTGCAGGCAGATTCATTACCAGCTGAGCCACCAGGGAAGCTCAAGAATACAAAAGTGGGTAGCCTTTCCCTTCTCTAGTAGATCTTTCTGACTCAGGAATCAAACCAGGTTTCCTGCATTGTAGATGGATTCTTTACCAGATGAGCTCCCATATCTTAACATAATAGAAGCCATTTATGAGAAATCTTCTCTGCTGGCTTAGCTGGTAAACAATCCACCTACAATGGAGGAGACCTGGGTTCGATCACTGGGTTGGGAAGATCTCCTGGAGAAGGGAATGGCTACCCACTCCAGTATTCTGGTCTGGAGAATTCCACAGACTGTATAGTTCACATACACAACTGAGCAACTTTCACTTCACTTCACTTCTTCATGACAAACCTACAGCTAACATCATATTCAATGATTAAAAGCTTTCAGATTCTCCTCTACAACCAGAAACAAGACAAGGATGACCACTGTTAACCACTTCTACTTTACACAGTTTTGTAAATCCCAGCCACAGTAATCAGACAAGTAAAAGACATAAAGACATCCAAATTGGAAGGGAAAAAGTAACACTGTCACTACTTGCAGATGACATAATACTATATATAGAAAATCTTATGATGATCAAAGACTATTAGAAGTAATAAATTTAGTAAAGTTTCAGAACACAAGATTGATATACAGAAATCTGTTGTTCTATACAATAATAATGAACTATCACAGAAAGAAAAGAATAAAACAATCTCATTTATAATCTCATCAAAAGAATAAAATACCTAGAAATAAATTTAACCAAGATGGTGAAAGACCTGTAATCAGAAACAATTAAATTTATAAAACAATAAAGAAGGGAACTGAAGACAATACAAATAAATGGAAAGATATCCCATGTTTATGGATTAGAAGAATTAAATATGTTAAAATATCCATATAACCCAATGCAACCTATAGATTTAATATAATCATCAAAATGCTCATGACATTTTTCTGAGAACTAAAACAAATAATACTTAGTACATATAAAACAAGAAAAGACCTATATAGCCAAAGCTATTTCTTTGAAGAAAAGAACAAAGCTAGAGGTATCATTCTCCCTGACTTCAGACTATACTACAAAGCTATGGTAAGCAAAACAGTATGGCACTGCCACACAACTTGAGACATAGGTTAATGGAAAAGAATAAAGTGCCCAGCAATAAACTCATGCACATATGGTCAATAATCTATAACAAAGAATGAAAGAATATAATTAGGGAAAATATTACCTCTTCAATAAGTAATGTTGGGAAAATGAACAGCTATATATAAAAGAATGAAAGTAGAATATTTTCTCAATTCATATATAAAAATAAACTCAAAATTAGTTAAAGTGTAACATCTGAAACAATAAATCTCCTAGAAGAAAGCATAGGCAGCACGCAGTCTTTAACCTAAGTCTTAGCAAATTTGTATCTGGCTCCTCAGGCAGAGGAAACAAACCAAAAATGAAGAATTGGAAAACTACAAACATAAACACAAATATTCAATATAAACAAAGACACATATATTAAGACAAAAGTTTGAGTAGGCAGAATCTAAAAATACTTTAAAATAATACATTATGACCAAGAAGGATTTGTTCCAAAATATATATACTGTAACATTTCTAAATGTTCATGAACAGATTAAACATAGAAGGAAAATATGACATGTAGACAAAGGAATACCATTCAACTCTTAAAAATGAGGAAATTTTGCCATGTGGGTCAAGGTGGGAGGAACCAGAGGACATTATGCTAAGTAAAATAAGTCAGGCAGAGGAAGAAAATACCACATGATTTCACCTAGCTAAAAGAGTGAAACTACAGAAGTAGGGAACAGAATGGTGGTTCCGGAGGTTGTCAGAAAAGGAAAACGGAGAGATGATGGTCAAAAGGCATAAAGTTTCAGTTATGCAAAAGGAGAAATTTCTGGAGATGCACCATTTAGCCTAGTATCTACAGTTAACAATACTGTATTGCATATGTAACAGTTTCTAAGAGGTACATGTTAAGTGTTGCAATAACAAAAAATACTACTAATTTTAAAAACTAGGTTAGAGGTGATGGATATGTTTATAGATTTATAGTGATGATTGTTTCATGTTGTATGTGTGTGTGATAGTTGCTCAGTCATATCTGACTGTTTGAAACCCCATGGACTGAAGCCCACTAGGCTCCTCTGTCCATGGAATTCTCCAGGCAACAAGACTGGAGTGGGTTGCCATTTCCTTCTCCAGGGGACCTTCATGTTGTATACCTAACCCTAAATCCATTGAGTTGTATATATTAAACAAGCAGAGCTTTATATGTCAATCATAACTCAACAAAGTAGAAAAATTAAGGAAAAAGTTTAAAAAGAAAATTAATCCCTGTAATTCACCATATTAATAAAACTATTCTCACTACTTAGTAAACTCAATGCCCTCAAATAAATTCATTATAGAAGGAAATTTCTCAATGCTGTGTCCTCAGAACTTAGAACTATGTCCTGGTATATAGCAGTTACTCAGTAGATACTAAAAATATATAATTTTGAGGATTATAAAAAAGATTCAATTTATTTGAAATTATTGCAATTTGGTATTTGATTCTCCCCAAGTATTTGTTCCACATATGTAATGATGAATATTAATAAATTATCCTTTTAAAATATGTGATAAACAAAGTAGATAAAAGTATGCTTATATCATTTATTAAGATACTATTAAGTGATAAGCAGTGATGCCTGACTGCAGTAGCAAAAAAAAAAAAAAAAGGAAACAAACTATAGAAAGAGTAGCTCACATAAAAGCTTTTGCTAAAATGTGTTCATGTCATCTTTTTTACACTGAGAAGCACTGGCTGTCAAAAAGATCCTAACAGCTTCAGAAAAGTTTAACTGAATGCCACATGTATTGCAGTACTTAGACTTATGTGTAATCAAACAGGAATATACTGGGGAGTTTGTTTCTATCCATCCATCTAATGATTTATTTTAAAATACTGAAGCAAGTCAAAATCTACAATTAACATTTAAGATAAAACACTGAATCACCTTAATCTTTCGTCAACAAAGCTGAATGTCTATTTCATTAAATATATTTATAGTAGCATGCATGGTTTAGTGATACATTTAATTGACTAAATAAGCCAAATTAAATATTGCAGATATGTGAGTTACTACTCATGTAGCAGATACAAATCTCAGTCCATGAATCCAGATGGGAAAGATATGTAAGTGCATTTATCCATAACTTATATTAATGTTTGTAATAAGCTCCCACTAATTTCAGGTGTTCTAACCACTTCCCAAAAGGTTACATTTAATTATGGGTGAAATATAATATGAAAGCATGGGTAGCGGCTGTGGACACATTCCATTGTCATATTCCTTCTCCTAGTGATAATGTTTCCTCCATAGAATTGTTATTCAGGTCAAATCTGGGCCACTTTTCCTGTCCATGATGAATCTATTACTTTCATAGTACTAAAATTTAGGGGAGCTTTAAACAGAACATCTACAAGCCTTATAGCATATGTGCCAACTGGAAACCAGGTTCCTGGATTTGAATCCCAGATGCAGTGTTCATTATTTATGCAATCTTGAGCACTGTAACTAGCATATGTATGTCTCAGTTTCCTCCTTTTAAAAAAATGGTGATAATAATATGGATTGAAATGTTATTATATTAAACTGCTTAGAACAGTACCTGACACACAATAGTCTACTGGCTATAATACTATCATTTTTACATTTGCTGCATGATTTGGCAACAAAATTAGGGCAGAGAGCAATCAGGAATGCAGATGCCAAAATATTACCTTTATTTTATGGCTTACATGTGGAGACAAATGGATTTCCTAACAGTAAACCCCAGATAATCACAGACTCCTGGAAAGTCATCACACATATCTTTATGTGATTGTGATGAAACTAAATCTCATAGTTTGAAATTCACACATAACAATTGTATGGCTTGTCGGAGACGGGTTAAAATGAACTTGTAGAAAATCTTCATATTTAAAATATTTAACAGTAAATTTTCACTAAAATATCAAAATTTAAACTGAGAAAACTGCTCACAGACTCTCTTCAATTTAAAAACTTACCAATTAAGAAATTTGTGTTGGAAATTTTTGTTTCAAAGTTGAAATCCACTATCAAGAATTCAGACCACTTGTTCCAAAAATACCCTGGCTTTATAGGACCAGCTACTAAAATAATAAGGAGTAAAAGCTCTACATATTTCCATAAATGTTTCTGCATTAATCATTTTTTATTAAAACTTATTTAGATAAAGGGAGATAGAAAATGGGATCAGAGGGCTGGTTCCTCAGATCTTAAGTGATTAAGAAATGTATTCATCTTTAAATAGAACAAACAACCAGCATGAGTCTTATAATGATATACAACACGTATTCTGTAAATTATAAAGTAAAAACTCATTGCCATAGACTACTTGGGGATCAAATAAGAAGAGCAGCAATGAAAATAACAAACTTAAACTTTATTTCCCTTGTATCAGATACTAATCAAGGTGCCACATGTGTTAGTTCTTGTAATTTTAGCAACAAAGTACTATTCCAAACTGTTTTATAAAAGGATAAATAAAGCACAGAATAACATAAGTCATATACTCAGCAAGTTGCAGACCTAGGATTTGGTGACCATATTCAGATTCTGTGTTGCTGAATATTTTAATAAAAACTGTATCTTGTATCAATCAACAGGTTCATTTGTTGAGTGAAAATTACAGCACTTTCAGAATATACTTATTACTAACAAAAAAAAAAAACAGCAGACAAACTACCAAGTTTCTTTAAGGCAAGCAACACATGGTTTATAGTCTTTGCATAACCTAAAAAATATTTTTACAGACTTTATTAACATTCAATAAACCATTTATAGTAAACTCAAACAACTTAACTTTCATGCATTGGAGAAGGAAATGGCAACCCACCCCAGTGTTCTTGCCTGGAGAATCACAGGGACGGGGGATCCTGGTGGGCTGCTGTCTATGGGGTCGCACAGAGTCGGACACGACTGAAGCTATTTAGCAGCAGCAGCAGCAGCAGCAAACACCAGAGATGTTATTCCATAATATGGCTGAACTTCTCTTATCCATGTACTTTTCATAGCACAAGCTGGAATCAAGATTGTCGGGAGAAATATCAGTAACCTCAGATATGCAGATGACACCACCCTTATGGCAGAAAGTGAAGAGGAACTAAAAAGCCTCTTGATGAAAATGAAAGTGAAGAGTGAAAAAGTTGGCTTAAAGCTCAACATTCAGAAAACGAATGAAAACATTCAGCTCAACATTCATCCGGTCCCAGCACTTCATGGGAAATAGATGGGGAAACAGCAGAAACAGTGTCAGACTTTATTTTTGAGGGCTCCAAAATCACTACAGATGGTGGCTGCAGCCATGAAATTAAAAGACCCTTACTCCTTGGAAGGAAAGTTATGACCAACCTAGATAGCATATTCAAAAGCAGAGACATTACTTTGCCAACAAAGGTCGGTCTAGCCAAGGCTATGGTTTTTCCTGTGGTCATGTATGGATGTGAGAGTTGGACTGTGAAGAAGGCTGAGCGCCGAGGAATTGATGCTTTTGAACTGTGGTGTTGGAGAAGACTCTTGAGAGTCCCTTGGACTGCAAGGAGATCCAACCAGTCCATTCTGAAGGAGATCAGCCCTGGGATTTCTTTGGAAGGAATGATGCTAAAGCTGAAACTTCAGTACTTTGGCCACCTCATGCAAAGAGTTGACTCATTGGAAAAGACTTCTGATGCTGGGAGGGATTGGGGGCAGGAGGAGAAGGGGAGGACAGAGGATGAGATGGCTGGATGGCATCACTGACTCGATGGATGTGAGTCTGAGTAAACTCCGGGAGTTGGTGATGGACAGGGAGGCCTGGCATGCTGCGATCCATGGGGTCACAAAGGGTCAGACACGATTGAGCGACTGAACTGAACTGAACTGAATAACTAATTTGGCAGGGAAAGTTTGAAAATAAACAAAGTAAACTCAAATTGTTTGACCAATTCTAGTAGTTTTTGTTTCAAACTCTCACAAAATAAATATTTATTCTAGAAAAAAAAAGTGGTTCAAAAATCACAGTTAGGTATCATTACAGTTCTAGGTATTCCGAGTGAAAATTAACATATTTTAAGTCATGGAATTCATCCATCATTGGTATGTCTATATCACCGTATTAGGCAAGACGTATATCCTATTGTTGCCATAACACATTACCATAAATTTAGTGGCTTACAACAAATGAAATTTATTATTTTAGTGTTCTGGAAGTGACAAGTTTAAATTCAAGGTGTAGGCAGAATAGCATTCTCTAGAGGATCTGGGGAAAATACACTTGTTTGCCCTTTTTTAGTGTATAGAAACTACCTTAATCCCTTGGTTTGTGGCCACCTCCTCTGTCTCCTGCCTCCCTCTCAGGAAAACGTTTATGATTGCACTGAGCCCACCTGAACAATTCAGGATGTTCCCTTCCATTCAAGCCAAAGTGTAATTACACCTGCAAAATCCCTGTTACCATTCAAGGGAACATTCAGTTTCCCAGGATTAGAAGATGAATATCTTTTGGGGTGGAGTATTATTCAGTGGGTAAGAAGGAATATTTTCTTATTAAGTATTACATGGCCGACCTCTGCAGTATAAATTTTTAGAAGCTGACCTTTCAGGACAAATGTTTCTAATTATATCTTAGATCATAGAATCTTCATTAGAGATGAAGGGCAATAAAGATAAAGAATCTCATTTTAAGACGAAATGTTGAAGTCTTTAGAAATTGTATCCTTTCAGATATTAAATTTCTACGTTGTGTCATAGGTCCAACTCTTGGTCTCCTTCATCTTGGTTCCTCTGGTTTTGCTTATTATGTTAAAGGAAAGTGTTTATCTCAGATATTTTGATCACTGTAGTTTTCTTTCTTGATAATAATAATAATTTACTCACATGTGGACAAATAATGGACATAGTTTGGAGAAATTTAGTTACTTTTAGAATGAATTCTTTTTCTTTTTAGGTGTCTGGATAAGAAGCTCATCAAATATCACTGATTTCTGGCAAAGGAAAAAATGTACAGGCAGCCTTGAAATGGAAAATAATAAGATCAACTTGTTCACTTTCATCTTTCTATCTTTCTGGCTATATCAGCTCCTGGGAAATTTCTTCAATCCTTCCTCAGGTCTTTGAAGTACATAATCGCTATGGAAACTTCAAAAAAATTTTATCATTGAAAACAAAAACAACAATGTTTGATTCATAAATAAGATTTTTTAAAGTAATCCAATAAATAAACATTTTTTACAGAAATTTCTAAAGGAATTTCCAAATAAATATCTAAATGACCTGCAATAATTGTCAAAGATCTTGCCAATAATTAGTATACAATTTTAATAAGCAACCATATCATAAATAATACATTTTAAATCTTATTTATTTAAAGAAGTGAAATCTATTATATATTTTTTATTAAAAGCAGGAAGAGCTTTTAATTCTTCCACATTCATATTATAATCCAAACTCACATGATTTATGTACACCATGTAATTTTACTTTTAAATAACATATTTACTGTAGAAAATGTAATTACACAACATCATTAGGTCAAAATATAATTCTATGTATCTTTTCTTGAAGCCAGAATCCCTGAATTCAGACACAGATTATAATAAAGACTGACCTATGAAATTAATAAATTACATATTTTTAAGGCCCTTTAAAAATTTTGATGGAATTTTTATACATGTGGGCTATGCTTAGTCGCTCAGTTGTGTCTGACACTCTGTGACCCCATGGATTGTAGCTCTCCAGGCTCCTCTGTCCATGGGGATTCTCCAGGCAAGAATACTGGAGTGGGTTGCCATGCCCTCCTTTAGGGAATCTGCCCAACCCAGGGATCGAACCCAGGTCTCCCACATGCAGGTGGATTCTTTACTGTCTGAGCCACCAGGAAAGCCCATTTTTTTTGTTTGTTTGTTTGTTTGTTTTTTTTAATACATAACAGCATGGAACAGTAATGAAGATCAGTGATACTAATACTTAAAAAGTATATGCTCTCTGAATTTCTTTAGGTCTGCTGGTTTGCCTGGCAGTACTATGTTGAGTAATGAGTATTGTCCTTTTAAACCTACATTCAGTTCAGTTCAGTCTCTCAGTTGTGTCCAGCTCTCTGTGACCCCATGGACTGCAGCATGCCAGGCTTCCCTGTCCATCACCAACTCCCAGAGCTTGCCATGTCGATTGAGTCAGTGATGCCATCCAACCATCTCTTCCTCTGTCATCCCCTTCTATCTTCAATCTTTTCATACCCAGAAACTAAAAGTTCAACAAGTGTATAATTTTTTCTGAGCACAAGAGATAAATGCAGTAATCTAAACAGTAGATGAGAAAACATCATTATTAGGAATCAAAGATGAAACACACAGTCCTTTTCAATCTTAGGCTAATCTTTTGACCTCTGTTTTCTCATCCATAAAATAGGATTAAAATATTTCCTATATCACTTGCCAGTCTTCAATAGGAGAGATAATGATTATAAATATAAAATCATTTTAAATGTCAGTGAAACTGTTATTTCTTCCTGAGATGAGCTTTATGATATTTAAGGAAAGTATTTTGGCTTATAAAGTACACACAGGGCTTCCCAGGTGGCACTAGTGGCAAAGAACCCACCTGCAGGAGTGGTAAGCAACATGGGTTCTATCCCTGGGTTGGAAAAATCCCCCAGAGAAGGGCATGGCAGCCCACTCCAGTATTCTTGCCTGGAGAATTCCAAGAACCATGAAGACAGGCTACAGTTCATAGGGTGGCAATCAGTCATACATGACTGAAGTGACTTACCACAAAGTATATATTAATTACATGTATATTATACATTTTTAATTTGTTGAATTATTAAAATAAGAAACCATGACTGAGGTAATTACTACTGTTTTGAAACTATATGAAATTCCAGGTATCTGTTTTTTCTTTACTTGCTGACTGACAAGACATTTTAAAACATCGATTCCTGATTAATGATCTTGTTAATAAACTATATAAATGCATGCTTCTGGGTATCTCCAAAAGAAAAGAAGATTTTGAGAAAACAAGCAGAAGAGAAAAACAGTTTATGAATAATGCATATATTTGTTCACTTCTATCTCCCTGCCTTTTGCTTGTAATGATATGTTTTGATAGCTGCAAATAGCAGGGATTTATGGATGAAAGGGTATTTTACTATGCCAGAGATCTGACATACCATTAAATCATCCCTATAGCAAAATGAGGAAATCCTGCTTAAACTTAAGCTGTGAAATAGTAATAATTACATAGTAGTTTTATGAGAGATGATAAGTATTTGCAAAATTGTGATTGTATTAATAATTTTCAGTAGTAACATGTTTCAATTTGACATGTGAGATTTATGGAAAGTAGTATGGAAAGTACGGCTTCCCTAGTAGCTCAGTTGGTAAAAAATCTGCCTGCAATGCAAGAGAGATGGGCTCAATCCCTGGTTCGGGAAGATCCCCTGGAGAAAGAAATGGCAACCCACTCCAGTACTCTTGCCTGGAGAATCCCATGGACGAAGGAACCTGGAGGGCTACAGTCCATGGTATTGCAAAGAGTCGGACATGACTGTGTGACTAACTTTCACTTTCAGAGGTTAGAAAAGTATTTCCCCTTAATGAGCAGCATAGCATTTATAAAAATACACACGCTCAACGTTGTGACAAGAAGTCAAACAAATTCTTCATTTTATAGTTTGCTTGGCATTCTTCAAATTTTTACTGACTTGTTCCTCTTGGAACTAATAGTAACAGCTATCATCACATGAGATTCAGGCTATGTGGTAGGCACTTTGTAAGTACTAGTGTGACGAATATATAAAAAGCATGCTTCTTTAAGCAATAAGCTAAAAAATAATTATGATAATGATGATCAATCAGTTCAGTTCAGTTCAGTTCAGTCGCTCAGTCACATCAGGCCTCCCTGTCCATTAGCAACTCCCAGAGTTTACTCAAACTCATCTCCATTGAATCGGTGATGCCATCCAACCATCTTATCCTCTGTCATCCCCTTCTTCTGACTTCAATCTTTCCCAGCATCAGGGCCTTTTCCAATGAGTCAGTTCTTTGCATCAGGTGGCCAAAGTATTGCAGTTTCAGCTTCAGCACCAGTCCTTCCAATAAATATTCAGGACTGCTTTCCTTGAGGATGGACTGGTTGGATTTCCTTGCTGTCCAAGCAACTCTCAAGAGTCTTCTCCAACACCACAGTTCAAAAGCATCAATTCTTCAGTGCTCAGCTTTCTTTATAGTCCAATTCTCACATCCACACATGACTACTGGAAAAACCATAGCTTTGACTAGATGGATCTTTGTTGGCAAAATAATGTCTGCTTTTTAATATGCTAAGTGAAGAAGTGAAGTCACTCAGTCGTGTCTGACTCTTTGTGACCCCATGGACACCAGGCTCCTCCATCCATGAGATTTTCTAGACAAGAGTACTGGAGTGGGTTGCCTTTTCCTTCTTCAGGGAACTTCCTGACCCAGGGATTGAACCCAGGTCTCCTGCATTGTAGACAGACGCTTTACCATCTGAGCCACCAGGGAACTCTAATACGCTGTCTAGGTTGGTCATAACTTTTCTTCCAAGGAGTAAGCGTCTTTTAATTTCATGGCTGCAGTCACCATCTGCACTGGTTTTAGAGCCCCACAAAAAATAAAGCCTGTCACTGTTTCCCCATCTGTTTCCCATGAAGTGAGGGGACCAGATGCCATGATCTTAATTTTCTGAATGTTGAGTTTTAAGCAAACTTTTTCACTGTCCCCTTTCATTTTCATCAAGAGTCTCTTTTAGTTCATCTTCCCTTTCTGCCATAAGGATGGTGTCATCTGCATATCTGAGGTTATTCATATTTCTCCCAGCAATCTTGATTACAGCTTATGCTTCATCCAGCCCAGTATTCCTCATGATGTATTCTGCATATAAGTTAAATAAGCAGGGTGACAATATACAGCCTTGACATACTCCAGTCCTGACTTGGAACCAGTATGTGGTTCCATGTCCAGTTCTAACTGCTGCTTCCTGAACCGCATATAGATTTCTCAAGAGGCAGGTCAGGTGGACTGGTATTCCCATCTCCTTAAGAACTTTCCACAGTTTGTTGTGATCCACATAGTCAAAGGCTTTAGGATATTCAATAAAGCAGAAATAGATGTTTTTCTGGAACTCTCTCACTTTTTGATGATCCAATGGATGTTGGCAATATGATCTCTTGTTCCTCTGCCTTTTCTAAATCCAGCTTGAACATCTGGAAGTTCATGGTTCACGTACTGTTGAAGCCTGGCTTGGACAATTTTGAGTATTATTTTTCTAGCATGTGAGATGAGTGAAATTGTGCGGTAGTTTGAGCATTCTTTGGCATTGCTTTTCTTTGGGATTGGAATGAAAACTGACCTTTTCCAGTCCTGTAGACACCTCTGAGCTTTCCAAATTTGCTGGCGTATTGAGTACACCACTTTCATAGCATCATCTTCCAGGATTTGAAATAGCTCAACTGGAATTCCATCACCTCCATTAGCTTTGGTCATAGTGATGCTTCTTAAGGCCCACTTGACTTCACTTTCCACGATGTCTGGATAGAGGTGAGTTAGCATACCATCAGGAGTATATGGGTTGTGAAGATCTTTTTGATATAGTTCTTCTGTGTATTCTTGCCACCTCTTCTTAATATCTTCTGCTTCTGTTAGGTCCATAGCATTTCTGTGCTTTATTGTTCCCACCTTTGCATGAAATGTTCCCTTGGTGTCTCTAATTTTCTTGAAGATGTCTCTAGTCTTTTCCATTCTATTTTACTCTATTTCTTTGCACTGTTCACTGAGGAGGGCTTTCTTATCTTTCAGTTCTATTCTTTGGAACTCTGCATTCAGATGGATTTATCTTTCCTTTTCTCCTTTGCTTTTTCTTTTCTTCTTTTCTCAGGTATTTGTAAGGCCTCCTCAGACAGTCATTTTGCTTTTTGTATTTCTTTTTCTTGGGGATGGTCTTGATTCCTGTCTCCTGTACTATGTCATGAACCTCCATCCATAGTTCTTCAGGCACTGTCTCCCTCAGATCTAATCCCTTGAATCTACTTCTCACTTCCACTGTATAAAATCATAAGGGATTTGATTTAGGTCATACATGAATGGTCTACTGCTTTTCCCTACTTTCTTCAATTTAAGTCTGAATTTGGCAATAAGGAGTTCATGATCTGAGCCACAGTCAGCTCCTGGTCCTGTTTTTGCTGACTGTATAGAGCTTCTCCATCTTTGGCTGCAAAGAATATAATCAATTTGGTTTTGGTATTGACCATCTGGTGATGTCCATGTGTAGAGTCTTCTCTTGTATTGCTGGAAGAAGATGTTTGCTATGACCAGTGTGTTCTCTTGGGAAAAAACTCTATTAGCCTTTGCCCTGCTTCATTGTGTACTCCAAGGCCAAATTTGCCTGTTACTCCAGGTGTTTTTTGACTTTCTACTTTTGCATTTCAGTCCCCTATAGTGAAAAGGACATCATTTTGGGGTGTTAGTTCTAGAAGGTCTTGTAGATGTTCAAAGAACCATTCAACTTAAGCTTCTTTAGCATTACTGGTTGGGGCATAGACTTGGATTACTGTGATATTGAATGGTTTGCCTTGGAAATGAACAGAGATCATTCTGCCATTTTTGAGATTGCATCCAAGTACTGCATTTCAGATTCTAATGCATTTTTTATAAAGTCTGTTCCAAAGCCAGTTCATACCATGAACTCACTGTAATCTAACACCAGCACCAGAGTTGGGGCTTCCCTAATGGTCTAGTGGTTAAGAATCCACCTGCCAATACAGAGCTGCTGCTGCTGCTGCTAAGTCACTTCAGTCGTGTCCGACTGTGTGTGACCCCATAGAGGGCAGCCCACCAGGCTCCTGCATCCCTGGGATTCTCCAAGCAAGAACACTGGAGTGGGTTGCCATTTCCTTCTCCAATGCATGAAAGTGAAAAGTGAAAGTGAAGTCGCTCAGTCGTGTCCGATTCTTCACAACCCCATGGACTGCAGACTACTAGGCTCCTCCGTCCATGGGATTTTCCAGGCAAGAGTATTGGAGTGGGTTCCAATGCAGAGCATATGGGTTCAATCCCTGGTCTGGAAAGATCCCACAGGCCTCTAGCAACTAAGCTCATGTGCCACAACTACTGCAGCCTGTGAGCCTAGAGCTGGTGTTCTGTAACTAGAGAAGCCACTGTAATGAGAAGCCCAGCTAGCACAATGATGAGTAGCCCCCACTCACTACAACTAGAGAAAGCCCAGGCATGGTAACGAAAACTTAGTTCAGCCAAAAACAAATAAATAAATCTTAACAAACAAATAAATAAATAAAACCAGTATTTCACTGCCATAAATAACCATTGTGCTGAATATCATGGTGAGAAATCAAGGTCTAAAGAAGTATTTTTTTTTTTTTTTTTTGCCAAGATCAAAAGACATATTAGTTTCATGGCTATGACAAGATTCAGCCTTCTTGTATTTATCATCTACTAACTTCTTACCCTCTGTGTTAGTTATCTAACACTTTATAATACATTATCATAAACTTCACAGCTTACAACAACACACAGTTTTGCTTCCCTGTTTCTTTGGATCATGAACTTTCCAGGCACAGTTGAACTGAGTCTTCAGGATTTCACAATGCCTGTAATCAAGATGTCAGCTGTCTCATCCTGAGTCAGGCCTGGGGAAGACTGCTCCCAAACTTGTATGATTGTTAGCAAAATCTAGATCCATATTGATCACAGAACCAAGAGTCTCAGCTTCTTGCTGGTTGTTGGCCAGAGACCACTCTCATTTCCTTGCCGCATGAACATCTTCATGTAGCACCTCAAAACAAGGCAATTGGCTTCAATAAAGCCAGCCCATAAGATGCTAGCAACCCACGGTATAAGCTTCCATAACTTAATCATGTAAAACAGGTAGCCAATGGGAATTTGCTATATGGCTCAGGAACTCGAACAGGAGCTTGTATCAACCTAGAGGGGTGGGATGGTAAGGGAGATAGGAGGGAGTTTCAAAAGGTAGGGGATATATGTATATCTATGGCTGATTCATGTTGAGGTTTGACAGAAAACAGGAAAATTCTATAAAACACTTATTCTTCAATAAAAAAATAAATTAAGAAAAATTTTTAAAATACATCTTAATCATGGAAATGACATTCTATTACCTTTGCTGTATTCTCTTGACTCAGGCTCTATTACAAAGCCATAGTTATCAAGACAGTATGGTACTGGCACAAAGACAGAAATAGTGATCAATGGAACAAAATAGAAAGCCCAGAGATAAATCCACGCACATATGGACACCTTATCTTTGACAAAGGAAGCAAGAATATACAACGGATTAAAGACAATCTCTTTAACAAGTGGTGCTGGGAAAACTGGTCAACCACTTGTAAAAGAATGAAACGAGAACACTTTCTAACACCATACACAAAAATAAACTCAAAATGGATTAAAGATCTCAACGTAAGACCAGAAACTATAAAACTCCTAGAGGAGAACATAGGCAAAACACTCTCCGACATACATCACAGCAGGATCCTCTATGACCCACCTCCCAGAATATTGGAAATAAAAGCAAAAATAAACAAATGGGACCTAATTAAACTTAAAACCTTCTGCACAACAAAGGAAACTATAAGCAAGGTGAAAAGGCAGCCTTCAGAATGGGAGAAAATAATAGCAAATTAAGCAACTGACAAACAACTAATCTCAAAAATATACAAGCAACTCCTATAGCTCAATTCCAGAAAAATAAATGACCCAACCAAAAAATGGGCCAAAGAACTAAATAGACATTTCTCCAAAGAAGACACACAGATGGCTAACAAACACAGGAAAAGATGCTCAACATCACTCATTATCAGAGAAATGCAAATCAAAACCACTATGAGGTACCATTTCACGCCAGTCAGAATGGCTGTGATCCAAAAGTCTACAAACAATAAATGCTGGAGAGGGTGTGGAGAAAAGGGAACTCTCTTACACTGTTGGTGGGAATGCAAACTAGTACAGCCACTATGGAGAACAGTGTGGAGATTCCTTAAAAAACTGGAAATAGAACTGCCTTATGATCCAGCAATCCCACTGCTGGGCATACACACTGAGGAAACCAGAAGGGAAAGAGACACGTGTACCCCAGTGTTCATCGCAGCACTGTTTATAATAGCCAGGACATGGAAGCAACCTAGATGCCCATCAGCAGATGAATGGATAAGAAAGCAGTGGTACATATACACAATGGAGTATTACTCAGCCATTAAAAAGAATACATTTGAATCAGTTCTAATGAGATGGATGAAACTGGAACCTATTATACAGAGTAAGTAAGCCAGAAAGAAAAACACCAATACAGTATACTTAACGCATATATATGGAATTTAGAAAGATGGTAACAATAACCCTGTGTACGAGACAGCAAAAGAGACACTGATGTATAGATCAGTCTTATGGACTCTGTGGGAGAGGGAGAGGGTGGGGAGATTTGGGAGAATGGCATTGAAACATGTATAATATCATGTATGAAACGATTGCCAGTCCAGGTTCGATGCATGATACTGGATGCTTGGGGCTGGTGCACTGGGACGACCCAGAGGGAGGGTATAGGGAGGGAGGAGGGAGGAGGGTTCAGGATGGGGAACACAGGTATACCTGTGGCGGATTCATTTCGATATTTGGCAAAACTAATACAATATTGTAAAGTTTAAAAATAAAATAAAAAAAGAAACAAATCACAGGTCCTACCAACAGTCAATGGGGGAATATGGAAACATACGAGTGAAGTAGAGATAATTGGGGGTCACCTTTAGAATTTGTGTACCACAGCCCACTTACTGAAGTCTGTGGGAAAGGCACACCTTCACCTTAGCCATTGCCATTAACCTGGGTGTTCACTGCCCAATAAATCAAGCATCCAAACACCAATCTTTTGACTCATGTTATCCACTTCTGAGATCATATCCTAGACCTTGCCATTGCTTATAATTGAATAACCTTCCACTCCCCTATGGATTTAGGTACTCCACTCTCACCAATCAAGTTTCAGCTCTTGGGTAATATTTTCATAGATTTTAATGCCCATCTCAGAGTATTATAGAACCAATGTCAAATGCTTTCACATAAAGATTGTGAACCCTGTCAACATTTCATTTATCATACTTAAAATTTTTATTTGAGTTTTCTAAAAGGAATATTCCTCATTTTTAGGTTAAAGTTTTCATGATATTGTTCAACCCACTGTTAGCACAGGACTTGCTATGCATTGAGATGCAATCAACATTGTTTACTAAACTGATAAGTGATTCATAGTTAGAACTAAAATTTACCACTGATCTTCTATTCCATCTTCCTCATTCTTATTCACCTCTGAGTTCTTGAAATAAATAAATCTTACAAATTCAGTATGTGAGCTTCCTGATTATCACCAATTCTGTCTTCTATTTGTTTCCATACACACTGTTTTTCACTAACTAATATTATTTTTCAAAGCCTAAATGAAAAGATGCTCCTCAGAATAAATATTCTAAACTTTGCAAAGATTATTTGCTGTTAAGGAAATAATTTTCTGCATTTTAAAGATATAATGCTTATGTTAATTTACACTTAGATGATTGTATAAGAAAAATATTTTTTTCTTAAACAGTATAGAAAACATTAAACATGTTAAATGATATTTATTGGAAATCATGTTTTTATTATGTGGCAATTCTACCTCTATTATAGATAGGAGGTTTATGTAGAGTGGTTGACATAGAAACAAGAAAGAATAGGGGTTCAGTGTAATTCGTTTGCTCAGTCGTGTCCAGCATTTTGCAACCCCATGGACTGCAGCACACTAGACTTCCCTGTCCATCACCAACTCCCAGAGTTTATTCAAACTCATCTCAGTTGAGTTGGTGATAGCCATCCAACCATCTTATCCTCTGTCGTTCCCTTTTCCTCCTATCTTCAATCTTTCCCAGCATCAGGGTCTTTTCAAATGAGTCAGTTTTTCTCATAAGGTGGCCAAAGTATTGGAGTTTCAGCTTTAGCATCATTCCTTCCAATGAACATTCAGGATTGATCTCTTTTACGATGGACTGGTTGGATTTCCTTCTCTTGGGAGAAGACTCTTAAGAGTCTTCCACAGTTCAAAAGCATCAATTCTTCAGCACTCAGCTTTCTTTGTAGTCCAACTCTCACATTCATACATGACTACTGGAAAAATCATAGCTTTGAATAGAGGGACCTTTGTTGGCAAAATAATGTCTCTGCTTTTTAATATGCTGTCTATAACTTTTCTTTCAAGGTGTAAGTGTCTTTTAATTTGATGGCTGCAATCACCATCTGCAGTGATTTTTGAGCCCAAGAAAATAAAATCTGTCACTGTTTCCACTGTTTCCCCATCTATTTGCCATGAAGTGATGGGACCAGAAGCCATGATCTTTGTTTTCTGAATGTTGAGTTTTAAGCCAACTTATTCACTCTCCTCTTTCACTTTCATCAAGAGCCTCTTTAGTTCTTCTTCACTTTCTGCCATAAGGGTGGTGTCATGTGCAAATCTAGGTTATTGATATTTCTCCCGGCAATCTTGATTCCAGCTTGTGCTTCATCCAGTCTAGCATTTCTCATGATGTATTCTGCATATAAGTTAAATAAGCAGGGTGACAAATAACAGCCTTGACGAACTCCTTTCCCAATTTGGAACCAGTCTGTTGTACCATGTCCAATTCTAACTATTGCTTGTTGACCTGCATACAGATTTCTCAGGAGGCAGGCAGGTGGTCTGGTATTTCCATCTTTTTTAGAACTTTTTCCACTGTCAAAGGCTTTGGCATAGGCAATAAAGCAGAAATAGATGTTTTTATGGAACTCTCTCGCTTTTTTGGTGATCCAACGGATGTTGGCAATTTGATCTCTGGTTCCTCTGGCTTTTCTGAATCCAGCTTGAACATCTGGAAGTTCATGGAAATTATGACCAACCTAGATAAAGTTAAAGTCTGGCTTGGAGAATTTTGAGCATTACTTTACTAGCATGTAACATGAGTGCAATTGTGCGGTAGTTTGAGCGTTCTTTGGTATTGCCTTTCTTTGGGATTGGAATGAAAACTGATCTTTTCCAGTCCTGAGGCCACTGCTGAGTTTTCCAAATTTGCTGGCATATTTAGTGCATCACTTTCATAGCATCATCTTTGAGGATTTGAAATAGCTCAACGGGTCAACTAACATGTTCACTTTAGATCTACTGGCTTTTAATGTTGGCAATGCTTTTATTTCCTTTTAAATCTCCTACCCAGTTGTTCTATCCATTATGAGAATAAGGTTTGTAACTTCCAACTATTATTGTTGTATAGTATCTATTTTCTCTTCAATTCTGACATTTTTGCTTCAGGTAGTATGGAATTCTATAGGTAGAAGCTTGCATTGATTAATTGTTATGATTTCCTGATGAATAGCACTTTTGTCTAGTTATATAGTGTCTTTAAGGGACACACTTATAATTCAAAGACCCAAATAGTTGAACTCAAAAGAATGTAAAATGAGGTACTGTGCAAACAACAAAAAAAAAAAGAGCTGGTGTGATTATGAGACAATATATACTTTAAGAGAAAAATTGTTCTTAAAAACAAGGAAAGGCATTCTGTAATGACAACACCTTAATTCATTACAATTTGATTCAGATTATTGACAAATTTAGTTGTACAGAAAAATTTCCTATTATATAGCTCCCTTTTCCTCCCTTGTGCTATTGACGTCACATAAATTACATCTTTCTATGTTATTAAGCCAAATACGAAAAGGAGTACATCAAGGCTGTATATTGTCACCCTGCTTATTTAACTTATATGAAGAGTACATCATGAGAAACGCTGGGCTGGAGGAAGCACAAGCTGGAATCAAGATTGCCAGGAGAAATATCAATAACCTCAGATATGCAGATGACACCTCCCTTATGGCAGAAAGTGAAGAGGAACTAAAAAGCGTATTGATGAAAGTGAAAGAGGACCGTGAAAAAGTTGGCTTAAAGCTCAACATTCAGAAAATGAAGATCATGGCATCCGGTCCCATCACTTCATGGGAAATAGATGGGGAAACAGTGGAAACAGTGTCAGACTTTACTTTTTTGGGCTCCAAAATCACTGCAGATGGTGACTGCAGCCATGAAATTAAAAGATGCTTACTCCTTGGAAGGAAAGTTATGACCAATCTAGATAGCATATTCAAAAGCAGAGACATTACTTTGCCAACAAATGGCCGTCTAGTCAAGGCTATGGTTTTTCAGTGATCATGTATGGATGTGAGAGTTGGACTGTGAAGAAAGCTGAGTGCTGAAGAATTGATGCTTTTGAACTGTGGTTTTGGAGAAGACTCTTGAGAGTCCCTTGGACTGCAAGGAAATCCAATCAGTCCATTCTAAAGGAGATCAGTCTTGGGTGTTCTTTGGAAGGAATGATGCTAAAGCTGAAACTTCAGTACTTTGGCCACCTCATGTGAAGAGTTGACTCATTGGAAAAGACTCTGATGCTGGGAGGGATTGGGGGCAGCAGGAGAAGGGGCCAACAGAGGATGAGATGACTGGATGGCATCACCAACTCGATGGACATGAGTTTGAGTGATCTCTGGGAGTTGGTGATGGACAGGGAGGCCTGGCGTGCTGCGATTCATGGGGTAGTAAAGAGTCGGACATGACTGAGTGACTGAACTGAACTGAACTGAAGCCTACAAGTAGTTTTATAATTATTGCTTTTACAGTTATCTGTAAAATCAAAGAGGAAAATAATTACAAAAAGTATTTTTATGTGGTTTTTAAAATATTTACCTACATAGTTTACTGCTCTATTTTTATTTCTTTACATTGTTTCTAGTAACTAACTGTCTAGCATCTTTTCACTTCACAAAGAAGGACTTTCATTAGTATATTTCATAGAGCAAGTCCATTAGTATTTTTTAGGGCCATTAGTATTTTCTGAGAGAAGTAAGTTCTCTCAGGTTTTGTTTACTGGCCAATGTCTTAACTTCCTCATTTCTGAGGGACAGTTTTTCTGTATATAAAAATTTTGGTGATGGTATTTTTCTTTCAGCTCTTCAATATGTCATCTTTTGGGACTCCATGCTTTCCAATGAGAAATCACCTGTTGGTCTTATTAAAGATGCCTTCTTCATGATTACTCTCTTTTGCTGCTTTCAATAGTTTCTGGCGTTTGCTTGTAACAGTGTGATTATGATGTGCTAGGTATGATACTGAGTTTATACCAGAATTTGTTGAGTTTCTTGAATATGTTAATTGACATCTTTCATCAGTTTTGTCAAGTTTTCATCCATACTTTCTTCACATTCATGTATCACCCCCCCCCCCTTCCGTATCCTCTCTCCTCTATTTCAAAGACTCCCATTATGTATAACCTGGTACACTTCATCTTGGTACACTTGATCTTGTAAAAACACAGATCTTTGAGGTTCTATGCTTCTGTGATAGCTCAGTTAGTAAAGAATCCGCCTTCAATGAAGGAGACACCAGTTCCATTCCTGGGTTGGTAAAATCCACTGGAGAAGGGATAGGCTACCCACTCCAATATTCTTGGGCTTCCTTTATGGCTCAGCTGCAATGTAGGAGACCTGGTTTCAAACCTGGGGTTGAGAAGATTCCCTGGAGAAGGGAACAACTACCCACTCCAATATTCTGGGCTAGAAAATTCCCTGGACTATATAGTCCATGGGGTCACAAAAAGTCGGACAGAACTGAGTGACTTTCACTTTATGAGGTTCTATTTATTCATGTTTCTCCTGGAGAAGGGCATGGCAACCCACTCCAGTATTCTTGCCTGGAGAATCCCATGGACAGAGGAGCCTGGTGGGCTACCGTCCACGGGGTTGCAAAGAGCCGAACACAACTGAAGCGACTTAGCATGCACGCTTTAATGTTTCTTCATTCTTTATGTTTCTCAGGCTAGATAACCTCAACTGACCTATTTTCCAGTTGATTCTTTCTATACCAGTTGAAATACAATGTAGACGCTTGCTAGTAAATTTTTCATTTCAGTTCTAATTTTCAGTTGCCCTCCACCAAGGGTTTGCTTTTATTGCTGTTTGTGGTAGTGGTGGTGGTTTGTTTTGTCAATACCATCCTAAATTCATTTTCTAAAGTCTGTGTTCTTTGTCATTTGTGGTCACTGAAGTTTCTGCTTAGTTTGATGGTCACCTAATTACTGTATTCAGATCAGCTGTGCATATTATACAGGTATATCTGAGCTCTATCCATATGTACACATATAAGAATTAGATTATTTGACATTCATAGCCTTGCCAGTCAATGTTTATTAGTGATTATTTATTGCAGTTATCTAATGCAGGTCAAGGAGAAGGCAATGGCACCCCACTCCAGCACTCTTGCCTGGAAAATCCCATGAATGGAGGAGCCTGGTGGGCCACAGTCCATGGGGTCGCTAAGAGTAGGACAAGACTCAGCAACTTCACTTTCACTTTTCACTTTCATGCATTGGAGAAGGAAATGGCAACTCACTCCAGTGTTCTTGCCTGGAGAATCCCTGGGACGGGGGAGCCTGGTGGGCTGCCGTCTATGGGGTGGCACAAAGTCAGACACCACTGAAGTGACTTAGCAGCAGCAATGCAGGTCAACATTCAGAAAACTAAGATCATGGCATCTGGTCCCATCACTTCATGGGAAATAGATGGGGAAACAGTGGAAACAGTGTCAGACTTTACTTTTTTGGGGCTCCAAAATCACTGCAGATGGTGACTGCAACCATGAATTAAAAGACACTTACTCCTTGGAAGGAAAGTTATGACCAACCTAGATAGCATACTCAAAAGCAGAGACATTACTTTACCAACAAAGGTCTGTCTAGTCAAGGCTATGGTTTTTCCAGTGGTTGTGTATGGATGTGAGAGTTGGACTGTGAAGAAAGGTAAGCACCAAAGAATTGATGCTTTTGAACTGTGGTGTTGGAAAAGACTCTTGAGAGTCCCTTGGACTACAAGGAGATCCAACCAATCCATTCTAAAGGAGATCAGTCCTGGGTGTTCATTGGAAGGAATGATGCTAAAGCTGAAACTCCAATACTTTGGCCACCTCATGCAAAGAGTTGACTCTTTTCATTGGAGTCTTCTTCATTGGAAAAGACTCTGATGCTGGGAGGGACTGAGGTCAGGAGGACAAGGGGACAACAGAGGATGAGATGACAGGATGGCATCACCAACTCAATGGACATGAGTTTGGGTGAACTCCGGGAGTTGGTGATGGACAGGGAGGCCTGGCGTGCTGCAATTCATGGGGTCACAAAGAGTCGGACATGAGTGAGTGACTGAACTGAACTGAATGGTTATTAGTGGCTATTTATTTTAGGTGTCTTGCTTTTAACTAACTTTGTTTACCCCCATAACACTGTGGTGCCTATTTATTCTGACAATTATTTCAGCTGTGTTTAGATATAATTGATATATAATATTGTATAAGCTAAGTTGTAAATCTGCTGATTTGATACATTTATGTATTACAAAAGTATTACCACCACACTGTTAGCTCTACCATAGTGTTAGTTAACACCTCCATCACATCACATACTTACCATTTCCTTTTTGTGGTGAGATTTAAAATCTACTTTGTTAGCAACTTTCAAGTATATAATACAGTGTTATCAACTATAATCACCATATTATGCAATAGATTCCCAGAACTTATTCATTTTATAACTGGAAATTTATGCTCTTTGACCAACATCTCCCCATTAACCCATGCCCTGGTAACTACTATTCTAGTGCAATAACAGTTTTTAAAGCGTACTATTACCTGTACTGGACATCACAGAGAAAAAGCCAAATAAAGAAGGCTTAAGTTGAAGTTCAGTTTAGTTCAGTTGAAGTAGATTCATTTTAAGTAAAACAGATGGTGAATAATAAACAAAATATAGCATAATTAGTATTATGAAAGGGAACTATATAATCCCAACTGTTACTACTAAATTTCCTACTTGACACGCCAAAAATAATTATTCTCTATTTTAATTAGCACACTATAGAACTTAGAACTAACTACAACTTTCATGTTTTTCAAGGTTGATAGCACATTTTCTAATCAGTCACCTTTATTTAACTGCACACTCTATCTTTTAGGCAAGTGTCCGTAATTCCATTCCTACTTAATCAATGTGAAATGGACCATTGAGATGTCTCACTTCTCTGGATAAATGTTGCTCTATTTTAATTTCTTTCTAAATAAACAACTTTTACCATTGAGTTTGTCTACAAACTTCTTTTCCTCTAGAATCTAATGAATGAGAACTGACTCTCTCACCTTGTTCAGTGTAAATTCAAAGTAAAGCCATATTTTTCACAAGAGAATTCATACTTATTTTTTTACACTCCTAAATTACCAATAAGCACTTTTAAACATTCTATATGCTTTTAAAAAATTGTTTTTTATGAAAAAATTTTACCATAAGTGCGCTATTCAGTTCTTTTCATAAATTGAACAAATGCATGCAACCAGCACCAATATTAAGAACAGTTAACGCTAGCAGAGAGCACCCCATTTTTTGTGCAAATTTCTACTGATAATATTCCAACCAAGGGAAACCATTTTTCTGACTTCCAAATTATCCATTAGTCCTGGTTGTGTAATTTATTAGGATGAATTATATAGAACACACTTATTTGAGTCTGCTTTCTTTCACTCAACATATTAATGAGATTCATCCATTTATTCTTAACTGCTGTATAGAATTCTACATGTGGACATGCTACAATTTATTCATCCTACTGTGCTACAGTCCATGGGGCTGCAAAGAATGAGACATGACTGAGCAACTGAACAACAAAACTGTTGATGGGCATTGCACTTCGTAATAGTTTAGTTTAAGATTTAAGTTTAGTTTAGTTTAAGAACATTACAGAGTAGAGTTTTTGATGAACATTGGAAAGCAATTATTTCTTAATGCACAAAACAAGGAATTTAAAGAATGTTATTTAAATAAGTATATGTACTATTAATAGTTAAAAGGGTAACAGTGACTGATGCTGAATTAACTTATCCCTTTGACTAAACCAATCACAAGAACACTTGGCATCTCACTTTTCTGGATTTACATCATCTGGAACACATTTATATTCTCTTCTCACAAACGAAGAATTAAATTTAACCATGATTCACATTGTTTTCTGAAAGTTATTTTACCTCAGTAAACAGACAAAAGTTCACATGCCTAGAGATAACCAGACTAAGGAGAATTAAAGAACAAAGCCAAAGACCTGGTTAATCGAAAGATGTGTTGGCAGCTACATGGATGGAAAATGTTACACACCATGGGAAAATTAAACTTATGACTTATAAAATTATTAAACATGCATACTTATTATGTTTAACATAATAAAAAAGTGAAAGCATTTCACTAAATGCTTTAGTGAAAGCATTTCACTAGAATTGATCACTTAGCGTATGCATTCCTAAAATTCTTTATCTTTTAAAACTCTTATCCTGGGACTTCCCTGGAGGTCCAGTGGCTAAGACTCCGTGCTCTTAATGCTGAACCCCAGGTGCGATCTCCGTTCAGGGAGCTAGATCACATGCCAGAAAGAAGATGGAAGATCCTGCATAGTGTAACTAAGACCTGACCCAGCCAAATAAATAAATAAAAGAAAAATAAAATGCTGATCCTGTCAACACTAATTGATCCCATGCCATCATCCTGTCACATTATCATCTACTATCTGAGGGAGGGGCTATCTCATGATGTAGGTATGACTACCTTTCTGGCCCTTTTACCTTATAAACTTGTTTGACAATAGGATTGTTCAACACTATATCTAATTCTCACTGGAGAATTATGAGTGAGTCTGTTTATTAAAGTGATCATTAAGTTTAATGGTCAGAAATTATAATTCATAGTGATAACCATAATCATATATTTTGAAGAAATACTTAAGAAAAATGTGCAAATTCAGCTTAGAGTTATATTCTCTGTAGCCTTCCAAAATTTCACAAAGTCATTCTCTACTCGGTAGATGAGATGTTTTCCAAATATCCAAACTGTTATTCTTTGACCAGATAAAGTACTTTCATTCTTCCATTTCTTTCCAGCTACTTTTCTCCTTAGGACAATTATGATTCTTTCCTCAGTAAAATTCTACACATTTCTCAAAACCAAAATCAAAAGATCCCATTTGTGTGAAATATTTGCTCAGTTATTGTGTTAAGACGGGTTATGTTGCAATAGCAGAGAAACCCCTAAATAACTTTTTCAAGCTCACAAACTTCAGTCAGATCAGCTGTCTCCCACCATCCTGTAACTTTACCATCTGGGGCACACAGCTTCCAGGATCACCAAGATAGGGGGAAAAAAATCATACTGCAGATATAGCCACACTTAATAATCTCTACCTGAAGTTGCCATAGCCACTTCTACTAAAAGTCATCTGGCAGAACCAGTCAGGTAACAACAACCCATCCACAAAATAGTAAATATCAAAACTAATTGCTAAGACTCTAAAGTAAAAGAAAAATGAAACGTTCAATTTATCTGTCTTTTTGTACATGGATTGTAGCCCACCAGGCTCCTCTGCCCATGGGGTTTTCCAGGCAAGAATAGTGAAGTGGGTAGCCATTCCCTTCTCCAAAGGATTCTCCTGACCCAGGGATCATACCCTGGTCTCCTGCATTGCCAGCAGATTCTTTACTGTCTGAGCCACCAGTGTGGCTCCAAACCTCCATCAACTAATCAATCCAGAAAAAAAAAAAAAAAAAAAGAAAAGATTAAGGTAGTCTTTGGTTCTAACAGTAGCCCACAAAAGACTTCTGGTTAGCGAACATCTTATACTAAATAATTTGTTCATGATTTTTGTGTCTTACATGTCCTAGCGAACAGTGACATAACCTTGAAAGAGATATAGACTTGTCCTCCAAGGGCTCAGAGCCAAGAAAAGGCAATTTTAACTCAGTGTTTTAAAGACAAGAGATTTCAGTTCAACTCTCTATTTTCTGGAACTCTAAAACAATCTATTTTTAAGAAAGCTGCATTCTATCAGTCAATGTAACAAGACCTAGAGAGAAAGAACAGGGAGATACAAAGAGAAAAAGGCAAAGCCAGGCCAGTACTCAGACTACTTGGTTCCCATTTTAAGACTACTGTTTATCCAGCACCTTCTTAATCAAAACACTTTATTGAGCAGAACTTCTCAATATAACCTGCAGTATTATATTGACAACGATTTTCTCTAATGACGATTTCCTTCGCATCTCACACTCTCTTCTCAGAGAATCTATTTCTGTGTCCTTATAAGAAAAAAAAAAATCCTGCTCCTTGATGATTGGACAAAATGTAGAAATGATGAAGTCTTAGCCAATCAGACTTTTTCTTCTTCTACCCAGAAAGCTGGAATTAGAATCATTTCATCTCCATCGGCCTCCTGAACAATAATCTCAAGTAAAAATGGGGCTGGGGCTCTTATTATGGCCAGACTATGAATGTATAACATCCACTCTGTAAAGAAAAAGAGAAGTAAAATAAGAATAGAGCAGGTTTTCAGAGAAGACAATTATGTCCTCTGGGATGAAAATACATGAGCTCCTCAGAAGTTTCCAGTGCTTTCGTTCAGGCCTGTGTGCGTCCCCAATATACTCCTAGGCTGAAGGTTCTGTGAGAAAGTCCTGTATCCTTTCTAACATTTCTCCTTTTACTAGAGATTGATTGAAGTTAATATTTCTCTGGCAATCAAATAATCCCTGAAAATGTGACCAATGGAAATAAATTCAACTCCTGATGAGAGAGCCCCAAGAGCCTTTTGATTCACCCAGATAAAACATCAGTATGTTCTGGTGCTTTAGAGCCACCACCAGCCCGGCCGGTCTCTTGCTCCTCCCAGATGCAGGCAGCAAGCTCTTGCACCTGGAGGCACAGCAGCACTGTCCACTCTCCAGCTATGCAAGCACCAGTGGCCAAGAGCTGGGGTAATCACTGTGAGTCTTTCTGCAGAATGCAGACTGTCTGTCATATGGATGCCAGCGGTGAGAAAACACACTTACAATTGCTATACAGTGTTGTGTTAGTTTTTGCTGTACAACAAAGTGAATCAGCCACATCTAAACATGTATCCACTCCCTCGTGGACCTCTCTCCCCCCATGCCCACCCCATCCATCTAGATTATCACAGATCATCAAGCTGAGCTCCTTGTACTATACAGCACCTTCCCACTAGCTATTTATCTTACACATGGTAGTGTATATATGTCAATATATACAATTCATTGAATACAACTGAATTCTCTCAATTCATCCCACCTTCACTTTCCCCCAACCTGTGTCCACATTATCTGACAAAATCATTTCAAATTAATATTAATGTGTATTTCATTATAATAAATGCACAATCAGTTCAGTTCAGTTGCTCAGTTGTGTCCAACTCTGCGACCCCATGGACTGTAGCACACCAGGCTACCCTGTCCATCACCAACTCCTGGAGCTTGCTCAAATTCATGTCCATCGAGTTGATGATGCCATCCAACTACCTCATCCTTTGTCATCCACTTTTCCTCCTGCCTTCAATCTTACCCAGCATTAGGGTCTTTTCCAATGAGTCAGTTCTTTGCATCAGGTGGCCAAAGTATTGGAGTTTCAGCTTCAACATCAGTCCTTCCGGTGAATATTCAGGACTGATTTCCTTTAGGATGGACTGGTTTGATCACCTTGCAGACCAAGGGACTCTCAAGAGTCTTCTCCAACACCACAGTTCAAAAGCATCAATTCCTCGGCGCTCAGCTTTCTTTATAGTCCAATTCTCACATCCATACATGACTACTGGAAAAGCCATAGCTTTCACTAGATGGACCTTTGTTGGCAAAGCAATGTCTCTGCTTTTTAATATGCTGTCTAGGTTGATCATAACTTTTCTTCCAAGGAGCAGGGGTCTTTTAATTTCATGGCTGCAGTGACCATCTGCAGTGATTTTGGAGCGCCCAAAAATAAAGTCTCTCATTATTTCCATTGTTTCCCCATCTATTTTCCATGAAGTGATGGGACCGGATGCCATGATCTTAGTTTTCTGAATGTTGCATTTTAAGCCAGCTTTCTGACTCTCCTCTTTAGCTTTCAGCAAGAGGCTCTTTAGTTATTCTTGGCTTTCTACCAAATCCACAATATTTCAGAACAAAATAAAGATTAAGAAAGAAAACACGCCTACAAACTGAGGGCTTTCTCGTATTCTGCATAATTGCAACAACATCTAACTGGATGTTTCCATTGACTTCCACTGGCCACAGTATCTAGGTCTTGGTATCACATTTCTTATTTCCTATAGACTTCTGAGTTCCTCCTATGAAAGCCCTGGTAATAGAAAACAGGACAATGGAAGCTCTTCTCATATATTAACTCATGTAATCCTTCTAAAAAGCCTGGAGAACATAGGAATGTTAGTAATTTGCTTAGTCATACAGCTATTCAGAGTAGGATTCAAACCCTGCACTGCAAGGAGAGTTCTCTTAGCCACCCCTATCAATAACATGGTTCTGGAAAGCTACTGGCCCTCTGACTTTGAACTACACTAAACCTAGGCACTAGTTGTAGCCCAATGTTTGAATCAAAGATTGAATTTCTTGAGATCTCCCTATGTGAGCTGAAGCCCAGCTCTTTACAATTCTCTTGGAAATGAGTACTATGGCCAGGTCCCTCCATGGTGTAAGCTGAGATGTGGCAGTTTACATGGCCGTTCTTTTCTACCCTTTTGCTTATATGCAGCATGATGTTCATATCCGGGCTCTTTCACTTGTTACCAATAAGTCCTTACACAGAGTCCTTTGCTGTTCTACACCACACATTTCATCAGTGAAAAGAGGAAAACAAATCAGCTAATCAGTTTCAGGATAGATTAAATGACATGCTATTAGTGTGTGTTAGTTGCTCAGTCATGTTCCACTCCACGGCCCCATGGACTATATAGCCTGTAGCCTGCCGGGCTCCGCTGTCCATGGGATTCTCCAGGCAAGAATACTGGAGTGGGTTGCCTGTTCCTTCTCTGGGAGATCATCCCAACCCAGGGATGGAACCCAGGTCTCCCACACTGCTGACAGATTCTTTGCCATCTGAGCCACCAGCGAAGCCCTGACATGATGTATATAAAACATATTGTCAAAAACATGTAGGCTGTGTTTTCCACCATTCCCTGCACTCTTTCATATGAAATATAAATACAAGCATATTCTAATATGTGTCCCATGTTGCATCTCATACGTGGCTTCCTGCTTAGTTTTGTTGGTCATGATTTATTTTGATGCTTTCAGGACATTTTGCAAATTAATTAGCAGACTGCTGCCTTCAAAATTTCATTTTCATTCTCATTTTTCTTCTGAAGATTTTTCTCTCCACTTGAGAGTGAAAATAAATCATTAAATTCTCTCACAGTCTGATTCTTCCTCACCTTTGAAGCTGGCATCTAAGGTTTCTTCTGGAGATAGGGATTCTGCAAAGGGCAGTTTTATTACTCGTCTTGAGTAAGCAAGGATTAGGGAGATAATCAAAGGTCACAGTTAAAGCTGTACTGAATTACTTTTCCAGACTCCGAGAACACAAGCAAACAAGCTCTTACCAATGCGTCTGTAGAGTCAGACTTTCTGCAAGAACGACAGCCCCGCCTGCCTTTATGACTATGTATCTCAGCCCCTGAGAGAGCCTGCTCCTGTTAGTGTGGAAATTTTCTGCAGTTTTTAAAGAGACACTGCTCTTCCCGTGTCTCGCTCAGGAGTCCAGCCATCTTGGTCCCTTAAATTCAATGAAGGAGACCGGGATGTTAACTCGGTGAACCTCAGCACCTTTGGATCAACAGCTGAATTTCCCTTAATTGGGCCCTGATTCTCACCCATTTTCCTGTCATAAACCACAGCATGCCAGGAACCCCTGAAGATGTTTTCTGCTTGTTTTCCAAAGCCTCTGAACTATTTACTCTCTACAGGCCCCAACTGAATAGCAAATTAATTATCACAGCTCTGACATCCGTATATATTTGGGTACTACAGTTTAAGAAATTCATGGAAAAATCAGAACCAACAGTCTACTATTTTCTTCCCTCTCATAGTTTCCTCTTCCAGCTGGGATATCTGTATGTGGAGCCCAGCTTGGAAGACAATTATTGCAGCAGGAGAGAAGCAACCAGTGGTGAGAGAGATTCCCTGGCAGGTAGATCTGGCCTAGACCAGGGAAGGCTCCCTCAGAGGGAGGCGTCAACAGCTGTAGACTGTCATATACAAGACTTCCCGTGGGTTACGTAACTTTGAAGAGGCAAAATTCTGTCATCCAATTTTATTTGTCTCTGAATCTGATTGTGAGGACTGCTATTCATTATAGAGCTGCCTAGCAGGTGCTTACAAAGTCACTGTTCTTTATATTAATCCAGACATCGGGCTACTAGGAATTGCTTTAGTTTTAGAAGAAAATACAATACACGTGATTGCATGAAAGAAATGTTCACATGTTTTCCTTCCTTCTGCTTTTAAACTTGAGATTCTTTCATACCTTCTAAGATTTGGGGGATGGAGGAAAGGAGTCAAGCAGTATTTAAAAAAAAAAAAAAAGAAACAGACTCACATTTTGATAAAAGAGAGGAGACTTTTATCCTGAAAAAAGGTAAAATGTGAATCATTAGGACTGGTATCCCATTGTAGACCAAAGACTCCCAGGAAGAATAATAATAGAGTTATTTTTTAATCTATAATTCTAGTCATCTTTAATCACAGGACGGGTACTAATGTTTTCACAGAGTATTTTGTACATGTTACTTCACTTGATTATTTCAGTGCTGCCAGATATTCTCTTTTATTAACTGTGAGCAGTAAGGCTCAGAGAAGTGAAAGAAACTGTCAGGGTTCATCCAGCTGCTTGAATCCAGTACTTGATTTAGTACTTATTTAGTACTTGAACCCAGATTTAATATAAGATCTGCTAGAGTAGGGGGTGGGGGGTGAGAAGGCTTCCCTGGTGTCTCAGTGGTAAAGAATCAGCCTGCAATGCAGGAGACACAGGAGACGCAGGTTGGATCCCTGGGTCAGGAAGATCCCCTGGGGGAGGAAATGTCAACCCACTCCAGTGTTCTTGCCTGGAGAAACCCATGGACAGAGGAGCCTGGCAGGCTAGAGTCCATGGGGTTACAAAGAGTCAGACATGACTGAAGTGACCTAGCACGCATGCACTGCTGAAGAGGAAGCTGTGCGCCAGATTCTAGAAGACTACATGCCACGCCATGGACAAGGGGCAGACACACAAAAGGGTGATCTGTAGAACACAGGCTCCGTGCGCACACACCACAATGGTTATCTGGGTCTTCAATGAACCCACGAGGTTAGATAAGCATCTGGCATAGCAAAATGGCAAGCCCATGCTGCCTTTTAACTTTTATAACCATTTATTTTCTTAAAGCATAAAGAAAAGCAAAAGTATTTTTATCAAATTCTGCTACTAATACTATAACTTTTGGTTTCATCAATTTCCTATCAGAATGGTAAGCATTTTGATAGTAAACTTCTAAGGAATGTGGTATAGATACCAGTAACAGAGACAAAAATTAGCTTGTGATAAAATAGATGAATCGTTATACAGACAATATTCTCCGTCCAGTATAGAACTGGTCCCCACTGTCATATGCCGGGGACCAGCCCCGGCTGATCCAGGGTATTCGAAGCGGGGACGGCGTCGGCGACCTATTTATTTAAATATTTTATCAAAGATATAAAGAGTAATAGGATGAAGATAGCTCAGTAGGAAAATTCAGTGGAGAAAAGAGGCTGAGTAGCTTGGTTTATGCGGGAGACCAATAAAACTTCAAGACAAGAAGTTTGCACCACTTACGTAGGCCGCAGGCGTCCTTCCATTCTCCCGAAGGAGAGGAGACACTGAGGCCTCCCCGGTTGGATCTTAGAAGCCCAGGCATAATTAGTAAGCATGGCGGGTTCTGCGCTCCAGATGGAGACTCAGCCAGAGTGAGAGAGAGAGCGACATGGGGAGACCAGTATTTCGAGAAACTGATCCCAATTCTTTATTTTCCATGGTCTACTTTTATACACTGAGATGTTATGCAAAAGTCACGTGGGGTCAACAGTCCTGACTTTTATCAAAGTCAGGTACTTCATACAAATGTATACAGAGGTCTTAGGGATGTTACATCATCTTCTGGCCAGGGGACTGCTGACAATTTATGACCCTCTCCTTGTGACAACAGTCAGTCAACCAGGACACTTATTTCTCCCAGGGGTGATTATTCTTAAAACAGACGCCACCCAAATAAAGTTACATTCCTATAGGGTGCGAGTATAGTGGGTTTTAGTTAAGGAAAGAATTTACTTAGCCTAAGGTCTAATGTGATTAATATCAAAGGTTAATACTTATTTCTTCTATATATTCATTAATGTGTGTAAGGGCAGGGGATGTGGAGTCTTAGCAACAAACATTGGCTCAACAAATGAAAAACCCTTCACCAATACAATTTCTAATCAGCCCATTATACTTATACTAATAGTTTTCTAACTTTTCTAAGGAACCCGTTTTTAGAAGGTTTAAAGCATCTTGTGCCTCTCATGGTTGGGAGGCTGTGAGCAATCAATGTGGCCAGACAAGCCTGTCAGGCAGGCTAGAGAACCTTCAGAGGAGTTTGTAGGTTAAAACACTTTTGTCACGCCCAGGAGTTTTTATTAACTGGAGCTCTAGGTTAACTCCTTCTCCGAAAGAGGTGGTGGGGGGCAGCCCCCCGTAAAGTGACAGGTGTAGATGAGAGCACAAAGTAGTAAAGTAGGCAGGCTCTGGTTATGGGGGTAGATGCTCGAGGATTTCCAGGGGGACTCCTGAGGCTCGATCCCGCCTTTGCGTATGTTGAGCCTCCTTCCTCGTGACCTTTGCCACGAGCGGAGTACCTCACTTTGGCCCCCAACAGTCATATTCCCTCTACTGTGTAGAACAGGAAGTAAGAGGTGATAGAGGATGACCAGTTGGAAGCAGGCTGACAATGTAGTTAAGGTGGAGAGAACTGTATTTATGGAAAGGTATTCCCATTTTGCCTGAGGAAAGAACAATTGCTGTGTAATAACATTATTAGTAGTATATATGTTTAATCTTTCTCACTCAGTATGTCAACTCTTTGGCAATGTCAAATAAGAGAACTATAGGGCTTATAAACTTGAGGACCCCAAACTGGGGAAAGGTAGACACCAATATTCTAGTCTGAGAATTTTTTTTTTTTTTTTTAAATGGAAGTAAAGCTGACTTCCCTTGTGACTTCCCATGTGGCTCAGCTGGTAAAGAATCCACCTGCAATGCGGAAGACCTGGGTTTGATCCCTGGGTTGGGAAGATCCCCCGGAGAAGGGAAAGGCTACCCACTCCAGTATTCTGACCTGGAGAAGAATTCCATGGACTGTATAGTTCATGGGGTCTCAAAGAGCCAGACATGACTTTCACTTTCATAGCTGGCTTACACTACTATATTAGTCTCAGGTGGACAACGTAAGAATTTGATGTTTTTATAGATTACATGCCACACAAAGTTATCATAAAATATTGACTATATTCAGTATGCTGCACATCACATTCTTGTGACTTATTTATTTTATCCATAGTGGTTTGTGCCTCTTAATACCCTTCACCTATTTTGCTCCTCTGGTACTTCACTACCCTCTGGTAGCTTCTAGTACTTTCTCTATTTCTCTAAGTTTATTTCTGTTTTGCTGTATTTGTTCTTGGTTTTATTTTCTAGATTTCACACATAAGTGAAACACACAATATTTGTCTTTCACAATCTGACTTATTTTACTAAATACAATACCCTCTGGGTACATCCATATTGTTTCAAATGGCAAACATTCATTCTTTTTAATGGCTGGGTGGTATTCCATTATTTATGTATATGCCACATTTTCTTCATCCATTCATCTGTTGATGGACACTTAGGTTGCTTCCACATATTGCCTGTTATAAACAATGTATCTATGAACATCCGGTGCATGTAATTTTTTTGAGTTAGTGTTTTCATTTTCTTTGACTGAATATCCAGGAGTGGATTTGCTGGATTATAATATGGTGGTTCTAGTTTCAGTGATTTGAGGAGCCTCCCTACTGTTTCCCAGAGTGCTCACACCAATTTACATTCCCACCAACAGTGTGCATGGGTTCCTTCTTCTCTACATTCTCTCCAGCACTTGTCATGTCTTGCTTTTTTGACAATAGCCATTCTGCCAGTTGTGAGGCAATACCACATTATGGCTTCTATTTGCCTTTCTCTGATGATTAGGGATATTGAACATCGTTTTTGTGCCTGTTGGCCATCTGTATGTCTCCTTTGGAAAAATGGTATCCAGGTCCTCTGGATTTGTTTGATTTTTTGCTATTGAATTGTATAAATTCTTTACATAGTTTAGATATTAACTTCTTATTGGACATACCATTACAAAATAGCTCAGTTTATCTGAAGAAACTGTTAGAAATAACATCTTATAAGTTTAAGCTGAGGGAAGTAAATTTGAATGGTAACAAAAATACACATAGATAAGTTTTTCTATCAAGCAAATAATTTAATACATGCAGTGCTGGATAAGGAAATACTACAACTTACACCTCAGATACCAATGCGCAAAGGCATAAAGCAAACACGTCATTCGATTTTCTATCACTTTCTCAATGAAAATTAGTCAGCACTACTTTTAAATTGTAAAGTTTGATGTGCAGGTTGCGGTTTGTTTTAAATATTTGTATAAAGAGGAAAACGTGTTAACAAACGTACATGTTATCTTCAACAAAATAAACTACCTGGCTTTGTGCCCCAGGTCACAAGTGAGGCTGAGTCCAAACTGTCTTAAAACATCATCTTTTAAAAATTAAAATCTTTTCCAGATATCATAGAAAATCTATGATACTGTTCTGTAATACCATATAGCGTGCATGCATGCTAAGTCACTTCAGTCATGTCTGATTCTTTGCAACTCTATGGACTGTAGACCCTCAGGCTTCTTTGTCCATAGGCTTCTCCAGGCAAGAATACTGGAGTGGATTGTCATGCCCTTTTCCAGGGATCTTCCCAACCCAGGGATTGAACCCCTGTCTCTTATGTCTCCTCTTTACCACCAGTGCCACCTGGGAAGCCCAATACCAGCATTACATGGTGCTAGTTTAGACCTATACCTATATTGATAAATTCAAGCAAAAAATGAAAGTGTTATATAACCTACTTTTGAGGCTTATAGAACAGAGAAAGTAATAGGCATGACCAGTGTTTTAATTTTAACTCTGTCACTTCCTAATAAGTGGTTCTTGCCAGGTTATTGAACTATCATGATCTTTATTTTTCCCCTTTTAAACCATATTGCTACTACATCATGGTATTGTTAAGAAGATTAAATGAGAAAACATAATTAAAGCAACTAGCAATATCTGCTGTATAATTGGTGTTCAGTAATATTAGCACATTTTTCTTTTGTTAGCATATTCATTTCTATATGAAATATTAATTGCCATTATAAAATTTGACAATTTAAGGACTGCAGAATTCTCTATTAATATTCTACCTTGTGTTTTAAGAACCAATTGTTATTTCATACCTGAATCAATATTTGAAAATGATGAGCTCCCCATTGTATCATGTCTTCAGTTCATTTACATTGGCATTCTTCACTAGTTATCAACCAGGATTAATTGACTACTGAGAAATCTCATTCTTTCATGAAGTTAGGATAGTATATCGTAACTCTTTTCTATTAATAACCAATTCTGAAAATGAGTGTTTGGTTTATGAGCCACCATAAATAATGGGAACTATAATTCTTCTGGATTACTCTTTTTGTTGTTATTATTATAGACTCTTGAGTTTTCATTTATTTAATATGCCTCTCTAATCTACAATCGTTTTTCTTCGTGGCACTCTGAGAGTCAGCATTTGGCCATTGTGAGTTTCTTCAAGCTGAGCCCTGCCTTTTTAAGTTGATCGCTTATTTATTGAAAGCATTCGTCCTTTCTGGCATAACAAAATATCTGAACTCAACAATATTTTCTAAACTTCTCCGCTGCAGTGACCTAGAAACAATGACATTCCATGAACAAAGAATACTTCTCTAGTAACCAGATTTTACTTCTAATATAGCTTCCCAAATTTCCTACTAAAAGAAATGAGGTATCCTTCTAGAAATGGCTAATTCTGTTTCACATAGGAAAAGTCTAAAATCAAGTAAACAGTTCTTTTACTTCCCAATTATTAATGATGCACAGATAGCCAAGGGTTATCTGATTTGTGATAAAAGATAAAGGTAAAATATTTTAAAAATCAACTCATAAAAAACATACACTATATAAAAGAAGTTTAAAATATATATTTTAATAAATAAACTAAATATACAAATATACTTTAAACACACACGTACTTAATAACACATATGTAGTACACTCAGAAAAATAAAAAAGGCAATGTATATGTGAAACAAGAGTAGATTAAATTATAATAGGAATTTAAACCTCCATAAAATAAGGGGATTTCATATGAAGAATAAAATTAAAGAGAGAAAGAAAAAAAAATTAAATGAGCATAAAAATTTAAGTAAACTGGAGTATCATTCCCAGATATCCAAATTGAAAATAATAGAATTCTAGAAAGATAGAATAAAGAAAAATTTTTTTAAAAATCGCTAAAGTCTTTTTTAAAGTCCCAGGACATAAAAACCAATGTAACCAAATAGAAAAGGCCTACAGAGCACATGGAACAATGGATGTGATTAAGCCAACACCCAGGCCAGACAGCAGGAAATGATACATCACTAAAGCACTAAGTGTAGAGGAGAGTAAGTCACATACAAAGAATCAAGAGCAGAATGACTTCGGACTTGCAAACAATCAAGCTGGAAGCAACACCCTCACCACCTGAAGAAAAACGAATTCCCACCTAGTGAGATTATCAGGAAAGTAAGTAGACAAGGCAGGTCTCATAATTTGCCTCCCATGCACTTTCTTAAGATGCTCCAGGAGACCAGCTCCTAAAAATATAAGTAAACTGAGAAAACTCATGTGGAGGGACTCAAGAGAAACATACACAAAAGATGCCATTAAACCAGTTTTCGCCTGAGCTGAGAACATCCTGTTTACTTGGGTCCAGAATCCTATCTGAAGGTAATGAATCATTCGTGTATTTGGCTGGACTCCTGTCCCTTCTGCAGGGAATGCTTTTGTACATTTTCAAGGAAATGCCACCATCACACAGAGGCCCAGCTCATCTAACTTACTCTTCCCTGCTACCATTAAAACCATTGCCATTCTCCTTCTTAACACATCTAAGTTTCTGCTTAGTGCCTGTCTTTTCAAAACTAAACAATATATCATTTATTAACATATACATTGATAGTGAATTTACAAAGAAGTACAAGGATATAATCAGCCCAAAGATTAGGATAATGATACTCTGGTGAAAGAGAGATATGAGACAAAACTGAAGTGTTAAGACACTTCTGAACAGGGCTGGGCTTTCCAGGTGGCTCAGTGGTAAAAGAAAAAAAAAAAAATCCTCCTTCGATACAGGGGTCACAGGAGATGAGCTTGGATCCACAGATCAGGAAGATCCCCTAGAAGAGTAAATGGCAACTCATTCCAGTATTCTTGCTGCAGTTCAGTTCAGCTCAGTCGTGCCCAACTCTTTGCGACCCCATAGACTGAAGCACGCCAGGCCTCCCTGTCCATCACCAACCCCCTGAGTTTACCCAAACTCATGTCCATTGAGTCTGTGATGCCATCCAACATCTCATCATCTGTTGTCCCCTTCTCCTTCTACCTTGAATCTTTCCCAGCATCAGGGTCTTTTCAAAAGAGTCAGTTTTTCTCATCAGGTAGCCAAATTACTGGAATCTCAGCTTCAGCATCAGTCCTTCCAATGAATATTCAGGACTGATATCCTTTAGTCTCCTTGCAGTCCAAGGGACTCTCAAGAGTCTTCTCCAATACCACAGTTTAAAAGCATCAATTCTTCAGTGCTCAGCTTTCTTTATAGTCCAACTATCATATCTATACATGACTACAGGGAAAACCATAATTTTGGATTTTTGTTGGCAAAGTAATGTCTCTGCTTTTTAATATGCTGTCTAGGTTAGTCATAATTTTTCTTCCCAAGGAGCAAGCATCTTTTAATGTCATGGCTGTAATCACCATCTACAGTGATTTTGGAGCCCGCCAAAATAAAGTCTATCACTGTTTCCATTGTTTCCTCATATATTTGCCATGAAGTGATGGGATCAGATGTCATGATCTTAGCTTTCTGAATGTTGAGTTTTAAGCCAACTTTTTCACTCTCCTCTTTCACTTTCATCAAGAGGCTCTTTAGTTCTTCTTCACTTTCTACCATAAGGATGGTGTCATCTGCATATCTGAGGTTATTGATATTTCTCCCGGCAGTCTTGATTCCAGCTCGTGCTTCTTCCAGGCCAGCGTTTCTCGTGATGTACTCTGCATATAAGTTAAACAAGCAGGGTGACAATATACAGCTTTGACATACTCCTTTCCTGATTTGGAACCAGTCTGTTGTTCCAGTCCAGTTCTAACTGTTGCCTCCTGATCTGTATGTACATTTATCCAATTTCTTTAAGAATTTTCCACAGTTTATTGTGATCCACACGGTCAAAGGCTTTGACATAGTCAATAAAGCAGAAGTAGATGTTTTTCTGGAACTCTCTTGCTTTTTCAATGATCCAGCTGATGTTGGCAATTTGATCTCCAGTTCCTCTGCCTTTTCTAAATCTAGCTTGAACATCTGGAATTTCATGGTTCCCATACTGTTGAAGCCTGGCTTGGCAAATTTTGAGCATTACTTTACTTGTGGCTTAGAGGGCAAAGTGTCTGCCTGCAATGCAGGAGACCTGGGTTCGATCCCAGGGTCAGGATGATCCCCTGGAGAAGGAAATGGCAATCCACTCCAATATTCTTGCCTGGAGAATCCCATGGATGGAGGAACCAGGTAGGCTATAGTCCACTGGATTGCAAAGAGTCAGACACAACTGAGCGACTTCACTTTCTTTCTTTTAATAGCATGTGAGTTGAGTGCAATTGTGTGGTAGTTTGAGCATTCTTTGGCATTGCCTTTCTTTGGGATTGGAATGAAAACTGACCTTTTCCAGTCCTGTGGCCACTGCTGAGTTTTCCAAATTTGCTGGCATATTGAGTGCATCACTTTCACAGCATCATCTTTCAGGATTTGAAACAGCTCAACTGGAATTCCATCACCTCCACTAGCTTTGTTCATAGTGATGCTACTACCTAAAGCCCACTTGACTTCACATTCCAGGATGTCTGGCTCTAGGTGAGTGATCACACCATCATGATTATATGGGTCATGAAGATATTTTTTGTATAGTTCTTCTGTGTATTCTTGCCACCTCTTCTTAATATCTTCTGTTAGGTTCACACCATTTCTGTCCTTTATTGTGCTCATCTATGTATGAAATATTCCCTTGGTATCTCTAATTTTCTTAAAGATATGTCTAGTCTTTTCCATTCTATTGTTTTCCTATATTTCTTTGCACTGTTCACTGAGGAAGGCTTTCTTATCTCTCCTTGCTACTCTTTGGAACGCTGCATTCAAATGGATGTATCTTTCCTTTTCTCCTTTGCCTTTCACTTATCTTTTTTTTCACAGCTATTTGTAAGGCCTCCTCAGACAACCATTTTACCTTTTTGCATTTCTTTTTCTTGGGGATGATCTTGATTACTGTCTCCTGTGCAATGAACCTCCATCCATAGTTCTTCAGGCAGTCTGTCTATCAGATCTAATCCCTTGAAACTATTTCTCACTTCCACTGTATAATCCTAAGGGATATAATTTAGGTCATACCTGAATGGTTTTGTCGTTTTCCCTACTTTCTTCAATTTAAGAAATTCTTTAATTCTTGCTTAGAGAATCCTGTTTCTTACATTTCAGGACAATTTAATTTTTAATAATTGGCAAATACTACTTTGATTAAAATAAAACTTACAATAAATGCTCAAATACCACTAAAGGGACTTCCCTGGTAGTCCAATGGTTAAGACTCCAAGCTTCTAAGGTAGGGGGGCATGGATTTGATCCCTAGTCAGGGAACTAGGATCCCATATGCCACACAGCATGGCCAAAAATTTTTATTTTTATTTTTTTAATTTTTGAAAAATACCACTGAAGTGAAAACTCTTAATTTCTGTAAACTATGAAAACCAAGAACACAAAAATCAAACTAATGGACTTTTTAATGATGACTCCTTATTGAACATAATTAAATGGTGAGGTTTTCTTGAATCCCATGGACTCTTACTGAATATCCATTATTCCATAGTACAAATTAATTCTTATCATTAAACTGCTTCTTAATCACACAGAATACATACATATTTTTAAAATAAACAAAATTTATAACCTAAAGATCAGATATTTCTTCTGCTACAGAAACTCTTTAACCAAACAGTCTGTTAAAGGATCAGAAATGCATTAAAGCACTTTACTTCCTGGGAAAAACAAATGACTTCCCATCTCTTCTCTACTTGCAAGTGCTAACTATGCTTTATTACTCCATAGGGTCTATTTCACTGGAAAAGACTAATAGTTTTGAAGAAGTTGTCCCCTCTGTATTTAGAATTTATTCATGAATAGGCAATGCATGGTACTCAGGGAAATTCCTGTCAATTACAATCATTGCTATATTTCCATCATATGTGTAAACTGATGAACTTAGAACTAAATAAAACATAATTTGTATTTACCATTTCTTCCATGTCTTGGCTATTATAAACAGTGCTGCGATGAACATTGGGGTACACGTGTCTCTTTCCCTTCTGGTTTCCTCAGTGTGTATGCCCAGCAGTGGGGTTGCTGGATCATAAGGCAGTTCTATTTCCAGTTTTTTAAGGAATCTCCACACTGTTCTCCATAGTGGCTGTACTAGTTTGCATTCCCACCAACAGTGTAAGAGGGTTCCCTTTTCTCCACACCCTCTCCAGCATTTATTGCTTGTAGACTTTTGGATCGCAGCCATTCTGACTGGTGTGAAATGGTACCTCATAGTGGTTTTGATTTGCATTTCTCTGATAATGAGTGATGTTGAGCATCTTTTCATGTGTTTGTTGGCCATCTGTATGTCTTTTTTGGAGAAATGTCTATTTAGTTCTTTGGCCCATTTTTTGATTGGGTCGTTTATTTTTCTGGAGTTGAGCTGTAGGAGTTGCTTGTATATTTTGAGATTAGTTGTTTGTCGGTTGCTTCATTTGCTATTATTTTCTCCCATTCTGAAGGCTGTCTTTTCACCTTGCTAATAGTTTCCTTTGATGTGCAGAAGCTTTTAAGGTTAATTAGGTCCCATTTGTTTATTTTTGCTTTTATTTCCAATATTCTGGGAGGTGGGTCATAGAGGATCCTGCTGTGATGTATGTCGGAGCACTAAAACCAATGTGCTTTTCCTGGTGGAGGAAGAGACTGCATAGATAGTCAGCTGCATTCCCAACAGCTATTTAGAGCACATAGTATGGTAGTTAACGTGGTTAATCCCCCAAACAAAAGAGGTATACCCCTGTGCTCCCAGGGCTGGCAATTGTTTTCAGGAGACAGAGGCACAAATAATCACAACCCAAGTTAGAGTTGACAGGCGTAAACAAGTGCTGGAGCAATAGTGGAAAGAAAAAAAAAATTTACTCTAAGGAGTGGAAAATTATGAAATTTTACTGAATGCTTCCAGGAAAGCTGTCCTAGAGATGGCATCTGGAATGAGACTGAAATGACAAGTAAAACCGTCCTGGCAGCTGAACGCTGAATTACATTTCAGATCTTTACAACTTGGTTTGCCTTTGCCACACAGTCATAGATGATGCGTTTGAGGGAATTTTCCGTAATATTGCATACACCAAGAGCTTACTTCACTGATGCTGTATCAGGCAAAGGGTTTGATTTCCCAGTACTATTCCATCTCTGGATCTGCACAGTATTGCACAACCACCTCTCTTTTACTCTGCTTTCCTATTTTTAATATGTGTCTGTCATTTTATGTGGTTCACACCACTTGTATAGCCTGAATATGGTGTTATTTTTGTTCGACTCTATTTCATGAAATAAACACAACTTGCCTGTTTTGTATACAAATCATGATTCAATAAATACATAATTGAAGCCCTTTATAGATAATAGTAAATTTTTCCAAAGTCCTATTTGAATGTTATTTCTGATGTTGAATATTTTCTTATCTAGTTACTGTTGGCCTTTTCTCATTTCTGTTTTAGAAATATCAATAAATGGCTAGTGATACCCCTGTAGTAATGAATGTATTATGTTCTTGACAGTACCAGCTTTTTGAGGGGGATGAAGAGGCAAACAAGTAGCCCTGTATAACAGTGTCCCTCACCTCCACTACAAGCATTAGGACAGATTAAAATACTACTAGGATAATAGTTGGCTTAAAACACAAAATTCAGAAAATTAAGATCATGGCATCCAGTCCCATCACTCCACGGCAAATAGGTGGAGAAACAGTGGAAATAGTGACAGACTTTATTTTCTTGGGCTCCAAAATCACTGTGGATGGTGACTGCAGCCATAAAATTAAAGGACGCTTGCTCCTTGGAGAAAAACTGTGACAAACCTAGACAGTGTACTAAAAAGCAGAGACATTCCTTTGCTAACAAGGGGCCATATAGTCAAAGCTATGGTTTTTCTAGTACTTGTGTACATATGTCAGAGTCATACCATAAAGAAGGCTGAGCACCAAAGAACTGATGCTTTTGAACTGTGGTGTCGGAGAAAACCCTTGAGAATACCTTGGACTGCACGGAGATCAAACCAGTCAATCCTAAACGAAATCAATCCTGAATATTCACTGTAAGGACTGATGCTGAAGCTAAAGCTCCAATAGTTTGGTTACCTGTTGCAAAGAACAGACTCATTAGAAAAGACCCTGATGCTGGGAAAGACTGAAGGTACGTGAAGAGGACAACAGAGGGTGAGATGGTTGGATGGCATCACCAACTCCATGGACATGAGTCTGAGCAAGCTATGGGAGATGGTAAAGGACAGGAAAGCCTGATTGTGCTGCAGTCTATGGGGTTGCAAAGAATCAGACATGATTGAGCGACTGAACAAAAAGAATCATTACATTCAGACCACAGTTACTAAAGGAAGGTAGACTCTGTATGTGACATTCTGTAAGTTTAACCTCCCAATCATAGTGAAAGCCATAACATAAATGTGTTTGATTTGTTAAATGATCAAGAGTAGCCTATCTTTTAGTTATTTAATGGAATATTGAATAGTAATTGATTTCTTACCCAAATATATATTTTTTCCCCTTCTCTGTATAAGAATTCCACTTCTCCTGGGTTTTTGGTTTCATTTTTTTGAGGATGGCTCATAAAGTGAAGAATCTGCCTGCAATGGAAGAGACCCTGGTTAGATCCCTGGGTCGGGAAGATATCCTGCAGAAGGGAATGGCTTCCCATTCCAATATTCTTCCTGGTGGCTTCCCTGGTGGCTAAGACAGTTAAGAGGCTGCCTGCAATGTAGAAAATCTGGGTTTGTTCCCTGGGTTGAGAATATTCCCTAGAGAAGGAAATGGCAACCCACTTTAGTATTCTTGCCTGGAGAATCCCATGGACAGAGGAGCATGATGGGGTCACAAAGAGTCAGACACAATTTAGCGACTTTCATTTTGTGGGGGTTGGTTTTTTGTTGCTGTTGTCTTGTTTTTTTTGTATCTAGAAAATGTGTATCTAGTTCAGACCAAGTAAATGCTAGAACATTTAACAGAGAAGAAAGGTCCTCTTGAGATCTCTGTCCCCATGAGAGTGACCTACACTATTTGAGATGGGTGCTGCTCCATAATTCCAGCCAAAAATCCACAGACAAATGACTTAACAAGAAATAAACCTTTGTTGTGAGAATTTGGGATTGTTTTCTCCCCACAGATGAGGTCATTCTGATCAGTACAGACACTGCCAGGAAGAGGAAGATATTTGACTTTTTAAACCCCAAGGGCTGTGTCATTAGTCAGGTGCTCCTGGAGGAAGAGAAAACAGAGACATTCCACTCATTTCAACCTCGGGGTCCCCCAAATTCAATTCCTTTATATCACTCTTGCTTTGACATGATCTAGACTTTGAAGTTCAGCCCGCAGGCAGGTTTATGTTGGTTCACACAATATGGATTATAGCAGTGGCTTTACTGTTTGTTTTCTTGTTATCGCTAAATGAAGAAAATCAAGTTTCGAGGTATGTTTTTGTGTTGTAAGTGGCTGTGTGTGTCTCTGTATGTTGTGTGCATATGTATGTCATTTCTGTCTTCTCTTTTAAAATTCAGAAAATCTAGATCTGGGCCATTATCTGCCCACTGCAAAAGTCTAGAGTCAAGATGCCTCTGCTACTGTATCATTTCCCAACAGTGATGCTGAGCACAGCCTGCCATTCAGCATCACACCTGAGCTGCTGATTTTTTTTTTTTTTGGTAGAATCAAGAGGACAGTGAAATATTTCTTACACTCATTTCTCTGCATGAAGTGGGAATAAAAAGGAGAGACCACGAAGGCCACAGGCTTCAAGAAAAATGAGAGGGACTGTATTTCTTTGTGGAAGTGTTTGTACGTGAATTACTTCATTCATTTTTTTTGTCATAGGTCTAGGCCCAGTGCACATTAAAGATATCAGCTTTCTTCTATTTTATTCCTAACATCTATTTGACAATATTACAGGGGTGTCTTCATCTACTCAGTTCATTTAAAATTCAAAATTTTATTTCAAATAAAAATAATATATATCATACATCTGTAACTGAGAAATAGGAAAATAAATTGCATTCTTGTGTTCATCTCCAAACATGTAAATAGCGTTGAGTATTAGTTAGGAGTAAGGACAATTAAACCAAACAGCCTCGTGAGCAGCTCTTTGCAGGAAACAGCTCTCTGCAGGAGGCCCTTTGTCTTGTCACTTGAGCAAAGTTGTGTTTTAACTAACCTCCAGCACAAATAAGTACACCTTTCAAATCATTTGGTCACACAAAGCCTTGCCTAACCTGTTGATACCTTCCTTAGATTAAATGAAGAATAAGTAATTAGATGACTAGATTTTTTCCTCATCTTTCCCTTCAATAATCTCCCAAGCTGACAATGTGAACAACAGAGCATCTAAAGAAGAGCATAAGGAGCCAACAAGTCTGCACATAATGGGAAATGACCAAGAGTCTGACCTTCTACCTCAATGATTCACTGAGATCACTTCACCTTTTTCCCTTTAAAACCTTTCATAGCCCGGCAGACCCTGCATAGGTGGTTTTGGGATATGAGTCCACCTTCGCCCCAGGTTGCCAGCCTCTTGAATAAAGCAAACCTCTTCCTACCAGCACTTGTCTCTCAAATACAGCAGGTCCCTACATGCTGTGCTTAGTTGCTCAGTCGTATCTGACTCTTTGCGACCCCATGGACTGTAGCCTGACAGGCTCCTCTGTCATGAGGATTCTTCATGCAAGAATCCTGGAGTGGGTTGCCGTGCCCTTCTCCAGGGCATCTTCACAACTCATGGATTGAAACCAGGTCTCCTGCATTGCAGGCAGATTCTTTACCATCTGAGCCACCAGGGAAGCCCAAGTGCCCACATATCAGCCTTCAAATTCTGAACTTTCAAAGACGTGAATGTGCATTCCAGCAACATCAGGTGTGAGTGTAATTGCAGCTTGCTCTTCATCTCCTATTGCTGATAATTCTTCAGCTCTACCATCTCCGAGCTCATGTCCCTCCTCTAGTCAGGAACTCTTCTTGCCTCTTCATTAGATGCCAGCCCCTGTGTACCAGCTGTTGCACTGTACTACTGTACTTTTCAAGGTACTGTAAGATTTAAAATGCTATACCTTTTGTCATACATATATATATATATTATTTGTGTGAAAACTATTATAAGCCTATTACAAAGAATGCTCAAACTGCCATACAATTGCACTCATCTCACACGCTAGTAAAGTAATGCTCAAAATTCTCCAAGCCAGGCTTCAGCAATATGTGAACCATGAACTTCCTGATGTTCAAGCTGGTTTTAGAAAAGGCAGAGGAACAAGAGATCAAATTGCCAACATCTGCTGGATCATAGAAAAAGCAAGAGAGTTCCAGAAAAACATCTATTTCTGATTTATTGACTATGCCAAAGCCTTTGACTGTGTGGATCACAATAAACTATGGAAAATTCTGAAAGAGATGGGAATACCAGACCACCTGATCTGCCTCTTGAGAAACTTGTATGCAGGTCAGGAAGCAACAGTTAGAACTGGACATGGAACAACAGACTGGTTCCAAATAAGAAAAGGAGTACGTCAAGGCTGTATATTGTCACCCTGCTTATTTAACTTATATGCAGAGTACATCATGAGAAATGCTGGACTGCAAGAAACACTAGCTGGAATCAAGATTACCAGGAGAAATATCAATAACCTCAGATATGCAGATGACACCACCCTTATGGCAGAAAGTGAAGAGGAACTCAAAAGCCTCTTGATGAAAGTGAAAGTGGAGAGTGAAAAAGTTGGTTTAAAGCTCAACATTCAGAAAATGAAGATCATGGCATCTGGTCCCATCACTTCATGGGAAATAGATGGGGAAACAGTGGAAACAGTGTCAGACTTTATTTTTCTGGGCTCCAAAAATCACTGTGGATGGTGACTGCAGCCATGAAATTAAAAGACGCTTGGTCCTTGGAAGGAAAGTTATGACCAACCTAGATAGCATATTCAAAAGCAGAGACATTACTTTGCCAACAAAGGTTAGTCTAGTCAAGGTTATGGTTTTTCCTGTGGTCATGTACGGATGTGAGAGTTGGACTGTGAAGAAGGCTGAACGCCGAAGAATTGATGCTTTTGAACTGTGGTGTTGGAGAAGACTCTTGAGAGTCCCTTGGACTGCAAGGAGATCCAACCAGTCCATTCTGAAGGAGATCAGCCCTGGGATTTCTTTGGATGGAATGATGCTAAAGCTGAAACTCCAGTACTTTGGCCACCTCATGCGAAGAGTTGACTCATTGGAAAAGACTCTGATGCTGGGAGGGATTGGGGGCAGGAGGAGAAGGGGACAACAGAGGATGAGATGGCTGGATGGCATCACTGACTCGATGGACATGAATCTGGTTGAACTCCGGGAGTTGGTGATGGACAGAGAGGCCTGGCATGCTGTGATTCATGGGGTCGCAAAGAGTCGAACATGACTGAGCGACTGAACTGAACTGAACTATATACTCAATGTGTTAGTTGGGTACCTAAGCTAACTGTGTTGAATTTAAAGAACAAACTGGACTTAACAAATGAGCTCTTAAAATGGAACTCATTTGCATGTAGGGGACTTACTGTACTGGCTTTCGAGCAGCAAGCAGCTGAAACTGAGCTTAAATCCTGCCTCTGATACTTATTAACTTTTTGATTTGGGTACTTTTCTTATGTCTTTCTGTGCTTTTAAACCCTAAATACAAATGGATATACTTGAAAGGACCTACTTCAGAAAATGTTATCAGACTAAATGAATAAACATCAGTAAAGTGCTTTAAACAATGCTTGGTATTAAATAGTAAGCATTACACATACAGTTATCATATACAAACTCTGTTTGTAAGGTTTAGAAAGACTCATTCAGTTGCTTAAGTCCCTCCAGCAACTTCTGATCTACCAGATGCACTCATCACTATTACTCAGTTCACCATCATTAGCAGTTGTTATTTAGTCACTAAGTCGTGTCCAACTCTGTGCAACCCCATGGACTGTACCCCTCCAGGTTCCTCTGTCCATGCGATTTTCCAGGCAAGAATACTGGAGTGGTTGCCATTTCCTTCTCCAAGGTATAGTCCCGAACCATGGATCTTCCCAACCTAGGGATCAAACTTGCGTTTCCTGAATGGCAGGTAGGTTCTTTACTATTGAGCCATCTGGGAAACCTATGTTTAAATGCAGTTGCTTATGAATCTGTATCCCTAGAATGAAACGGCTCCTCTGGCCTTTAAATTTTGTCCTCTGTCCCTTGAACAATGCCAGAAACCAAATATGGGATTAATAAGTATCTGTCTACTAAAAAAACCTACAAAGGTATGGCAGTCACACTATTACATTGCCAATAAGACGGGCCACTAATAGATGACATTTAGTTATCTAACATATTACAATAAGGACTGAAGAACTGGATGAAATGGGTATGTCCTCATAGATTGAATACAGGCAAAAATTAACACTTAGTATTCCAGCAATACATTCTACTGAAATTGTTTACTGATCAAATTACTATAATTTCAACTGAATTGCCATGAAAGCCACAGTGATTTGAGGAGTCAGAATGTCTTGTTTATAGTATTAGTCTCATCAGGAATTTGCCATGTCCTTAAAACATACACACACACACGCACATACACACACACACCACAAGAAGATTTAATTTTTGCTTTTTAGATTTACCAACGTAGAAAATGGTGAAAATAATAGCAAAAATTATCCCAGGTAAATACTTAACTGCTGTTTGTAAAGTATTTGTGAACACAAAGCACCATATAAATTCTTAATAATAGTAATTGGTAAAGTCTAGAGGTTTTAAAAGGAAAATCTATTCAGCTCAGTTTATTTCTGACATTTTAAATATATAAAACTTCTTTATCTACAGTTTCTATTTGCTAACCAAATGACAATGTACAAAATGCAAGCACTCAGGCAATTTAAGACTTCATCACTCATTTGCACATTGAAAGAGGCTTTTAAAACCATTACCTGCTATCATGTAAATATCAAGACATACAGTTCTTAACCCATAAAATATTTACTGAACATTTTATGGGCTTCGCTTACACTGGATCCATTAGATACTCAGTTTGCTGTTAGGACAAACCACAGGGTATTTTACTTAGCAGAGAATTACCATTCTACCAATTAGGCAAATCACCAGAAAAGTCACACATCACAAAAGCTATAAGAAAAGTTTACACAAAATAGTTGGATAAGTCGTTGGAGAAGTTCTGCATAGGAGTCCTGAGAGTTTGGTAGGCAGAGTTATAATGCAAAAGGGGAGACAGCATGGATGGTTTACCTAAAACCCCTTCTATCATAGAGGAGATAATTCAATAATCTTGGACTAGATTAAGAATATGAAAGCTGCTAAGTCACTTCAGTTGTTTCCAACTCTGTGCGACCCCACAGACAGCAGCCCACCAGGCTCCCCCGTCCCTGGGATTCTCCAGGCAAGAACACTGGAGTGGGTTGCCATTTCCTTCTCCAGTGCATGAAAGTGAAAATCAAAGTGAAGTCGCTCAGTCGCATCCAACTCTTAGCGACCCCGTGGACTGCAGCCTACCAGGCTCCTCTGTCCATGGGATTTTCCAGGCAAGAGTACTGGAGTGGGGTGCCATTGCCTTCTCCAAGAATATGAAAGATTCCAATAAATTTGACATTTACTATTTTTAACTATCTCTCTTAACATTTTGACATCTGCCAACATTGTAAGTGCTGGGTTCAAGAACAGGCTTTTAGACTCAAATCCTAGCACTGCCATCTCTTTGCAGCATGGCCTTGGACAACACACACGTCATCTCTGTGCCTCAATTCCCTCATCTACAAATGAGAAGAGTGTTAACACCTGTGGTACAGTGGTATTGTCAACACCAGGTGAAATAAAACTTGCTAAGTGCTTAAAACCATTCCTGCAAATGTAACTCCTCAAGGTGTGTGCCTGTGTTCATGTGCTTAGTCGCTCAGTCATGTTCCACTCTTGCGACCCCATGAACTGTAGCCTACCGGGCTCTTCTGTCCCTGAGATTTCCCAGGCAAGAATTCTGGAACGGGTTGTCATTTCCTTCTCCAGGGGATCTTCTCAACCCGGGGATCGACCCAAGTCTCTTGCATTGGAAGGCAGGTTCTTTACCACTGCACCACCTGGGGAGCCCTGCATCCATGTATGTTCATCTAAGTACACTCAACTGAAGGGAACCTAAGGAGAGTTACTTAGTAAACTTGGAGAGACAGGGTCTCAGTTTGACACTCACAGTACAGCAAAAGAATCTGACTATATTATTCAAACTAGCTTACTTTTGCTGGTCTTTGTATTGCCACAAATTCCTCTCCCTCTCCCCCTGTCAGGGGGAGGAATATATATATAAAATATATATATATATATATATATATATATTATATATATAAATAAATATATATATATATATATAATAATATATATATATATAGTACACTTCATAAAAAGTAACAAGTTAGGTAACTGGTGTAGGGAAAATGAAAAGAAGTGAAAAGTTATTTGGATAAACTACACATTTTTTCACCTGTTCCACTAGTTTCAAGATTGAAATTTCCAGAAATATATTTTTTAAGCCAACTTTGTCAGGTGCCAAGAATCATGGTTTAGATTTTCAGTATAAAGAGGGATTAAAAGTATGGAATTTGGTGTGAAAAGACCTAGCTTTAAATCCAGTTTTCTCCACTTTCTAGTATGTGGCTTTAAGCAAACTTCTTCAATGCTACAAGGCTGTTTATTCACATAAAACGTAACTCATAATCTTTATATGATTGACATATTGTGAGAAATAAATCAAAATTTTGAAAACTGAATTAAGTCAAACAATATATGCAAAGCACTGTATGCTCCAATGACAGTTTATCATTTGAAACTTATTATATCATTACAACATTCATCTTAAATATTTCAATCCTCCCACATACTTGAATATTTTGAGAAATAATAATTTTTCCAAATGAGTCAACAATGAAGAGTATTAGTTTTCCTGATAATGATTTTCTAGAGCAGTGCTACCAAAGTGTGGACACTGGACCAGCAGTATCAGCATGCCCTTGACCCTTGTTAGAAATGCACATCCTTGACCCCCACCCCCCAACTGGCTGAATCACAATATCTGGGGAACTTATTTTTGACAAGCTCTCCAGGTGAACGCTACGATGTTAATTTTCAGAATCGCAAATCTAGAGGAGCAGAATTATAGGACTGCCTCAGATCATTGTGTAATCTAGAACAGGAATTTGGTACACTCTTCCCTGGTGGCTCAGAGGTTAAAGCCTCTGCCTGCAATTCGGGAGACCTGAGTTTGATCCCTGGGTCAGGAAGATCCCCTGGGGAAGGAAATGACAACCCACTCCAGGACTCTTGCCTGGAAAATCCCATGGATGGAGGAGCATGGTAGGCTACAGTCCATGGGGTTGCAAAGAGTTGGACATGACTGAGCGACTTCACTTTGGCTTTCTTTCACAGGCGTCAGGAGGATGGGAGTGCACAGCGCTGTTCTTCATTCCTGTCAGTGAAATCTGGGTCGCTTCCTGAGGCAAGAGGATGACAGTTATCAGAAAAGAGAGTTTGCTCATCCTGGTAGTTCATAGTTCCTTCCTCAAAGGGCACATGGTGAATCTACTAGGCCTCATGGACCATATCATCTTTGCCACAAGTATTCATCTCTGCTATTGAAATGTAAGACCAGCCATAGATAATGTGTTAACAAATAAGCATGCTGTGTTCCAATAAAGCTTCATTTACTACAGGTAGCAGGTTATAGGTCGCTGATTCCTATACCCTGTTAGGCTTGTGTACTGCAGAGTCTACATAATTAATGGACTGAATGATTATATGCCTCTCAAAAGTCATATGTTGAAGCTCTGATCCCCAACGTAATGTTATTTGGAGGTGGGCTTTAGAAAATAATTAGGTTTATATGCAGTCTTAAGGGTGGGACCCTCAGGGTGAGATTAGAGTCCATTTAAGATGAACATACACCCAGGAAAAGCCATCAAAGGACACAGGTTGAAAGCAAGTGTCCACAAGCCAAGAAGAGAGTCCTCACCAAGAACAGACCTGGCCAGCGCCTTGACTTGGACTTGCCAGCCTCCAGGACTGTGAGAAATTAATGACTGTTGTTTAAACCACTGAGATTGTGGCATTTGGTTACCGCAGCCCAAGCTAAAAAGAAACTGCAGCATGCAGATGTTAATAGATGAATTCAGGGAAGCATTTTTATTTCACTGAGGCATTTTTCCTTTGGTCTGTGACATGATCTCTTGGTTTGTGACATGATCTATTAGCAGTTCATTAAAGGGCTGTCCATTCTACCTTATGATTAAGCTGTGCACTGTTAACTGTGAGAGTACTCAAAATCAAGGACAGCTGGGTGACTGTAACGTGGGCTATGCAAAAAAATAGCCCCAATAGAGACTTTATGAAATGCAATCAATGCTTTCTATTACCTGAAAAATTGTAACTTCTTGGATTATTTCTCTCCTTTTCTCAAGAAGAGTACAGAGCAGCATAAGGAGTTCCAATTATAATAAATATCCAGATTTTCTTACTACTTTTCACTCTGAAAAGGCAGCTGACAAGGAGAGGGTGAGAGGGCTTTTATGCTCCAACAGTAACTCAGTGGCAAGTAATACAGCTGACATTTTAGAGGAGAAAAATGCCAGTACTAATTTATTAAACTAAAATTCTCAGGGACATTTTAAAAAATAGTCCCATTTCCCAGGATGTAATTCAGCTCCTGGAAACAAGTAACTCTTTAGAAAATGATGCTCCTCTGTTCACCTCCTATGTGGGCTTCAACCTGGGCAGTGTGTGTGAGCCATCCTAGATCCCAGCTCTACTTGTGGCCTTGTACAGAGTAGGTGTTCCAAAGTATCTGTCAAATAAAATTAACTTCCCAACTCAGAATACCATAAGCCAAACTAGAGTTCCATAAAGGTAAATACAGAGACCCATTTGAAAGATATTTTTCTGAAGAAGTTTGGCTATTATTTTACTACTCAAGCAGCCATAAGATACAGCAAATTAATTCTGACCTTTGATTTAGAAGCCAATTAATTCAGTGTTGCAAGATTTCATTTATGCACGTGTCCTTTCTTTCAGCAAATATTTGGAAACAAAGATGAATAAAAACAAATCTTGTTTTCAAAAACTGCCTGATGTACCGAGAGAGTCAACATACAAATACTTGCCATAAAGCATAATAAATATGTTTTGAGATCGAGGAAGATTTCGCTGTCTCTTACTAGAAAGTATTAAAACATTTCAGAAAAGAGATTCATTGAATGATATATAGTTGGTGCCTGACATGTGTCAGGCATTATTCTAAGTGATGGGGATATCTTGGTGAGCAAAAAACAAAGCAAAACAAAACAACGACAAAGAAATCAAGACAAAACAACAGTAACAACACAAAACCTGATAGAGATTCTCACACAGGTTCACAATCTAGTGAATGGGGAAGGAGACAACCGTAAACAATTGTAGATAATTGAATACACTAAAGAATTAAATAATGTAGTACTTAAAAGGGACCTGCACTACTGAAAAACATCACAAGGCAGGGACTTCCCTGGTGGTCCACTGGTCAAAATTTCATACTTCCAACGTAGGGGAGTATGGGTTCAATCCCCGGTCAGGAAACTAAGGTCCCACATGCTGCAGAACGGTGAAAAAATAAAAGCAAGAAAACAAATATAACACTGAAAACACACACACAAGGCAAAAGAGATAACAGATATAGTTCTTCCAGGGTTGCAATAAATCCTTTTAGGGTAAGATGCCATGAATCATGATAATGAGTGTGGAAAGCGAGAATGACCACACATTATTAGTATGTGTGCGTTCTCATTTGCTCAGTTGTGTCTGACTCTTTGTGACCTTTTGGACTTTGGCCCCCCAGGTTCCTCTGTCCAAGGGATTTCCCAGGCAAGAATACTGGAGTGGGTTGCCATTTCCTCCTCCAGGGGATCTTTCCTACCCAGGGATCGAACGTGCTGTCTCCTGCACTGGCAGGTAAATTCTTCACCACTGCAGTACCTTGTAACAAAATGATCGCTATGCAACTTTCTATGAAACTGTTTTTACTATTGCTTCTAGGATCTCCATAAAAGCATATTTTGAATTCCAGGCTTATTCTGGATCATAGGATACTGCTAGCTGCTGCTGCTGCTTGGTTGCTTCAGTCACGTCTGACTCAGTGCAACCGTAAGGACTGTGGCCCACCAGGCTCCTCTGTCCATGGGATTCTCCAGGCAATACTGGAGTGGGTTGCATGGCCTCCTCCAGGGGAATCTTACCAATCTAGATATCGAACCTGGGTCTCCTACACTGCAGGCAGATTCTTTACTGCTGAGCCTCCAGGGAAGCCCAATGACACTGCTAGACGCTAGAGGTAATAGACATAGAAGGAAAAATAGTCCTAAATTTAAGTCTATCAAATAATGCAGTGCTGGGATTGGTGTTCAAATACTAAAGTAAGAGACAGAATAAGAGTGATTAATGACAGTTCTAATGAAATCAGAGGTCAAAGTAGTTACTTAATATGTTATTTTATGCAATCTGCAACTGGGTTGCAGTAATTTGTATGAAGTTATCATAACTTTTTTTTCCCCCCGTAATTGTGTATAGCCTAAAATACCCGTAAGCAAATGTATTCTCTACAGGGATAGATAGCAGATATTTTAGATGTTGCTGGTCATAAACTCTGTTACAACTACTCAGCTCTGCCATTATACCACAAATATTTGCTATGCTGCTGCTGCTGCTAAGTCGCGTCAGTCGTGTCCGACTTTGTGCGACCCCAGAGACAGCAGCCTACGAGGCTCCCCCATCCCTGGGATTCTCCAGGCAAGATCACTGGAGTAGGTTGCCATTTCCTTCTCCAATGCAATATATAAACAAACACGGCTGTGTTCCAATAAAACTTTACATAGAAACCACAATCTGAATTTATATAATTTTCCCTCATCATAAAATATTTTTTATTTTTTTAACCATTTAAAAATGTTAAAAAAAAAAAGGAGAGACAGACAGACATAGCTCACAGACTGTACAAAAACAGATAAATGGTTAGAATTGGCCTTTTGGTCAAAGTTTGCCAATCCTTGGCCTATTACTTTTCATTCAATCAGTGTTAGAAAAGCTATGGAAAGTATGATTGGACAACAAGATGTCAAATCAAAATTGAAGCATTGGGGATCACCATTTGACTTGTATACACTTACCTGGCTCTGTCACTTTAATGAGCACTATTCTTAGGCAAGGTTTTGCATTTATTTACCACATTTAGATGACTCCAGATGGCACCCCACTCCAGTACTCCTGCCTGGAAAATCCCATGGACAGAGGAGCCTGGTAGGCTGCAGTCCATGGGGTCGGAAAGAGTCGGATATGACTAAGCGACTTCACTTTCTCTTTTCACTTTCATGCATTGGAGAAGGAAATGGCAACCCACTCCAGTGTTCTTGCCTAGAGAATCCTGGGAACGGGGGAGTCTGGTGGGCTGCCGTCTATGGGTTCGCACAGAGTCGGACACGACTGAAGCGACTTAGCAGCAGCAGCAGCAGCATCTGTTCAATATATGGTACTTTTGAAAATTTGGCCTTAAGTCTTCTGTTTTTAGATATCTGAATGACGTAATATAAACTGAAACCACCTGCTCCAGCTGAACTCTGATCTGCTACAACTTAATTTGTTGACCACAAACCTTAAATAGCTACTACCCGATTAGGATATCCTGAGATCCAACATCAAGGTCATAACCTTACTGTCAATATGAACTACAGAACAAGACTGTGCTGCTAATCTCTAGGATATCAATGTTTGGGAGCAATTAATGACATTATATCCTTTGACTGGATAAGTCTAAGACTGGTGGTTCAAAGTTTTCCTATGCTTTGAAGTCACTCTAAACAAAATTATTAGTTTAACTAGTGGCTTTTTTTTTTTTTAGTCCCTTAGGATAATTAATTTTCATGTTGAATGAATAGATTAAGCTTCACATCTTACATATTTATCATTGACCTTCATGGGAAGGTCAATGTCACTGACTGGAAGTAAAAGAGGGTGAAAGTCTAGTGTGTCCATTCATTGAATTCCTTATTAGAGAACAAGTGATTATGCCACCATCAATACATAGATGCTACAACGATCGAGAGGGGAGTTTATGATTATAAATTGTGACTATAAATGGAGTTTTGGAGGTGACATTTGAACAAAGTTTTGGAGGGTGAGAGTTAGCTAAGCAATACCCTGGGAGCAGTGCATGCCAAGCCGTTGGAACAGGTCTAGTGTATTCGAGAGCATCACCACCAGGGTGACAGGATGAGATGAGCTATGGACACAGGTGACAAGATGTTTGAGCTAAGCTCGTCAGAAGGAAAGCAAAGAAGCATATGATGTTAATGATAAGACTGACTCCTTACACTTAAGTCTGAATCATAAGCTTTTTAAGGTATCTTTGGTGTTTATAAGAACATGGCCAAGTAGATGTTTCTGTGTCCCTATTACACTAGAGGAGACTGAAGCTAAAGAAATACATTATTTGGGCTTCCGTGATCATGCAGTGAGTAAAGGACAGAATAGAGATTAGCACTTAAGGCCATATGCTACTTCTCATTCTATCATACTTTGTCTTTAAAATATCAGTTCCTTCAATAAATGCATCAGGAAAGCTTAAAATTGAGGTTTATATTCAGTCTGCACTCATGATTACTGCTGGATGAAAAGACAATTCGACAAAGACAAGATATTTTAAAAACTTAAAAAATTAAACATAAACTTGAATCAGAAGGGATTAAAGAATTATCAGAGATATACTACAGAAAACATAGAGCAATTGGATTTGTCAAGATTCAGAGCATTTTTACAAAAAATATGTTACAGAGATATACGGTTTGTTTTACTGATTTATTTACATGCATTGTTCAAATGAGGATACCATATGTAAAGCATTATAAATGTTTAAATTTATACTTGAAGACTACTTCCTGGGACATTTTTAATCTTTTTTGTATATGTTATCAAATGGTAAAATGTTTTGTCCCCTGCTCTTTCTTATCTTACCATTTAAATTCTGTCTCACTGATAATAGGCATATTATCTATTTTTTTTTTTTTTTACTAAGTCTCCTAGACATGTAGAATAGAACTCTAGAGAAAGGATTTATTGAAGTTGCCTTAAGCAAGAATTTACTGATACCAGTATATTGCTAAACTCCCCATGCCAACAAACATTGAGGGATGTTATCATATTAAATTAGTTTTTTAAAAAGTTAACTTTAGTAATTCTCTTTCAAGCAGCTAATTGGTTTCGACTTCAGTATTTAACATCTCAATATATCTGAATAATGCATTTTTATTCACATACCATTGACCTAGAATAATTTCATCATTGTCATTGATTTACTTATGCCTCATGGAAATATCGGAGAAGGCAATGGCACCGCACTCCAGTACTCTTGCCTGGAAAATCCCATGGACGGAGGAGCCTGGTGGGCTGCAGTTCATGAGGTCGCTAATAGTCAGACAGGATTGAGCGACTTCACTTTCACTTTTCACTTTCATGCATTGGAGAAGGAAATGGCAACCCACTCCAGTGTTCTTGCCTGGAGAATCCCAGGGATGGGGGAGCCTGGTGAGCTGCCATCTATGGGGTCGCACAGAGTCGGACACGACTGAAGCGACTTAGCAGCAGCAGCAGCAGCATGGAAATATTTTTAAAAAACCTTATTTGAAGACATGGAATAATATGTGCTGATCTGATTTTAAGTAGCCATTTTTTGTATTATTGGAATTCTAAGTTTTTCCTAGAGTTGCCACAAAGATAGACAAAAGCGGATAGCTGTTACTTTTTAAAAACAAAAGCTATTTAGTAAAAATTAACAGGTCTACTTCCATCCATAACTCATCTTTACTATATAATACTGATCTATTTTTCTTCATAACAGAGAAAAACTACCTTTATTAATAATCAACATACAATAAACTACACATATCTAAGTATATAATTTTATAAGTTTTGACAGATGAATATAATCATTGAAAGCGGCACCACAATCAATAATGAAACTGTTTATCACCTTCCAATTTTTTTTATGTACTTTTCATAATCTGTCTGGTTCCTTCCAGATAGACTTGTACTCTTCACTTCATAGTCCAAGCACTATGCTCTTTAGTGAGAGATTGGCTAGGATTTTCTAGAACTTTGTATACATGGAATCAAACTCAATACACTGTTTTTTAGTCAGGCTTCATTCAACCAGCATAAATGCTTTGAGATTCACCTATGTTCTTGCTAGTAATAATAGTTAAGTTCCATTACTGTTCCTGAGTAGTATTCCATCAAATGTATACTCATTTATGCCTTCACTTGCTGATAGGCATTTGGGTATTTTGGTTTTTTTATTTAGATTTTTAGCTACTACAATTAAAGCTGCTATAAATATTTATGCACAAGTCGTCAGTTCAGTTCAGTTGGTCAGTTGTGTCCGACTCTTTGTGAACCCATGGACTGCAGCACGCCCGTCCTCCTCCCTATCCATCGCAAACTGCCAAAGCTTGCTCAAACTCATGTCCATAGAGTCGGTGATGCCATCCAACCATCTCATTCTCTGTCATCCCCTTCTCATCCTGCCTTCAATCTTTCCCAACATCAGGATCTTTTCCAGTGAGTCAGTTTTTCGCATCAGGTGGCCCAAGTATTGGAGTTTCAGCTTCAGCATCAGTCCTTCCAATGAATATCCAGGACTGATCTCCTTTAGGATAGACTGGTTGGACCTTCTTGCAGTCCAAGGAACTCTCAAGAGTCTTCTCCAACACCACAGTTCAAAAGCATCAATTCTTCAGCATTCTGCTTTCCTTATAGTCTAACTCTCACATCCATCATGACTACTAGAAAAACCATAGCTTTGACTAGATGGACCTTTATTGGCAAAGTAATGTCTCTGCTTTTTAATATAATGTCTAGGTTTATCATAACTTTTCTTCCAAGGAGCAAGTGTCTTTTAATTTCATGGCTGCAGTCACCATCTGCAGTGATTTTGGAGCCCAGAAAAATAGTCTCTCACTGTTTCCATTGTTTCCCCATCTATTTGCCATGAAGTGATGGGACCAGATGCCACGATCTTAGTTTTCTGAATGTTGAGTATTAAGCCAACTTTTTCACTCTCCTCTTTCACTTTCATCAAGAGGCTCTTTAATTCATCTTCACTTTATGCCATTAGGGGGGTGTCATCTGCATATCTGAGGTTACCCTTATGGATGAAAGCACAAGTCTTATGTAGATATATATTTTCATACTTTGCTCATTACTAGGCAATTTAATATTCAAATGGGGATCCCATGAAAATTTCTGGAACTCTCTCCCTGTGCTCTGTCTCCTCACTATATCCTGCTCTCATCTCCTTCTCCTTAAGCCTGGGATTCTGCTGGGTTCACCTCAGTTCTTCCTCTGTGCCATAGCCTGGAAACAAAAGGAAACTGGGGAGATCACAGATGGTTCTTTTGTTTCCTAATTCAGAGTTCTCTGTTCTTTCATTACTTGTCAAATTTTGTTTTTATATTTAAATTATTTGTTTCATATATTTCTGGGACCAAAGTAGTGTTTGGCAGGGGCTTAAAATATTGTTAAGAAAATAAAATGAATGACTATATTACATATCGATATAAAAATGCACTACTACAAGGTCAAGGTATTCATTTACTCATAGGCAGTACATTTGATTTTTCACATTTTATAAATTTTGAGCAAGATTTTTTTCACAGGCAGCAATTATAAGTTGCAAATATTGTTACATGATTTTTGAATAGGTAATTTTTCCTTGGGATTGTCTTTTGAATCCCTTTATAGATGGCATGAATTTTCCCCAAGTGTATATATGGGTTCTAAGATGATGTCATTATCCATGATATCATTGGAAAGGCAATCTAGTCTATAGTTGCCAAAGGATTCAAGTCAGCTTTAAGTTTCATTGTTATTTATTTGTAAAATTAATTTTAAGAGACATTTTGTTTAGTAGGGGTGTATTGTAAATGACACAATTTTTTGTAGTTAGAGGTAACAGAATTCAAATCCCAACTCTACAAATTGCAGACAGATTTTAGAGAAATTCCTAACCTCTCTGTAATTAAATTTTTTTATCTGTAAATTTCAACTAATAGTAACTCCTCCTTCTCAAAGAGTTTTTAAGACTGAGTGAAAGAATCAGACACACAGTAGGTGTTTAAAGACTGGTAGAATTTTATATATTTATTATTCTGAACAAAGGGTTTATGATTATAAATGTTCTATTGGTTCACTTTTATAGACTTGAACTTCAGTGCAATTGATTGGATTTTTCTTCTGGTTCTTGATTTTTCATTTCAGTTGAGTTCTTTGTAAACTATCTGAAAATGTTAAAGTAAAATAAAATGTAGGATAATTCCTACTTTAGCCCACTAATTTTAATCTCTTTTGTGTACAAACAATAAAGTAAACATTACTGTTCTTTCCTGCGTTACTATCATGAATTTTGCTGAAGTTCTCTTTTGAGTAAAAATATAACATCAAAGTATGTTAGATCAAAATATTCTGATTCTACTGTCATTGCACTGCTGACGTTTAACTTAAAGAAAAGTGATGAATTTTAATAAATGCTGCTTTTGTGATTTCATAGTGACCATCCTTTAAAAGAGAGTTGAATAATAAGCATATTTAGGTATTATTTACTGCTTTATTACATTTATATATACAAAATTAGAAGTCTGAATTTTCAGTAAATTTCACAGAATGACCTGGTAAAGTAGTCAACTAGGAAAGCCACATTTTAATATTTTTGACATTATATGATTTAAATGTGAAGTTAAGCTTTTCATTTAAAAAAAATATAGATAGATTTTATAGGTATCACAGATAACATAAATACAGAACAGGCAAGAGAGACAGAACTGCCAGCTGAGAGAAAAACATTACTAACTGGTTGAATTTGAACTATCTGCATAATTATCATAAATACAAATTATGGTATAATACTCCAAATATTTTCTATAGTTTCATGGCTATGCAAAGTGAGACAATCAATGAATACCCAAAAAGCCTGATGTTTGAAGGTATCAATTAACATTTTACTGAAATAATTAAAATATTTACTATAGTTGCTGCTGCTGCTGCTGCTGCTAAGTCGCTTTAGTTGTGTCGGATTCTGTGCAACCCCATAGACGGCAGCCCACCAGGCTCCCCCGCCCCTGGGATTCTCCAGGCAAGAACACTGGAGTGGGTTGCCATTTCCTTCTCCAATGCGTGAAAGTGAAAAGTCAAAGTGAAGTCACTCAGTCGTTTCCGACTCTTAGCGACCCCATAGACTGCAGCCTATCAGGCTCCTCTGTCCATGGGATTTTCCAGGCAAGAGTACTATAGTATTCCATATTAATTAAAAAAGCACAACTTCCAATTTATAATATTTATTCCAATGGAAATATAGTCATTAATTTAAAGAAATCTAGTATGGTTAAGATAAGAAAATATCAGAGAAGCAAATATATTAACTTCACAATCCATCAAACAGAAAACATTTACATGTATTAAAACATCTCATCAGTAAAGTATCTGCCTGCAATGCAGGAAACTGTGGTTCAATCTATGCCTGGTTCAGGAAGATTCTCTAGAGAAGGAAAGTGCAACCCCCTCCAACATTATTGCCTGGGAAATCCCATGGACAGAGGAGCCTGGCAAGCTATAGTCCATGGGATCACAAAAGAGTCAGACATGACTGAAGTGACTGAGCACACAAGATATACACATGTAATCCTATGTAACATATATATAATTATGTAATATATACAATATCCCATATACTATACAATATGAAAATCATCACTTTCCTATATGGACCATATCTAGTTGAAATTAATAGAAAATGTTCCAGTCCATACAAGCTGATAATAGTACTAAAAAACAATTCTATATCAATAATCAAGGAATTTTCTATTAGATATAATGCAGATGGGTCTGTATTCAAGGACATTCCATGTGGCTCATACTTCTATTTTCAAGAAAGCTGCACAGCATTCCATGGAATAATTATAGTAGAAATCAACAAAACCCACTAACAACCTATACCTAGGATGAGGGTTCAAGGTGAGGGTGTACTTCTGACAAAGACTCTTCATAGATTTAGGAAAATTTACTTACATTATTTTGCCTGGTCATAACTTTTCCCTAATTGTATGTTGGACTGTTTACATTTTCCTTTATAATGTTTTAAAAATTCATTATATTTTTCATATAGATTGCAAATATTTTACAATTTATCTTTTTAATTTGAATATGAATGCAGTATACTGGTTTTTCTAAACCTTTTTCTCAGTTTTTACAATGAACACATTTCTTTGTGCATTTTTAAAAATAAAGTAAAATAAATCTGAAAGGAAATAAAATCTACTTTAGCCAAATGATTCACCATGTGGAAACCATCAACGGCTCCCAACCACAGAATTAAACTGGAGCTTTGGATTTCCCTGGTGGTCCAGTGGCTAAGACTTCATCCTCCCAAAGCAGGGGGCCTGGGTTCAATCCCTAGTCAGGGAACTAGACCCCACATGCTGCAATTCATAGCAGGTCATGAAAGAACCTGTACATCTGGCTGCCTCATCAGCCGTATCTCCAACAGCTCAAACCAACACTGCAGCTGCACTGCTGATCCCTCTCTGCTAGGGGTCCTCTCCATACCTTTGCTAACTCCACCCCATTTACCTGGCATAACTGGCCCTTCCTCCCACATCGCTTACATCTCACCTCCTTATACCCATTTTAACATACTGGCCTGATTTCTGCCTCCTTGGAAAACTTACAGAGATTTTTATTCATGCACTTCACTTGGCAGTTAATTCCAGATTACTTTTGGTCATTTCTTTGTTTGATCTTTGAATTATATACTTAACTCATTAATATTCACTACTTACCTCATAATACACTGTAATTCTATCACTTTACTCCATCTTTAATACTTTAGTACTTTGTATCAGTTTGGAATCTGAAGTATTTTTAAAAGACTTTTAAGATTTATTTTAATTATTTGCATCGCAACTGCAGTTTGGTAGTGGCCATGATCTGATTGATACAAATTCTTTGATTTTTAGTGAGATTTTTTTATAGCCTGATAAGTGGTTAATTTTTACCTATATTGCTTGTGATCTTGACTTTATTTTCCTTTGTTCAGTGAAGACTATTTTTATTTCTTCTTTGAGTACTTTAAAAATGTTAAGGTGAACTCCAACATATAAATACCTTTGAAGCCATCATTCTCACCTGACAAAAAAGAAAATAAAGCTAAATGAAAGGAAAAATCAATGACTTTTATTGTTGTATCAGAGACCAGAGATTGCAAGGCCAACCACTACCCCCAAATCTGGAGAGGTGGATGAATATGGAGAGTCACAGCTTCAGTCTGCTTCTCTGGAGCAGCTTTTGCTGGAGCATAAACTGAGAAAAAAGGTGAATATAGTCACTTGGATGAACTTCTGGAGAATGAGGATGGGCTAGTTTAAAAAAAACCCTGGTGATGAAAATTTAATGGGCCCCCATACTTCTGTCAGAGAAGGCAATGGCAACCCACTCCAGTACTCTTGCCTGGAAAATCCCATGGACGGAGGAGCCTGGCAGGCTGCAGTCCATGGGGTCGCTAGGAGTCGGACACGACTGAGCGACTTCACTTTCACTTTTCACTTTCATGCATTGGAGAAGGAAATGGCAACCCACTCCAGTGTTCTTGCCTGGAGAATCCCAGGGACGGGGGAGCCTGGTGGGCTGCCGTCTATGGGGTCGCACAGAGTCGGACACGACTGAAGCAACTTAGCAGCAGCAGCAGCAGCAGCAGCATACTTCTGTGGTTTTGCCTCATGGAACCACACCAGGTTCTCATGGAGAAGAGACAAGAGAGAAAGATCACTCCACAGAGAAAGCAGCACTTCTGAAAGTAGCAGAGAGATCATGGATATTTTCCCTGTTCTCTTCTGTGCTTCCAAGCCAGGAGTTTATAGGTCAGGACTCTGACTGAATCAGGCATTTCAGGTTATCTTCAGGTAATAATCTGAGCATTGCCTACCTGATGTAACTGTTAGCTACAATGGTAAGCATTGTTGTTGTTCACTCACTCAGTCCTGTCTGACTCTTTGCCAACCCATGGACTGCAATAGGCCAGGCTTTCCTGTCCTTCACTGTCTCTTGGAGTTTGCTCAAACTCACATCCATGGAGTTGGTGATGCCAGCCAAGCATCTCATCCTCTGTCGCCCCCTTCTCCACCCACCTTAAATCATTCCCAGCATCAAAGTCTTTCCCAATGAGTCAGGTCTTCTCATCAGGTGGCCAAATTATTGGAATTTCAGCTTCATCATCAGTCCTTCCAATGAATATTCAGGGTTGATTTCCTTTAGGATTCGCAATATATAAATATATCAAACTAACACATTGTACATCTTAAGTGTATATAATGTTATATGTCAACTATATCTGAATTTAATAAAGAAGAAAGTTCCCTAGTTATAAGAAATGCAGAGAAAACCTCAATCTCTAAAACATTTAGAAAAACTATTTGAGCAATCATTACAGAATGAATTACTAACCATTTCAATCGACCAAAATCAGTGCAATGCATATGCTTCAAATTCAAATACACTCTAGTGTCCTTCAGCTGTCCGAAAATGGCCACTCCAAATGACTCTTTGTGTATAATTCCAGTTTTATTATCTAGACATATTAAAGAGTTTACAGATGTACATAGTGAAGGTTCAGCCTCAGGCTGCAGTGACTTATTGCTGTGTCATGGCTCATATCCTTTCTTTAATACTGTGTTTCCTAGAGATACAACCAATCAAGTCACAAGCTGTATGTCACTGTTGTCACTGTTCAAGGGACTCAGAATCCAGGGGTCAGATTTGCTCTTCAAGGACTTTCTACTACAAGTAGAGACTCATGCCATTATCAATCACTTCTCTTTTTATAGGTTTTTTTTCCTATCATAAGTGTATAATATAATTAACATAATTTTTCTAAATCACAGGTTTATTATTCACTTCACCCTCATTCAATAGAAATTAAAAGTTCATGAGAGAGAAACTTCAGAGCTTAGATATTGAAAAAACTAAAAAACATTGTTTTTAATTTGAAATTTTTTAAAATTTCAAATTACAGACTAATAAATTTTTTTAAATCTAATTATTGCTCTCCCTCTCAAAGTCCAGCATTCAGAGGCTGATTGTCTTTTGCTGAGAAAACTGCATTGTAATAACTTACTCCCTCTTTCTCTCTCTTTCTCACATACACCCCTTTATCAACTGTTTCCAAACTTTGCAAATCTTTCCCATTCAAGTAGATTTTGACATACAGATGCTAGAGCAAGTATAAAGTCATTTTCTCACCATTGGAAAAAGTTGATTATTCGAGGTATTTTAAAGCGATTTTGGTTGAACAATAATTTTAAATGTTTTTCAAACTGAAAACTGTAGGCTCAGGTTATACTTCATATATAAATCCTTTGAAATAAATTTCCCCAAAATTGAAAGAGCCAGACCCAATACTGGTGACTTGGCAATCATCAAAGAGAAACTAAATAACACTAATGTTTGCTGTTGTTGTTCAGGCGCTCAGTCGTGTCTGACTTTTTACAAGACCATGGACTGCAGCACGCCAGACTTCTCTGTCTTGCACCATCTCCTGAAGCTTGCTCAAACTCATGTCCATTGAGTCAGTGATGCCATTCAACCATCTCAACCTCTGTCATTCCCTTCTCCTCCTACCTTCTATCTTTCACAGCATCAGGGTCTTTTCCAGTGAGTCAGTTCTCATCAGGTGGCCAAAATATTGGAGCTCCAGCATTAGCCTTTCCAGTGAAAATTTAGGATTGACTGGTATGATCCCCTTGCTATGCAAGGGACTCTCAAGAGTCTTCTCCAACACCACAGTTTGAAAGCATCATTTCTTCAGCGCTCAGCCTTTTTTTATTGTCCAGGTTTCACATCTGTACATGACTAATGGAAAAACTATAGCTTCGACTAGATGGACCTTTGTTGGCAAAGTAATGTCTCTGCTTTTGAATATGCTGTCTGGTTTGTCATAGTTTTTCTTCCAAGGAGTAAGTGTCTTTTAATTTCATGGCTGAAGTCACCATCTACAGTGACTTTGGAGTCTAAGAAAATAAAGTCTGTCACTGTTTCCATTGTTTCTATTTGCCATGAAGTGATGGGACCAGATGCCATGATCTTTGTTTTTTGAATACTGAGTTTTAAGCCAGCTTTTCACTCTCTTCTTTCACCTTCATCAAGAGGCTCTTTAGTTCTTTACTTTCTGCCATAAAGATGGTGTCATCTGCATATCTGAGGTTATTGATATTTCTCCTGGCAATCTTGATTCCAGCTTGTGCTTCATCCAGCCCAGCATTTCTCATGGTGTACTCTGCATATAAATTAAATAAGCAGGGTGACAATATACAGCCTTGACATACATTTCCAATTTTGAACCAGTGTCTGGTTCTAACTGTTGCTTCTCGACCTACATACAGGTTTCTCAGGAGGCAGGTAAAGTGGTCTGGTATTCCCATTTATTTAAGAATTTTCTACACTTTGTTGTGATCCACACAGTCAAGGGCTTTAGCATAGTCAATGAAGCAGAAATATATATATTACACTAATATTACGCAGAGTCAATTTTCAAGTTGCTTTCATTCCAAGAAGATGGGGGATGTGTTTGTCTAGGTAAGATACACAGGTCACCTCATGTCACACTTCTTCCCCTACAGCAGATATACTATCAATTATAGTACTTGGGAACTTCCCTGGTGACCCAGTGGTTAGGACTTCACCTTTCAATGCAGGGGGTGCATGTTTCATCCCTGGTCAGGAAGCTAAGATTCCACATGTCTCATGGCCATAAAACCAAAACATAAAACAGAAGCAATATAGTAACAAATTTAATAAAGTCTTTTAAAATGGTCCACGTCAAAATAATCTAATTATGGCACTTGCTTTCAATTAGTTTAGGTACTCCCTCAGATTCCCTTTCAACATTTTGTGAGAAAAAAAAATAACTTATTTGTCATCACTATTTATGCTATAGTTTTTATGAAACTACAGTTTCAGGGAAGGGGTCTAAGCAGGAGGTAATAATGTCTGACATTAACTAGAAATACTGAAATAATGACCATTTTTGTCTTACGTACGTATTTCATGAGAATATTATTGTTTTGATCATTAAATCAAGGAAAGACTAATAACAAAAATGTTGAAATAAAATGCAACTACTTAATAAGTACCCAGTATGTTCCACATACTGTAGTTAAGTTCTTTACTATATTTACCTGGTTTAATCCTCACAATAATTCTATGGGACCAGAACTGTTATATCTACTCTTATAGAGGAGGAAACCAAGACATGAAATGACATGTTCAAGATTATTAAAAAATGTGCTGATAGTATTTCATAGCAAGTGGCTCTGACTCCAAAGGCTATTTTCTTAACAGTTACACTAAACTCCCTCTCAAAAAGTCCAGGGTGCAGAAGCTGACTGTCCTTTGCTGAGAAAGGTGTTTTGCAATGACCTCATTGTGTAGCACTTGAAAGGAGTGCTTTCTCATTAATTAAGGAAAATTCCCTTTTGGCAAGAGCAGTCCCCATTGTAATGAAAGCACAGTACTCTTCTCCAATTTAATCAGGATGCTTTCAGTTCTAATGGCTCAAAGGAGGCAGCTCTGAGTCATTGCTTATTGCCACACTCAGTCATTGGAACAATTCTCAAACATAGAGGGCCACATTCTTCACTCAGGTGCCAGAGCGAAAACCGTACTTCCTTTCCACTCAACCTGAGTTGATCTGATTATTAATCAGTAACTGCAGACTGAACAACAGGGGTTATAGCTTGGGTCTATCAAAGAGGTTAACAGTGGTTATTTTTATCTACATCTTATTTTTATCACTTCCAAAGCCTAATGGAAATTATCCAAATATTCACACTAAGGCTTTACAGATTAATGAACACATCAGGTGGCCCTTATTTTGATAAAGACAATATCAAATCAGTGTGGTTATTATAAAATGTAACTCCAAAGCTGCATGTATTTCTCTCAAACAAATTTGGAGCATAGGTACATTCTGACAGCACTCAAACCCCTGCTCATGAATGTTTCCATCCCACCTGATATTATCACTTTTCATCTGTGCTATAGATGTCAACAGGAAATGAACCATAAACTCTTAGAATAATGGCTTTCATGGAAGGCCAATTTATTAATGTGTTGTAGTGACTACATCTGAATTACACAGTGAAACCCAGAATGCTGGACTCCTGATCTCCTAATCTGAAAGTCAACATTTAAAAACAATTTTTTTTTTAAATTTTATACTGGAGTATAGTTGATTAGAGTGTCCCCGGTGGCTCAGATGGTAAAGAAGCTGCCTGCAATGTGGGAGACCTGGATTCCATTCTTGTGTTGGGAAGATCTCCTAGAGAAGGGAATGGCAACCCACTCCAATATTCTTGAGAATCCCAGGGACAGAGAAGCCTGGAGGGCTACAGTCCATGGGGTTGCAAAGAGTCAGACACAACCAAGTGACTAACACTTTTTCATTTTTCATAGTTGATTAACAATGTGTGCCAGTTTCAAGTATATAGCAAAGTGATTCAGTTATACATGTATTGGGTTGGCAAAAATGTTTGTTTTGGTTTTTCTGTATCTTATGAAAAAACCCAAAGGGGCTTTTTGGCTAACTCAATACATGTATCAATTCTTTTTCAAATTCTTTTCCCATTTAGGTTTGTTACATAATATAGATCAGAGTTCCTTGTGTATACAGTAGGTCCTTATTGGTTATTCATTCGAAATATACCAGTGTGTACATTTACACACTGAAAGTCAACATTTAGATTTAAATGGTACTGCCTGCTTCTTTGGAGAAGGCAATGGCAACCCACTCCAGTACTCTTGCCTGGAAAATCCCATGGACAGAGGAGCCTGGTAGGCTGCAGTCCATGGAGTCACTAAGAGTCGGACACGACTGAGCGACTTCACTTTCTCTTTTCACTTTCATGCATTGGAGAAGGAAATGGCAACCCACTCCAGTGTTCTTGCCTGGAGAATCCCAGGGACGGGGGAGCCTGGTGGGCTGCTGTCCATGGGTTTGCACAGAGTCGAACACAACTGAAGCAACTTAGCAGCAGCAGCAGCAGCAGCATGCTTCTTCCCCTGTTACCATTTCTGGGACAGAATGTCCCAGCATTTAATGAGCATATATTATGTGGAAGGAGCTATGTGATGCATTATAGTTATTCTCTCAGGCTCCCTAAAACAACCCAATAAAGTAGGTGTTATTATTATCTTGGAATGAGGAAAATAAATAACTGAGACACAGGTTCACATTGTCAATAAATGGCTCAGCTGGGATTCACATCAGTCTATAAATAATATGCTGCCTTGAACGTCAGAGACAGTACAGGGCCTATTTGATGGTTTGAGAAGTGCTTTCCCTTTCACTTACTTGATTCCCTGTACAGCGCTAGTTAAGACATTATTAATGCCTGCTGCTGCTGCTGCTAAGTCATTTCAGTCGTGTCCGACTCTGCGACTCCATAGACAGCAGCCAACCAGGCTCCCCCATCCCTGGGATTCTCCAGGTAAGAACACTGGAGCGGGTTGCCATTTCCTTCTCCAATGCATGAACGTGAAAAGTGAAAGTGAAGTCGCTCAGTCATGTCCGACCCTCAGGGACCCCATGGACTGTAGCCTTCCAGGCTCCTCCGTCCATGGGATTTTCCAGGCAGGAGTACTGGAGTGGGGCGCCATTGCCTTCTCCTTATTAATGCCTAGCATCTTCATTTTGCCAGCTCACACAATCTGTCTCTTGAATTTGGTCTGTGACTCTCCATACAAGAACCATTTCACTTTGCTTCAAATAAGGAACATTGTATCTTACTCTAATAAAGCCCCAATCATTTGTACACAAAATTCACAAAAGCCCTGAACATTATCTGGGATTCACATCTTTCAACAGAGTTTTGACTACAAAGGATCAGAACAAGTTAAAGTTTCTAGGCAGGAAGAAATAAGAAGAGCAAGTTTCTCTCCTACCAGATACTGTAAAACGCTGAATTAAGTGGTTTTACATCTTTCTGGATGACTTTCAGTCAACCACATGAGTTTTTAGCTGAATGCTCTTAGCTGTTCCATCATTCCTCTTGATAGTATGGTACAGGGAATAAAGTTTGAGATCAGAAAGACATAGGTCTGAATTCTAACTCTATTACTTAAAAGCTATGTGAGCCAAGGAAATGATAACTCCCTGGACTGAGAAGAAACTGTATCCTTACAAAAGAATAAAAAAGAAATTTTGAAAAACTACCAAAATGTGATATGATAAAAGATAAATCAGTAACTGTAGATTTTTTTTCTAACTGTAGATTTTTTTCTAACATACTTTTAGCAATGTTCAGTAGGTGTACTCACACACCCAGCATTTTCCTTCATACATTTTTCTCTCTTCTCTCATTCCTCATTTTCTCTCACTAACTACTATTAGACTTACTTGTGCCATCTGTTCCTAATTCTCTTTTATGGAAATCTTTAGCATCTACCTTGAGACCATGATCTCAGATGTTATCTCTGAAAAACCCATAACAGATAAAATTAGTTAATTATATTTATTAAAACAAATAATATTTTCCAAGTTATGGCAAAAAAAAAAAAAAACCCACAAAGTGAGCACCAAAACACAATCAAGAAAATTCTTACAAACACTACAACTGGACAACTTACTTCTAAATTACAACTTGAGCAAAATCTAGAAGTCGTATACCCTTTAGATTCATATATATATGAATAAATATATAAATATAAATCAATATATAAATATATGGAATAGGAAATGACAACCCACTCCAGTATTCTTGACTGAGAAATTCCATGGACAAAGGAGCCTGGCAGGCTACAGTCCATGGGGTCACAAAAAGTTAGAGGCAACTGAGTGATGCATGTAAATATAAATATTCATAAATATATACATATTTTATATATAAATAAACCATATAGGTATATAATGGTTGCTTAAAACCCAAATTGAAAACCCAATCTCAGTTTTATGAAATGCTAAGGACATCTGTACTGAATGAACCTTTTATTCATTCTAACCCTTGTGGAAATTATCCCCAGTGTGCAACAGAGAATCTTACAAAATTAAGATTTCCCATAAACAGAGTGGGAATCAGGAAGGCAACAAATCAGTTGGACAGGATCTTCTTATGATGTTGAACAACAATATAATATGTATCAGAATTTATAAAAGTAACTTAACCGTTATACTCCAGGGTTCTTCCTGCTTGGGGAAATTAATTTAGGATAAAACCTTATAAATAATGATAGTAAATTTTGTTTCTGTGATGACATAATATGGAAAAGAAACCTAGTTTCATTATTTTACCCGTAATCCCACCTTCCCATTCTACCATGGTAAAGTGTCTTTAACATTTATCTCAGGAAAATTCTTATTTTTCTATGCTTTTTGTTTATGTTTTAATTGTGAAATCCATGAATATTTTCCTAAGAATATTGTGCATTAGTATGACTACATGGAATGACCAATGAAAAACTTCTGGCATAATTGTCAATATATAATGTTTCACATGGACAATGGTTCCCATTTCATTTAGCTGTAGTAAATGTTATATGGCTTCTTCAAATAAAAATGCTTAAATTATCTTGTATCCAACATCCACATATGAATGTGAGAGTTGGACTATAAATCGAGCTGAGTGCTGAAGAATTGATGCTTTTGAACTGTAGTGCTGCAGAAGACTCTTGAGAGTCCTTTTGTACTGCAAGGAGATCCAACCAGTCCATCCTAACAGAAATCAGCCCTGAATATTCATTGGAAGGACTGATGCTGAAGCTGAATCTCTAATATTTTGGCCACCTCATGTGAAGAGCTGACTCACTGGAAAATACCCTGATGCTGGGAGGGATTGGGGGCAGGAGGAGAAGGGGACGACAGAGGATGAAATGGTTGGGTGGCATCACCAACTTAATGGACATGAGTTTGAGTAAACTCTGGTGATGGACAGGGAGGCCTGGTGTGCTGCAGTCCAAGGGGTCACAAAGAGTTGGACATGACTGAACTGAACTGAGTATCCATGCAAAATTTTTCAATATTAGTATTTTTGTTTTAAACAGGTAAAATAACTCTATTTGTAAAGGCAAAACCAGAAAAGCTTTATTTTTTAGACTCAAAATACTTTTATGGACACATCAAAATGTTATGGACCTCGTTAAAAAGTAATGGAAAGAGATCAACTGGCAGGATTAGGGGACATTTGTGACCAACTCGTAAGTACCTTGTCATGTTCAGTTCAGTTCAGTCACTCAGTCGTGTCTGACCTTGTCACGAGCAGTTGTCTTTTGTATGCTGAGTTCCCACATCTAGAGTTAGGATCAAATTTTGATGTGCAAAACATTTTCTACCTTTGTCAAAAGTAGTCACTCCATTTTTCTCATCAGAGAACATACCAATCAGATTCTCAGTTCATATGTTATAAAAATATATTATGGACTTACTCTTTGAATGCAAACATGGTCTTATCTTTGGTCTCAATAGTTTCATCACATTTTATTTTCATGAGGATCTTAATTGGTAAGTTCTTATATTTCATTGTCATGATAATATGACAGGAATATACTAAAAAGTTTAAGGCTTTTCTTGCCAGCTTTTAAATGCATTTTTAACCCTGATTATATTGGTTTGATATTGCTGCCACCACAAACTGTTAAAAACTCAGTAGTTTATACCAATAGAAAGTTTTGATTTTATAGGTCTGAGGGTCAAAATAATGATACAGGTCTCCCTGGGGTAAGATTAAGATGGCAGCAGAGCCATTTCCTGTGCAGAGGCTCTAGGGTAGAATCTGACCTACTGCTCATGCAGGATATTGGCACAATTCAGTTTCTGAGGGTTGCAGAACTGAAATCCCCATTTTCTTGTTGGCTGTTAGCTGAAGTCCATATCCAGACTTTAAAAGTTTTCTATTCTACATACCTTGACTGGTGGCCCCTTCCTCTGTCTTCAAAGCTAGAACAGCTGAGTTTTTTTCATGCTTCAAATCTCACCTGCCTTTGCCTCCATCTTTCAATTTTAAGGGCAAATGTAATTGCATTGGGTCCCTCCAAATGACCGAAAAGAACTCTCAGCTTTAAAGTTTGTAAACTTAATTCCCTCTGCGTAGTATCTTTTGACTCATAATGTAACATAGTCACAGGTTCCTGAACTATAGAATTGACTGTCTTTGGGGAACCCATTTATTCTACCTACTACACTGATTAAATATTTTCCAGATTCTCTAGACAGAAAGAATTTGTTATCTAAATACTAGAGACAGTTTCATCCATAAAAGCTAAGCAAAACAATGTATTTTGAGAATCTAAGAGAAATGAATTGTGGATTTTGTCAAGTTTTAAACTCTACATTTAGGGCTCTGAGTTGACCAACGTTTTAAAACTCAGTTAAGCAATGTGCTAATTTTTTTTTCACTTACCAAAAGCTTATGCACTCAATGTAATCAGAGATAAGACTGTCTAATCCATCTAATAGCTATTTCAAGGGGTGGTTCATATCAAAGAAACAATATATATCGAGTACTGTCCTAAGTACTTTTTATTTAATTCACACTGCCACTATTTCCCCCAGAGAAAGCAATGGCACCCCACTCCAGTACTCTTGCCTGGAAGGTCCCATGGGCAGAGGAGCCTGGTGGGCTGCAGTCCATGGGGTCCCTAGGAGTTGGACACGACTGAGCGACTTCACTTTCACTTTTCACTTTCATGCATTGAAGGAAATGGCAACCCACTCCAGTGTTCTTGCCTGGAGAATCCCAGGGACGGGGGAGCCTGGTGGGCTGCCGTCTATGGGGTCGCACAGAGTCGGACACGACTGAAGCGACTTAGCAGCAGCAGCCACTATTTCCCACTCCAGTACTCTTGCCTGGAAAATCCCATGGATGGAGGAGCCTGGTAGGCTGCAGTCCATGGGGTCGCTAAGAGTTGGACATGACTGAGTGACTTCACTTTCACTTTTCACTTTCATGCATTGGAGAAGGAAATGGCAACCCACTCCAGTGTTCTTGCCTGGAGAATCCCAGAGACAGGGGAGCCTGGTGGGCTGCCGTTTATGGGGTTGCACAGAGTCGGACACGACTGAAGTGATTTAGCAGCAGCAGCCACTATTTTTGATACCATTTAATAGATAAGGAAAATGAAGGGCAGAAAATTTATGTACCCATTAATAAGCTGAACTGATATTTAAATACAGGGAGACTGCTTTCAGATCAACTATGGCCAACAGAATTATGGTTCAGTGCTCATGGAAATGTCCTATAGGTAACTAGTATCCGCATGTGGCATCTGAATACTGTAATGTGGCTAGTGTGACTGAGGAACCAAGTGTTTAATTGTGTTTCCAAGTGCAAGAGTTAGGCGCTCAGTCGTGTCTGACTCTTTCCAACCCCATGGACTATGTAGCCCCCCAGGCTCCTCTGTCCATGGGATTTTCCAGGCAAGAATACTGGAGTGGATTGCTATTCCCTTCTCCATTAATTGTGTTTAATATAATAATTCTAATTTAGAGTCTAATGAGGCTACTGGCTACCACATTGGTTCTAACTCTAGGGTCTAACCTCTTGATGACCTCAGAACAGTGTCAAGAAAGTTCTTTCTTACTACTTGATTCGTCTTTCATAAATATACGCACTGTGATTCATGTCATGCTTTCTATTTCTGAGTTTAGAAACAAAATAATTCTAGCATTGTAAACAGCTTAATTTAACAGTTTATCTCTTATAATGATTTGTGGAAACAAAACAGAAAAGAAATCTGCCTGACAGACCATTTTATCTGTCTCTCACTTCTGTTTAGGTGAGACAAATCACTTCTGGCTAATATACACAGTGCTTTGTAATGCAACACCATGATGGAAATCAGCATTTGGTTTTCTCTGCAAATGTAAATTGACTTCTTCTTGCTTTATTGCCGCAATTTTCGAATATCAAAGTAAAGAAAACAGTATATTGAAACACTGCATCTCCATTACCCAGCTTTAAAAATGATCAGTTCATGGATACCTTTATGTCTTTTCTCCTACTCATGAGATAAAGCATATGATGTGTTTCCAGTGATTAAAATTATTATCCTAATTGATGCTCAAATTATCAGTCATGGATAGTGGGAGACTATTCAATTAGCTGAGGAATCCTTTTATTATCTGTATTTCATTCTCCTAGCTGCATATTGAGGTTCATGTGTTTCATCTATCTGAATTTTAGAGATTTTTAATGTAAATTAATTTTATAATAATATTAAAATTTCACAGGGTTGTAAAACAAAATATAAAAAAGAAGGTACATTAAAAACAACCTATATCCCTGTTCCATTTATTTCCGCTTGGGGTAATGATCTTTTATTGCAAGGTTTATCTTTCCATTAAAAATATATAACAAATATATTACACTCTTGTATAAAAATATAGTTTAGCATACACATATTTCTCCTCCCTGTTTTACTTAATAATATTTCCTGGCAAGCATTCTGTAGACTGGATTTAGAGAAGCTGGATTTAGAAAAGGCAGAGGAACCAGAGATCAAATTGCCAATATCCGGTGGATCATTGAAAAAGCAAGAGAGTTGCAGAAAAATATCTATTTCTGCTTTACTGACTATGCCAAAGCTTTTGACTGTGTGGACGACATCAAACTCTGGAAAATTCTTAAAGAGGTCAGAATACCAGACCACCTGACCTGCCTCTTGAGAAATCTGCATGCAGGTCAGGAAGCAACAGTTAGAACAGGAGATGGAACAACAGACTGGTTCCAAATAGGGAAAGGAGTACGTCAAGGCTGTATATTGTCACCCTGCTTATTTAACTTCTATGCAGGGTACATCATGTGAAATGCTGGGCTGGATGAAACACAAACTAGAATCACGATTGCTGGGAGAAATACCAATAATGTCAGATATGCACATGACACCACCCTTATGGCAGAAAGCCAAGAACAAATAAAGAACCTCTTGATGAAAGTGAAAGAGGAGAGTGAAAAAGTTTGCTTAAAACTCAACATTCAGAAAACTAAGATCATGTCATCTGGCCCCATCACTTCATGGCAAATAGATGGGGAAACAGTGGAAACAGTGACAGACTTTATTTTGGGGGGCTCCAAAATCACTGCAGATGGTGACTGTAGCCATGAAATTAAGAGATGCTTGCTCCTTGGAAGAAAAGTTATGACCAACCTAGACAGCATATTAAAAAGCAGAGACATTACTTTTTCAACAAAGGTCCGTCTAGTCAAAGCTATGGTTTTTCCAGTAGTCACGTATGGATGTGAGAGTGGGATTATAAAGAAAGCTGAGCGCCAAGGAATTGATGCTTTCAAACTGTGGTGTTGGAGAAGACTCTTGAGAGTCCCTTGGACTGCAAGGAGATCAAACCAATCCATCCTAAAGGAAATCAGTCCTGGGTATTCATTGGAAGGACTGATGTTGAAGCTGAAACTCCAATACTTTGGCCACTTGATGCAAATAACTGACTCATTTGAAAAGACCCTGATGCTGGGAAAGATTGAAGGCAGGAGGAGAAGTGGACAACAGAGGATGAGATGGTTGGATGGCATCACTGACTCGATGGACATGAGATTGAGCAAGCTCCAGGAGATAGTGAAGAATAGGGAAGCCTGTGTGCTGCAGTCCATGGGGTCACAAAGAGTCAGACAAAACTGAACGACTGAATAACAATTCAGATATAAAGAAGCAATTTCTATCATTGTCTCTACCTCTCTCAAATTATCACTAAAAGGAGAGAATGTCAGCTTTTCCTGTGGGATTCTAAATCCTGACTGAGCCATGTTTGCTTGAGGATAGGGTCGCTCTCCTTTAAAAGACCTCCCCGTGCAGAAGGCCTTCTGAATCTTTTCTCTGGCACTCTTCTCTATTCACCATAGTAGGGCATTCAGCACATTCGGCATATAGTGTTGGTTTTTTATTTGATATCTTTATCTTTCTCTCTGTACCATTCATCTATTACTGGTTCCTTCTATATACTGAAAAGCCAAGTTCATTACCACCGAGAAGGAAGCCTCTCTTCAGCTACTTGACAGCCAGTATATAGCCTTAGGGACAAATGTGACCTCTTTTACGATGTATTTTTCTGACTACATACCATCTTATGTTACCAGATGTCATGAATTGCTCTTTTATGTGAAGCCTTTGGGGCTAAACAGCTTGGGAAAAATGGATGCATCACATATTCTTATAAAACTTATAAGATTCGTCTGAATTGTACAGTTAGGGGCCCAAAGATTATCTAACAATATAGTACTACTTTACAGCTTAGAGCCACTGATCTTCACGTATTTATCTTACTCACAGATCTAAATAAGTTTACTTTTCATGCTTGGGTCAAATAAACATTTGCACAAAGACCAGAGATCAAAGGGAAATTTGATGCTTAACTATTTGAACAGTATCATTACGGCTTTTATTGTCTTCTGCAAAATGCCATGCAAATAATTTGTCTATTAGATACAGGAATATCTCTTTTCTGATTACTAAAGAACAAATGATTGATATCTATTATGTGATTCAGTGTCACAGCAAAATACGGCTGTCACCAGTAAATAGAAGAGACATAAGTTCATTTTATAGCAGAAGGCTGAAGTGTCTACTTGGCATTTGAGTTATAAATTAGCCTCCTTTTACTTCTAGCTGTATGACATATTCTTAAAATCATGTAATTTAGAAGAGAAATAAATCCTGGGGGATCAACTAATATTTTATACTGACTGACTGATAACTAACAAAAAAATATCCTCTAGGCTGGGAAAATTTGTGACTTCACCATTCCTATTGCCTTGAAATATCTGCATATTAAAATAAAATGTGATGTTTTTTATAATGGCATCCTAGAAAAACTGCATCAACATCAGTCATCAGGTATGTGTTATGGGTAACAAACTAAAACAAGGATCATGCTAAGAATCCCTGATCTGGATATTCACATTTTGCTTAGCTTATGCTTCCAGAAGGAGGAAGTCAAGAAAACAGAAGTAGCATTAACTACACTGTAATATATAGCCTTAAAAATTAGAGAAATTCCATAAAACCCAGTTTCTTCATCTATTAAATGAGGAAGTTAATACCTGCCTCAAAAGTTTGTAAATCAGATGAATTGATACATGCAGGAGTTTTTTCTTTTCTTTTCTTTTTTAATAAATGGGTGGTTTTTAGTTCTTAAAGATTCTTTTATGTGGGCCATTTTTAAAGTCTTTATTGAATTCATTGCAAAATGGCTTCTGTTTTATGTTCTGGGATTTTGGTCGGGAGGCATGTGAGATCTTAGCTCTCTGATCAGGGATCAAACCCGCACATCCTGTATTGGAAGGTGAAGTCTTAACCACTGGACCAACAGGAAAGTCTCAGGAGTTCTTTATAAACAATATTTTCTCTTTTTTTAGTATACATTTATTTATTTGGCTAGTTGCGGCACTTGGGATCTTCGATCTTCCTTGTGGCATACGGCATTTTAGTGGTAGCATGCAGACTCTGGGTTGTGGCATGCGGGGTGTAGTTCCCTGACCAGGGGGCAAACCTGGGCTGCTTGCACTGGGAGCTTGGAGTCAGTCACTGGACCACCAGGGAAGTCCCCATGCAGGAGTTCTCCTTAAGCAGTATTTTCAAAGGAGGAAAGTCTGGCAAATGCGGATTCCCACTAGTGATACAATGGTTTCTTCCAACTCCTGCAATCTAACATAGAAGGAAGCCAGAGACTTCAGGGCTGAATCCAGATGTTAAAATGCTTGTATCAGGAAATTTATTGTACTTCTGCTTTCCTACAAGTTGGCTTCACATTCTCAGGCTGGTTCCCCTCTCATGGTGACCCACAGAAGCTCTATTTTAATCAGTCTAACTTAGGTGGAAAGAAGCCTTTCACTTTCTTAAGAGTTTCAACCAAAGCCTCAAACTCTGATAGGCCACATCTGGGTCAAGTGCTCATATCATTAGAGTCTGGGTAAGCCAGACCTAACAGAAATAACTAAAGTGCGATTTTCAACATGCTATTATGCAAGGAAAAATACGGTGATAGTACCAAAAGAAGACTGAACGGGTGCTCAGCAGGCAAAAAACAGAGGTGGCCTATAACCTTGAATCAAGTCGAGCTATATTTTATCAAGTTTATGAAAACTGTATTGCTGAACCAGTTGTGCTAGTTAAAACAAAAATTATTTATATTCAGAGACACATTTATATATCATTATTATTCAATTAATCTACAAATATTAGTTGAACAATTATCATTTGCCTACTACTGACCTATGCTCTGGGAATACAGTAGCCCAAAGTAGGAGAGAACTACATATAATAACTAAATAAATAAATAAGAAAGCTATGTAGATAAGTAAAATTCAGTAGAGTAATAAAATATTAGGTGATAGTATTATTTCATAGGGAATATCTTTTCTGAAAATTTGATATTGAAGCTAAAATCTATCAAAAAGGAACCATCTAGCTCATTCCTGGAGAAGGCAATGGCACCCCACTCCAGTACTCTTGCCTGGAAAACCCCATGGACGGAGGAGCCTGGTAGGCTGCAGTCCATAGGGTCATGAAGAGTCAGACACAACTGAAGCGACTTAGCAGCAGCAGCAGTTCATTCCAGGCAAAACAGTAAGGAGCATTTGTTCATATGTCTTATTTAGCTATTCCATGACATTTATTAATAGTGACTGGCACCTTAAATAAAAAGAAACTTCTGGGTCTTATCTTTATAAACTAACTAAATTTTTATACAATTACTTATTTAAAGGGCTTCCATGTGGCTCAGATGGTAAGGAATCTGCCTGCAATGCAAGAGACCCAGGTTTGATCTCTGGGTCTGGAAGATCCCCTGGAGAAAGAAACGGCACCCACTCCAGTATTCTTGCCTGGTGAATTCCAAAATCTTTCTTATTTACCAAAAAACAAGCTCCCTATTGGCAAGAACTTTAGTCTACCTGTTCAATTGTATATCCCCATGACTAACCCTTGGTATATATACAGTAGATATTTGCAGAATGAAAGGCTGAATGCAAAATAATTGATAATATTGAAAACCTATGCATCTGACCTTTCACAAAACAAACAACTCAATTCTTTTATTCCAAAAGGAAAGAATAATCAATGTTTTAAAAGACTGGCAAAGATATCATTGCAACTACTTTAGAATTGATTACAGGATGAATTACCAGAACAATACTTAGGATGAAGAGAAGTAAGCATTACTGAGAGAATAGGAAAAGTATGTGTGTGTACGCACATGCGTTTGCATCCACAGGGAGTGTGTGTGTGTACAAATATGTGTTTGCACCCACAGGGAATTCCCAAGAGATATAAAGAACGATGAGAAAGAAAAGAACATCCCTGCAGCTGTACCTCTACATGGAAGATAAGAGAGAATGTTGAGATTTGTGACAAGTTATTCAAGATACGAGAACAATGTCTCATGCAGTCACATGGGTGGTGACCATGATGTCTTTTGGGCTGGGCCAAAGCTGTATGTTTCTGTATGTTGGTGAGGAAGACTGGCATAGCCACTGAATGCAGTGGAAAGTTTCTCCCAATCAACACCCTGCTGGGTGAAAAAGAAAATGGCCAAAGGAGCCACATTTTTAACAGAAAACTGTAGAACTCAGTCCAGCTCATGAAACAGGTGGGTGGTAAAAACACAGCAAACTGGAGAGTGCTGAACGGGAATCAAGGAGGCTGGGTTGCGTTGAGTAGCACACACAGTGGCTGAGATTTGGAGTCCGGTATCAAAGGTGCTTCTTCATTCATCTACTAGTATAACTGGTATAATAGCAACAAGTGACCTCTGTCTGATCACTGCCTTAGCTTACTATATCCATGCCTCGAAGACCCAGGGAGATAATGCATGTGAAGTCCTGGCATGGTACTCACCCATAGCAAGTGCAAAGTAGCTACAAGTTTTTATCTTTAATACTGGATAGAGTTACAGATGCATACTTAAACATTATTAGCACTGGCTTTATTCACCTTTGGACTGTGGTTGTTTCTGACTTATAAGTCTCATATGGCAGCACATAGCAGCATTTATGGTAGTTTTTATGGTAAAAGAATGAATTTTATAGCATTAGATCTATTCTGTTGTTTGCATTCACAGTGGTTTGTCTATCTGTGTCTATGTCCATACTCTGTTGCAATATCTGCAAACGGTTAGAACAAAGCTTTTAGTTCAACCTCAAAGCCATTTCCATAATAGCAGTTATACCAGTAGATGAATGAAGAAGCACCTTTGATACCGGACTTCAAATCTCAGCCACTGTGTGTGCTACTCAACTCAACCCAACCCAACTCGTATTTGTAGAGGACGGGCTCTATTAAAGATACATTATACATGTTGGATGTTTTACAACTTAGAGGAAATAAAACACAAAGCAAATAACTGTAGCTTGAATCAGTTCTCTCTCGTACAAATTCTTCAGCTGGGAGAACTTGGAAGGTAACTTAAGGACCCTGTGAAAGAACTAGGATTCTAATATCTCTCCACTATCTTTAACACTGGTGTCTTGTAATTTTAAAACTGCCCTTTTTCAAAATAGTTTGGGATGGACAGGTATACACTGCTATATTTAAAATGGATAACCAACAAGAACCTACTGTATAGCATATGGAATACTGCTCAATACTATGTGGCAGCCTGGATGGGAGGGGAGTTTGTGGGAGAATGGATACATGTATATGTATGACTAGGTCCCTTTGCTGTTCACCTGAATCTATCACAACATTGTTAATTGGCTATACCCCAATACAAAATAAACAGTTTGAAAAAGCTGCCCTTTTTCAAGGTAATCATTTTTTTCTACTTTTACATGACATGGTCTCTGAGAGCAAAATAGAGTATCATTTTTTTTTTTTTGTCCTAGGTACTTTGGTAAAGACAATTAATATCAGGAATTGTAAATAGCTCACACAACATGATAGCATATGATCAAATAACATCATTAGTATTTTTCTAACTCTGTCTTCAAATGTATTCTGTCAGATATTCTTTTCTCTTTTCTGGACAACTACTTGGAAAGAATTGTTAGCTTTCTAGTGACAGAAATCTCATAATTTTCAGATATTATAACTTGTACTTAGAATGATTAAAATAAGGTTATTTTTACTCTTTCCTTCAATTCAAAGCTTTTTTTGTCTCACAAACTCACACTTGACCAACAGTGAGATAGGAGGGTATGGTCATTCTTTCTCTTCCCTTTCTCTAACTTCTTTTTGTTTTACAACTCTTGCAATTCCAGGGCAGGGAGAGAGGGTTAAAGGGAAAGTCTGATTTTTTAGCAACATTTTCTTTAATTAGCAAGTCCTTTTTAAAAAAACTGGAGGTTAATTGCTTTACAATGCTGTGTTAGTTTCTGCTGTACAACATCTTGAATCAGCTGTATGTGTACACATATCCCCTCCCTCTTGAGCCTGCCTCCCCCATTCCACCCATCTAGGTCATCGCAGAGCACTGAGCTGAGCTCCTTGTGCTATACAGCAGTCTCCCAACTAGCTATTTTACACATGGTGGTATATACACATCAATGCCATTGAAAGGTCTGTCTTGCCTGTTAAATGCCCTCTGTCATGCCTTATAAGTCACTTCTGGAGCCTTCCTCTGGGACCTTCCCACGAGCGACATGCTCTTGGCACTATTTCCTGATGCTAGTAATGGAAATTCCTCACACATTTCTTACAACTTCCCCTCGATTGTACCTCTCAGTGAACACAGCCAGCGGCTATCCTGTGTGGTCCTTACCAGGTAATTCAAGTTCAGCTACATTCTTCAACACCCACTTTGCCAACGGGAACATCCATTACCCTGACCTTGAACAGCAGTGTGAGTGTGGCTGGTTCCACTTCAGACCCCTGTCCTAGTACAGGAAGAGCCCCAGAGAACCTCACTCCACCTGACTTCCCCAGGGTCAGGCCCTAACAAGCACCTCCCCAAATCTACATTCACCTCAAACTCTATCAATCTGTGTTCAGGGAACAACCCTGTGCAGTTTTTGAGTTCCTGTAATTCAAGAAACTTCCCTCATTAGAGTAAGATGTCTTCTCCCATGAAAAGCCATTTCCTCTTCTCTCCAACACACGTTGGATTACAAAAAAAAGCACGAGAATTCTGAAAAAAAAATCTACTTCTGCGCCATTGACTACGCTAAAGCCTTTGACTACGTGGATCACAACAAACTATGGAAAATACTTAAATAAATGGGAATACCAGACCACCTGTCCTGCCTCCTGGGAAACTTGTATACAGGCCAAGAAGCAACAGTTAGAACTGGATATGGAACAACAGATTGGTCTAAAATGGGGAAAGGAGTACATCAAGGTTCTATATTGTAATCCTTCTCATTTAACTTATATGCAGAGTACATAATGCAAAATGCTGGGCTGCATGAATCACACTCTGGAATCAAAATTGCCAGGAGAAATACCAACAACCAAAGATATGCAGATAACACCACATTTATGGCAGAAAGTGAAGAGGAACTAAAGAGCCTCCTGATGAAAGTGAAAAGGCTGGCTTAAAACTCAACATTCAAAAAACTAAGATCATGGCATCCAGTCTCATCATGGCAAATAAATGAAGAAACAATGAAAACAGTGCCAGACTTTATTTTGGGGGGCTCCAAAATCACTGCAGATGGTGACTGCAGCCATGAAATTAAGAGATGCTTGCTCCTTGGAAGAAAAGCTATAACCAACCTAGATGGCATATTAAAAAGCAGAGACATTACTTTGCCAACAAAGGTCCATATAATAAAAGCTATGGTTTTTCCAGTAGTCATATATGGATGTGAGAGTTGGACCATAAAGAAGGCTGAGCGCCAAAGAATTGATGCTTTCAAACGGTGGTGCTAGAGAAGATTCTTGAGAGTCCCTTGGACTCCAAGATCAAATCAGTCAATCCTAAAGGAAATCAACCCAGAATACTCATTGGAAGGACTGAAGCTGAAGTTCCAATACTTTGGCCACCTGATGTGAAGAGTTAACTCACTGGAAAAGACCCTGATCTGAATAAGCTTAAGGGCAAGAGGAGAAGGGGGCAACAGAAGATGAGATGGTTGAAAGGCATCACTGACTCAATAGACATGAGTCTGAGAAAACTCTAGGAAATACTAAAGGACAGGGAAGTTTGGGATGCTGCAGTCCATGGGGTCAGAAAGAGTTGGACATGACTGAGCAACTAAACAGCAACAGTTTATTTAAGCAACTAATCTCTTCAGAGTTCTCTAGCTACCTTTTTCCTGTGTTAATTTCCTGCCTTGTAGGCAAAGGAAGGCATTTCCACAGTGCACTTTACTCCTATTAATTCACTCCGAAGAAATTTCACATTCAATGAATTCCCAGCCTTTCCCATGGGCTACTGAGGTAATAACTGCTGGCCCAGTCTGGCTAAATGTGACAAGACGTATGCTGTACTCTCTTTAGAATATGTGGGCACGTTTACCTGGTATTTTCAGAGTTGAGACCTCAGGTAGAACCCTTGCAAAGCAGGAATCTTTCTATTTGACATCCTATTAAAACTGTGTCACATTTTCCTGAATTTCAAAGTCTTGTAAAGATATAATTATTCTTTCATAAATCTACATGACTCAGACTTTGGACATTACAAATATATACAGGGGCTTAAATATTATAGGAACATTATTACTGAGAAGACTGGAATGCCTGGAAATGTCTAGGAAGTAGATTTTGGGGGTCAGAAATTAGGAAGGGAATTTTAATACTTCAGGCTAGTTTCCCCAAAGCAGACAGTGAGACAAAGGATATATTCTCTTTAATAAAGTAGGGGACCTATGGTGGTGAAACAGATGTCCAGCAAGAGAGCCTTATCCAAACGCAGCTCTGGGAATACAGATGCAACCTAATCCTGTAAGAGGCCAATAGGGTTCTGGACCACATACTGTCACAGAATTACCTAATTCAACTTCTTATCACCTTACACAGTTTCTCAGGTGTCACTAGTGGCAAAGAACCCGCCTGCCAATGCAGGAGATAGAAGAGTCGTGGGTCCGATCCCTGGGTCAGGAAGGTCCCCTGGAGGTGGAAATGGCAACCCACTCCAGCATTCTTTCCTGGAGAATCCCATAGACAGACAAGCCTCATGGGCTACAGTCCATTGGGTTGCAAATAGTTGGACATGACTGAAGCAACTTAGCACATGTCACCATACTGGTCAATTACTGGTGAAGACTCTCTATAGAGAAATGGACAAATCTTCCAGGTATTTCCAACTCTCTGACTATTAACACTTTTAAGGAATCTAGTCCAAGCACCAGCTGTCCTACTGAATATAATCCTGGAAGAAAAAAACTATTACAGAACACACCTTCTTTCTTTTGTTCTTCTTGTGATTGGATTTGTTCTGGATGTGTATATGGAGGGAATGAAATAGAAAAGAGACTGAATATAATACACTGTAATGTTTGGAGTAGAGTATTGATACTATATTCTAATATTAACAATTCTAAACACTTTTCTGGGGACTTCTCTGGTGGTCCGGTGGTTAATATTTGCCTTCCAATGTAGGGATATGGGTCAATCCCTGATAGAGGAGCTAAGATCCCACACATGTTGTAGCCAAAAAACAAACAAAAACCCTTAAAAAACAGAAGCAATATTGTAACAAATTCAAAAAAGTCTTTCAAAAATGGTCTATGTAATAATAGTCTTACACACACACACACACACACACACACACACACACACACACGCTTCTCATAGAAGTGTTCCTCTATGTGTTAGCACCAAACAAGTACAACATGCTGAGGGAGCAAACATTCTCATCACGTCCCCTGTGATGAACTACATGACTCAAAAGCTAATCAGCAATAGCTGTTAGAGGTGAATCTCAGTATTAATATCAAATTGAACAAATTCTGGATAAGTTATAGCTTTGGTTTTGAAGGAGCAAAGAGCTAAGAGAGATAATGGGTGATTGATCAGATAAGCTTCATTTTTGAGCAATGCAAAATGTGTAGAGAAGAGATTAAGAAGAATAAGGTAAATGGGAAAATCACCTTTAACAAAGCTAGAAACAGAAAAGTAAGTAGATGTTCAGGGGAAGAGAGGCAGAGGACAAAAAAACTAGAAAGCGAGGTCAGAGTGCTTTACGAATATTGTAAGTATTAGATTCATTTATGTAGCCAACTGGAGGTTGCTGAGTAGGCAAAGGACAAAAGATCTTTACCTGTATTTGATTTAGGCTGCAGACTCAATTTTCAATGACATGAACTAGTCATGAACTATTTCATCAATGTCAAAATATTAATTCCATACAAGCAAAGTCCATGTCATATCTAATTTTATGATACAAAGCAGTGACTTAGCAAGGATATGGTATCTCATTTCTAAAGATGGGAAAGTGCTATCTTTGGTGAGGGTAGAGTGAGGGGCAGAAGAAAGAACATCAAATACTATTAAGACTAAATTAAAGTAGACTAATTTGGTAAAAATAAATTATAAAATTAAGAAAAGCATTCAATACTGCTGTGACTTAATTGCATGCTAGAGAAATACGTATAAAAAAGAAGCAAAGAAATGTGTTAAAGTGTAAAGACCAATAAGATGGGACTCCGTCACTTAGGCTCTGCTGTTAATTTGTTATGTCCACTCCCCTCCTATTGGTTTCAATTTCCCTCCCTGCAAAATGAAGGTGTAGAATGAACCAATCTTCTAAGTCATTTCTAGCTCATCATTCTGTACAAAGAGGAGTTTTTAACATGATGGAAAGATCAATGGTAAGGAATGTATTTCTTTAACATTCAGACTAATTAGAGGTGATTTAATAGCACAAAAAAATACATATGTCATTAATGATCACAAGACTGGAAACCATGGAGTCTATTAATTACTTTTTTTTTCTTTTTCATCTTTCTTCTGAAAAGAGATTAACTCTCTTCTTGAGAACTCATATGAGAAAAATTTATATTAAGATGATATCATCACAGCAAATGGATGTAATGAAGTATAACCAGGCTCCAGATTTCACTTTGATGTGGATAAATGATCTTATGAAACATTTAGACACATGAATGACAAATATTTAGAAGTCACTCCTTGGTCCTGTTTTTACTTTATGATAATTGCAACTTCAAAGCCCCTGAAAATAGTGCTTTTGCCTATTTATTTTTATTATTCTTTTGATTTTTATTTTATGTTATAGTTTATAAACAATTTTGTGTTGATTTCAGGTATACAGCAAAGTGATTAAGTTATACACATACATGTAGTTATTCTTTCTTCAAACCTTTTTCCCATTTAGGTTATTACAAAATATTAAGCAGTGTTCCCTGTGTTATATAGTGGGACATCATTGGTCATCCATTTTAAATATACTAGTGCGTACATGTCAATCACAAACTCCCAATCTATTCCTTCCCCCTAAGCTAAGCTAAGTCACGTCAGTCGTTTCCGACTCTGTGCGACCCCATAGACGGCAGCCCACCAGACTCCCCCATCCCTGGGATTCTCCAGGCAAGAACATTGGAGTGGGTTGCCATTTCCTTCTCCAATGCATGAAAGTGAAAAGTGAAAGTGAAGTTGCTCAGTCATGTCCGACTCCTAGTGACCCCACGGACTGCAGCCTACCAGGCTCCTTAGTCCATGGGATTTTCCAGGCAAGAGTACTGGAGTGGGGTGCCATTGCCTTCTCCGTTCCTTCCTCCTAGTAACCATAAATTTGTCCTCTAAGTCTGTGAGTCTGTCTTCGTTTTGTAGCAAGCTCATTTTTATCTTTTTTTTTTTCAAGATTCCACATATAAATCACATCTTATGATACCTGTCTTTGTCTGACTTCACTTAGTATGCTAATCTCCAGGTCCATTCATGTTGCTGGAGATGGCATTATTTCATTCTTTTTAATGCCTGAATAATATTCCATTGTATATGCGTATCATATCTTCTTTATCCATTCATTGATCAATGAACATTTAGGCTGCTTCCATGTCTTGGCTATTGTAAACAAAACTGCAATGAACACTGGGTTGCGTGTATTCTTTAGAATTTTTAATACAGGGACCGAAAAATTTTCCCATCTTTTTAGCCCTAAAACAATGTCACTGATTTTCCCAATGAAACAGAAAAAAATCATTGATAGCATTTTAAATTTCTGTTGACAGAAGGAGCACAGAAGGTGTTTCACAGTTTCTCTTATAATTGAGACCAATAAGAACATTTGTTTGAGTGGCATACAACAGGAAAGTGTTAAAGGAAACAGATTCATTTCTACTTGAAACCAATGATGAGTGAACTAAAGTGGAATCTTACCTACAATGTTGAGCAAAAGGAAATTAAAAAGTGAATCTAGTTCAAATTCAGTCTGTTTGGCAAGCCCTAATTCATAATTAACTGGTGTTTCAAGGCAGATTAATTACATGGTACTAACCATGCAATTACAGGTAAATTCATTTTGTATTCCTCAACATTCTAAGCTGGTAGAGCTCACCATACATACTAATTACTTTCAGAGCCACTAAATGTAATTCCCATATGAAAGGTGGAACCTGTAATTACTAAGTACTTAGTACTTAACAAGTACGTATTCCCTCAGACTAAAAGAAGCAAGCTATAATGCAAATAGCAGGATTCTCAAGTTAAGCCTGTATTTGAATCTTTGAATTGTGGTTTCTCCACTTAAAAGTAAACTTCTGTCTCATCACTAAGAATACAATTGTTGAACTTATTAAATAGGGCAATGTATCAATTTCTTCTCCACCTATATAACATATAACACAGGAGTGGACACTCAAAAGTTGTTTGCCATTCCCAGAACAGATCACACCACTTTGTGCTTTGACGGTCCTGTTTCCTTTACCTGACACCATATTTATATTCTCCCAGCTGTTAATTTCATATGATTCTTCAAGACCCAGATCATGAGTCAGAAAACTATTGCTCTTACGTATAAAATAGATAACTAATGAGAACCTACTGTATAGCTTAGGGAACTCTACTCAGTGTTCTGCAGTGACATAAATGTGAAGGAAATCCAAAAATAGAGGGGATATTTGTATATATATAGCTGATTCACTTTGCTGTACAGCAGAAACTGAAAATATTATAAAGCAACTATACTCCAATAAAAATTAATAAAAAACAAAATAAAACAACAACAAAAATGAAAGTCAACAAAGTATGACCAGAGAGACAAACTACCTCCCAACCCCAGTTTTGTCAACAAAGATGTACTAGATCATAGCTACGCCCCACCAGCTCCAGTGTTCTTGCCTGGAGAATCCCAGGGACGGGGGAGCCGGATGGGCTGCCGTCTATGGGGTCGCACAGAGTCGGACATGACTGAAGAGACTTAGCTGCAGCAGCAGCATGGATAAATCAGGCCACTGTTATTTCTTTTAAAAAAAACTTGTCCCTGTAGATCTGCTATAAGACGTTTACATCATAGTTAGATGCCTTGGTTCATTTGCTGTGCTGTGTGTGGTCAGTTGCTTCAGTCGTGTCCAACCCTTTGTGACCCTGTGGACGGTAGCCCACCAGGCTCCTCTGTCCATGGGATTCTCCAGGCGAGAATACTGGAGTGGGTTGCCATTTTCTGCTGCAGGGAACCTTCCTGACAGACACTGAAGCCATGGCTCCTGCGGCTCCTGCAATGCAGGGGGATTCTTCACTGCTGAGCTACTGGGGAAACCCTGCTCATTTGTTACAGTTTGCGTATCCTCCCTTAACAAAATGCTACCCTTTCAAGATTCCTAAAGCATCACACTAATACCATACTATATTAATGCCTCAGGACATAGATTACACCAGAAGTGAATCCTGGATGTCCAAAGTCAATTGCCATATAAACAGGGATTATAATTCAGATTATCTATCATTTATGCTCTGAGAATAGCAGCAACCAGAACAGAGAACCTATGCAGTTACTGAGGTCCTGGACAGCCACTCTCATGACATTCACTGCTGTATTTATTAGCACTTGTTTATAATGCAAGACCATTTCTTGGATTCTACCTGGACTATTCCCAAGAGCTGTGAACCAGTAACCAATAAAATGCTAATGTACAGTTATAGAATTTAAAGCTCTAACAAAAGAAGGAAGGTTGTTATGTCAGTGATAATAACATTGTGTGTGTGTGTGCGTGTGTACTGATTGATTGGCTGACTTACTTATTTTGATTGCCTGGTATCCATTCTCATTTGCTTCTTGTAAAAGCATTTCTAGTTCTTTTTTACAGAATTGCCTTGCTTTCACTGTGCTTTGTGATTTTTGAGTCTATCAATCAAAGTATTCTACTTTTTCCTAGCTAAAGAGAGAGCAAATGGCCCCAGCCAATTCAACCAACTATTCTATCTTTCTTTCAAGTTTGGAATTTTGAATGCTGAAATTCAGTGATAAATATTTTTAAAAATACCCCAGAGCTGACATCCTCGAAGAGATAGTCAATAAGTTCAAGTATGTGGATCAGCTGGAGTAGGTGTCGTAGAGGAGGTAGTAACTTGGAATAGAGTAGGTGGTGCTCTACTGTTTTATTTCAATTCTGTGAGCCACATCCTATCCTTAATCTCCTTTTTTTAAATATAAATATATTTATCTTAATCTACTTTTTAACCTATAGACTCTCTAGGATCCAGAGGTACTACTTACTCTAGTGAGTAGCTGCGTGGTGGTGGTAAAGAACCTGCCTACAAGGCAGGAGACATAATGAGACTCAGTTACATCTCTGGGTGGGGAAGATTCCCTGGAGTAGGAAATGACAACCCAAAGTGCTGGTGGTAAAGAACCTGATTGCCAGTGCAGGAGATATAAGAAACATGGGTTCAATCCCTGAGTGGGGAAGATCCCCTGGAGGTGGAAATGGCAGCCCACTCCAGTATTGCTGCCAGGAGAATCCCACAGAAAGAGGAACCTGGTGGGCTACAGTCCATGGGATCGCACAGAGTTGGACATGACTGAAGTGACTTAGGAGCCAGAGTACCTAATTTACAGTGTGCCTAATTTCTTGCTGTTCTGTCGCTCAGTCATGTCCAACTCTTTGCGACACCATGGACTGCAGCACATCAGGCTTCCCTGTCTTTCACCAACTCCCAGAGCCTGCTTAAACTCATATCCATGGAGTCGGAGATGCCATTCAACCATCTAATCCTCTGTCATTCCCTTCTCCTCCTGCCTTCAACCTTTCCCAGCATCAGGGTCTTTTCTAATGAATCGGCTCTTTGCATTAAATGGCCAAAGTACTGGGGCTTCAGCTTCAGCATCAGTCCTTCCAATGAATATTCAGTACTGATTGATTTCCTTTAGGATGGACTGGTTTGATTTCCTTGCAGTCCAAGGACTCTCAAGAGTCTTCTCCAACACCACAGTTCAAAAGCATCAATTTTTTTTAGTGCTCAGTCTTCTTTATGGTCCAGCTCTCACATCTATACATGCCTAATTTAGTTGTTCTTAAACTTTGCTCACCTGGAGAGTTTTAAGACTCCCATTCTCCAGCCTGCACCCCAGATCAGTTACAAAATAGTCTGAAGGAGTGGGGACAGGCAATACATTTTTTCAGGCTCTCTAGATGATCCTAACCTGTAGCCAATGGTAAGAATCACTGGCCAAATTTATACAAACAAGTACAGAATCCTTGCTGAGTGCCAAGCATGTAATCTCGTTACTGCCTTACAACAACTTTAAGAGACAGGTATTATTCTCATTTATGATGGAAAACCAGATTACACAAATATTAACTATACTCTCAGAGCCCACAGAGGCTAAGTGATGAAGATATAATTCCTACCTTGGATCAAGTTTTATAACTTTTAACCATTGTTTTATCCAAACACTTAAGAAAATGTGCTTAATCGACCTGGAGTTAAATTTCAGTCAGTGGTTTCTTGTGTTTTAATACAAACAAAAATTTATTCTCCCCTCATAAATTCCTATGTGAAAAATCAATTTCTGTGGAAAAATGAGAGTTGAAGCAGAGAATAATTATTCATATACATGGTGCCCTTTTGATACAGGCTGAGGACCTCTGGGTCCCCAAAGATCAGAAAAGGAAAGCCTCTGATCCAAGCATCTTGAAAAGAGAGGAGAAAAGAGAATCAAAATGGATTGCATGTTTCTCATTATTTGATAAGGAACAGCATATGAATTTTAAGAGAGAAAAACTAGTCCTATGGTTTCCAAATTCTCAAAGAAATTATCTAAAGGTAACAAAAATATAATTGAACAATATAACAGGTATTCTTCTGGAGTGATTTTTCTCAATACATAGTGAGATTTTCGTGAGCTTGTCTCATGTAACAAGACTATAATACAGTGGAGGTATTTCCATGGTGAATTAAACCACTCTAAATTTAAGCTATGCAAACTCCAGAGAGTCAGTTCTATTGAATCTTTTTTTTTTTTTTGTACTCAACGGCTATATGGGATGCTAAACTAATTGTTTAGGAATTCAGTTCTACCAGTGTTTTCAAAAAGGAAAAAAAAAATCAACCCAAAGGAGTCCATCCAAAAATCTCTTGAGCTTGCTCTGTATACAGTTCCTTTTTCTCCTTTTTCCTGCTCTGCAAATGCTGTCTTGTGGTATTCCCAAATTCCTATACCTTTCTCTTTAATTAAGCAAAACTACTGAGTTCTATTTGGGACCCCACACCTGCAGCCTTGAAATGACTCCTGGAAATAAACTTTATAATCATAGGGATCATCATGGTTGTTTCTTTTCAAGAATGAATTCCTGATGGCTGGTTGTCTAATACCAGAAAACAGGTACTGCATATATGTGGTGTGATGTTATAGGGTTTTGAGTTTCTTTGTTTTGTTTCTATGAGACTGCATTTCTTGTAGCAGTTAATTCTTCATTGGCAGCATCAGAAATATCTCTCTTTCTTGTTTTAGTTCTTTTTTTTTTCTTCAATCAAAATATGCACTAGTTAAGAAGAACATCTTCAATTACCATAAAGAGAAGACAAAGTCTATATTACTTCTCATAATATTTTTATATTATATAATCTCAATCACTAAGAAATCTTACTATATGTATAGATATGTTGTGGAATATTTTTGATCACATGTACATTAACTCCTATACCTTAAACATAACAGCAATAAATCCATGCTTTTTCAGGAGAAGAATTTGTATTAAATAATTATAGAAGGTGTCATGGCTAGATGATAAATTTAATCATTGAAAACTTCCAACTGTATCACTTATTTCAAGAAAATTGTTAAAATAAGTCAAGAGAAGTTCCAACCTTACTAATGGGTCATTTGTATAAAAGAAGTTGTGTAGGTGTGAGTAGAAATGGTCAGTGTTCTGAAGTGTATTGTGATTAGTAATAAGGAATTTCCCTCACCTCTGTTCTTATACCCAAAATTCTGTTGAGTGAAAATCGTACAAAAAGAGACAGCATACATTGTTACACATAAATATACCATTAATTAGATATACCAAAATAAGCACTTATTCCAGTGTGTTTTGACTTTCAGTATAATGATGAATCTCAAGACTACAACCCAGACTGCATCCATGGACTCCAGATTTTCTATTTTATTACCCATCATATATATTCACTTGGACATTAAATAAGCATCATAAAGTTTACATGTTTGAACAAAGTTCATAATCCCTCACCCCAACCTTAAACTTGGTTTTCTCCCAGTATTCACTACTGCAATAAATGTCATTAAAATCACCCAGTTTTTTTAGGACAAAAATGTTGCCAGCATCCTTGATCCCTCTTTGTTTCACAATTCATTTATTTGAGTAAATGTTATTTTTGAGATATATCCCAAGTGATAATTTGTGTAATTCCTAGTCCTCTAGTTCAACCATCATCCTCTCTCATCTGGATAATTTTAAGAACTTCCTAATCTCCTTGCTATGATTGCTTCCCTCAAAGATATGTTCTCTACACATGATGGTTCATTTAAAAATGACTTTCAGGACTTCCCTGGCAGTCCAGTGGTTAAGAATCTGTCTGCCAATTCAAGGGACGTGGGCTCAATCCATGGTCTGGGAACTAAGATTCCACACACCATGGAAAAACTAAGTTTATGTGCCACAGCTACTGAACCCACACTCTAGAGCCCATGCTCTGCAAGAAGAGAGGCCATGAGAATGAGAAGCCCATGCATAGTAACAAAAGAGTAGACCCTGCTCATCACAACTAGAGAAAGCCTGCATACAACAACAAAAACCCAGCACAGCCACAAATTCATTCATTCATTAAAAAATTAAAACACAAAGCTCCCTCAGTCCTTCTTGTTATTTAGTCGCTAACTCATGTCCAACTCTGTGACCCCATGGGCTCCAACACACTGCTTCCCTGTCCTTCACTATCTCCTGGAGCTTGCTCACACTCATGTCCATCAAGTCAGTGATGCCATCCAACCATCTCATCCTCTGTCATCCCCTTCTCCTCCTGCCCTCAGTCTTTCCCAGCATCAGGGTCTTTTCCAGTGAGTCAGCTCTTCATATCAGGTGACCAAATATTGACCTTCTAGGTCAGACAAAACTTTTTTTTTTTTTAATGACTTTCATGCTATGTTACAACCCTGCTCAAAACTTACCAATGGCATTCCACTGTACATAGACAAATATGAATCTTGACCTTGGCTTCTTGATTACTCTCTAACTTCATCTTCTAACATTCTGTATCTCAGGCACTCTGTTCCAGCCACACTAATTTCCTGGCTGTTCTTCCCATACAGTAAATACAACCAGTATGTTTCCATATCAGGGCCTTTAAATTTGAAGTTTTCTCTTCCTGTATCCTTCTGGCCCAAGACAGTCAAAGATTTGCTCCTTCTATTTCATGTGTTTGTTCAAATGTAACTTCCTCAGAGACCTTTCCTAGACATATTATCGCAAATATCATTTTATGCCTTTCCATTGTGTTCTTAGAACTGATCATTACCTGAAGCTATTGTACAGATTTATGAGTATATTTTAATTATCTATATTTCACTCTAGAATATAAAGTCCACAAGGACAAGGCTTTCCTTTTGCTTTGTCCAGTATTAAAACTACACTGTCTAGAAAAGCATCTAGCACTTAGAAGACATTCATTATATATTTAATGAAAAGTGAGATGTAATGAAAAACTGTCAATAAAATATGTACATTGTTAAATTGACTCCATACTAAATAGAAATTTTCAATAAACAAATATCATTGAAATATACTGATTCTACAATCCAGGAGTAGACAAACTTTCTACAAAAAGATGGAACATTTTGAAACTACAGATTCTGTTGCCATTATTCAACACTTCCATCGTAGTATGAAAACACAGACAACATACAAGCGTGACCGTATTCCAATAAAATGCTATTTACAAAAGTAGTGTCAGATTTGTCTAGTAGACTATAGTTTGCCACTTTCTATTGTAAAAAGTAAATCAATCATCTCTATATCTATGTGTCTATACCTATACTTACATCTGGGGCTTTCTTTTTTCCTTTCAATAAATAATTCTGTTGGGAAGATCCCTGGAGAAGGAAATGGCAACCCACCCCAGTGTTCTTGCCTGGTGAATTCCATGGACAAAGGAGCCTAGCAGGCTACTGTCTATGGGGTTGCAGAGTCAGACAAAACTGAGTGACTAACACTTTCACTTAACATTTATATCTATCCATACAATCTGTGAAATACATACTACATCCACAAGGCATTAAAATGAATTTTTCAAACCCTCATGGAATGGGTACTTTTTATTTTATAAAAAGTAAAAAAAAAATTCAAATTTATTTAATGAGACTCGTATAATCCTGATATTAAATACAGGCAAATACAGTCTGATAAAGGAAAATCAAACCAAAATTTATTTATGAATAATGATAAAAAATCCAAAGTAAATCATGAGGTAATTAAATTAAGCAATTTACAAAAACATTACAATCAACTGGGATTTGTTCCAAGAATGTAAATACAACATATTTTTAAGAATATAAAAATGTATTTAATCCCCTTAATGGAATTTATGGAGACAAACTATGATCATCTTAATAGGTGCTAAAAAGCACTTGATAATATCCAGCACTCACTGATGATAAAAAATAATCACAGCAAAGTGGAATAAAATTGAATTAAAGGACAATATGATTATAAAAAATAATAGTTCTAATATTTCTTAGGAGTTTATTAGGTTATTCACAGAAAAGCAATTTCAAACAGTTGATCAATACATAAAGAGATAATAAACCTCACATATTAGGAAAATGAAATCATAAAAAAAACAGCTGTTAACCATGTGGTAGGCCTTTTATAAGTATATTATAAATCCATTTAGTACATTTAAGCATATTTTATACATTTAAACCCATTCACTGGATACAGTGCCCCCAGCTCCAGAAATTGAAAGGAATAATAAACCAAGAAAGTGAATAGGAAAACAAACCTTACTATTAATCTCTGAGACATGGTCCTATGGCCAAGGCTGGCTTTTTTTTTAATTGAAGTTGATATACAAAATAAATGTTACAGTTGTACAATAGGGTGATTCATGAATTTTTTAAAATTACACTCTACTTATAGCCATAAAATATTGGCTACATTCCCCAGTGTTGAAAAAGTACCCTTCTAGCTTATTTTATGCCTAACAGTTTGTAGCTCTCATTCCCTACCCCTGTACTGCCCCTCCCTCCTTCCCTGTCCCCACTGGTAACTCCTAGATTGTTCTCCATGTCTGAGTCTGCTTCTTTTTTTGTTATATTCATTAGTTTGTTGTGTTTTTTTTAGATTCCACATACAAGTGATATAATATAGTATTTGGCTTTCTGTGTATGACTTATTTCACTTAGCATACTATCCCCAAGTATATCCATGTTGTTGCAAATGACAAAATGCCATTCTTTTGGCTGAGTAGTATTTCTGTGTGTGTGTGTATACATATCTATGTATATCACATCTTCCTTGTCTATTCATCTGTTGATGGACACTTAGGTTGCAAACACAGCTTTTGAGCGTTTTCTAATATTTTGTGTGTAAAAAGAATACAACAGCATTAAATATTAATAGTGGCATCATTTGCAAGTAGTCTAGGCTCTCTTTTATTTCCACTCAAAAAGCCAATATCTTTATTTTAATTGGGATATAGTTGCTTTACAATTGTGTGTTAGTTTCTGCTGTACAACAAAGGAAATCAGCTGTATGTACACATATATCCCCTCGTTTTGGATTCCCTCCTCACTTAGGTCACCATAGAGCATTAAGCTGAGTTCCTGTACTATATAGCTGGTTCTCATTGGCTGTCTGTTTTATACAGATTAGTGTTTGTATGTCAGTGCTAACATGCCCTTCAGAAAGGACTGCTTACTATGTACACAAGTTTCCTATTACTGTAATATCAAACTATGGCAAACTTAATGACTTAACACAAATCTATTCTCTTACTGTTCTGGAGGTCAGAAGTCAAAAACAATTTTCACTGCGTTAAAAATCACAGTGTCGGCAGGACTGATTCCTCCCGGGCGGTTTCAGGGGAGAATCCTTTTTCGTGTCTGTTTTATCTTCTAGTGCCCGCCTGTGTTCTTTGACTCCTCGCCCCTTCCTCTGTCTTCTGATCACCACAATCACTGCTTCTATCATCACATGACCTTCTCTGACTTCTCCTGCTTTCCTCTTATAAGAACACCTGTGATTACACTGAGCCCACCAGAAAAATCCAGGACATTCTCCCCATATCAAGAGCCTTAATTTAATCACATCTACAAATTCTCTTCTGCTATAAAGTAACAGTCACATATTTCAGGGATTAGAATGTAAATATATCTGGGAGCCATCATTCAGCTTACTGTAGTATTTTAAATTATCCAAGACAGACAGTGAAAGTCGTTCAACCGTGTCGGACTCTTTGCGACCCCATGGACTACGGCCTGCCAGGCTCCTCTGTCCATGGAATCTCCAGGCAAGAATATTGGAGTGGGTAGCCATTCCCTTCTCCAGGGGATCTTCTCAACCCAGGTCTCCTGCATAGAAGGCAGAGTCTTTACCATCTGAGCCACCAGAGAAGCCCTAATTTATCTAAACTCAATGCTACATGTTATTTTTGTTTCCAAAAAACTTACCAGTGCCTTCATAAAAAAGAAACAATGGCAACAAAAAAAAAACAACACTAAAATAAAAACACTCTTTGGGTTGTTATTGTGGGAAACAGAAAAGACTGAGATATGGTCCTGTTCCTTCAAAAACTCCTAATTTTCTGGGCAGCTCAGATGCAGAGCCAAATGTAAACAGATTCAGGTAGAATCTGAGCAGAATTTTCTCTTCTCATTACTTGCTACAGAATCAGAACTCTATGCATTAATTCTCCGAGTATTTTCACACTTCAGCTGGCCAAATAAACCAGTATTTAAAATGGTAATCATACAGCAGGGCTGTCTTCAAAGGTCAATGCATGAGGGATTTAAGAGGTCATGACTAAAGTCACATTTTAATGGTGCTTCAGTGTTTTCTGAATTTATAAAATTATCTTTTGTGATGTTACTATCTAAAGTGATAAAACTTTTAGGCATCCTTAAAGGCAGCATCTAAAGCAGTAGTTCATAAACAGTGATTTGCGGTCTCACACTCCATGATGAAAACGTCACCTACTTGAGACGAATGAAGAAAAACATGAAAATTAAGGATTTCTTCATAATGCTAATGTATTCACTTTAAAACTGTCCTTTCAGTCCTTCTCACCATGGTTTCTTTTGCTTTTCAAAAATTGTAAGAAAGATGATGTAAAATAAATCTTTTACAGTTGAAAAATAATGATATACCAAATATACATCAGTAGCAAATCAACACACACACATTCATACATACATACAATCTGGCTGACAGAATCCAATCTAAATTAGTAAATATAAATTCAAAGTAAATAAATTAGTAAAGACTCAGTATTACTGATAATGTCTATAATTGTATGATGTTTTAAAATTTACAGAATACATTTATGTCCATTAGCTCAAGTGTTTCTCTTTCACCTCAACAATAAGCCCATAAGGAAAAGATGCAGCAATTATTATTGAATTGTATAGGTTTTGTAAATTTATAGGTTGAGAAATTAAAGCATGAATTTTTAAATGACTTGTTTAAATGACTTCCAGTTGATATATTCACTTATACCTAATTATGTCATCTTACACTATATCCTTAACCACTTTGCAAGACATTCAATTCACCATCCAGTATAAAGTGAAACAAAGGTCTTCCCTCATGGCCCCAGAGCCAACCCAGGCGGTGGATGTTTCCCCATCACTCAGGTTAAACATCCACATGCTGGATGTTCCCCATGTACCACCTTGTTCCCATGGTACAAAGGATGCTTCTCTTGTACCAACGAGGCTGAGAAGGCACTAGCTGATGTCTGCTTCTTGCTCCTTAGGATTCCTTTTATGACACCATTATTTTCTCTCTTTCCTAAACTATGCCTTCCAGCTTTGAATCACATGCTTTTAATGGAGGAAATAATCATCCATTTTCAATGCTTTAAAAAGGTTAAAAAAAAAAAGACAAGGGCATTGATATGAAAAGGCAATATGCTCAATATGGTCAGTTGTTTGGCAGCAGAGAGATGATTAGGCATGCACAGTATGCTTTGTAGGCTGCCAACTTTAAACCTATTTAGAATGAGATAACAGGCAAAGAAACAAAAGGATACTAATAACTACTTCAAAAGAGTTAGAAATAGATATAAACAAATAAGGAGGATATTGGAGGATGATATTGGAAGGGGTTAACAACATAAATTCTGATTTTTTAAGAATGAAATACAGAAATAATGACCCAGTGTGACTCGTTTATACATAATATTCCAATATGCTACTCTGTGAAGTAGCTGGAAAATCATTAAAAGTTCATACTTAATCAATTTAATATGAATCAATAATAGAAAGAGCTAAAATTCCATTAAATTATTCTTTTCTGATGTACTGTGGCAACAGCATTCACAGATGAACCTGCAGAGGTTATTGAGTCAGCTAAAAAGCTGTAGATGATACTATGTCATTTCCTATTTCATATTGTTAGAGCTAGATGGGCCTTGAGATACAAACACTATACATAGATGTGAAAACTGATGTACAAAAAGATGGAGGTGATCACGTTTATAACACCTAAATAAGTCATTTGATTTCACGATTTGGTGTATTTTTCCTAGTAGATTCCTAAAAGTCCTAATCTATTTTGAGAAAAGACCACTGATTAATGAAACTAATTGATCTTTCTGGTGCAACTTTCAAGAACTTTAGAATGAGGAAATCCTAATTTTTTCAAGAAGGGATTTCTACATTTTGTAGTGTCAACTAGAGATCACAAGCAGATATGCTCCTGAGTATTAAGTTCCTCTCATTATAATGTAAACAGAAAGATAAAAATTTTTTAAAAAGCTTGCAGTTTGAAAAACAATTATGTAAAGTTTAAAAATAAAATAAAATTAAAAAAAAAAAAGAAAACAAATGAACAAAGATATCTCACAAGTCACAAATGAGATTAGTGAAAGTGAAGTCACTCAGTCACGTCCGACTCTTTGAGACCCCATGGACTGTAGCCCACCAGGCTACTCCGTCCATGGGATTTTCCAGGCAAGAATACTGAAGTGGGTTGCCATTTCCTTCTCCAGGAGATCTTCCTGGCCCAGGGATTGAACCTGGGTCTCCAACATTGTAGGCAGACACTTTACCATCTGAGCCACCAGGGAAGTCCAAAGTTAGGTCCCACCGAGACTTGAACTTGGATCGCTGGATTCAAAGTCCAGAGTGCTAACTCTACACAAATGAGATTACAGGGAGCCAGATTTATTTGTAAATGGAGTGAAGAGTATCAGTAACAACTGACCACTGAAAATGAGACTCTCTACCTCACAGGATTATTGTCTCAGTAGCTTTACTGTGTCCATTTATCTGTATTTCTCTCCCAACTTCTGTCTACTTTACTGCTTTGCCTTCCCTGACTGTTATCAGCAAACTTCTAGAAATCCTAATAAGGAGATGAAGATACACACTATAAAGATAAGAATTTTCTGAACTTTTCCTAGGCTGAAGAATTTAACTGGGCACTTAAAAATTTTGCCAGCCACAGTGGAGGAAGCGGAAGGTGGGATGAACTGACAGAGCAGCATTGACGTATATATGCTACCATGTGTAAAACAGAGCCGGTGGGAAGCTGCTGTCCAGCACAGGCTGCTCAGCTCAGGGCTCTGTGGCGACCTAGAGGTGGGGACTGGGAGGGGCGGGTGTTGAGAGGGAGGTCTAAGAGGGAGGGGATATACATCCACATACAGTTGATTCACCTTGTAGTACAGCACAAACTAACATAATACTGTAAAGCAATTATACTCAAAACAAACAAAATTGCCATAAAACACTCACAATATCTTATAAAAATATTATTAAAAGATTTTAAAGATGAGGAAACTGAGGTATAGAAAAATTAGATCACTGGTTCTAGATCACATCATTTTGAAAGGTGGGAACTGGAATTGTTATTTCCTATTGAATGATTCCTGAGCCCAAGCACTGTCCACTACATCAATCATTCCAAAAGTATGTAATTTTTTACTTGACACATTTATTGAGAAGCATTTACGTATCATATGCCTAATTCAGAGATTCTCCACTAAAGGTGAGTTGGCCCCTCGGGTCATTTGGTAATATCTGGAGATATCTGATAACTGAGTTATCACAGCTGTGAAAAGAGAATCCTATGTCATCCAGTGTGCAGAGGCTAGGGATGCTGAACTACACCAGACAGCTTGCCACAAGAAAAATTTTTAAATTCAAAATGCTGAGGTTGAAAAACCTTAATCTAATATTGAAAGCACCCCACTCCTGTACTCTTGCCTGGAAAATCCCATGGACGGAAGAGCCTGTTAGGCTGCAATCCATGGGGTCGCTAAGAGTCGGACACAACTGAGCGACTTCACTTTCACTTTTCACTTTCATGCATTGGAGAAGGAAATGGCAACCCACTCCAGTGTTCTTGCCTGGAGAATCCCAGGGACGGGGGAGCCTGGTGGGCCGTTGTCTATGGGGTTGCACAGAGTCAGACACGACTGAAGTGACTTAGCATAGCATAGCATAGTCTAAGGTATTTCAACTTCTGCTTAAGATGAGAAAAAGTCACAAGAGAAAAAGCCCCGTAAACTATTTAAAACAATCAGAGAGCAGAAAATACAAAGAATCTTAATAAACTAAATTCTAGAAAGTGATAGGCCCTTCCAAGACACAGGGTAGATTGCAGCAAGATGACAGGAAAGGCAAGAGGAGGAGAAATCTACCAGCAATGAGGGCAAGGGAAAAACACTGGGCTGGCCACAAAATTTTAAGGACCATGAAGGGGCCAGAATTCTACATTAGCTCCCCAGAACCTCACACACTGTGAATCCTCTCCCGGTGGTCAACTGTTTCACATAAGTCTTTACCACATACATGGGGGCAATGTGCTTCAGTTGAGGACAGCTTCCCATGTAGACAGCCATTGCAGGAGATGTGGTTCAATTCCTGGGTCAGGAAGATCCCCTGGCGTAGGAAATGACAACCCACTCTAGTATTCTTGCCAGAGAATTTCACGAACAGAGGAATCTTGTGGGCTACAGTCCATGGACTTGCAAAGAGTCAGACATGACTGAACAACTAACATTGCTGCTGCTAAGACACTTCAGTCGTGTCTGACTCTGTGTGACCCCAGAGACGGCAGCCCACCAGCCTCCTCTGTCCCTGGGATTCTCCAGGCAAGAACACTGGAGTGGGTTGCCATTCCCTTCTCCAATGCATGCATGCATGCATGCTAAGTCGATTCAGTCGTGACCGACTCTGTGCGACCCCACGGACAGCAGCCCACGAGGCTCCTCTGCCCACGGCATTCTCCAGGCAAGAATACTGGAGTGGGTTGCCATTTCCTTCTCTGATTTAATTGCTACATCACGTCTAACTCTTTGGAACCCCATGGACCATAGCCCACAATGCCCCTCTGTCCTTCTCCCAACTGACACTAGAGGACAGAATAAAAGAGCTAAGAGAAATCCCCCCACAGCACTCTGGGCCTTCTTAAGAGCAAGGAAGTAGTCACCCAACACTGTGGGTGTGGTAAGAAACCTGAGAGAAAATCCTCTGAGGATCTCAAGTCTCCATGAAGTACACTGCAGGGGCTGCTAAAGGATGAGGACACAGAAAGGTTAGAAAGATAAATCCATTAAGCTCAGAAAACCAGAGTCTGGATTACAGAGGGTAAGGCTGCATGCTGCTCTCATAACTTTTTAAGCCAGTGATAAATCGCACCTAAATAATGCTATGACATAACCCAGACCAAACCAGAGCGCAAATTATAGCCTTGACAGGAGGAATGTGTTCTCTTCCAGAGATAAGTATAATTTACTTTTGTCTCTAAAGAATCCGCCTGAAAATGCAGGAGATGCAATAGACTCAGATTTGATCCCTGGGTTGGGAAAATCTCCTGAAGAAGGGAATCACAATCCACTCCAGTATTCTTGCCTGGAGAATCCCATCGACAGAGAATCCTGGCAAGCTACAGTCCATGGGGTCGCGAAGAGTCAGGTATGGCTGAGCAATGGACACACACTACCATTTTTATATACATAATAGAGGCCAGTGCAGGAAACAATTTAAGGTGTATCCAAGCAAGAGAGTGTGACTTGAGGCCAAAAAGCAAGAGAAATTGCAGTATAAGAAATACTTGAAAGATAATCACTGAACATTTCCCTAAATCAAAGAAAGACTATAGTCCAGGGATTTCTCTGGCAGTCCAGCGGTTGAGACTCAGTACTTCCACTGTGGGGAGCATGGTTCGCACCAGTGTGGCCAAAAAATAATAAAGTTATTTTGTAGAAGACTATAGTTCCCAGATCTTACTAGCTCAGCTAACTCTAACTAGAATAAAGACACATAGTCAAACTGCTGAGAAAAATAAATCATGAAGGAAGACCTACAGAGTACACAGCAGCAAAAACATATTATACACATGGAAACAGCAAAAGGAAGATATCTGGTGACCAAACTCTCTGATGACGGCCAAGATCTGTGTGTCTTATTCACTCACTAGTCCTCTCGCCTTGAGTGCGGGCGGGGTCTGTAATGTGCTTCTAACCCACAGACCATGAAAAAGATGACAGGATACACAGTATGTGAATATGAACATGTTATTAGGTTGTATGATTAGGTTACATGAGATTACAACGTTTGTATTGTTAGGAGAATTTTTAAGAGGCAGGCATGTTGAGAAGATCACATATCAGGAAACTGACGGCGGCATTCTGCCAACAGCTAGCGCAAACCTGAGGCCCTCTGTCTGACAGCGCACAAGGAATTGAATGCTTTCAGCAACCTCGGAGCTTAGAGGTGGATTTGTTCCCAGTTGAACCTCAGATGATACCTCAATCAGGACAAACACCTTGATGGCAGTTCTGAGAGATGCTAACGCACAGGATCCTAAACCCTGCCTGGACTCCTAACCCACAGAAACTGTAAGATGAAAAATCTATGTCGTTTCACTGCCATGTGTAAAACAGGCAGCTAGTAGGAGCCTGCTGTTATAGCCTAGCGAGCTCAACTCAGGGCACTCTGTGGTGACCTAGATGGCTGGGATGCAGAGGGAGGGCCAAGAAGGATACATGTAGCTGATTCACTTCGTTGTACAGAAAACTAGCACAACCATTGTAAACAATTATACCCCACCACACACAAAAAAATCTATGTTGTTTTCAGCCACCAAATTTACAGTAAGCAGCAATGCTATGTAGCAAATTTTTAATACAGATAATACAGATAGCTTGATTCACACAGGAAAAAAATGAAGGCAAGAAGGCAATGGAATATCATTAAAAGTGCTAAAACAAAAAAAAAATTGTCTACTGAGAATGCTAAAAACACAATTTATATCTTTGATATGAAAAAAAATCACACTTTTCAGACAACCTAAAAACTAAGAGAATTATCTTAAATATATCTGCAGTACAATAAATCCTAGAAGTTCTTCAGACTAAGGGAAAGAACACTGGACACAACACTGTCCCTGAAGGAAGCAATGAAAAGCATTAGAAACAGAGAATACCTGGGTGGAGATGAAGATCTTGTTTCATTGTACACATATGCTTGTGTGTGTCTGTATGTGTGTACATATGACTACTGACAAAATGAAGTCAAGAGAATCATAAAACTTATTGTGAGATTCATAACATATGAGAAGTCAAATGATGAGAAGTAGTATATGGAATCAAACTGCTATAATATGCAGAATATTATTTAAGGAAGTGAAGTGAAATGAAGTCTCTCAGTCATGTCCGACTCTTTGTAACCCCAGGGACTGTAGCCTACCATGCTTTTCAGTCTATGGGATTTTCCAGGCAAGAGTACTGGAGTGGGGTGCCATGTCCTTCTCCAGGGGATCTTCCCGACCCAGGGAGTGAACCCGGGTCTCCCACATTGTAGGCAGACGCTTTACCCTCTGAGCCGCCAGGGAAGCCCTATTATTTAAGGGTAAACTATGATAACTTGAAGAAGCTGAAGTTGAATGGTTATATGAAGACCTACAAGACCTTTTAGAACTAACACCCAAAACAGATGTCCTTTTCATTATAGGGGACAGGAACGCAGAAGTAGGAAGTCAAGAAACACCTGGAGTAACAGGCAAATTTGGCCTTGGAATACGGAATGAAGCAGGGCAAAGGCTAATAGAGTTTTGCCAAGAGAACGCACTGGTCATAGCAAACACCCTCTTCCATCAACACAGGAGAAGACTCTACACATGGACATCACCAGATGGTCAACACCGAAATCAGACTGGTTATATTCTTTGCAGCCAAAGATGGAGAAGCTCTATACACTCAGCAAAAACAAAAACGGGAGCTGACTGTGGCTCAGATCATGAACTCCTTATTGCCAAATTCAGACTTAAATTAAAGAAAGTAGGGAAAACCACTAGACCATTCAGGTATGACCTAAATCAAATCCCTTATGATTACACAGTGGAAGTGAGAAATAGATGTAAGGGACTAGATCTGATAGACAGAGTGCCTGATGAACTATGGACGGAGGTTCCTGACATTATACAGGAGACAGGGATCAAGACCATCCCCATGGAAAAGAAATGCAAAAAACCAAAATGGCTGTCTGAGGAGGCCTTACAAATCGTTGTGAAAAGAAGAGAAGGGAAAAGCAAAAGGAAAGATATAAGCATCTGAATGCAGAGTTCCAAAGAATAGCAAAGAGAGATAAGAAAGCCTTCCCCAGTGATCAATGCAAAGAAATAGAGGAAAACAACAGAATGGGAAAGACTAGAGATCTCTTCAAGAACACTAGAGATACCAAGGGAACATTTCATGCAAAGATGGGCTCAATAAAGGACAGAAATGGTAGGGACCTAACAGAAGCAGAAGATATTAAAAAGAGGTGGCAAGAATACACAGAAGAACTGTACAAAAAAGATCTTCACAACCCAGATAATCACGATGGTGTGATCACTGACCTAGAGCCAGACATCCTGGATAGTGAGTCAAGTGGGCCTTAGAAAGCATCACTACAAATGAAGCTAGTGGAGGTGATGGAATCCCAGTTGAGCTATTTCAAATCCTGAAAGATGATGCTGTGAAAGTGATGCAGTCAATATGCCAGCAAATTTGGAAAACTTAGCAGTGGCCACAGGACTGGAAAAGGTCAGTTTTCATTCCAATCCTAAAGAAAGGCAATGCCAAAGAATGCTCAAACTACCGCACAATTGCACTCATCTCACACACTAGTGAAGTAATGCTCAAAATTCTCCAAGCCAGGTTTCAGCAATACGTGAACTGCAAATTTCCAGATGGTCAAGCTGGTTTTAGAAAAGGAAGAGGAACCAGAAATCAGATTGCCAACATCCGCTGGATCATGGAAAAAGCAAGAGAGTTCCAGAAAAACATCTATTTCTGCTTTATTGACTATGCCAAAGCCTTTGACTGTGTGGATCACAATAAACTGTGGAAAATTCTTCAAGAGATGGGAATACCAGACCACCCGACCTGCCTCTTGAGAAACCTATATGCAGTTCAGGAAGCAATAGTTAGAACTGGACATGGAACAACAGAGTGGTTTCAAATAGGAAAAGGAGTACGTCAAGGCTGTATATTGTCACCCTGCTTATTTAATTTATATGCAGAGTACATCATGAGAAACGCTGGGCTGGAAGAAGCACAAGCTGGAATCAAGATTGCTGGAGAAATATCAATAACCTCAGATATGCAGATGACACCACCCTTATGGCAGAAAGTGAAGAGGAACTAAAAAGCCTCTTAATGAAAGTGAAAGAGGAGAATGAAAAAGTTGGCTTAAAGCTCAACATTCAGAAAACGAAGATCATGGCATCTGGTCCCGTCACTTCATGGCAAATAGATGGGGAAACAGTGTCAGACTTTATTTTTCTTTTTATGGGCTTCAAAATCACTGCAGATGGTGACTGTAGCCAAGAAATTAAATGACGCTTACTCTTCGGAAGGAAAGTTATGACCAACCTAGATAGCATATTGAAAAGCAGAGACATTACTTTGCCAACAAAGGTCCATCTAGTCAAGGCTATGGTTTTTCCAGTGGTCATGTATGGATGTGAGAGTTGGACTGTGAAGAAAGCTGAATGCCAAAGAATTGATGCTTTTGAACTGTGGTGTTGGGACAAGACTCTTGAGAGTCCCTGAACTGCAAAGATACAACCAGTCCATCCTAAAGGAGATCAGTCCTGGGTGTTCATTGGAAGGACTGATGCTAAAGCTGAAACTCTAATCCTTTGGCCACCTGATGCAAAGAGTTGACTCATTAGAAAAGACCCTGATGCTGGGCGGGATTGGGGGAAGGAGGAGAAGGGGATGACAGAGGATGAGATGGCTGGATGGCATCACCAACTTGCTGGACGTGAGTTTGAGTAGACTCCAGGAGTTCATGATGGACAGGAGGCCTGGCATGCTGTTATTCATGGGATTGCAAAGAGTTGGACACAACTGAGCGACTGAACTGAACTGATGTTAACTTGAAGAGGTTTACTGTAACCTGTACAATTTATTTATTAGCAGTTTTTATTTATGTCTTGAATTTTTTTTCCTTTAATTGTTTGAAATTGTCTGTGATTCAGTATATTCAATAACAGAACAAAATTCTACCTTATTTCTTCTAAGAATAATGAAAGAGGAGGATTGTTCCAACGGAATATAGAATTCCTCTAGTTTCTTCAAGAATGACAATTTTTGTGACGTTCTGTTTACAGGTGTCCTAAAATATTCTTGTGATAGAGAAGAACTGAACAGAGGATTTCCAATACTGCATAAGGTAAATCCATGGAAACAGGAAATAGATTGGTAGCTGCCTAACAGGGACTGGGATGAATGGATAGGGATTAACTGTAAATGGATATGAGCAATCCAATTAGGGTAATAAAAATATCTTAAACCTGGATTATGGTGATGACTGTGCAACTTAGTAAAAAAAAAAAACAAACAAAAAAAAACACTGAAGTGTACACTTTAACTGGGGTAATTTTATGGTATTTAAATTATACCTAAAATATAAAAATTGTTTCAAACTATGTTTGAGTAGTGAAATTAACCAGCATTTCTATAAATTTGGATCTATTTTCTCACACATCCAGATGCTGACGCAAATGAAGGGGAAAAAATACAACAGTTAATATCATAAAAAACACATAATATTTTTGACTGTTAAAAGATTAACACATTTTGACAGTTAAATTAAAATAGATACTTACAGAAAGTTAAATATGAAATAGGAACTTTCTCACTGAAAGCAAGTGAGTGGGGGAAAAACCACTCCTAATTCAAAATTTAGAATGTTCTCCAAGGTATATAATGGACAGGTGCTTATCAGTAATGTCTTCACATACTGTTTTTTTCCTTCACAAGTTAGAGGCACCATGATTCTCAATCTGAGAGAAGCAAGATGGTGTGAAATGACTGCCTTTCCCCTGTAACTGTACATATTTAGCATTTTAATTCAATTAGTATAATACAATAAAATAAAAATATGTAGTTTGGCTAATCAGAGTTTCTCAACTTCAGTAGTGTCTGGGGGTATTTTAGTCTTAATTACTCTTTGTTGTGGGGGCTGTCCTATAGAGTATGTTTGGCAGCATTACTGGATTTTATCCACTAAATAATAATAATAAGGATGTATCCAGAAAGATAATCTTAATTAAAAAAAACTTTAAAAAATTACAGTATTTATATGGCTTGTAGGTGTTGAAAAATTCATAACACTTTTACGTTAGGGTTTGCAATGGGGAGGCAAGGAGGAAAATGAGACAGATACCCAAGGAGTTAAAGGGAGGCTTCAACTTTAGTAGTAAGGTTATAATATAGGTTAAAATAGAACTGCCCTATGACCCAGCAATCCCACTGCTGGCCATACACACCGAGGAAACCAGAATTGAAAGAGACACGTGTACCTCAATGTTCATCGCAGCACTGTTTATAATAGCCAGGACATGGAAGCAACCTAGATGTCCATCAGCAGATGAATGGATAAGAAAGCCTGGTATATATACACAATGGAGTATTACTCAGCCATTAAAAAGAATATATTTGAATCAGTTCTAATGAGGTGGATGAAACTGGAGCCTATACAGAGTGAAGTAACCCAGAAAGAAAAACACCAATACATTATACTAACACATATATATGGAATTTAGAAAGATGGTAACGATAACCCTATATGCGAGACAGCAAAAGAGTCACAGATGTATAGAACAGTCTTTTGGACTCTGTGGGAGAGGGAGAGGGTGGGATGATTTGGGACAATGGCATTGAAACATGTATAATATCATATATGAAATGAATCGCCAGTCCAGGTTCAATGCAGGATACAGGATGCTTGGGGCTGGTGCACTGGGACGACCCAGAGGGACGGTACAGGGAGGGAGGTGGGAGGGGCATTCAGTATGGGGAACACGTGTTATACCCGTGGCAGATTCATGTTGATGTATGGCAAAACCAATACAATATTGTAAAGTAATTAGCCTCCAGTTAAAATAAATAAATTTATATAAGAAAAAAGACCTAAAACAAATAAAATACAAATGTTTATAAACTGGGTGATGGGGACATTTTTTTGTCTAAATTAAACTCATGTAATTTTCCATACATTTGACCATTTATTACCTATCTAGCCATCCATCGATCTATCTATCTCTCTGTTTGTGTAAATTAGGATATGATGATTAATAATGACTAATAAACTGAGCATTGACTTCGATAGAGTCCTGGAAGATCTTGAGGGTATTTCTATTTTCATCTTTATAGAATCAGGAAGAGGAGTAGTCACAAAATAAAACCGACACCCTCGAAACGGTAAGACTCCTATGTCTAACAGTGTTGCTATTTCCCTTGCATCTCAACATGACTTAGTTTCTAAAATAAAAGCCATCCATCATTCACAACAAAACTACAATGGGGGACTGTTTAAAAATGCATGCTTAAAACATAGCCCATTTAAAAGATTGGGGAGTAATTATTCTTACTGTTGACACAGAATTATGTGACAGTCCAGGTACAAACAAATAATTGTCTTCAATTTCTGAAAAAGGGCAGAAAATTCTTACCAGATATTGTGATAGTCTATTGTGTTTGTTATTATATAGTACAGTGTTATAGAAATTGAAATAACTAGGTTATCAAATCATGTCCCTTCCAACAAAAATAACTCCATACGGTAAAATACTGATAAAAAGAGTTCTGTTGGTTGGTATTTCTGCTTCCAGAAATTAGCACAATAAAGGGCTTGCATTAAAATTGAGATAATAGAATCCCAGATTTTTCTCCTTTTAATTTTACAGTTCAAAGACCCCTTAGAGGTTGTTTAGCTCTTATTTCACAGATGTGGAAAATGAGATTCAGAAAGTTCAAGTTATTTCCATCTCCAAAGTCACCTTGTTAGTCACATAGCTAAGTCTAGAACTCATATCTTCATCCTTCTATGTTCTTTCCACACTGCCAAAGTGAAGCCCTGACATATTATCTATTTTATGAAGGAATATTTTATAACACAACATAATGGCTTAATTGGTAACTACATGGCTAACGTGCATTTCAGAACACATTAAGAAAATTAATGTCATTATTAGAAGAAAAGGCCTTTATTGCAGTTTAAGCTTTCATTTTTTCCCCCAATTACTGCATAATCCTAGTTCCTCAGGGGAAAAAAAAAAATCAAGCGCAGCCAGCCACACATAACCAATGCAAAGTCCATGACACTATCGATATGAAAACCTCAAAGTCACAAAACTGGATCATCTCTACATCAGTCAATTCCCTGAAACTCAAGGATGTCAATCATTGGGAAGGATCAGCTAACCTATTCCCCGACAAGAACTCTGACTGATTTAATGTTCCCAACATCTGTTGTCAACAAAGGAAAATAAAGGGAACGGAGATTCAATTTGTATCCTAGTTTAAGGCATTCAAGACAAACATGAGGATAAACACACTGTTTATTCTCTGAACTGATGGCATTTTTCTGTTTGCTTTTATCTAGTGTTTCATTTCGCTCAACAAATTTCACTTTCTTCTTTATCTCTTCCTCTGAGCCTCAGAATTCCAGAGCTTTTACAAAGAGCTACCTGGATGAATCTTGCAAAGGATAAGAAAGCTAGCACTGTTTTGACACACCAATGCAAAAAGTTGGTTCAGCACACAGTGATATGACTAAGCAACTACATAAAATTCTGCTCTCAATGGGTATGTGTATATCCCCATTGTTACAGGAAAAGATCATGAATTGGTTTCTTGTTCATGTTGGCTTGATAATACTGAGGGAAAGCACTGAAATGGGAGCAGATCGCCTTGGGTATGTGTCCTAAATAAAGATTATTTACCTCTCTGGCACACATTTGTCACAGAATAAGGCTAACAATACCAGTTATATCACTTAGGATTATATTTAGCTGTCACTGACAGAAATCCAGAAACTAGCAAAGGTTAAGCAAGACTGAAGTTTATTCCCTCCTATATAAAGCTCTGAGAAAATAGACCATAACTGACATGGTGGTTAACTGCATCAAGGAACCAGAATCTTCTATCCTGTTGTTGTATCCTTCACAACCTCTATCTCCTAATCCAGGGAAGTAGCATTTTGACGTAGGGACAAGGAGGAAGGAAGACACAAAGAGGGAAAGATAAAGAGCACACAGACATTGACTCTAAAAAAAGCAGATGCATAGCACCAAGGACTGAGGTCCCATTGGCCAGAATTATATCACTCTTGAATCTCTTGCTTTGGAGGAAGTCAGCATCATTCTATGTGAAAGACCTGTAAAAAGGCCAGGCAGTGGGAAACTGAGTCCTTTGACCAAGAGTCAGCAAGAAGCTGAGGTCTCCTGTCAATAACCTTACAACCAAGTTATCTTGCAAATGGATCCTCCAGCCTAGGTCAAATTTCTGAACAACTGCAGACTAAGCGAATAGCTTGACTGCAAACTCTTATGAGACCTAGAGCCAGAAACCCTCAGCTAAATTGCTTCTGCATTTCTGACCCATAAAAACTACAGAACAAATATGTGACAATGCTTTTTTAAAATTTTTAATTGTGGTAAAATACATGTAATATAAAACTTACCATCGCAATCATTTTTAAGCATATGGTTCAGGAGAGTTAAGTATCAGGTTGGCCCAAAAGTTCATTCAGGTTTTTCCATTATAGCTTATGGAAAAAACCCAAACAAACTTTTTGACCAACCCAATATATTCAATGCTGTTGAAAACTCATTTATGCAGTTATCTGTTCAGGACAGAAGTGCAAGATAGCTTTGCAGTCAAATTTAAAGTGTTATTTTTTTTCTGTTTAAGGGGCAAACTTCCTGTCCATAAATACAGTTCCACAAAGATCACCCATTTCTTCTCATATAATGCCGTATGAATTCTTTCAGGTTGAATATCTTGGTTGTTTGTTTCTTTCTCTTTGCCCTTTTTTTGCAATTAAAAGCTATTGAGTAAATTTTCAAGTCCAGCCAAATAAATCATAAAACAAACTGATTTTTTCCTTCATTCCTATGTGATTAAACTTGATGCTGAAAGAGTCTATGAGACTTTGGCAAGAGGAGTAAGAAAGAAGAGGTGAAACAGGAAAGCTTCATCTCAACTTCCAAACAACTCCACAAGTGAGACAAACCTTAGCCATAGGTACTAAACCAACAAGATTCATTTGCCTTCAATTATTCTTTTAAGAATTTTAATTTAGGTGTGCCTTCTCAATATGTCTTCCTGCCACAGTTCTCCACTCAGGAAATATTATTTTCTTATTTTTCATTGCTTCCCATTGATTTTTAAGTCCTTTGTTGCCTGAACGTATCTACCCACAACTTCTCAGAGGGCAGTTGTCTCTGTAAAGCATAATAATCTTGTATTTATTAGTTGTAATTGCTTGTTCACCCCAGACGACCAATGGAAGAACTTCTCCCTGGGGATACCTCGCAATGCCATCTATGGGTTTAAACAAGGAGAAAAAGAAAAACACAAAGAACTCTGGTGAACTGCAAAGCTTATAGAACCAATTCTGATGTGAGGGACAGGAAGAGGCAATTAGCTAGGAAATCACTTCATTGTTCTTATATGAAGGTCAATCAATCTACTCCTTCTTTGCTTTGAATCTTAGCTGTACGATAAATTAGCACTTTTCTGTATTTTCTAGCTACCTCCTAGTTATAGTCTCTGCCATAGCAAGGAGAGTCAAAAGAAGTAATTACTAAAATGTTTGTCATATCTCCCCATCAGCCATACTATTTTAAATATTTTAATATTAATTTAGCTGATTCACACTTTAAAACCTTATAAAATGTATTTGTATCTATGCTAATGAGAAAGGGAAATCGTACTTTTTCAGTTCACAGTGTTGGGAACTGTAGGATTTATATACTTGTGGCAGCATTCCAATTCTGACACAAAGCAGAAGCAGATGTAGCTGCAATAAGGCTCACATGAAGGAAACATTGCAAAACTTTTAAATATGAAAAGTGAGGTCAAAATTTTTCTTAAATAAATAATATTGTTTACATTATACATGTATGCTCCTTAAGATAACTTTTTAAGTACCCATACTGGATGTGTTAAAAATAATCAAAATATCCAGATGACATTATCCTTAGAGCCAGGGCATGTGTCTATTAGAAATTGGGTGAGACAATGCCTAAAATACCTAAAAATACCTGTGCTGACTGATTCACATATTACTGAGGAAATTTATCAGTCATCAAGAGAAAAAGAAAATAAAATGTACTAAGGAAATGAAACCACAAGAAACTAGATTGCATTACATAATCCCCAGAATCACACACTTGTCTGCTGATCAAATCAGATCTATTATTACCAGCACTCTTCCTAAGGGCCAGAATCTAGGCTATCAAGAAAATCTTTTTCTTCTTAGTATTTATTTATTTGTCTGCATAAAGCCTTATGGCGCAAGGGGTCCAGAACATGAGGGCTCAGTAGCTGTGGTGCCCACAATTAGTTGCCCTGCTGCATGTGGAATCCAAGTTTCCCAATCAGGGATCAAACCCCCATCCCCTGCACTGCAAGGTGGATTCTTAACCACTAGACCACCAGGGAAGTCCCTATTATGAGAGTCTTTGGGTCAAAATGATCAAGGCACTGGTATTCCTGGTAGCTCCTGAGCATTGGGACGGAACCTAACTGAGCCTCACATCCTGACCACACAATACCTCTTTTACCATATCTCTTTCATGATGCCTCTGTCCTGGGTCTTCCTTGTTAAACTTGTTAGGCATAGGGAGATTTAGAATCCTTCTGGGTACTCATGCATATGCAAATTTGAAATGCAGATAAGTGCACACATATGGGTTGAACTTTTTGACCAATGGGAGACAGAATCCAATGGATCCAGCAGAAAAGTCCTCCTTCTCTTTGTTCTTTCAAACTCTCTCCAACCTGGCCCTACCATAGACACACTTATATAGATGCTACCGATAGGCAACTTGCAAGGCTGCTCAGAGGCATGATCCCAAGGATGAAGCTATCCATTATACTTAGCAGTGGCCATCTTCACACTGACTCTTCTGCCCTGCTTTACTCCCATTATCCCCCATGCTGACTCTCTCTAATTATACTCCCTTTAAAATAAAAGCATGTTAGCCCTCTTCCACCTCTTCCACAATCTTTGCTTTTTCTAGAACTCATAAAAACACACAGCCAAATGCTGCATGTGGATGTGAGGTACAAATTTACACTATGAATTGAGAGAAAATATCACTGAGAAATTGACAAAACCTGGTATCAAACTGTGAAAACTTCTATTGATCCGATTGAAATAAGAAGCTTTTTCTACAGAAACTTTCATAGCCAAAAACTCATGGGACTCCCAGAAAGGATAAAACTCTCAGGAGCTGTGAGCACAAAGGAAAATAATTACGAACCACATGAATAAATGAATTTTCATAAGTGATAGGAAATAATGCAAACATTCAGGAAAAGTACTTAAAATAATAGGGTACCGTGAATGAAACTATTTTAAAATATTTAGCATAATTAGAGACATAAAATAAGAAAAAGAAAACAAAATCAAGTAACCAAATACTATTAACCAGAACAGGTACATTTTTACAGAGGAATGAAATAAAATTTCCATAAATGTAAAATAGAGTAATTGGCAATAAAAGCTCAGTGTGTAGGCTAAAGAACAGATTACACAAAGCTAAAGAAAGGTTTACTACACTGAATTCGGTGTCTCAAGACAGTAAAATGGAGCACAGAAAATAAAAACATGGATACCATTTAAAAAGTGGTTATTTTCCCATAACTGAAAAAGACACATGCTCCCTACTGTTCATCGCAGCACTATTTACAATAGCTAGGATATGGAAGCAACCTGTGACAGATGCCCAGTGACAAATGAATGGATAAAGAAATGTGGTACATATACACAGTGGAATATTAGCAAGTTAAAGGAATGCATTTGACTCAGTTCTAGAAAGGTGGATGAACCCAGAGCCTGTTCTACAGACTGAAATAAGTCAGAAAGACAAATGTCGTATATTAAACCATGCATATGCAATCTAGAAATGTGGTGCTGATGAACTTTGCAGAGTAGCAATGGAGATACAGACACAGACAAGAGACTTGTGAACACAGAGGGGAAGGAGAGGGAAGGACAAACCGTAGCAGTAGCATTGAAACATGTACATTGCCATATGTTAAATTAGACAGCTAGTGGAAATCTATTTACTGTATGACGCAGGATGCCCAAATCTTGTGCTCTGTGATAACCTAGAGGGTGGATGGGGTGGGGAGTGGAAGGGAGGTTCGGGAGGAAGCTGATTCACACTGACATACGGCAGAAGCCAACACAATGGTGTAAAGCAATCACTCTCCAATTAACAACAAATATTTTTTTAAAGTGGTTATTTTCCAAGGGCAGCAATCTAAGGCCCACTGAATACATATTAGGAGTTTCAAAGGAGAAATAAAAAGAGATCGTGAGCACAATGCTTGATGTGCCAATGACTGAACAACTTTCCACAATTATATCACTGCAAAATTATTTGGCTACCTTTCCATTTTAGAGTTAAAATATAATGTCATTTGAAAAACTAAATTTGTCTTACCATTTTTAACAGGCTTTTTTTCTGGCATTTATACTTAAAACTGCTAGATGTATATTTCTCTGTCTATGGTGTTTTTTAATTCACAAGGCATGGCTTTCAGTTAATAGCCAGACATTCTAACCTCAGGTTTTTGTTTTTGTTGTTTGCCCAGCAAACAACAATCCTTAACAGACTTGGAATCGCTCAGACATACTGACATTTGACCTACACAAGTGCATTTTACAGGTATGTTGTCTCTTTATACAGAGTGAATTGCTTCCCACAGATACCTCTGCAAAATGAGCAGAATCAAAGAGTTTAATCATAGTTCCACTGCGCTTAGAGAAGTATTAAAGTATTTTGACAAAATTGAATATTTTAAAAGTACTTTATTGTTACATATTTCACCCTAGGTGTGATTTTCTTTCAATTGTATTTATCCTGCTTGGGATTTTTCTGATACTTTCGCCTCCGAGGGTCAATATTTTCAACAGTTTTGGGACTCTTGGGGGCACTTCTTCATTTCCTTTCCCCTCTCTCTCCTCTCTCAGGCTAGAATTCCAATTACAGTATGCTAGATAACGTTATACTGCTCCACACAGCATTATTCATTTATTGCCCCCGAATTTCTGCTCTCTGTTCCACAGGCTGGATAATTTCTCTGGACTTACTTTTAATTCAGCACTACATAGTTCTTTTTCTAAAAATAATTTCCAGGTCATTGCTAAGATGTCCTATCTATTGCCATACTGGATACATCTGTTTATGCAAGTCCTTGAACATATTTGTAATATGTTTTAAAATCCACATCTGATAATTTCGACAGCTGGGTCATTTCAAGGCCTATTTATATTGAACACTCTTTCTGATAATGCATAAAAAACTTCCGTTTTTCTTTACATGTCTTGAATAACAACGTTTTTACGCTGAAAATTGTGGGTGACACAGCACACGGTGTCTGGATTATGTTGTTTTTCTTCAATGGACATTGACTTTTGATCTTCCTGTCAGAGCAAAGTCACTGGCAGATGGTCGTGGTTCTGTTTGTGTTCATGTTGCTCTATTGCTTTTATTCTTGGAGTTTACTCAGTGATTTGGTCTTTATTGATTAAAGTGTATCCTTTCTGGGGTCTTAATTGATGTCTGTGGTACTCAGCCAGCAAGACTTCCCCATGGTGGCTGGGGTGGAACCCCCACGGCCCCCAGCCCACACTTCCCCACCCTAACATTACTGCTCCGCCCTCAGTTCCACAGCAGACATTCTCCTCCAGGTCCTGTGTCTACTAGGCTGGCACTTGGTCAGTGACCCTCAGAGAACTCATCGGACATCTGAGCCCTGCTTCCAGGCACAGCTTCTTCCAGTCAACTTCCCTTTCTTTCACATTCCAGCTGCCTCAGCACCCTAGAATTTCTCAATTCATCAAGAGCTCCGTGCTCTTCTGGGATCTGGCCCACTACCCAGTATTCTGGACAGTGCCCTTAGGCATTAGGTTTAGGAACACGGAGGGAACATCTCGCAAGGATCACTGTCTTAACACTGCCTGTGGTCTAATGTCTGAACAAGACTGTCTCATATACCTTGTGCATTTTATAGTTGCTTGTGGCAAGAGTGTAAGTTGGAAACCAGTTATCCAAACGTGGCCAGAAGTGAAGTTTCTATACCACTGCATTTAAGAATAAAACCATAAACAACAAAAACAAAAATTGAAAACATATTAAATATTCATTAATAGATAATTGCTTAAATTAGGCGGCATATTTCTCTTGATACCCCACCTACATTTAGCAAGTGAAAAAGTAAAGTTGCTCAGTCGTGTCCAACTCTTTTTGGCCCCGTGGATTGTAGCCTACCAGGCTCCTCTGTTCATGGGATTTTCCAGGCAATAGTCCTGGAGTGGATTGCCATTTCCTTCTCCAGGGGATCTTCCCAACCCAGGGATCGAATCTGGGTCTCCCTCATTGTAGACAGACGCTTTACCATCTGAGCCAGCAGGGTAGCCAAGAGTACTGGATTGGGTTGCTATTTCCTTCTCCAGGGGATCTTCCCGACCCAGGGATCAAACCCAGGTCTCCAGCATTGCAGACAGGCACTTTACCATCTGAGCCACCAGGGAAGCCCTTTAACAATAATGACATGGAAAGATAATCTAAGACACATAGTTAATTTTTTTAAGTGCTCACAAAACTGCTATTCTGTAATATGTGTTCATGCACATGCACAGGTATGCAAAATGTAAAAAATAAACTGCAACGATAAACTTCAAACTGCAAGCATACAGCCACTTTGAAGAGTATGCCTGAAAACAGCCGTGTACATGCGCTCTGTGCTTGAGTCTGCACACATCTGTGATAGCTGGCTCATTCACAAGGTGAAAACGCAATAGTACATTTTAAAAACCAAATCATTAAGAGAACTTCATCCTGGTAAAGTTGCTTGGGAGTCACTGTCAACACGTCTAACTCCTGTTTTGTGAAATACCTGCTGTAACTTCAAGTTGAAGGCGTCTGCTGTAAGGAAAGTGGGAACTGGACAAATTCACAAAAAGTATGATCATTCTGCCGGCACTGCCGTGGTGCCTTTTAGTCTTGACACCAGTCTGTGCAGCGGTGCCCTCCCCTTCTCTGTTTTCAAGTTCTGCGGGTCTGAAATGCTCCTTCCTTCCTGTCACTGGAAACCACCTACAGGAAGGATCCACCCTCTCTGGAGTATCTGACACGCCAATTTAGAGGGAGGGCTGGAGTGGTAAACACTTGACGCAATTTATTTCTTTCCAAATGGTGAGGCTCAGAGTCTTCCCCCGGGCCCAGGTTTTGAATATTTGAAAACTACTTTGATGTCTTTCAACGTCTTGACAGGCATGAGGACTCGGAACATGCCAGAAATACGTCGAACGGCATCAGTTCCTCCGTCTCTGAGAATGATGGACACTATCTTTCAGGATCAGTTCCCAGAGTGATTTGCTCTAATTCAGCTAGTTCAAATAAGAATTCTTTTTCTAAGACTTCAGAAATTAATGGGAACTGGGGATGACACACAGGTCAGCTAATCATTTCTCCTCCTTTCACCTTTCCGCTCATCACTACAATTCCCTATAAAATCAGAAAAAATAAAAATATTTTCCCCCTTAGAAAAAAAAAAAAAAAGAGTTCCCCTAGCTAAACCATGGGAAATATACAGCACAGACATGGGTAAAAATCTCTATCAAAAATGTGTTTTATATATTTCAACTTCTCTTAACTTTATAAAGGTACTATCAATTTGACAATCCAGAGTAAATCTCCTTGTCAGAATTCCTGGAATCTGAAGAGAGATTTCCTCAACCCCAGTCCTAGCTCTAGTCATCATTAGCTGTGCAATGCTGGTTGAGCTATTTAACTTCTCTGTGCTTCTTTGTTTCTCATCAGTAAAACAGGGACCTTCACGATAGAGCTGTTTGAGAATTAAGTAATCTGTGTTTAAAAGTCCATAAGACATACTGAAGACTTCATGCTGCTGCTGCTGCTAAGTCCCTTCAGTCGTGTCCGACTCTGTGTGACCCCATAGACGGCAGCCCACCAGGCTCCCCCGTCCCTGGGATTCTCCAGGCAAGAACACTGGAATGGGTTGCCATTTCCTTCTCCATTGCATGAAAGTGAAAAGTGAAAGTCAAGTCGCTCAGTTGTGTCTGACTCTTTGTGACCCCATGGATTGCAGCCTACCAGGCTCCTCTGCCCATGGGATTTTCCAGACAAGAGTACTGGAATGGGGTGCCATTGCCTTCTCTGGATGACTTCATATGTTTTCATTATTATCAATACCATCACCACTGCCTTCATAGTCATCGTGATTAATACAATATCATCTCTTGAACGCTTATTTTACCCTCTCTTGTAAACCAATAATGGTTTTCCATGGATTTCTTTTCATTTCTGTTTAAGGATTTTACTTTCTCCATGCTGCGCTAAACCAATAGTAACTGAAACATGAATATTTCTGATACAGGAATTATGGCTGTAATCTTAAAAGAATGAGCCCCAAACTCAAAGCAAGCACTCAGTGCATTTTAACTGAGCTCACTCCTACCTGTATGGACTCATCACACAATAACTAACCAATTCTGTAGATGACATAGCAGATGTTCATCAAGTACATATTCAATGAATAATGATTTTATAAGAATAGAATATATATACATGTGTGAGTGTGTGTGTGTGTGTGTGTGTATATATATATATATATATATATATATATGTCACTTCCATTTGATATTATCGAGATACTAAGATTCACTGAACAGACTGAGAACCTATGTCTGTCTGAGTGTTTGTGTTTCTCCTTCGCTCTCTCTCTCTCTCTCAATATATTTACACAAAAAAAAACATTTCCCACTACAACTGAGTCACTAAGCAGGGCATTGAGGAGAACATCCTGTTCTCCAGAAAGCATTCTTCACTAGGAGAAAGAGCCTCAATCTCCAGCACCAAGAAAAAACTGAAAATCAGATGCCTAGACCTATCCCACTATACTAGACTACTCATTCATCCCAAGTGGTAGAACTAACCAGCTGCACATAAACATTTTCCTCTACTACTTTTTGTGACATTTTGCTGACAGATGTCCATTTTAAGCTGATTCCATTAATTCAAAATAAAGAAAAGCATATGAGCATGAGCTAACGTGACTTTGGCCCAAACAATCACCGTCCAAGGGTAATACATAGAGATATGAATTGAAAAACAACGTTGCTCAACAGAGGAATGGGGAAAGAAGATGTGCTATATACATATAAAGGAATACTACTCAGCTATTAAAAAGAATGAAATAATGCCATTTGCAGCAACATGATAGACCTAGAGATCGTCATACTAAGTGAAGTCAGAGAGAAGGAGAAATATCACATGACATCCTTCATATGCAGAATCTAATAAGAAATTACACAGGTGAACTTGTTTATAAAACAGAAACAGACTTTTAGAAAATGAACTTATTGTTGCCAGGGGAGATGATTAGGGGGAAGGGATAATTAGGGAGTCTGGGATTGACATGTAGACACTGCCATATTTAAATTGATAATCAACAAAGGTCCTGCTGCATAGCACAGGGAAATCTGCTCAGTGTTATGTGGCAACCTGATGGGAGGGAAGTTTAGGGGAGAATGTATATCTGTATATGTATGGCTCAGCCCCTTTGCTGCCCACCTGAAACTAGCACCAGGGTTTCCCCTGTGGCTCAGACAGTAAAGAATCTGCCTGCAACACAAGAGATGTGGTTTGATCCCCATGTTGGGAAGATCCCCTGGAAAAGCGAATAGCTACCCACGCCAGTAATCTTGCCTGGAGAATCCCGTGGATAGAGGAGCCTGGAGGGCTACAGTCCATCGGGTTGCCAAGAGTTGGACACGACTGAGCAACTAACGCTGAAACTATCGCAACATTTTTAATCAGCTATACTCCTATATAAAAGAACAAGTTCTTTTAAAAAGAAAAGGAAAAAAGAATAAAGTATAATAAATAGAAAAAAAGAGAATGTTGCCTAGGGGAAAGCTGAGGAAAATGTACTACAGGCTGAGACAAGAATTTGGTTGATGTATTTAAGGAATAAGAACCTAGTGTAGCTAAAGAGGAAAGAATGAGGGGGGAGAAATGGGCTGAAGTGAGGCTGAAAAAGCAACCACAGGTCAGATTACATGGGGTTGTTGAACGTTCTGTCAGACATTGGGATTTTACTCTGAATGAGGTGGAAAGCCATCGAAGGGGTCCCAGTAAGGTCAGACATTAACGTTTCTGCTTTAAGACTGTATGCAAAACAGCCTGAAGTGATCTGAGAATAGAAGAAAGAAGATCACAGGCTGCGGAGGGTGTCCACGCTTCTGTTTCCTTCTTTTATGGCTATCAATGTCCATCATACTCCCTCATCTTTATAAGACTAACTGTGAGATCAGGGACAATGTCAGATTGGTTTTTTACCCACTGCAGTACTTATCATATTCTCTGACTTCTCAAATTATTTCTTCAAGGAGTAACAGTTATGAGAACAACTGAATTCCCTTAGTTTTTAGTGTATTTAATGAGGCAAATTCTAATTATTGACAAATTTTCCATCATTTGGAATGTAAAGTCTTCCAAATTAAAGCTATGGCATAATCAAAAGACTTGGCAAAGCAACATAGCTTTCTGCAATGCTTTACAGTAGTATAAAGAGGAATATTTATTAAATGGCCCCTTGAATACATGGCTCTGTAAAAAATACTCTTTCATTATCCATGTTGGCACCCTTTCATAATTAACATCAGACTAACAGGATTTTGTAAAGCTTCCAGTGAACTGAATTTGCATATTTGACATGCATATGCTTTGTAAAATCTGCATAGTATTTAAATCATGACATAATCTTGCTCAATAGAGATGAATGACAAAAAACACAAGGTAACCTTTCCACTTTCTTCCCTTTGCTCAAAATGTACTTCATTCCTTCGTAAAAAGAAAGAGACCCAGCTTCATCTATCATCTCCAAATTGATATGCATAACTAGATCTTACCTCCTGCTTGTAAATCTCCATGCAACGAGAAAGGGACACAACACAGGCCTGATGATTACAAACAGTATTAGGTAACTCGAAGCTGCAGACTTCACAGTGTCACGGAAGGTTGGCACACTGAATATTAGATGGTCTAAAGAGCCCCACAGGGAAAACGACGCAATTTGGATTGTTAAATGTATGTGAGCGTCTGCTTTCCTTCCTTTTGATTAACTCCCAACATAAAACACACACAAGATTATGCTTCTGTAAAATCTAGAAATAAAGAGAGATGATAAATTAATCAACTGCATTTTATAATGAAAAATTCAGTATCTCTCTCAGATCCTAGAACTTATTTATTCTTCATTTTTCACAGCTTTATAGAAGTATTCACTGGTTATCGAGTGTTTGATCATTTTCCCCCTCTTTGATGCAAAGTCCAGCAAAACAAATTTTCAATATATGAAAATTAATCATTGCTTTATAAAGAAATTCTAGGTAGTAGGGAGTTTTTCCTGTTACTTTGAAAATGCTAGCTTCAAATATATTTAGTATTTAGTGCCAATAATATGTCTTTCTTCTGTTTTTCTAATCTCATCTTAACCCAATTACATAAATAGGAAAACCAATGGATTTAATATCCCTCATCACTGTATTTTTTAAATTAAATCCCCAGTTATCATAAGACAGCAATTTTCATTTAAATATTATTGGTGAATCTTAACTCTCTGCTGTAAACACAATGTTTGGGAATCATATTAATACTTATAGTTACCCTAAAACAATGATACTTATAGTTACCCTAAAACAATGATATTTTTAAACAATTAAGTTCACAGTTTCTGCACTGACCCACAAAGGAAGCCTCAGTTGGTAAAGTGTAAACACTAAGGTGACTTAAACACAGGGGATCTGGAATTATGTAAATACTCCTGATGGTTGATGCTGGCTGTTGTCTGGGACCAAGGCTGAGCAGTCAACCAGAACGCTTCCCATGGCATCCTCATGAGGCCTGAACTTCCTCACAGCGTGGTTCCCTCAAGACAGTCCTTACATCATGGCTCAGGACTCCAAAAGCAAGTTTCCCAGCCAACAAGCCAGAAACGGTGTTGCTTCGTATGACCAGGTCTTGGAAGCCATCTCGTATCACTTCTGCCAAATTCAACTGGTTATAAACTAATTGTCCACTGTTCCAGATTCAAGGAGAGGGTAACAGGGACCACTTCTGGAGGACAGAAGGATAAAGTTCAAAAGAGCATGAGGAATGGCTAATATTTTTAGCCACATTTGGGAAATATAATCAACCTCATCTACTTTTACATTCCTTATGTCCACTGGGAGGTACTTAAATGGTCCTGCACAAGTAACAGTAGTAACCAGAACAGGCAACCTATGCTTATTTTGTTAGCTTCCCTGCTTCATTTCTGGCTGAGAACTCAAATATGGGGACAAAGAATACCTGCATCCACACGGAAGGTTACTTACAGATTTGCTAAGTAGCAAATATGAACTGATTTTACCAATGTTAGTTGGTAAATAACCTCCAAAATGAAGACTGCCCGTATTTATGTTTCTCAGACTAGTGGAGCAGGACATGCTACTTAGGCCTCCATTCTACTGATACCTATTCAGTCTAGGCCACCCACTCTCTCACTTCATCCACTTTTCCAAGTTTCCTAACCCATCTGCTCACACCTCCATTTGCCTCACTCCAATCTCTCCATCACATCAGAGCGTATTTTAAGGAAATCTAATCCAACTTCATCCTTCTGCTTAAAGTCCTTCAGTGGCTTCACAATAGTCAGCCCACCTCTATGTGGGACCCACCCGTCTCCTGTCTTTCACACTTTCACCTAATTGTGGGTTTGTCTCAACCTCCAGCAGCATCTCTAGACCCTCTGGTACACACCCCCCACCTGACAGCTGTTCTCTGTTCCCATCACTCTCTTGAACTACAGTTTTTCATAGGCCCCACAACTTTGAATATGCTTTCCCTTCTCACCAGAATCCCCCAGGTTTTATCACCTTGATAGAATGGTTTATTCCAACACTGCTTAGAGGTCCTTTTGCACCCTGTATGTTTCTTGTCCTAACATTCAACAGACCTTATGAAAAATTACCTGCTTCATATTTATTTCTTTCTCCAGAATGTAAATGCCATGACAAGAGTGACCTATGCATTCCTTGACTGCCATGCAGTGCCTAGAACTGTGCCCAGCACAAAATAAGAACTCAGGAAGCTGTTGAAAGAATACATTTTTAAAAATCATTTTCAACTTGTTTTTCAACATCTCGGTAGTACCTTAGCAGAATTTCCAACCTACATTTTTACGTCATTATATGCTTTTAGGTGATTTTTCTCTTCTTTTTAAAAGCTTTATATAAATAGAAAAATAAAGCACTAAGGCAAATCCTGTTCAATTCAGAGTAATTCCAACTATTTTCATTGCTATCAAGATAAATGTTATCGCTTATTCAGGTGTACCGTTTTCTTATCCACTTTGTCCTATAGTCTTATCAACCCTTTGCACTGGAAACGCTTCATCTCCATTGTTCCTTTCCTTGTTTACATCCATTAAGTTTCTGATGTCTAACTTTTTTGGTACAATCACATATAATCATATATTTAGGCCATTACTCCTCTCTCATGCACATACGTACTTCCTCTCCCTCATGCCCCTGTCCCCTCCCCCTTTCTTGATTGTAATCCTTAGGACTCTGAGTGTGAGCCTGGATTTTGCAGCAGGATTGAAAATGCAACAAGCTAAGGTGGTATTGTAACATGAAGAGAATTTTGTGGTTCACCAAGGCTATAAAAACAATATCATGAAAATTTCTTAAAAGGACAAATGATAGGCATACAAAAGAAGTAAATATCAAAATATGCACCTGAATGCATTTGTGCATGCATGCTAAATTGCTTCAATCATATTTGACTCTTTGCAATCCCCTGGACGGTAGTCCCCTTGGCTCCTCTGTCCATGGGATTCTCCAGGCAAGAATACTGGAGCGAGTTGCCATTTCCTTCTCCAGGAGATCTTCCTGATCCAGGGATCAAACCCAAGTCTCTTACGACTCCTGCATTGGCAGGCGGGTTCTTTACCACTAGGGCCACCTGGGAAGCCCCACATGCATTTGTGGATAGCCCTGTTTCCTGAAGTTCAGTAGAAAGTCATCCTTCACTTGGTCTAGTTCCCAGCATAATCCTTTAGAGTCTATGATTCTATCAGAGGCATGGTCATTACCTAAGTGGATAGAAGGTCAGGAAGAGCATGCTCACCTGGACACTTCACCAGAAACCTAGACCATTACATCCGAAAGTGGGAAAGCAAGCGGACCGTTCTTTCACCTGAGTGAAACCATTTATCATTGAGAACTAAGTACCTGCAAGTCCTGAATGCACGAGGAAGAAACTATCAAATTCCTATAAAACAGAAGTTTAGTAACAAGAGAATGTCATATGTATTCAAATCAGAATTCTTCAATCAAAAGTTCTCCCATAATCAGAAGAAAAAAATAAACAGCTATAATAAAAGCATTATAATACTACCATTGGAAGTAACTAAAACATTCTCCATTTAGCAAAAAGATTTCCAATTCTTAATAACATCCTTTTGTATTGTTAAGTGATTAGTTCCTGGGGGGAAGGGGGGTTGTTAATAAGCAAGATTCCATGTTAAGCTATTTGTTTATAAATTATGTGAGAAACTCTGGTTAATTCCCTTTAGTTGTTGTGGAGATCATAGTTACTTTGTAAAAGAGAATGAGGAAAATCTTCTATAAAAAATTGACTCGGGCACAAGTAAAAGGATTCATTAATTAATGCTGTAGATGCAAAAGTGCTTCTGTCAATTTTTCTATGATTCTATGGTGCATAAGCTATATGGCACAGAAAAAAATAATACACTGGAAAAGAAAAATGGTTTCTGCTTTTGAACTTGGGATATTTTTCTAGGACCTTTCCTCAATACTTCTAAAATTTTTATTTATGCACGCATACATGGAGATAATTTTTTAAATTTGTAGATTCCTCAGTAACATCCCTTTCCCCAACATTCTGATCCAAGATGCCTAACATACAACCTACGACCTGTGTTTTTAAAATATCTGCTGAGTCACTCTGGAAATCCTTTAGGATTCATGATCATTACTCTAAACAATGATGTAACCTTTCTCTTTTATGCCAATCACTTCCATAATTGTATATTATCTCTGAGTGGATGAATATGTTACTGACAAATACAAATTGATAAGAGGCCAGATGAGGAATTCAGGCAAGGCTTCACAGAGGACTCATGCTGCACAACCAGGGAGCTGGAACAAGTAACAGACTGTTGCTTGCTCTCCGAGAGCGGTGGGGTAATTCCTTACGTGGGGTAGAGTAGACATAGATTGATGGGTTGAGCTGCAGGGATGGCCTAGGTGGTCTGCTCACTCCTTGGTGGTGCTGTGTGCAGAGATCATTGCAGTAAAGCACCCTGCTTTTGCTGCCAGCACTAAAGAAGCAGCCAATGGTTTTTGGCTTTTTCATATCTTATTGTTCATAATTTTCCCTACTGTGCATGCATGCAGGCATTTTTAGTCCCTTATAGTTTCTCTGCATGCTGAGGTATTTATCCAGGGGCAAGCACTCCAGTATAGGGTCCCAGGTCATCTTAATTTCACATCTGCATTCCTAGTTTGGATTCCTCAGCAGAGATTTAGATCAGCAGTTCTAGCTAGTTCTAGTCGGCTTTTTCCACGTAGGTGACCTGCTGAACCCAGCATCGTGTTCAACAACACATCCACGAGGGGGAATTAAAGGCGATAACACAGCTAAAAGAGAAGTCTGTCATCAGTGGATTTTTCAATGTTGTTTTACCCTCATTTTACATTAATCTATTTCCTTTGTGTTTACAGCACTCTCTTAAGAACCTGGTTTTCACCCTATCTTTGGTGATAACTCACTTTTTTTTTTTTTAATCTAAAGATGGTTTCAAGTCTTTTCATTCTAATCTGTGGATTTTCATTGAAAATTGGACTCTTACTTCCCTGTATTTTCTAAAATGGTTTTAAATATTTATACTGGACATTGGAAATCATTTTTATGTGATTGATCAATATCATTATTGACAAAGTGCTAGAATTTCCCAACACTGAATAGGGCTTTTATTTTTTTTTTTCCTCAGTTATTATTTTTCATGCTGACATCTTACACAACCATGGTACATTTTTCAAAACTATGAAATAAACTTTAGTGCATTACTATAAACTACTGAATAGGGCTTTTAAATAGTAATCAGTTTGCATGTCGAGGTCCAATGAGGTTAATAATTATGACTCCAGGGGAATTTGAACTTTAAACTATAAACAAAGATTTCAATTATAGGCTCACACTTTCTCTTAATAATATTTACCTGCTGGCTATTGTGATCCATGTAAGAAAGCAAAATCTTAATAAGGGAGGTCTATGAAACCATGTCGCAATATGGAAAAAATCTTCACAAATAAAAACCTTTGTAAAAATGCATCATTTGAGCTTCACTCAAACTGTTACCTAGTCCACACCTATGATATTTAAACATGAATTCAATAAATCTTCCAATAATACAAAATAATACAAAAATACAAACCAGACATTAGAATTCTCATCACAAAAAAGCCACAAATAACAAGGTGAAAAATAGGAAACAGCTCAACATAGTCTTTATTTGTCTAGACTGAATAATTCTTGAAGACCTCTTTGAAAAACATCTCCATAAATGATTCCATAAACCAGTTATGTTATTTGTCCCCTTGAACAACACCACAAAGAAAAAAAGTTGACACTTATTTTTGATATATCATATTATTATATAACATCTCTTTGAGGTGCTACTTCCTTCAATATTTCAAGATCTGGTACACGTAATAGGGACTCAAATATCCAAGTCACATAATAGGCACTTAAATACACAAATTGATTGAACCATTTTCACCACTACTCAATCTGTGTCTTTCCAATCTCTTTCACTTAGAAATTCAAGGACCTTTGTCAGTTTCAGTAGCAGAAAAAATTTCATTTGTGAAAAAATAAGCAGCAAAAGCACTGTAAGAAGAAGGTAAGAGAGCAATAGTGTACAAAATGCTGCTACTCTTGGCCTACAGACCACAGATCAAGCGGATGCTTCAGCATGCTATTTCTTTTTCATTGTTGCATGGACAGAGGAGCCTGGCAGGCTACAGTCCATAGGGTCACAAAGAGTTGGACACAACTGAAGCTACTTAGCACACACTGCTATTGTCATAGCTGTGCCAGAAACTCTCTGCGTCTGTATCTGAGTGCTGGTTCATATTGTCATTTCAAGTACAGAACTGAGTTCTCAGAGATGCTGTCCAGTCTGCAGCAAGACTGGTCCTCATGGGAATCTTTGTCAGCCCTGATTAAGAAATAAGGAGAAATAAGTCTGAGCAATAGAGAAACAAGAGGAATCAGTTGCTCACTCTACCAATCTGTTTCTTCTTTCTTATTCTCACCCCTACAACACACTCTTTCCAAATGTTTTTCTGCTGTGGAAATGCTGTCTACAAAGCAGTACTTCTCTCATTTTTTAGTTGAAATTTGGTTGTTTGAGGTATTCTTCTGCCATAACTGTCATAAGGTACTCAGGCATTTTAGAACAGACTTAAGATTATGATTGCAAATTTGATATCCATAATGCAAATAATAGGGACTTCCCTGGCAGTCCAGTGGTTAAGACTTCGCCTTCCAATGTAGGGAGTGTTTGTTTGACCCCTGGTCAGGAAGCTAAGATCTCACAGGCCTCACAGCCAAAAAATCAAAACATAAAATGGAAGCATATTGTAACAAATTCAGTAAAGACTAAAAATGGTCCACATGAAGAAAACCTTAAAAAAAAAGAATGCAAATTATAATTAATTATAAAAAATATAATTACATGATCTAAGCATTATATATGTGTATGTGTGTATATACATATGAATATATATATATATATATACATTCATTTATCCTTAAAACGTCTCCATGTGCTAGATACTATTTTTTATACATTTTACAGATGAGGAAATCAAAGCCCACGTTAGTTAAAGAACTTGTCCACTGTCACAAAACTACCAAATGAAAGGGCTGAGATAAAAATTGAAGTCCCCAGGCTCCCAAGGCTCTGCTCTTTACTAGTGTGTTAAAATTTCTTTTTTTTAAATCACTTTATTTTAATTGGATGATAATTACTTTACAATATTGTGATGGTTTTGCCATACCTCGACATGAACCTGTCACAGAGTATACATGTGTCTCCTCATCCTGACCCCCCTCCACATCCCTCCCCACCTTATCCCTCTGGGTTGTCCCAGAGCACTGGCTTTGGGTGCCCTGCTTCATGCATCAAACTTGCACTGGTCATCTATTTTTACATGTGGTAATAATATATATGTTTTAATGTTATTCTCTCAAATCATCCCACCCTTGCCTTCTCCCACAGAGTCCAGAAATGTCTTCCCAGTGAATCTCTTTTATTTATTGTTTCCAGGAAATAAGATTTACTGACAAAGGACTGAGGCAATATCACCCACGCTATGCAGCACTCTATATGCCAGCAAATTTGGAAAACTCAGCAGTGGCCACAGGACTGGAAAAGGTCAGTTTTCATTCCAATCCCTAAGAAAGGCAGTGCCAAAGAATGCTCAAACTACCGCACAATTGCACTCATCTCACACGTTAGTAAAGTAATGCTCAAAATTCTCCAAGCCAGGCTTCAGCAATACGTGAACCGTGAACTTCCAGATGTTCACGCTGGTTTTCGAAAAGGCAGAGGAACCAGAGATCAAATTGCCAACATCCACTGGATCATTGAAAAAGCAAGAGAGTTCCAGAAAAACATCTATTTATGCTTTAAAGCTTTTGACTGTGTGGATCACAATAAACTGTGGAAAATTCTGAAAGAGATGGGAATACCAGACTGCCTCTTGAGAAATCTGTATGCAGGTCAGGAAGCAACAGCTAGAACTGGACATGGAACAACAGACTGGTTCCAAATAGGAACAGGAGTACATCAAGGCTGTATATTGTCACCCTGCTTATTTAACTTATATGCAGAATACATCATGAGAAATGCTGGGCTGGAAGAAACACAAGCTGGAATCAAGATTGCCGGGAGAAATATCAATCACCTCAGATATGCAGATGACACCACCCTTATGGCAGAAAGTGAAGAGGAACTAAAAAGCCTCTTGATGAAAGTGAAAGTGGAGAGTGAAAAAGTTGGCTTAAAGCTCAACATTCAGCAAACGAAGATCATGGCATCTGGTCCCATCACTTCATGGGAAATAGATGGGAAAACAGTGGAAACAGTGTCAGACTTTATTTTGGGGGGCTCCAAAATCACTGCAGATGGTGAATGCAGCCATGAAATTAAAAGACGCTTACTCCTTGGAAGAAAAGTTATGACCAACCTAGATAGCATATTCAAAAGCAGAGACATTACTTTGCCAACAAAGGTCCATCTGGTCAAGGCTATGGTTTTTCCTGTGGTCATGTATGGATGTGAGAGTTGGACTGTGAAGAAAGCTGAGCGCCGAAGAATTGATGCTTTTGAACTGTGCTGTTGGAGAAGACTCTTGAGAGTCCCTTGGACTGCAAGGAGATCCAACAAGTCCATTCTGAACAAGATCAGCCCTGGGATTTCTTTGGAAGGAATGATGCTAAAGCTGAAACTCCAGTACTTTGGCCACCTCATGCAAAGAATTGACACATTGGAAAAGATTCTGATGCTGGGAGGGATTGGGGGCAGGAGGAGAAGGGGATGACAGAGGATGAGATGGCTGAATAGCATCACCGACTCGATGGACGTGAGTTTGAGTGAACTCTGGGAGTTGGTGATGGACAGGGAGGCCTGGTGTGCTGTGATTCATGGGGTCTCAAAGAGTCGGACACGACTGAGGGACTGAACTGAACTGAACTGAACTGATGCATCCCAGTTCCCAGAGTCAGAAGCTGTTTTCAACTATGCAAGCTAATTGTGTTTTATCAATAGGACTCCACAAAGGACCCCCAAAAAACCAGACTGAACAGGCTGGATCCAGGATAGGGGGCAAAAGATGCTAAAGGTCACTGCTTTCTTTGCCTTATCTCTGTGTTTCTGTACGAATCCCTGAGAGCGGAAGGACACCTGTCCTGATTTATTTCTGTGTTTATTTCAAAATGCCTGGTGTTTGGCAGAGATGCTTCACAGCTGGACTTTTAGAGACAGATGCTCTGAGAGATACACAGTGGTCACCACCCCTGAATGAGCTCTGACTTCACTGCAGGAACATGCCTGCACAGATGAAACCGAAAAGTGTCTGACGTCACCTTCGCCTCATTACCACCCTAAGATCACTCAAAGAGGGATTTGCACACTGCCAGGCACAATTTGTGCCCTGTGCAAGGGAGACTGCAAAACTGCACATGCACCAGCAACTCCTGGAAATCTCTGCCTTTTCCCCAGTCTCTGATGATGCACCTGCCACTAGCCCCTTTCCTCCCTTCTGGGAGAAGATGACACGCCATTCTCCACTGTCGGCCACTGAATAAAACCCTCTCATGATATGCACCAAATTTAGCTTTATCACTGGCAGGCATGAATCTGAGCAGAAAGAACTCCCTGAAAGAGCCAGGGGACTTTGGTTCAACTGGGGCCCCAAGAGAGCAGCCTCACACTAACTGGGTAACAGTGAGATCTTTGTTTCATACTGCCTAATTGCTCAGTGACTCTGAACAAGATTTGTAAGCTTTTCAGTCTCATCGCTCATGCAAAATGAACAGAATCAAAGCTACCTCCTCCTTCTAAATTATTGTAAAAATTGCATTAGATAATTAGTATGAAAACACCAATTAGACAAAAATATTCAACAAAATTGAGCTTTCTTTCTCTCTTCATTTGAAAATTGTCACAGTAAAGAAAAGGAAACCTGCTTTCATTTTAAGAATGATCATTTCCTACTTTTATATTGTAAGAATAACAAATTTATGTTAGTAAATTAAGCTAAGTTTTCTATGAGAATAAGCTAAGGGCAGTCAGATTGATAGAAGAATACTTCTTGTATTTCACAGACTCTCGAGTGTGTGAGTGAGTAAGTGAGTGAAAGTCGCCCAGTCGTGTCCAACTCTTTGTGACCCCATGAACTACACAGTCCATGCAATTCTCCAGGCCAGAATCCTGGAGTGGGTTGCCATTCCCTTCTCCAGGGGATCTTCCTAACCCAGAGATTGAACCCAGGTTTTCTGCATTGCAGGTGGATTTTTAACCAGATGAGACACAAGGGAAGCCCCACAGGCTCTTAAGATACCACTAATTGCAAAGAACATCATTATTTATGTACTGAAAAGAAAAAAAAATGCTGCTAATTAATCTCTGATGATGCTTTATTGTCACAAAGATTAGTTATCTGTATGTATTAAGATCCTCTTTTAATCTGAAGAATACTTATATTCCCCCCTCCATATTTCATTGGCCATTACACATTAAGTTTCATGTAATAGAAAAGGAGGATAGGAAATGCTGTCAACATGGCCATCCACTTCAAGGCATCATTTTCTGAAAAAGAAAACTGCTCAAAGTCACTCAGCTAAATAGTGGCAAGAATGGGACTATATTGAAAATTCCATAACTTCAAGTATGCAGAAGCTCTCTTGGTAGTCTATGGCGGTGGTGTGCTTTAGTCGCTAAGTCGTGTCCAACTCTTGCGACCCTGTAGACTATAGACCTCCAGGTCCCTTCCTCTGTCTATGGGATTCTCCAGGCAAGAATACTGGAGTGGGTTGCCATTTCCTTCTCCTGGGGATCTTCCCAACCCAGGAATTGAACCCGGGTCTCCTGCATTGCAGGCAGATTCTTTACCGACTGAGCTACAAGGGAAGCCTGGTAGTCTATAGCGGCTCCAAACCAGATATAGAAAGGCTCAAATCTAAACTTCTTTGAAGAGCATGTTTTATATATTGGAAAAAAAAATCTGATAATGTTATAAGGTTTTAAAATCAAGTAGAGAACCCTGCACTCCACGCCAAGCACAAAGGCCCCTCCATGTCCCCTGCCTCCTGTTTATAGAAGAGCTGAAGTCTCCCAGCCTTCCCCTGAGACACAAAAGAGCAACCTCAAGCAGTTAATGATTAGGACAATAAAATTGCAGAATCTTTCAGTGTCTGATGGACATTTCTGAGTTGTTTTACAGATGCTGCAACTGCTACTAGAGGGAAAAAGCTAACCTGCACAATGACCAGACTATAGCCATGATATAAGCTGCTCCATCATGAGCAGTATTGAATCTATGGCTAGTGCAGTTTCAAGAACTGGCCTCAAAAGAATGGGATTAACACTATTGATCATCATAATCTATAATCTTTGTGGGCATCAAAATAATTGTGTCTGGTTCTGCCCATATATGTAAGAGGGCAACTAAAATTGTCAGCAAAGAGATGGTACAGACCCATGGTACAGACCCATCTTCCACTCTAAGAATACGTCACCCAATGTCAGCATGAAGAAGTCAGAGAGGACACGAACCTTAACCCATAATCCCATAGAAAATGGAGTAATTTCTAAGCAGCTTTCCCTTTTTGCAGGAAGCAGCCCTCTGTAGGAAGCATCTTTCTGCAGAAGGCAGTTGTCTTGTCATTTTAACTAAACTTTACATTTTAACTAAACTTTAAAGTTTCCCATGCTAAGTACCTCTGGCCCAAGAACCTCTTTGAAGTCTTTGATCATATATAAACTTCACCTAATCTGTTGACTGTTTTCTTAAAGCAGAAGAAATCATGAAAATGTAATTAACAGAGGATTAGATCATTTCCCATAATTCCCCTTTAGTACTCTCGTGAACAGATGATGTGAAGAAAGAGCATCTAAAAAAGAGAGGTCAGAAGTCCACAAGCCTGCATGCTGTGGGGGATGGTGAAGAATCTAACCCCTACATCGGTGACTGACTGAGACTACATCCCTTTTTTGGCTTTAAAAGCTTTCACGGCCCAGCAGAATTTTCAGTTAATTTTTGGACGTGAGTCTGCCTTCTCCCTAGGTTGCCAGCCTCCTGAATAAAGCAAGTTTTCCTTTCTAAACAACGCTTGCCTCTAGAGTGTACTGGCTTTCAAGCAGCAAGCAGCAGAACCTAAGTTCCGTCATAGTCTGGGAGTCATTAGTTCTTTTGCTCTCACATCTGATCCATTAGCAAGCTGTGCCACCTCTTCAGGGAACACTTCAGAGACCAGATATTTTAATTACAGCAATACTCCCAGCCCTGGGCACCCTCCATCCTTTTGTAATGTCTACACAGGATCATCACCTAGCATGCTATATGATCAACTCAGGTATTTGGTTTCTGCGTTCCATCCTCAACTCAGCAAGCCCCTTGAAGCCTTAATAGAAAGTAAAGCTCCATGAAAAGCTTTCTTGTAATAGTTTATTCTTTCTAGTTGGGTAGTTCTTCTATCTGCTTGTGATTTGTTTGTGATAGTTTCTTCTAGCTGTGATTTACTCAACTCTATATATTTAGGCCATGAAACACTGCCTGCCACATAGGAGGTAATCAAAAAATATTTGTTGAATTAACAAACTATTAATAATTAATAATGTCATTTAATTATTGAATAAGCAGCAGAATAATATTTATTTCAAATTTGGGCTTCCCTGGTGGCTCAGTGGGTAAAGAATCCACCTGCAATGCAGGAGATGTTGAGTTCAACCCTTGGGTCAGGGAATATCCCCTGGAGGAGGGCATGGCAACCCACTCCAGTATTCTTGTCTGGACGCCTGGAAAATCCCATGGACAGAGGAGCCTGGTGGGCTACAGTCCATAGGGCTGTGAAGAGTCTGCAGTGATTGAGCATGCCCACATGAAAATTTGTTTAGATAAAGCCATTTTTGAAAAAAAGAACAAAATAAAGTGCCGCAAGAACTTTCCTCTTATACATTTGCAAAATTCTGCCCTTTCCTCCTCTTTAATGGCAAAGCAATAATAGTAATATAGTTTCTTACTTTAGAAATAGGGTAAGTTTCTGAGTCTCCTGCTCTTTTCTTTCATATTGAAACAACCCCACCTTGTGGAATAAAGGGTAAGTTGGCTGAAGATTCAAGTATCCTGGCAGCATTTTTGCAACTACAGATATATAAGGCATCGTGTATCTTTGGCTTTTAAAAGTCTCCGCTGATTTCTAAATGTGTCATAATTATAGTGGGTGGAGCTGCTGGAGACACAGGCTGTTTAATGTCCCAACTGAACCACTCCCTAAGGTGATGTTTGAACAGCAGATTCAAATGATTTTCTCTTTTTAGATTAAAAAAAAATAATATATTCCTCTGCCTCATAGTTGTGCCTGAATACTGACATTTGTTCTAGTTTATTTTCCAAGAGAAATGCCACAGTTTCTCATAAAATGCACATACATTTTAAGAGGTATAACTATACAATAATAGATGAAATCAGAGTGGTATGGGGCTTCCCAGGTGGCGCTAGTGGTAAAGAACCTGCCTGCCAATGCAGGGTAAGTAAGAGACACTGGTTCAGTCCCCGGGTTGAGGATATCCCCTGGAGAAGGGCATGGCAACCCACTCCAGTATTCTTGCCTGGAGAATCCTATGAACAGAGGAGCCTGGCAGGCTACAGTCCATGGGGGCACAAAGAGTCGGACACGACTAAAGTGACTTAGCATGCACGCAGAGTGGTATAGCTAACCAAGATGGAAAGTTCTGCATTGACTAGGGAAATCACCTACTGTACCCTTGGGGCAATTCCGACTAACCAGAAACTTCCTAAGAAGCAATATTTTCTGGATTGTATTTCACCATGAGGAGTACAAGCTCCAATTTAAGCTAAAAGTGCTTTAAGGAAATAGCCATTGTCCTATGCAGTGTTAACCACCATGGAAGCTCCAGTGATACTTTTTTTGAGACTCCAATGTTGACTACTTTGATGAATGGACTATAGCAAGTGAAGTACTCAAGAAGAAAAAGATATTACAAATTTTCAACTTCATTAAGTTAAAAAATACATTTTAAAGCAATACATGTTAAAATTTCTTTTTTTTTAATTTAATTTTATTTTATTTTTAAACTTTACAAAATTGTATTAGTTTTGCCAAATATCAAAATGAATCCGCCACAGGTATACATGTGTTCCCCATCCTGAACCCTCCTCCCTCCTCCCTCCCCATACCATCCCTCTGGGTCGTCCCAGTGCACTAGCCCCAAGCATCCAGTATCGTGCATCGAACCTGGACTGGCATCTCGTTTCTTACATGATATTTTACATCAAAGAATAAAGTAAAGCATATTTTCCGAACCGAGGTATATGGAATAAGGGAGAATACATTAATCCAAAAGAAGTCAAAAAAGGAGAGTGGGGGGAAAAGACATTTAGAGAACAGAAGGGACAAAGTATGGAGAAGGCAACTCCAGTACTCTTGCCTGGAAAATCCCATGGACGGAGGAGCCTGGTAGGCTGCAGTCCATGGGGTCGATAAGAGTTAGACACGACTGAGCGACTTCACTTTCACTTTTCACTTTCATGCATTGAAGAAGGAAATGGCAACCCATTCCAGTGTTCTTGCCTAGAGAATCCCAGGGATGGGGGAGCCTGGTGGGCTGCCGTCTATGGGGTTGCACAGAGTCGGACACTACTGAAGCAACTTAGCAGCAGTAGCAGCAGCATAGCAAGTGATACATTAAAAATAGAACTCTACATTTAAATTATTAATACCACTGTGGATTATTCACTCAAAATTATGTTTTAGTTAGAAACCATTTGCTTTATTTTTCAGTAAACAGAAATGAGTAAACTCATGCACAGGATGTTATTGTTAATTTTTGAAATAATTCTCCCTTCACATTTTTACTTTAAGATTTGTAAGTAAATTCTCAAAGAAATAAATTTACCCAAAGTTCTAGAAACTTAAAAATATATTCTAATCTTTCATGTTACCCTTCTCATGTCATAAACAAGCAATTTTATACAGTTAAATGTTCATATCTTGTTAACATTTTAACCTCACCCCTAAATATTTATAATAAACATTTTCTGGCACTATAAGTAGTCTTCTGCCATCAGGGTGGTGTCATCTGCATATCTGAGGTAAATGATAATTCTCCCAGCAATCCTGATTCCAGCTTGTGTGCTTCATCTAGCCCAGCAATTTGCATGATATATTCTGCATATATGTTAAATAAGCAGGGTGACAATATACAGCCTTGACGTACTCCTTTCCCGATTTGAAACCAGTCTGTTGTTCCATGTCCAGTTCTAACTGTTGCGTCCTGACCTGCATACAGATTTCTCAGGAGGCAGGTCAGATGGTCTGGTATTGCCATCTCTTGAAGAATTTTCCACAGTTTGTTGTTATCCACACAGTCAAACCCTTTGGCATAGTCAATAAAGCAGAAGGACGTGTTTTTCTCAGAGAAGGCAATGGCAACCCACTCCAGTACTCTTGCCTGAAAAATCCCATGGATGGAGGAGCCTGGTAGGCTGCAGTCCATGGGGTCGCTAAGAGTTGGACACAACTGAACGACTTCACTCTCACTTTTCACTTTCATGCATTGAAGAAGGAAATGGCAACCCACTCCAGTGTTCTTGCCTGGAGAATCCCAGGGATGGGGGAGCCTGGTGGGCTGCCATCTATGGGGTCGCACAGAGTTGGACACTACTGAAGCGACTTAGCAACAGCAGCAGCAGATATTTTTCTGGAACTTTCTTGCTTTTTTGATGATCCAATGGATGTTGGCAATAAGGAAATAAGTCCTGATTGGAAGGACTAATGCTGAAGCTGAAACTCCAATACTTTGGCCACCTGATGCAAAGAACTGACTCATTGGAAAAGACTCAGATGCTGGGAAAGATTGAAGGCAGAAGGAGAAGGGGACAACGAGGATGAGATGGTTGGATGGCATCACCTATGGGATGGGTATGAGTTTGAGTAAGCTCCAAGAGTTGGTGATGGATAGGAAAGCCTGGTGTGCTGCATTCCACGTGGTCACAAAGAGTAGGACACGACTGAGTGACTGAACTGACTGATAAGTAGTCTATTTCTATGTAATATTTATTGATTTTTAAATATTACATATAATGATTCCTCCAATTAAAATTCATTTCTAATTTCTTACTACTATAGTAAGAGCATAAGTTATTATCACTTTTATGACTGTATTTTTATTTATCAAAGTTATTGGATAGAACCAAAGAAAGAATAGAACAAACACATATTTAAACCCAGTGCCCATGTATCAAAACATCATACATATTAGAGATTAGGCTTTTCTCACTACTCCAGTCCCTATAAATTCACTGCAAGTCTGTTAAAAAGAAAGATTTTTTTTTTTTTTTTCCTCACCAGTGCTTGTGGATCAAATTAAAATTGTAAGGGCCATTATAGCTAAGCTACTCTCTTCCTGCAGGGTGGTAAGAACTAGTAAAATCTCAAGAATCAGAGGCCTAACATTTTAAATCAACTATACTTCAATAATTTTTTTTTTAAAAGAGTAACGGGGGGAAAAAAAAAAAGAGTATGGGGTCTACAGTTGATTTCCCATACCCATCAGCATCAAGGTAGGTTGTTGAACAGTTAGATCAGATAGTGCACATAAAATGTTTTGAACCATGTTTGGCACACAGGAAGCATTCAATAAATGTTATTATTACATATTTTTTACATCTACATCTGTTCAAAGATATAAATATTCTCCTTGGGTGTGTTACTTATTTTCAAACATTCTATATTATTTTTTCCTGATTTTGGAGCAGTAAGAGATTTTGCAAAGAATATCTTCTCCAACAAAGGCAGACACAGCTGGGGCTAGAATTCAATCATGGAAGCACGTTTGTCTTTCCCCTTTCCGCCTGCAGTCTATGTAAACATGAAATAAATTCATTAATCCTGAACTATAATAAATTCCAAATTGTAGAATCAGATCAAAAATATAACTGGATTTTTACATTTCAGGTAAAAATATGACTTAATCTTACAGTCTTAAGGCCAAAAAAAAAAAGGAGAAGAAGAAGAAAAAAACTCATATCAAAAGATTGCTTGAATAAATGCAAATTTGACATTATTATAATTTCCAAGGAAATGAATCATGAGGTTTTAGTCATAAAGTGACATTAGTGTAACCTTCAGAATCCATAACTCTTGAAGTTTCATTTAATGGTGTTGAGCATTGTTCATTTCATGGTAACAGCAGACTCTTTCCCTGTGGTGAGTGAGCAAACAAAATAATAAAAGTCAACCAAGAATTCAGGACCACAATGTGGGTTCTATTAATTTACTTCCGTGGTACATTTAGGTCATTTTTTTTTTAAATTTTATTTTATTTTTAAACTTTACATAATTGTATTAGTTTTGCCAAATATCAAAATGAATCCACCACAGGTATACATGTGTTCCCCATCCTGAACCCTCATTTTTAAATCTCTCTTCACATTTGACAAAGTGTACACACTGCTAGACATCTCGATGGGGTATCACTTGCACCACGGCTATGAATTACTTGGAGAAAAGAAGGGGCATCAGTTTTTTATAAATGTAATTGATTAATGGATTCATATCTAGAAAATTTCAGGAAGCCTAAAAGAGAGAGTTTAGGCATGCAAACACAAATTATGTCATTACTGAATCAGCCTCTCCTGCTACTCACTGCTTCACAATCCTCCCTTCCACATCAGTTTTTGGTACAATTTTAATGACTAAAAAAAATTCTCTTTCATTTCCAGATTGCAATTTAAGGAGCAATGCAATCACATCAGAGATTTAATGAAAAATGTCTCTTTAATTTTCTCACACAGAGCATGACTATAATATAATGAGACTGCTGTGTCCTCTATCAGCTCAGAAGTCTTCACAAGGCCTTATCAAAGGCATTTCAGATGAAGACAAACCCCTCTAACATCTTTAGGCAATCTTGCTAAAAGGCAGTAAATACAGTGTTGTACTTAAGAGCATGAACCATGGAGCCTGTTCACAGGAATTCTTGGCCAGTTCCATCATTATCCAGTTGGCTGTTTTCCAGCTTTAATGAGGTATAATTAAAATAAATATTGTATATATTTAAGATGTATAACTTAAGGTATATACACTGTGAAGTGATTATTACAATCAAGCTAATTAACATATCCATTGCCCCATAGAGTTACCCTCTTTTGTGTGTGTTTGGTGAAAACACTTAAGATCTTTTAGCAAATTACAGTATAGATTTTAAAAGTGGAGAAAAACTTTAGCTCCTGATGGAAGGAGCTGCAAAGAATGTGTGGCCATTTTGAACAACCACAGAGCTGTTTAATGACAGGACCTACTCCCATCTCTCTTCTCTGGTGCAATCTTCTCTCTCTTTCGAATATGACATTTTTAGGAGTATTTTTTTTTATTTGAAGTATAGTAGATTTCAATGCTGTGTCAAATTCTACTGTACAGCAAAGTGATTCAGTTATACATATACATATATTCTTTTCCATTATGGCTTATCACAGGATATTGAATAGAGTTCCTTTTGCTATACAGTGGGACCTTGTCATTTATCCACTCTATATGCAAGAGTTTGCCTCTGATAATCCCAAAAGCCAACTCCATCCCTCCATCACCCATCTATCCCTTGGCAACCACAAGTCTGTTCCCTATGTCTGTGATTCTATTTCTGTTTCATAGATAAGTTCATTTCTGACATATTTTAGATTCTACTTATAAAGCATTTGTCTTTCTACTTCTGACTTACTTCACTTAGAATAATCATGTCCAGGTCCACTCATGTTACTGAAAATGGCATTATTTCATTCTTTTTTATGGCTGAGTAGTATTCCACTGAATATACGTACAACATAAATCCAACTATGATTTTTAAATGTGATAGCATAGCCAAGAGTTTTCAGGACTATCTCAGTTTCTTTGGACTCATTCTTCAATGAGTCTGGCTAGACATTGACATTAGATTGCTCGCCTATACCAGGGCTCTAGGAGTAGGCACAAGTGTCAAGTTCCTAAAGACTTGCTCTAGCCTGAGATAAAATTTAAGAAAGATTCTCCTTTCTAGTGTTGAGAAACTCAATTTTCCAAGGCCCACAGTTAACACAGAAAAGGAAAATTCATGGAAAACACAGAAATATCTAAGATGGGAGATAGTCAGTACCCCCTTGCTCCTCTCTCTATGGATAGTGTCCAGCAAAGACAGTCTCTTATACAGCAAAGAGTAATGGTTATGTTTAATCTCCTCAACCTAATCAATGGAGATTCAGGACAGTTCCTGTCACAAGTTTTACTCACCAATGAAACTACATAGGAATATACAATGGGTAAAATGAAAAACAAACATAAAAAGAAAATTGATGCAAAAACATTAATGTAAATAGCTGAAGAATCATAGAAAATATTTATCAGATACATTTACTTGTTAATGATGATTATTTCAATTGATCAATTACTATTTGAATATCAATCCTTTCATTAGACACCAAGGTAAAGATTATTTGTTATTTTCTGGGATAGAGACTCACTTAAAAACTGTTTCTTGAATGGGTACATCTAAATCCACAATTTCCAATAATAGATACAGAGATACAAACCACACTAAGTCCACAGCAAAGATGCCACAAACAGGTCTATGAAACATTTTATAATAGGCAACCTGAGGTATGCACTTAAATTATCTGTGATGAATTTCTCTGTAAAATATTTTAAAAGAGGCCATCTCTGCTTTATTGTAAAGTTTGGGGTTTTTTAGACTTAATTTTAAAATGATCCTCACTCAACATATTGACATTCAGTCAGGCTTCCTTTTTCTTGAACTTCTTTGGCTATCAAAATCATGAACAAAAGCTTAGGTTTCATTTCCCACAATGACACATTTCCTAATGTAATTGCTAAAAAGTATATGAAATTCCTCATTAAAAAAAGAAACTTATGTATGTGTTTTATGTGTATTTCTCTCACTTGACCTATTTTGTAAACAAATATCTCTTGATATTCTTCTTTCTTTGCCATATGATTTTGTTACAATTTGGCAAATATCCCCTAAGACTTTCACAATGGACAAGAAAACCACTCTAGGCTTGTCAGCTCCACCTCCCTGAGACAAATGACCATTTTTAAATGCCTGCAACACTTTCTGCTAAAAGAGAAATATGCCTCTCATTCTATGCCGAGTATAAACAAAACAGAAACAAAAGAAACAAGAATTCTGGTCAGCATGAGCAGCTCTACCATACAACTGATTCTAATCCACATTTTAAAAGTATTATTTAATAGGGGAAAATAAAATGTAATAATCAGATCTTAACTCTTCATTGTGGAATAACTGTCAAAATGCAACAGGCTTCATTTACATAAAGAGAACAGTCTAGGGAACCACTTCCCAAGAAAAAAGAAAACTCACCCTACTGCCAAAATCTGGGGGAGTGGGAATTTGTAACACTGTTCCAGCTTGATTCCATAATCTTTATGAAGCAGTGACTGTTACCTGTTCCATTCCTTCCCCTTTTAAAATGAAATGACCTATTTGCAATTATCTTGTCCTTATTTCATCATGGTATGAGTGTGTGGGCAATTAAGAGGGTGGACAACTTGGCTTTTTATAAACATCTGGATCATGAGAAACTGAACTATATCTGGATTTATGTAAATCACAAGTACCTGGAATCCAAGTCCAATAGAATATTTAATCAACAATGGTATGGGTCACTGAAGGGAAATGGATATGCACAAACGGTATTTGCCTGTGGAAAAAGTCATTAACTGGCCAGAGGGAAGACTATGAAAAAGTAATTTTATTTATGGCTCCAATCTTCATGTCTTTCTCCACTCATGCTATTTTTGGTACCCTTCTACATGGCCTCTGGGTTTGGCCAAATGAGTTACATGGACCAACAGGCTATTAGCAACCTTGTCACAAACAGAGGTTTAAACTTGTCACAGAAGGTTAAAAAGAACTTTATGTTTCTGCTTCTTCTCCCCTTGATTTTCCATTAAAGTATATTCAGACCTGCCAGATATAGGTTGAGTTTTAATAATCAGAGGCATTAAACCAAGAGGAGAATTACTTTAATTAGCCAAAAAATTTTCTAAACATCAGATAAGTCTCCCTAAGTAATGCCATGTACCTAAAAAAATGCCTAACCAAAGGATCATTTGCTACTGCTTTATTGATTACTCCAAAGCCTTTGACTTTGTAGATCAAAACAAACTGGAAAATTCTTCAAGAGATGGACATACCCGACCACCCTACCAACCTCCTGAGAAATCTGTATGCAGGACAAGAAGCAACAGTTAGAACTGGACATGAAACAAAAGACTGGTTCCAAATCAGGAAAGGAGGACGACAAGGTTGCATATTGACACCCTGCTTAATCTAACTTATATGCAGAATACATCATGCAAAATGCTGGGCTGGATGAAGCCCAAACTGGAATAAAGATTGGCAGGAGAAATATCAATATTTCTTCATTGATCAATATTTCAATCAAATATCAATAACTTCAGATATGCAGATGATACCACCCTTATGGCAGAAAGTGAAGAACTAAAGAGCCTCTTGAGGAAACTGAAAGTGGAGAGTGAAAAGTTTGGCTTAAAACTCAACACTCAGAAAACGAAGATCATGGCATCCGGTCCTATCACTTCATGGCAAATAGATGGGGAAACAGTGGAAACAATGGCTGACTTTATTTTGGCGGGCGGTGGGGGGGCTCCAAAATCATTGCAGATGGTGATTGCAGCCATGAAATTAAAAGACGCTTACTCCTTGGAAGGAAAGTTATGACCAACCTAGACAGCATATTAAAAAGCAGAGACGTTACTTTGTCAACAAAGGTCCGTCTAGTCAAGGCTGTGGTTTTTCCAGTGGTCATGTATGGATGTGAGTTGGACTATTAAGAAAGCTGAGCACTGAAGAATTGATGCTTTGGAACTGTGGTGTTGGAGAAGACTCCTGAGAGTCCCTTGGACTGCAAGGCGATCCAGCCAGTTCCTCCTAAAGGAGATCAGTCCTGGGCGTTCTTTGAAAGGACTGATGTTGAAGTTGAAACTCCAGTCCTTTAGTCACCTGATATGAAGAGTTGACTCATTTGAAAAGACCCTGATGTTGAGAAAGATTGAGGGCAGGAGGAGAAGGGGACAACAGAGGATGAGATGGTTGGATGGCTTCACCGACTCAATGGACATGGGTTTGGGTGAACTCTAGGAGTTGGTTATGGACAGGGAGGCCTGGCGTGCTGCAGTTCATGGGGTTGCAAAGAATTGGACATGACTGAGTGACTGAACTGAACTTAACAATGGAAACAGTGGCTGACTTTATTTTCCTGGGCTCCAAAATCACTGCACATGGTGATTGCAGCCATGAAATTAAAAGATGCTTACTCCTTGGAAAGAAAGTTATGACCAATCTAGACAGCATATTGAAAAGCAGAGACCTTACTTTGTTAGCAAAGGTCTGTCTAGTCAAGGTTATGGTTTTTCAAGTGGTCATGTATGGATGTGAGAGTTGAACTATGAAGAAGGCTGAATGCCGAAGAATTAATGCTTTTGAATTGTGGTGTTAGAGAAGACTCTTGAGAGTCCCTTGGACTGCAAGGAGATCCAACCAGTCAATCCTAAAGGAAATCAGCCTTGAATATTCACTGGAAGGGCTGATACTGAAGCTGAAACGCCAATATTTTGGCCACCTGATGTGAAGAACTGACTCACTAGAAATGACCCTGATGCTGGGAAAGTTGAAGGCAGTAGGAGAAAGGGACAACAGAGGATGAATGATTGGATGGCATCACTGACTCGAGGGACATGAGATTCAGCAAGTTCTGGGAGCTGGTGATGGACAGGATAGCCTGGTGTGCTGCAGTTCATAGGATCACAAAGAGTTGGACATGACTGAGTGACTGAACTGAACTGAAAGGATAGTCAATCAGTAAACTTCTGAGCAGAGGCAAATGGGTGATTTAAACCACTGAATTGCCTACTGATCTTTATGCAGCATTATTTTAATAACTAACTGATGCACTCTCTCCAACCAGGTTTCTCACCTGTCTCCACATTATTATCACCTATAAATTACCTAAACAAGAAATCCACTAAACATCTTCATGATTATAGTCTTTCTCCTCCTCACCACCACACTCACAGCATCCTTTCCCTATCATTCACAAGTAGTGTCAATTCTACTTTCACAGTGCATTTCTTTAACTATTTTACTCTATTCCTACTGTCATTCTAAGCTGATTTCATAATATTAAAATTGTTTCTTTGTAATACTCACCCCATGTCTACTCCCTGTCCCCTATCCTGTATCATTCTTTCATAGGTCAAGAACATTTTTCTAAAAAGGATTTCATCATGTCACACTGTCAGGCTTCAATATTTCTGATCAAACTTATAACTTGGCTTGCTATTGGAAAGTCTACTATCCAGCCTCATCTTCAGACACACAATAGCCTTCATCTATGCTATAGCATATATAAATTACTAAACGATTTCCAAATACGCATGACTAGTTTCCTCTATGCCTACTGTTCACTCTACCTAGAACTGCACTCTCCAAGTCAGTAGCCATTAACCACATGTGACTATTTAAATGTAAATAAACTGAAATGAAATAGAATTTAAAATTCAGCTCTTCATTCACACCAGCCATGTTTCAAGGTCTCAAGAGCTACAGGTGCCCAGAGGTTACCATATTAAGTAATGTAGATTATAGAATAATTTTGTTACTATAGAAAATTCTATAGTTGATCTAAAATGTTTTCTCTCTTATAATAAATGCATGCTCTGTTGAACAAGCCAGAATGTGGGGCCCAAACTGTATTATTTGATATTCATGCCATCATTCCCATTGACAAAATATAGAGGAAAAATGGGAAATTCAGGGATAATGAGGCATGGGTTGACATCTTTGCCATTGTCAAAAGGGCTCATGAAGGAACTAGTTATACAGAATTAAGCAGAAGATAACTAATGAGTTTTATAACATGTGACTGACCAGAAAGTGAGGAGGAACTAAAAAACCTCTTGATGAGAGTGAAAGAGGAGAGTGAAAAGGTTGCTTAAAGCTCAACATTCAGAAAACAAAGATCATGGCATCTGGTTCCATCACTTCATGGCAAATAGATGGGGAAACAGTGGACACAATGTCAGACTTTATTTTTGGGGGCTCCAAAATCATGGATGCAGACGATGACTGAAGCCATGAAACTAAAAGATGCTTACTCCTTGGAAAAAAATTATGACCAACCTAGATAGCATATTGAAAAGCAGAGACATTACGTTGCCAACAAAGGTCCGTCTAGTCAAGGCTATGGTTTTTCCAGTGGTCATGTATGGATGTGAGGGTTGGACTGTGAAGAAAGCTGAGTGCCAAAGAATTGATGCTTTTGAACTGTGGTGTTGCAGATCCCAACCAGTCCATTCTAAAGGAGATCAGCCCTGGGAGTTCTTTGGAAGGACTGATGCTAAAGCTGAAACTCCAGTACTTTTGGCCACCTCATGTGAAGAGTTGACTCATTGGAAAAGACTCTGATGCTGGGAGGGATTGGGGGCAGGAGGAAAAGGGGACAACAGAGGATGAGATGGCAGGATGGCATCACTGACTCGATGGACGTGGGTTTGAGTGAACTCTGGGAGAGTTCACTAAAGGAAAGACATTCATAGTTTGCTTGCCATTAACATATGGAATCAACACAATTGGTAATAAGAGTGGCAATCAGGTAGCAATATCCTAGGAGGAAAACCAAGTGCTTTATTTAACAATACAACAATATGGTGATGGACAGGGAGGCCTGGTGTGCTGCGATTCATGGGGTCGCAAAGGTCAGACACGACTGAGCAACTGAACTGAACTGAACTGAATCTTAAAATTGTGATTCAGAGCAATTCAAAGGTATCCTAGCACTACTAATTTGATCTCATGGGATTAGCTTTCAGAAAATCCCCAGTAAACTCTGGCTGCTGTTGTGATCATTTTTTCAAGGCCCAAATTCAAATTTCACCTTCTCTCATATTTAATGTCATCTCTTCCCTCTGAAATCACCATGTCAAACTTCATCTGGAATTAATTCTCATATTTATAGCTGTTGTTCTACTTTGATTTATCATATTATATTGAGATCACATATTGGTTGAACTAAATAGAATTTAATGGATCTCAAAAATTATTTACTAATCATTATGAGACTCTATAGAATAAATGTAGATTAAGAGGGTGACCATGCTGAATATTATACATGTAATTTTTATTATAAATAAATTATATAATAAATTGCTATGTATTATATTGATAATACATTGTCTATATATTATTTGATGACATACATTACCTATATTTTTTTCTCTCTCTCCCTGTCTCACAGTGATCACTAGAATATTAAATAGAGTGCTGACTCAATCAGATGAATCTTGTTTGAGAGGCTTCAGAAAATCCCACATTTTAAAAGAGGTTATATTCAAAGATAATGGTTATTAACTCATGTGGATGAATGTTGTTGAAGAATTTCAACAACTTTTAAAGACTGGGGACATTCTGCGGTAGAAGTGTCTTCTAGTAGCCTTCTAATTCAAGTATGGAGGGAGTCCAGCACTGACTATGGGAAGAAATCTAGACACCAGCTTTGATGTGACCCTACTCTTTCAATCAACTAAAAATACAGGTTACAAAACATGCAAACCAAAAATTCTATTTAAGAGAATTCTAAAGCTTGGGGAACCATTCCTGATAGACTTTGTCTACCCATACAATGAACATTTTGACTGTGGCTACATTTCAAAAAGAAATCAAAGCAATGCTAATGCTAAGTCACTTCAGTCGTGTCCGACTCTGTGCGACCCCAGAGACGGCCTCCTACCAGGCTCCTCTGTCCCTGGGATTCTCCAGGCAAGAACACTGGAGTGGGTAATCAAAGCAAAGCAATGAAATTTATTGCATCTCATTAAGTGCTATAGAAGCATTAATCCATCACTTGCTAAAGGAAAGACATTCATAGTTTGCTTGCTGTTAACAAATGGAATCAACACAATTGGTAATAAGAGTGGCAATCAGGTAGCAATATCCTAGGAGGAAAACCAAGTGCTTTATTTAACAAAACAACAATATGTCAGAAAAAGATCTCATCAGAAAAGACAGATATTACTGAAAAACAAAAGCAAAAAATCCAAGCCCAGGTACTTTACATTACACTCTGTCTCTGGATTTTACTTCTTTTTTACAACCTTTACCTGTACTTATGACTAAGAGTATTGGCTCTCATTTCTGAAATCTCACTGCGATACTTCTGTATCTTGCACTTCACATTCAAGACTCCAGTTATAGTTGGACATGTATTATCTCTTCTATGTGCTGTTTAAAGGATAGGTAATTCTTTAAACCATTGTATTCTTTGTGGTTCCTATGCCTGGCACAACTGAGATACTGAATGAATGTCAGCTGCATTAAGCAACTATTTATGTATGTAAAATATTAGCTTTTTCATACTATTTTAGCTAGCTAGACTCTCTGTATGAAAAGTAGATAGTGTAGTGATTAAGAACAAACACTAGGCTTACTATTAAAATATCCATTCTTTTGGTTCTTAGTTGGGCAAGGCATTCAATGTCTCTGAACTTCAATCTCATTTCTTAAGTGAAATTAATAATTATTCTGAATCCAGTGCAACTGGTAATGTAGATCCAAGTTCAGAGGCCAGAGAACCAGGAACATAGGTATACAATATGGTGCTATTCATCTCAAAAACGGAGCAGAAAGCACACTTCACATGGAGAGAAGCAACCTGGAAGGCCTAGAGTTTACTCTGCGTTTCCTCGACATGTCCTTAAATTCTGTCCAGGCCTCTACTCCACTCTTGGTAATGACTGTTTCCTGGCCTGGCCTCCACAATAAAGGACAGAAGATGGGCACAATCACAATAAAGGACAGAAACTGTAAGGACATAATGGAAGCAGAAGAGATCGGGAATAGTTGGAAACAATACACAGAAGAACTCTACAAAAAAGATCTTAATGAACCAGATAACCACAGTGGTGTAATCACTTACCTAGAGCCAGACATCCTGGAATGGGAAGTCAAGTGGGCCTTAGGAATCATCACTACAGTTAGTGGAGGTGATGGACTTCCAGCTGAGCTATTTCCAATCCTAAAAGATGATACTGTGAAAGTGTTGCACTCAGTAAGCTAGAAAATTTGGAAAACTCAGCAGTAGCCATAGGACTGGAAAAGGTCAGCTTTCATTCCAATCCCAAAGAAAGGCAATGCGAAAGAATGCTCAAACTACTGCACAATTGTATTCATCTCACACGCTAGCAAAGTAATGCTGAAAACTCTCCAAGCGAGGATTCAACAGCATGTGAACCAAGAACTTCTAGATGTCCAAGCTGGATTTAGAAAAGGCAGAGGAACCAGAGATCAAATTACCAACATCCACTGGATCATTGAAAAACCAAGAGAATTCCAGAAAAACATCTACTTCTGCTTTATTGACTACACCAAAGCCTTTGACTATGTGGATCACAACAAACTGTGCAAAATCTTAAAGAAATGGGAATACCAGACAACCTTACCTGCCTCCTGAGAAATCTGTATGCAGGTCAAAAAGCAACAGTCAGAATTAGACATGAAACAATGTACAGGGTACATCATGCAAAATGCTGGGCTGGATGAAGCACAAGCCAGAATCAAGATAGCCAGGAGAAGTATCAATAACCTCAGATATGCAGATGACACCACCTTGATGGCAGAAAGTGAAGAGGAACTGGAGAGCCTCTTGATCAAGGTGAAAAGGGAGAGTGAAAAAGTTGACTTAAAGCTCAACAGTCAAAAAATGAAGATCATGGCATCCAGTCCCATAACTTCATGACAAATAGATGGGGAAACAATGGAAACAGTGACAAACTTTATTTTCCTGTGTCCAAAATCACTGCAGATGGTGACTGCAGCCATGAAATTAAAAGACGCTTACTCCTTGGAAGAAAATATCTGACCAACCTAGATAGCATATTAAAAAGCAGAGACATTACTTTGACGACAAAGTTACATCTAGTCAAAGCTATGGTTTTTCCAGTAGTCATGTATGGATGTGAAAGTGGGACCATAAAGAAAGCTGAGTACTGAAGAATTGATGCTTTTGAACTGTGGTGTTGAAGAAGAGTCTTGAGAGTCCCTTGGACTGCAAGGAGATCAAACCAGTCAATCCTAAAGGAAATCAATCCTGAATATTCTTTGGAAGGTCTGATGCTGAAGCTCCAATTCTTTGGCTGCCTGATGCAAAGAACTTACTCACTGGAAAATACCCTGATGTTGAGAAGGAATGAAGGCAGGAGGACAAGGGGACGACAGAGGATGAGATGGTTGAATGGCATCACCAACTCATGAACATGAGTTCAACCAACCTCCATGAGTTAGTAATGGACAGGAAAGCCTGGAGTGCTGCAGTCCATGGGGTCATAAAGAGTCAGACACTGAGCAACTGAACTGAATAATTATTCTAGGGTTTTGAAGAATAAATGAAACACTAAAGGATTAATTAAATTAAGCAATTTTAAACTATTATTATGATTATTTAGATCCAACTTACACTTCCCATTAACATCTTCCCTAATTCTAAAATAGTATTTTGGGAATTAAAATGATTAAAGATATGAACTTCCCTTGTGGTCTATTGACTAAGACTCTGAGATTCCACTGCAAGGGATGTGGATTTGATCCCTGTTGGGGAACTAAGATTCCTCATGCCCTGAGGCACAGCCAAAAAAAAGATTAAAAATACTAGTCATAACTGGCAATTTGGGGTTTATTTGTTAAAAATTTGGGGATATTAAAGAAGGTGATAACTTTTCATCTCTTGTTAAAATAGAGTAAAAGGAATGAAAACTGCCTGATATATAGGGCAAAAAATTCAAATAGAGTGCTTTGGGTTTCAAAGCAGTTCATCTTTACATCAGCCACTTAAATAACCCAACTTGGCTAAGATGAGTTATTAATTTCATTTCAGTTATGCAGGATTATCTATAACTAGCAAACTGTATCTTCCGTAGCTGCAGAGTCAGCTTGACCAACTCGATGCTCATGCCAGAAAAGCCAAACGAATAACAGATTTTCCATGAGCAACTTTCCAAATTTCTTGCAATAGTAATTTGCTTAAAGGTGTAATGTGCCACCAATAATTAGACTGGTTTGAATTCTGATAGTGCACGGTAGCATCTGCTGATACCATCCCTTCCTCCTAATTACAATTATTAGAGCCTCTTTGACTTTTTCAATTTCCAATTCCAATGTACTGGTTGTTCAAAGCTGTCTGAGCCATTCAGATGCTTGTTATCGAATCACAGATTAATTCTCTCAAGAATGAACTGGGACATAACTGGGTGAGGCAACAGCTTCACCAGAAATATATGAAAGATATTTAGGTGAGAAAGTTAAGTGTGTGGATGTGTATACATGTCACACACATATAACATATATTTAACTTTAAAAAGTAGACAGATAGACACATATACACCCAATAAACATATATTTAACTTCACTGAAAACCTGGACTTATAATGTTTGTTGTTGTTCAGTTGCTAATCATATCCAACTCTTTGCAACCCCATGGACTGAAGCATGCCAGGCTTCCCTGTCCTTCACTATGTCCCAGAGTTGTTCAAATTCATGTCAGTTGAGTTGGTGATGCCATGCAACCATCTCATCCTCTGTTGTCCCCTTCTCCTCCTGCCCTCAGTCTTTTCCAGCATCAGGGTCTTTTCCAATGAGTCAGCTGTTCGCATCAAGCAGCCAAAGTACTGGGAACTTCAGCATCAGTCCTTCAAATGAATAGTTTGGTTTGATTTCCTTTAGGGTTGATGTCTTTGATCTCCCTGATATCCAAGGAGCACCACAATTCAAAAGCATCAATTCCTTCGAGCTCAGGTTTCCTTACGGTCCAGCTCTTATATCTGTACATGACTGCTGAAAAAAAGATGGTTTCGACTATACACAATTTTGTTGCAAAGTGATGTCTCTGCTTTGTAATATGCTGAAAAGTTTTGTCATAGATTTCCTTCCAAGGAGCTAGTGAGTGTCTTTTAATTTCATGGCTGAGGTCACCATCTGCAGTGATTTTGGAACCCGAGAAAATAAAGTCTATCACTGTTTGCATTGTTTCCCCATTTATTTGCCATGAGTGATGGGACCAGATGCCAGGATCTTAGCTTTTGAACGTTGAGTTTTACGCCAGATTTCTCACTCTCCTCTTTCATCTTCATCAAGAGGCTCTTTAGTTCCTCTGCACTTTCTGCCATTGGAGTGGCACTATCTGATATCTGAGGCTGTTTATATTTCTCCCAGCCATCTTGATTTCAGCTTGTGAGTTATCCAGCCTGGTATTTTGCATGATGTACTCTGCATATAAGTTAAATAAGCAGGGTGACAATATACAGCCTTGTCGTACTCCTTTTCCAATTTTGAATCAGTCCATTGTTCCATGTCCAGTTCCAACTGTTGTTTCTTAACCTGCATGTGGATTTCTCAGGAGACAGGTAAAGTGGTCTGGTATTCCCATCTCTTTAAGAATTTTCCACATTTTGCTGTGATCCACACAGTCAAAGACTTAAGTATGGTCAGTGAAGCAGAAGTAGGTGTTCATTTAGAATTTCTTTGCTTTCTCCATGATCCAACTAATACTGGCAAATTGATCTCTGGTTCCTCTACCTTTTCTAAATCCAGATTATACATCTGGAAGTTCTCAGTTCATATACTGTTGAAGACTACTTGAAGGATTTTCAGCATTACCTTGCTAGCATGTGAAATGAGTACAATTGTACAGTAGTTTGAACATTCTTTGGCATTGCCTTTTTTTGGGATTGGAATCCAGTCCTGTGGTCACTGCTGAGTTTTCCAAATGTGCTGGCATATTAAGTGCAACACTTTCATGGCATCATTTTTTAGGATTTGGAAGAGCTCAGCTGGAATTCCATCAGCTCCATTAGCTTTGTTGGTAGTAATGCCTCCTAAGGCCCATTTGACTTCACACTTCAGGATGTCTGACTCTAGGTGAGTCGTCACAGCATCGTGGTTATCTGGGTTCCATTAAGGCCTTCTTCGTATACTTCTGTGTGTTTTTCCCACCTCTTCTTAATCTCTTTTGCTTCTGTTAGGTCCTTGCCATTTCTGCCCATCATTGTGACCACCTTTGCATGAAATGTTCCTTGACATCTCTAGTTTTCTTGAAGAGATATCTAGTCTTTCCCATTCTCTTGTTTCCCTCTACTTTGCACTGTTCACTTAAGAAGCATTTCTTATCTCTCCCTGCTGTTCTCTGAAACTTTGCATTCAGTTGGGTATATCTTTCCCTTTCTCATTTGCCTTTTGCTTCTCTTTTATTCTCAGCTATTTGTAAGGCCTTCTCAGACAGCCACTTTATCTTCTTCTATTTCTTTTTCTTGGGGAAGGTTTTGGTCACTGCCTCCTGCACAATGTTATGAACCTCCGTCCATAGTTCTTCAGACACTCTCTGTCTACCATATCTAGCCCCTTGAATCTATTTGTCATCTCCACTGTATAATCATAAGGGATTGGCTTTAGGTCATACCTAAATGGTCTAGTGTTTTTCCCTACTTTCTTCAAGGTAAGCCTGAATTTTGCAGTAAGAAGCTCATGATCTGAGCCACAGTCAGCTCCAGGTTTGTTTTTGCTGGTATAGAGCTTCTCCATCTTTGGCTGCAAAGAATATGATCAATCTGATTTTTGTATTGACCATCTGGTGATGTTCACCAGTAGACTGTAGAGTCTACTACATCAGCTTATTCGCATGAAATGGGGATAATATTAACCCAACCACTATATTTAGATTTGTTTCCCAAAAGATTATAGTGATTTAATTTATTGCTTACATTTAATGCTGAGGGTATCTTGTCCTTCTGTTCATGTTGTTATATATTTGTTTTAGGGGGTAGTTGTCTGTTTTCTGTTGATTTTACATTAACTGAGCAGTTAATAAAGTATACAACAATTCTTTTGGGCTCAGTCCAGTCACCTACTTTTTGTATAGCCACAATCTGGCCTCAAACACATGAGCTAAACTTCTGCAATATGCCTTGAAGAATCTGTATCAATCACAATGACACTAATTATTGCTAATGACAATGTGATAGGAGAGTCAATATGTTGAACTTTAAACAAATTTGCTATGCTTGAAAATGAATTTCTCATAATGATCATATGTGTACCTGCTATATTAGTGAGTGACTACCTGGGCAGAACTGTCTCATTTGAAAGACCTCTAGTTTAAAGTTTGATGTGGTGAACATAAGATTTTAAGCCAAAACCAAATCAATCCAAAGTCCTTTTCTAATTATGCATTACTTTCACAAATCTGAAACTCAGTTCCATCCTCTGTAATATGGAAGTTAGTTAAACCTCTTTTGTAAAGTAGTTATGAGGAATAGTGTTGGCATATATTGGGTGCCTAGCAGAGAGGAAATGCTGAAGAAGTGATAATGTTCAGATGCTGAGTACAGACCTAGAAAATAGTACAGAGCCTTATTAACTAAATATTACATACTGCAGGGAAAACAATGCCTTTGAGAGAATTAGTTTCATGAAGAGTCAGAAGTTAGCTTCACCATCTACATTTATTAAAATACCCTCAAAGTTGAATATTTTAATAAATCAATTTAATAAAGTATGCTTCACTGTATGTATTTGCAGTTATCTACCTTTTTGTTTTGTAAACTGTATCAAAAATTTCAATCTTCAGAAGATTCAGTTCCACCCTTAGACTCAACAGTAGTAAAAATCACACAAATAAATCATTAACAAACACTTAACATGCTAAATATATTACATGTATTATCTCAGCTATCACTTATGACAAAACGATGTGATAATTATTGCCATTAAAAATAATTTAATAGAGGTTCTGACAAGTTAAAAATTAGCACACATTCATAGATTAGCAGAGCTACAATTAGTACCCCCAATCCAAGCCTAACCTCCAAACACAGCAGAGAACCACCAGAAATTACAACACAGACACCATTTGCCTGATAATGAGATGGCCCAAACATAGGATCAGTCCCACAGAAAGGACCTGATCTGGAACCAACATGAGACTGCTGCTGCTAAGTAACTTCAGTTGTGTCCAACTCTCGCGACCCCATAGACAGCATCCCACCAGGCTCTGCTGTCCCTGGGATTCTCCAGGCAAGAATATTGGAATGGGTTGCCATTTCTGTCTCCAATGCATGCATGCATGCAAAGTCACTTCAGCTGTGTCCGACTCTGTGCGATCCTATGGACAGCAGCCCCCCAGGCTCCTACACCCATGGGACACTCCATGCAAGAATACTAGAGTGAGTTGCCATTTCCTTCTCCAGCATAAGACTAGACTATGGAAAGGACTGGATTGAAAACAAATAAACAAGGCACATTTTTAATGAAGCAAATTTAATGAGGATATGCATGAGGAATGATTGGAGAGAGAAAGCAGCAACTCTACATTGCATCTGGAAAGGTAGGGTCTTATACAAGAAATACGAAGTGTTTTGTACAGTCAAAATCCAGAGCAAGGTATCTCTGCTGTGATCATTTTTGGTTCTCTGCTTTTTCTATTGGTTCTTATAATCAAGTACTAAATGGTTTGTCTGGTAGGTGGATCTGATACAGATGAAAATAGGGCTTTTCTCAGTATAGACAAAACACTTATCTTTGAATTGTCAAGTTTGTGCTGTAACAAATGTATCCATGGATATATAGATTAAACACAGTCAGACAGGAAAGATCAAAAAGGCTACAACCTGTGACAAGTCAATGCACTAAAGAAGAGAAGAAAGTACATATTAAGCAATGGGAACAAGTCTGCTAAGACAAATAAAAGGTAGTGTTGACTGAGCAAATCCAGCGTCGCCATACTGCCACCCTGTCCCCTTGCCGTTTCTACAGTAGACTTCATGTACCAATCATGACCCTTATTTTGTCTCTTAGAGCTTGCGTGCACATTCAGTTGCTTCAGTCATGCCTGAGTCTTTGTTACCCCATGGACTATAGCCCACCAGGCTTCTCTGTCCATGGGATTATTCCAGCAAGAGTACTGGAGTGGGTTGCCATTCCTTTCTCCAGGAGATCTTCCCAACTCAGGGCTTGAACCTGCATCTCCTGATGCTCCTGCATTGGCAGGGAGATCCTTTACCACTGAGCCACCTGAGAAATACCCTACAGAGCTTGCAGAGACTTTAATTCCTTTGAAGCCCAGTGAAACAGGCAGCCAGTACTAACTGATATATGGGTTGATTCAGATGAAATCTAGTTGCTACCTTGAGTATATACATTATTGAATAAATGTTTCATGAGCACCACCATAGTAATGCCAGTCCCTTTAGGAACTCCAACTCACCCAATAAAGTATGATCCTTTTGAAAATAAAAACAAATTAATTATTATTAATTTATCAGAGGAAAGGACAATGTGACAACTTAAGGTACTGTATAAGACCAAATTTATATTAGATTTATATAGAACATATAAATCCTTTCTGCAATTAAGAAGTAATCTTTAAAACATTTGTGAAAGATAGATAAAAATGGAAGGAAATTTTTATAAGCAGCAGTCCACACACTTAATATGAAAACAGTAAAGGGTGTATGAATTTTTTTCCCTGAACTCTGCTCACCCCCTTAGTTTATTCCATTGGTTATATGAATGAGAAATCTCTATAATGTTATGAACACTGGCAAAGTCAGACAACTGGAAATTCTGTAATGTCACAGAATGCTATGGCTGAAAATAAGTAGCAAACCAGGTTAATTGCTGAATTGAGGATGTTGAGCAAGAGATAATGTGGTACTGATATCCTGGCAATAGAGGGCTTACGATTGAACACTATTGAGAGGTCTATTCCATCAGTAAGGTAGATAGATAGCTCAGCTTTCAGTAACTGCATGAGAAAGGAAAATTTTAAAACAAGGACAAGCATTATCACATCTGACTATGCTATGGAGACACATGAGACAGGAACTCAAATTACAGAACTATGCCTCTAAGTCAGAGCTAGACCTGCTGTCACATTGCTGTGATGCTAAGTTCTCTGAGTGCTGCCTTTGGGAAGTAAAAGACCTGAAAATCCAAGTCCAAATTCTGGTTCTGCCACTTATTAGTTGTGTAACCTTGGAAAAACTATTTGCCTTACTGAATTTCAGTTTTCTTATCTGTAAACTACTGTTGGCACACTTACTCTGCCAGGATATGTTAAAGATTAAATGAGAAAAGCGTATTTGCCACGCCTCATAGAGGCATTTGGAATGCCTTACATTAGGCTTGCTTGCTTTCCTTTTTGGAAAGTTGTCTAGTAAGATTTTAAACACAAGGTCTTTCTCTCTGTAGGCAGACATATCTAGATAAATAAATGCCTCATATATATGTGACACATATACATGTCACACACACACACACACACACATATATATATATATATATATTAGAGAGAGTTAAGAAACTCAGAGACATATATGTAATATATGTAGTATATGTGTTACATATGCATTATGCAATATATAAATGTAATTTTCTAAATATTCTATGGTATTTTGGGAACTTTATCTTGTATGACTATTTGTGAAAATCACATGAGAAGCAACTCAGTCTTTAACCAGACAGATATCATGATTGCATGAGGTACCCACAATATAGTACAGGATACCAAATAATACAAAACACTATGTTTGAACCTTCAGACACCACTCATATCATATCAGATCAGTCGCTCAGTCGTGTCCGACTCTTTGCGACCCCATGAATCACAGCACACTAGGCCTCCCTGTCCATCACCAACTCCCGGAGTTCACTCAGACTCATGTCCATCAAGTCAGTGATGCCATCCAGCCATCTCATCCTTGTCATCCCCTTCTCCTCTTGCCCCCAATACCTCCCAGCATCAGAGTCTTTTCCAATGACAACTCTTTGCATGAGGTGGCCAAAGTACTGGAGTTTCAGCTTTAGCATCATTCCTTCCAAAGAAATCCCAGGGCTGATCTCCTTCAGAATGGACTGGTTGGATCTCCTTGCAGGCCAAGGGACTCTCAAGAGTCTTCTCCAACAGCACAGTTCAAAAGCATCAATTCTTCGGTGCTCAGCCTTCTTCACAGTCCAACTCTCACATCCATACATGACCACAGGGAAAACCATAGCCTTGACTAGATGAACCTTTGTTGGCAAAGTAATGTCTCTGCTTTTCAATATGCTATCTAAGTTGGTCATAACTTTCCTTCCAAGGAATAAGCATCTTTTAATTTCATGGCTGCATTCACCATCTGCAGTGATTTTGGAGCCCCAAAAAATAAAGTCTGACACTGTTTCCCCATCTATTTCCCATGAAGTGATGGGACCAGATGCCATGATCTTCGTTTTCTGAATGTTGAGCTTTAAGCCAACTTTTTCAGTCTCCACTTTCACTTTCATCAAGAGGCTTTTGAGTTCCTCTTCACTTTCTGCCATAAGGGTGGTGTCATCTGCATATCTGAGGTGATTGATATTTCTCCTGGCAATCTTGATTCCAGCTTATGTTTCTTCCAGTCTAGCGTTTCTCATGATGTACTCTGAATATAAGTTAAATAAACAGGGTGACAATATACAGCCTTGACGTACTCCTTTTCCTATTTGGAACCAGTCTGTTGTTCCATGTCCAGTTCTAACTGTTGCTTCCTGACCTGTATACAGATTTCTCAAGAGGCAGATCAGGTGATCTGGTATTCCCATCTCTTGAAGAATTTTCCACAGTTTATTGTGATCCACACAGTCAAAGGCTTTGGCATAGTCAATAAAGCAGAAATAGATGTTTTTCTGGAACTCTCTTGTTTTTTCCATGATCCAGCGGATGTTGGCAATTTGATCTCTGGTTCCTCTGCCTTTTCTAAAGCCAGCTTGAACATCAGGAAGTTCACTGTTCACATATTGCTGAAGCCTGGCTTGGAGAATTTTGAGCATTACTTTACTAGCGTGTGAGATGAGTGCAATTATGCGGTAGTTTGAGCATTCTTTGGCATTGCCTTTCTTTGGGATTGGAATGAAAACTGACCTTTTCCAGTCCTGTGGCCACTGCTGAGTTTTCCAGATTTGCTGGCATATTGAGTGCAGTACTTTCACAGCATCATCTTTCAGGATTTGGAATAGCTCAACTGGAATTCTACCACCTCCACTAGCTTTGTTTGTAGTGATGCTTTCTAAGGCCCACTTGACTTCACATTCCAGGATGTCTGGCTCTAGGTCAGTGATCATACCATCGCGATTATCTGGGTTGTGAAGATCTTTTTTTGTACAGACACCACTATCCCTAGCTTAAATCTATACAATTATAGCAATATATTTATTCTAGGTCATAACTTTCTATTTTCAAAATATATAGAAAAAAGCAGAGAGAACCAAATGCTTTTAGATGGTTAAGAAACTAAAACAAAAAAAAGATTATTTCTTTTCAAAGCAACAGCCATTCATGTAGCTTATATAATGAAAATTTCCTTTCAGTTAAGAACTCTAAAATTAAGAAATATGAACGAGCTCCTGGATTACTCATAAACCTGTGTAAAATGTATGCTGAATTTTCTATATGTACATAATGTGTATTTTTTGAGGGAGAAGATCCATAGCTTATAAAGATTCTTGACTATGTGGTTCCCAGTAAATATAGAAATAAACAGCAACTGCATTTGAGTATGTTTGTCTTGAGTCATATCTCAAAACTAAAATCACAGTTGTATAAAAAAAATGAGAATTATTGGAGGTACAGTGAAATATGGCATAGGGGTGAAACCCTTTAATTTTCTACTTCTGATTTCAGTAAGGACAAAAAAATATGTCCTCAAATGTACAGATATGTTTGTGGGTTTACTCCGAAAAAACAGTCAGGGAATACTAATTTAGGCAAGGGTTTCAAAAGAGTTACTGCATATACATATATTTTATGGTAATTAATAATGTCAACGGTGTAAGAGTATTACTTTTTATGGCTCAAAAATCAATACAGATATCACAAATATCAGTACCAAACATTATGGACTTTACTTTTATATGGGAACAGCATTCCTTCATTTTAAATCAGGTAATCTCAAACTCATTCTTACTTTTATCTATATTAAGTTCTGTAACATCTTATCTATGTGAAAATAGATTCAACACAGCAAAGAAACCACCCTGAAAAATTCAGGCATTTCCTCTTATCTCTTATAGTTTGATAGACTTAGGTTGAAAAATCTTGGCCTTTCTGACTTTTCCTTATTGGAGGAATAGCTAATCGAATAGGTCCATATTACCATCAGGTGGATTCCTATCAGGGTCAGTCTTGATGTTCAATCCAACCTGTTTTCTCTGGCCTCCCAGAGAGGTGTATACCTTGGCACTTGGTGGGTTTTCACAGCCAGTTTCCAGGCAGATCCCAGGGTCTGCCCCCATTAACCCAAGTCAGTCTATATTCTCTCTCTTCCAGAGCTCCTTCCTGCAACGAAGTCAACAAAGTTATATACCCCAAGGTATGGATTCGAGAAGAGTTACAAATCCTTCACATAGTATCTAATCCAGGATAGCAGTAATCAAGTTCATATTCGTAACATGGATTTCCCTGGTGACTCAGTGGTAAAGAATCTGCCTGCCAATGCAGAAAAAGTGGATGTGATCCCTGGTACAGGAAGATCCCCTGGAGAAGGAAATGGTAACCCACTCCAGTATTCTTACCTGAGGAACCTCAGGGAGCCTGGAGTGTTACAGTCCATGGGGTCGCTAAGAGTCAGACACGACTTAGCGGAGTTAGTAACTGAACAACAACTAATAGCTAGCACTATGAAACAGAAAAAGGATGAATGGAACCCAAAGCCAAACTTCCAACAAAAAGCATTTAAGATTATGATTGACATATATGCACTGCCATGCATAAAAAAGATAGCTAGTGGGAAAAGTGAAAGTGAAAGTTGCTCAGTCATGTCCGACTCTGTGATCCCACGGACTATACAGTCCATGGAATTCTCCAGGCCAGAATACTGGAGTTGGGCAGCCTTCTCCTTCTCCAGGGCATCTTCTCAACACAGGGATCAAACCCAGGTCTCCCACATTGCAGGTGGATTCTGTGCCAGCTGAGCCACTAGGGCAGCCCAAGAATACTGGAGGGGGTAGCCTATCCCTTCTCCAGAGGATCTTCCTGACCCAGGAATTGAACCGGGGTCTCCTGCACTGCAGGCAGATTCTTTACCAATTGAGCTATCAGGGAAGTCCAGCTAGTGGGAATCTGCTGTTATAACACAAAGAGCTCAGCTTGATGCTGTGTAATGACCTACATGGGTGGGATGGTTTGGTGGTACAGAAAGATTCAAGAGGGACGGGATTATATGTATACATACAGCTGATTAACTTCATTGTACAGTAGAAATGAATAAAATATTGTAATAAAACTATACCTCAATAAAAAAGAAAGCGTGGACTTAATATTTGTAGAATACTCTGAAAATCTAAAGAAAAAGAGAAAAAATAAGATGAAAGCAGAAACAGGGCCTGCTAACCATGATGTTGATAACCTTGGTATTAGATTCCAGGTACAAAGCATGTAGGAATAACTACAAATATCTTTGCCAAGGTCTCAGGAAAATTTATATTTGGAGCAACCACTGACCAAAATCTAGTTGCATGTTGAATATAAGGTCGGGACATAGGCATATACTCAGTACACTGGTGAGACAACAGGCCTATCAACTTTACACAGTTAATTGGTGTTTAAAATAGTTAACAAAATAATCTGCAGCCACCAACCCTCCTGTTAAACTGGCCAAGCAGAGCCTTCTCTTAAATGCTCACAGAATCTTAGTTACATAGTTACAATCCTCTGGGCAAGGACTTGAGCCAAAGGTTACTCAAACTTTACACTATCTATACTCAGTGTCAGAGAAAAACAGTTAACTCAGACTTTCCCCTGTTTTAGGAGGGTAAAAACAGAAAGAATCGTGGTTGTTTTTTTTTTTTTTTTTTTTTAACAAATGAGAGCTCTTTTAAAATCCTGAAAATCAGGTGAAAGTTCTGTCTCCTAAGTGGAATATAACTATAAAAATCATCTATTTTGGAAAAATTAATATTTAATTCCATAAAAGTTTATTAACTAACTGATGTATGCAAATGTTTTTAGAGCATATCACTGGCATCTATTCAGTTCAGTTCAGTTCAGTCACTCAGTCATGTCTGACTCTTTGCAACCCCATGAATCGCAGCACACCAGGCCTCCCTGTCCATCACGAACTCCCGAAGTTCACTCAGACTCACGTCCATTGAGTCAGTGATACCATCCAGCCATCTCATCCTCTGTCGTCCCCTTCTCCTCCTGCCCCTAGTCCCTCCCAGCATCAGAGTCTTTTCCAATGAGTCAACTCTTCGCATGAGGTGGCCAAAGTACTAGAGTTTCAGCTTCAGCATCATTCCTTCCAAAGAAATCCCAGGGCTGATCTCCTTCAGAACGGACTGATTGGATCTCCTTGCAGTCCAAGGGACTCTCAAGAGTCTTCTCCAACACCACAGTTTAAAGGCATCAATTCTTCGGTGCTCAGCCTTCTTCACAGTCCAACTCTCACTTCCATACATGACCACAGGAAAAACCATAGCCTTGACTAGACGGACCTTTGTTAGCAAAGTAATGCCTCTGCTTTTCAATATGCTATCTAGGTTGGTCATAACTTTCCTTCCAAGGAGTAAGCGTCTTTTAATTTCATGGCTGCAGTCACCATCTGCAGTGATTTTGGAGCCCCAAAAAATAAAGTCTGACACTATCATGTGGTATTTAACATGAAACATAAAAGAGTATGGCTAACGAGAGTCCCACAAACTGGTGTTTTGAAACAGTTCAGTGGATTTCGATAGGTGAAACGTTTCTATCAATGTAGGTCACAGTATACCCTGAAAGCTCTTTACAACAATTATTTTTGCCCAGATTATGTTCATTTTTGTTCCCCACTTGGAAAAAATAACAAGGTCTGAATTTTACAAAGGAAGGATATTTAAGTATTGCTGAATTAAAATTGACTGGCTATTATAAGTAATTCATAAGCTTAAATTGAAGGTTCCTGACATTGGTTACAATGACATGATAAACCAGAATGAAAAAGAACCAGTTTCTTCAATGGGCTCTTCTTTTGTGGGCTGGAAAACAGATTGTAGAAACAGTTCCCAAGAAAAATGATCAAATAATGAATAGGTATCAAGTGGTGATGCTGGTGACTGTGGGTGGGACACTGGATGTGGTCTTAGCTGACATCCAAAAACAATCAACTGAATCAAATCCATTAAGCAAATGACATGTTTATTGGGAATTCAGGGAGTTGAAGAGTTTAAAAAAATCATTTGAACTGAGGTTATGTGATAGAGATGGCTACCTAAATACTGCCTCAGACCAGTGGATGGAGGGGAAGTTGATGTCTGATTCAGCTGCAGGTCCTGACTTGAGGCTTCTAAAAGATGAAATCATAATTACCCAGAGCAATTTCATGAGAATCTATTCAATATCCTACTGACCTTCCAATTGCTTCTCTTCTGTGGATTTCTGGCTTCTCTGATTCCATCTTGAATTTTATCACCGCATCTTACATATCTAGATCTTGATCTGAATAGATGTTCTTGCTCAAGCTATGGCTGTGGAGAGACTCTTGCTGTGTGCCTCCTGCCCACTTATCATATTAACCTCAAGAGGAATTTGACTCCTTGTGACTACTATAAATAATTATATCCCACCTGCTGTATTACCCTATTCCCATTTCTTGGTCTAGGTTAGAAGTGCCTCCTCTATGTCAGATCTATTATCCTTGACACACCATTTATTTCCACACTTGTTAATGTAGGTCTTTCTGGTGATCTGCAATTATTTAAGACCTAATATAAAATAGATTTCATATGGAGGTCCAAAATCAATTTGCAGAGATGTGTGGAAGTCTATACAAACAATGGTTTCTACGGAGAAGGCAATGGCAAGGCACTCCAGTACTCTTGCCCAGAAAATCCCATGGATGGAGGAGCCTGGTAGGCTGCAGTCCATGGGGTCACCAAGAGTCAGACATGACTGAGCGACTTCACTTTCACTTTTCACTTTCACACATTGGAGAAGGAAATGGCAACCCAGTCCAGTGTTCTTGCCTGGAGAATCCCAGGGACAGGGAAGCCTGGTGGGCTGCCATCTATGGGGCCGCACAGAGTCGGACACGACTGAAGCGACTTAGCAGCAGCAGCAGCAGCAAGGCCAGATCAAAGCTCAATAAGATAGATTCCAGGGCCACATCTAGATTCAGGGAGAAATAGCATATTTATTGATTAATACTAGTCAGTCATGACACAGGATGCAGAATCTTCCTCTGTGTCCAAGTTGAACCCACAGTGCACATGCAGCATGTTCTCTGCTCAGCTTCCTTTCCCTTAAGAGAACTACCCCTCCCTCATTCTTCAGGCTGCAGCTTCAATCTTTATCCTACTGAACATACCTATTCATCTCGCTCTGCCAACTTCACTGATGTTCTAGGTCTTCTAATCATGTTACCTGTTCATCCACCTAAGTAATTCTCACAAAGTATGAGTTCATGACTCCAAAGCATATTCCTTTCTGAGGACAGATGTAAGATATCCAGGAGGAAGAAGCATTCTCCTTCTCTGTGAAGTTGTTAAGGGATGATACATTTCAGGGTGTGTCAGTGGCCATCCTTACTAACTGCATGGAGGAAGACCATCTACAGTAGAGGAAAGAAAGGCCAACACATGCATGAACACACACACACACATACATGAACACACACAAACATACATACACGTCAAAGAATCAGAGATACAGCAGTGCTGAAAAATGGACAAGAGGGTATTCGAGAGGCATTAATAACATTCCCATTTTCCCACAGAATTTGGGAATCTTCCTCTGGATAATTACAAAGAAATTTCTTTGTAATTATTTCTTCAATTCGGTGAATTGCATCCTTTTTAGCTAAACATGTAAGTAATTTCCTTTATTCTCAAGCTATGTATTATTTTTCCCATAATATTTATTCAATGCTTATGATTCACAAGATTAGTTTTTAGATAATGGCAATAATTTTTGCTGGGAAATTTCATGGACAGAGGAGCCTGGCTGGCTACAGTCCATGGGGTTGCAAAAGAGTCACACATGACTTAGCCATTAAACAACAAAATAGAACTATAAACAAAAGACACCAAGCCCTGACTTCATGGAACTCACACTCTAACAGAAAGAGAGATAGTGGACAGATATATAAGTAATTATTTAAAGTGTGCTAGGTAGTGATATATGCTAAGGAAAAGAAAATAAAGCAGAATAGGAATATGGGTGCTGTTGAGAGCAAAGAGAAGTTAAAATATATGAGGTAGCTATGGAAAGTATTGAGAATTGGTTTCTTTCATATATCAGAAAAAACACTGAAAAACCCAGTATAATGTGGGTTCATCATCCTGTTATATTATTTATCACCTTTAAAATTTTAATGTTCCATATTTACCATGATATTCCATTGAAAGAATATATCTCACAAGACCATAACATGACCTTATTTTGCAGTATTTACTCCACTTTTTAAATATTTTCATTTTATTTGGCTTTTAGTCCTATAGGTACATAAATATTAGTCTCAGGGTGCTTCAAAAACTCAAATTCATATTCTTCATTTGAAGCAACAATAACAAGTTTTTTTTTTTTTTTTTTTAGTTTCTAGCAATGAACATGGTTGCTTTATTAGCTTTTGCTGCAATACTGCTGTATAGAAAACAACCCCCAAATCTCAGTGGCTTCTAACAACAAACATTTTATTTTACACTCATGGTATAGCAGATTTTTGATTCCATGATGGATCAGAAAAGCTTGAGAGACATGAATGGAAGCTTGCTTACGGACATGGCTCAGAAATGGCCCCCTATCATTTCCTTCCAAATTCCACTGATCAGGAATTTGGAAGCCCAGCATACAAGATGGAGAAATACATGCCATTCATAGTGAACCACCTCAAGAGCAGAGAGGAAAGAATGAATTTTTAATAAAAAGTATACTCTACTATTTACCAAGTTTAATCTTCCACATTTAGCATGATTATACCAGGGAGTGATCTAAATACAGCTACACAACAGAAATTCTAGAAACTTGGCCCTATTCAGGTTATATAGGAAGATCTGCCAGAAGGGAGGCAAGACTTTAAAAAAAATTATGTAAAGGTGATATGTCAATAAAAGGAATATCTCCATGTAGTTGCCTGAACATGTCAAGCTACCAGACAACCCCCTGCTTTCTACATGAAATTCCCTGTCCTTCATAACTGATACCCTTTTGTGCAAACCCAGTTCTATATTCTTTCCTAATTTAACATTGCTTCTTCTACTGGCCCTTTAAAACAGAATGTGTATGTAACACGTTTATTGTAATTTATGAGAAATGTTCTATGACCCAATAGTTTATCAGCACTATAGTTTCTCTGAAGGTGAACACAGCATATTCGCGTCTGTACATCAAAGTTTAGCTTAGTTCTTGGCTGCAGGGACATTCAAATATCACACAATACATTTAATGTGAATGATCTTAAAATTTCTTCCCACTCTTAATATCAAACACAAAGCCCTGTGTTATCACACTAGTTTGGAATGTTGTTCTAACAAAGTATCAGTGATTTTCAGTCAGTGCTAAAAATACTTAACGACAATAATTGAAAAAGTTACTCTGCTTGCTGCATTTAGAGAGCATTTGCTCCAACCTTTAGCTCCCAACCTTGGATTTCTTATCCTCGGGGCCCTCTTTTCATTCAGTGTTCAGTTGTGCTTAGTCTTTGGATTGCTGTTCATGCTGCTGATCATTTCACAGCAGTGATTTTGGCAGACAAAGCAACTCCTATGCACAGCCAGGTGTTCGCTTTGGCACCCTCACCAATGGTGGGGTTGACTCAGATGTTTGCCACACCTGTGAACTGGCTGCCCAATCTTAGCCAGCTCCCATGAACTTAATTATCATGCTCAATTTCAAAATAAAAAAAAAATAGTTAAGAGAACATACATACAATTTCAGATGCTGCTGCTTCTTGCCATCCCTGCCACGTCCTCCTCAATAGAGCATTACTGTAAACAAATTAGCATTTCCTCCTCATCTTATCTTGATTTGTGGGATGTGCGAATGGAATACAACTCATTATATTTGAAGAGCTGATTAATTCGAGTGGTGAAATAATCTCTGTACTTGCCCATCAGATTGTAGCTATGGTATTTGACCTATAATCCATGAGAAAGTGGAAAGTCCAGGAATGGCTTTGACGTTTAACATGTCTTTTTTTGATGCATGTTACAATTTTAGACATCAGAAGATGAAATTTTATATGAAAATAAAATGGAAAACAGAATTAGACTTTGAATATTCTCATAACTTTTCCTTTTCTCTCAGCCAACAATGTACTGTATTTCTTTAAGGAAGAATGTTTTTTGTAGGCTCTGAATTCCCATTCATTTGCTTAATACCATTCCTACTGCTCCATTTGTTTTGTCTGCTCTACTGGACAAAATTCCATGGGTACTGTTAAAAGAATAGGCATATAGATCAATGGGACAGAATTGAGATACCAGAAATAACCCCATACATTTACAGTTAAATGATTTTTGACATGGGCACCATGACAAATTAGTGGAGAAAGAATAGTCTTTTCAACAAATGGTGCTAAGACCACAGAATATCCACTTAGAAATGAACTAAGCTGGACATCTTCCTCCCAACATAGGCAAAATGAATTCAAAACTTATCAAAAAGCTAAATGTGAGAGATACAATTTTAACACTCTTAAAAGAAAACAGATATAAATGTTCATGACCAAGAATTAGGCACTGGTTTCTTAGATATGGCACCTAAAGCACAAACAACCAAGGAAAAAAGTAGATAAATTGTATTTCATCAAATTTGAAAAATGTTGGCTTCAAAAGACACTATCAAAAAAGCAAAAGGACAAAAAAATGGGAGAAAATATCTTCAAATCATATATTGATCTCTGGACCAGGAAGATCCCCTGGAGAAGGAAATGGCAACCCACTCTACTGTCCTTGCCTAGGAAATCCCATGGACAGAGGAGCCTGGCAGGCTGCAGTCCATGGAGTCACAAAGAGTTGGACATGATGGAGGAACTAAATGATGACAACAAGGAAATAGCACACTCATACAATGGAATTCAGCCATGAAAGGAAGGAAACACGGATACAGGCTACAAGGAGGAAGCTTGAAAGCATTATGCCAAACGAAGGAAGCCACAAAATACCTCATACTGCGTGGTCCATTTACATGAAATGTCCAGAATAGGCAAATCTACAGAAACAGAAAGTATATCAGTGGTTGCTAGGGGCTTGGGGGAAAAGGAAATGGAGTGACTGCTAATGGGTATGGGATTATTTGGGGTAGACGAAATTGTTCTGGAATTAGGCAGTTGTGTTGTTTTTTTGAATATACTAAAAATCACTGAATTATATACTTAAAAGGGGTGGATTTTATGATATGTGTGGTATTTTTACTACTTCAGGAATAAAAAGTGAGCAATCTACTGATACATTAAACAACACGAGGTATCTCAAAATCCTTATGCTGAGAGAAAGAAGTTACACCAAAAAAGAGCAATACTATCAGACTCTATTTATACATTCCAGGAAATGCAAGCTAATCTGTACTGACAAGAAGCAGATAGATAAGCAGGTGACTGATCGGAGGTTTGAGAGGAAGAAGAGATGAAAAGGGGCATCATTAAACTTGTGGGAATGATACATATTCATCATCTTGACTGTGGTGAAGGTTGTATACACATAATAGAAAACTATACACTCTCTATATGTGTAGTTTATTATATGTCAATTACTTCTTTTAAATGATTAAGGGAGAAATATACATGGAACCTATTGGTGGTGAATAAACCATCAGCTGGGAGGAGACACTCAAATCTAGAGAACTGAGATGATATGGACATATTAGCAGGTTCTTGGCAGTAGGCAATTTCTAGACTGTCTGTAAGAAAAAAATGCAGTGATGACAGAAAACAAGGTTACAGGCATTTTTAAAACTACCTAAAAATTCTGTGCTAGACAAAGCTCCATGAGAAGTAGACTTTTCTGTATTTAACCCCAGCATGTAAAGCAGTAAGTAACACAGAGTAGCATTCAATAAATGGCTGAATAGAGTATTCTGAGCTTCCAATGACAAAATTATCTGTTTCATTGAATTCCATGATTATTTAAAAGAGGAGGATGCGTGTGCTGTTTATATTACAAGCAGACAAAAAAAAATCATACATTTAATTGGAGTCTAAAATGGATTTGTGCACTAAATATGGTGAAGAATCAGTTATTTTGACCTAGAAACTATGATTTTAAAGCTCCCTATTTGAAACTTAAAAAAGAATGTAACTTTTTCCACTTACAACTGATCCCAGTTTTAAGGAATGATGTAACAGTTGAGAGTTTACACTACCTGATATTGTTCCCCAGATTCAAAATCCTTTTCTCTGCTTAAGTCCTTTTTACCTGGAACACTCTTTGTCTGACCCCTTGCATGGCACAGTCTACCTCATCTTCCAACAAAGAGGAACTCTTAATTATGCTATATTAATGCCTCTCTTCACCCAAATTACACTGTATTGTGTTTCCATAGATTTTCCTCACAGCACTAATACATTCCACTTACAATTTTCAATTTGCCTTTTTTTATTTTTATCTGACTCCTCCAACTGGAATCTAAGATCCATAAAGGAAGCAATCTTGTCTGTCTTGTTCTCTGCTGAATATCCAGTACTCAAATACAAAGACTGGCATGCTGTAAACATCTGTGAATGAATGAATGAGTGAGTGTAATGCTAACAACTTTAAGGATAGGGAACACATGTATACCTGTGGCGGATTCATTTTGATATCTGGCAAAACTAATACAATTATGTAAAGTTTAAAAATAAAATAAAATTTAAAAAAATAAATAAATAAAAGGAAGGTTTTCATTGAATACTATAAAAGTTTGACTGGTAGTATCTGCAAAAACAGGTAAGGCTCATACCCAGTTCCCAGTTCAGGAATAACAAAAACCCTTTCCCTCCATTTCATCCTATTCTAACAATTCAATATTTTTTGAACATCTGCTATGATCCAAATTTTTTATTAGACCCTGAAGATAGAACAATGAAATAAGGCTTCCTGTTGTTTCCCCTGTTTGGAGGACAAGGAACATGGAAAGAGATGAAACCTGAATCAAAACATATCATCTTCAGGTAGCACTTCCAGCATGCTTGGTGCTAGAGGAGCAGGGTGCAAGTGATTAAACTGAAGTTTGAAGACAGTCTGTGAATTTTAATTATCTCTACTATCCCTGTCTCCTATTGCCATGGATAATTGAAAGTTGGCCATATTGCTAGGTAACGCTTCATTCCCTGCATAACTTGGCACTTAGAAAACGTTTTGCAAGAAAAGCAATTATAGCAATTGTCTCATGGGGGCGGGTAGAGGATGGATATAAACTGACTCTTGATGATGTTTTTGCTCTTTGCACATATTTACTAGATTCTTCAACCTAGTTTTGAAAACCTTCAAATACATATGCTCAACTGTTTCACCTACCAACCTGGTGGGGGTGGGGGGGGTGGGGGTAGGGTGTGGACTGCAAAAAATGGGTATCATTTCAGGTACGGTTACTTCCTTCATTCCTCATGTAAGGACACTGAGCAATAACCAGTCTGGCCTCTCATTTCCCCTAACATATGTCTACTCGGGAAGTTATGTGCAAGCTACGATTAAACAAAGATTGAAGACAAAAATAAGCAAAATGTGGCTTTGGGGGCACATCTGAGAAGGTTCTGGAGTAATTCTGTTTGCCCTGTACATTTATGGGTGGTTTGGTGAGAAAAAAAGGAAAAATTTCTGGATTTTTCAAATTGTTCAAGCACATCTTTTGTTCATTTCACTGCCTTTCCCCAACTGCTTCACTTCCTCAATGTTTTTGACCTTGAAACAGTCAGTTCAGACTTTCTAAAGCATGGTGCTTGAGACAGTCATCCTGAAGCTTGAATGCTGTGTTTGTCACATCCGTTTTAAGACATTCCCAGACAGTCTTCTAGAAAGGCTAACCTTTTCAATACTATTCTCACCTTCTGTGGAATATGCAAAGTGGAGATTTTTTTTTTTTTTCCAGCAAGAGAGACAAACAAGCATTTTAGTACTGGGCTGAGCAGGATCCATTTAGTGTTATCAATACAACTGCCAGTGTTTCCTGGTATGTAATTTGGTGGGAGGGTGTCTGTAACACATAAGGTGATATGCCAGAAGTGTATCAAGAGCAGTGTCTGGGTCGGAACAATTAAACTCACGGATGCCCAAGAAGCCACGAAGGTTTATACTTGAAAATGCCAATATCTTCGGCTGTGTGTGTGCTGTTTGGTTTTGGTTTAAGTTTGGGGTTTGGGGTTGTTTTTATTTTTTGGTAATCCTTTTCCTTTGTGTACTGAATTGCAATTTTCAGGCTATATCTTAGTTTTCTTTCTAATTCCTTCACTTCCTGTTAAATTTTTTCAAAGAAAAGAAAAAAACACTTTAAAGCTTAAAGCTATCATAAGTTATGATACGGGTAGGATTCCTTGATCTTTCATTACCCAATGAGCTACTCTCAGGCAAGTGATTCCTACAGATTTACATGACATCTCCTGAAGCAAGAACAGAAAACTGATTTCTAATCATTGAAATTATTTTTCCTCACCATCATCGGACTCTCACAGAGGTCTCTCTAGATAATCTATAGAAATGTTGGTGTAGATAGATGACTCATAGAGTACTGGAAATATCACCAACCCCCAGATTAGGTTTGGACCTTCTGCTACATGCTCCCACAGCATCCGATGCATCTCCTGTCCAGAACTTAGGACAGTGGCAATTGATTATTTGAACTGCTTTTGCTGACTAAGCTCTACATGTGTGTCTTTATGCTAAGTGCTTTGCAAATGTTTTATAATGTAATCTTTATGATGAGCTCTATACTTTAAATCAATATTTTAGAAATGAAAAAAGTGTCTGAGAGATGTTGGGTAGCTCTCTCAAGGTCACATACTTTGTAGCAGGCAATGCCCTGACTAATGGTTATATGACCTCAATGGACATGATCTTAACCACTATGCAAAACTGATCTTCCAGCTAAGCTAATTTTGGAATTTTTTAAAAGGCATTTTCAACTGTTCTACTGTTCTTTAGGGGTAGTTAACTAAAGAACGCAATGTAAAATAGTTGTCAATATCTTGGTGTGAACTACACAAGACTGATGAAGGAAAGCCCACCACCAGGGAAGCCCACTGATGAAGGAATAACTGCAAATGTAGCTACAACCAGCAGAGATTGAAAGAGTATTGCCACACAAGGTAGAAGCAGATTGCAATAAGTGTGCTGGGGTGACTGGGTGATAAACAGGATTTAGTTAGATATGTGTATATACAAACTTTAATTTTATTGTCATTCTTAGATTTACAAATAGATATGTTCTTGGTTTGTTTTTAATAATAAATGAATAAATAAGAAGATATAAAATCATCCCAATCCCACCACAGAGAAGTAGCAGTTGTCAATGTTAGCACATTTCATTCAGGATACTGAGATATATATGTTGTGATCTCATCAATCTTTCTATCAGTGTAGATAGAATGAATCAGAAGATCATTATTTATAAAGGCATTACTAAACATGGATTCATATTTTTCATATTTTAAATAAAAATATTGAGATTATTCCATTAAAATGAACACATTTAGTAAAAACGTTGACTTTTAGATAGATTAAAAGTTACTAACTTTTAAAAAGTATTTCTTAACAGTAAAGGTATTACTAAAATATACGAATACAAAATTTAATTTAAAAATGAGAAATATTGAGGTTAAAATAATTCATTTTAAACTACATTTTACAAGTTTAGTCAAGCTAAGTTGTGTCAATTGAGTTGCTATGAAAGATGAGAAAAAACTTCATTCCCCTTCTAATCTTCTTAATTACATTGGGGTTTAAAATGTTAGTATTCTTAACATATATATTATCTTCTATAATCATTATTTTAAATTTATTTAAAGTTGACTGTATACTCACCACCAATCCCTTTTACATATATTCATTCCTAAATTTTTAAATTAATTTATTTTTTAATTGAAGGATAATTGCTTTACAGAATTTTGTTGTTGTCTGTCAAACCTCAACCTGAATCAGCCATAGGTGTACATCTATCCCCTCCCCTTTTAACCTCCCAACCATCTCCCTCTCCATCCCACCCCTCTAGGTTGATACAGAGCCCCTGTTTGAGTTTCCTGAGCCATACAGCAAATTCCCATTGGCTATCTATTTTACATATGGTAATGTAAATTTCCATGTTACTCTTTCCATACATCTCACCCTCCCCTCCCCTCTCCCCATGTCCATAAGTCTATTCTCTATGTCTGTTTCTCTATTGCTGCCCTGCAAATAAATTCATCAGTACCATTTTTCTAGATTCCGTATATATGGGTTAGAAACAATATTTATCTTTCTCTTTCTGACTTACTTCACTCTGTGTAATAGGCTAAATTCTTTATCATGAGATCATCTCTCAGTGGACTACATTTCATTATGAATTATTTTTTATTCTCCAAGAAAAAATGGATAGGTGCTTGAATTCCTTTAATTAATGTCCTTTAATTAATAAGGACAATCTGGCTGGGTTTGTTATTTGTGATACTTTGTTTCATTCAAAAGATAATATACATTGCAACACAGTTTTCTGATACATATGGTTGTGAAAGAAAACTTAGTTTAAAATTTCCTCTTCATTGGTAGCTTGCTTTTTCTGCCTAGACATTTACTTTCTTCTTTGTCCTGGAAGATCAGCATCCCCAAAATGTATCTTGATTTAGATTTTCAGTTTTATTTCCATACTACTCACCAAAATATCCTTTTAAAATATAGAATCAACTTTTATTTCAAGAATACAATTCTGGCATCATTAAACAAATCTTATGGTCCCCTTTGCTTTTGGCACCCCACTCCAGTACTCTTGCCTGGAGAATCCCACGGGCAGAGGAGCCTGGTAGGCTGCAGTCCATGCGGTCGCTAAGAGTCGGACACAACTGAGCGACTTCACTTTCACTTTTCACTTTCATGCATTGGAGAAGGAAATGGCAACCCACTCCAGTGTTCTTGCCTGGAGAATCCCAGGGACGGGGGAGCCTGGCGAGCTGCCATCTATGGGGTCACACAGAGTCGGACACGACTGAAGCAACTTAGCAGCAGCAGCACCAGCATAGGTTTTTTTTTAAAGCTGAAGTTATTTCAATATCTAACTTTTGGGATGTCTTAAAATGGCATCCCATTTTTAACTATTTTCCTAGATTTTCTCTACAACTTCCAAGGTGTCAATGACACCATCAACCTGAAGATGCACCATCATCTTAAGTACAATTAAAAAGTAAAACATTCTGTCATTTATAAGATGCTATGTATTGTCATATGTGTTCCGATTTAAAACCAGATAAAATTGGAAATACAAAAGTACAGTTGATTAAATTATTATCATTTTTCAGGTAAAGAAATTCTACTGGTTTTAGTAAAAAGACTTGGCTACTTCACTGAACATGACTAAGTTAGTCAACAGTGAACAAAGAAACCTCTAATTCCTTATCTTCTAACTTCTATCCCTATTTTTCATCCACCAAAATAGCTCTTTGATTCTAAAGTATGTGGATGTAGAGGAAAGAGCTAAAAACCTAAGCTCACAATAACAAAAACAATAAAATGGCTAAATTACTTTCAAATAAAAATGTCTGCTTCCATATTGATCCTTGATATTGGATCATTTTAAATGGGCCATATGTAACCTAAATTCAACATCTTTTCTGCTTCAGAGGTTGACCGGAAGATTGTGTGGTGGTTTAGTCACTCAGTCTTGTCTGACTCTTGTGACTCCAGGGACTGTAGCCTGCCAGGCTCCTCTGTCCATGGAATATCCCAGGCAACCCACTGGAGTGGGTTGCCATTTTCTTCTTTTGTGGATAAAACTGAACTTATGGTCTCGATTCCACTGCATTTAGAAGGCCTATTATACTGCAGCTGCATCTTCACTGTCTGGTATTTTATTTTGTGATTGATGGAAATTCTATGACCATTTGAATAGTTAGTCTCTTGGGCTATTTGTATTTCATTATTACTACATCACCTAAACATGATTAGGTTTATGATGAATATGAATAAACTCCACTGAGAATAGTTTTCATTTTATTCCTAAACATCTAAAAGGAAAATATTAATATGAATAATATAATTGTTGGCTATTAGTAAAAATGAAATCCATTGTATAAGAAAGTTGTAGCTAATTTTGAGTTAATCTATAGTCAAAATTTAGATTATTTTAGCCCAAAAAGTTTTTATTAGAGGTTGAATATATGGTTTCATGTTCCAGTTCCACAATAAATTACTTTGTGACAGTTGGCATGTCAATTAACCTGAGACTGAGTTTCATAACCACTCCTATATGTACTGTAAATATGAAAATTCAGCCTATAAATGAGCAGGTATAAGCTCAGATAAAACTAAACTAATACTGTTATTAAAAGGAGATTGATAAAAATTTGATATTAGGGTAAAAGCATAAGTTTCTGTCATAGAAACATGCAAAAATCAATTTTTCTATTTAAATAAAAATGAAACATATAAATGCAAATACTTAAAGTATACAATGACTGGTAAATATTTTTTCTTTAGTTCTCTTATAAATTTTCAGAAAGAAAGTAATGACAAAAAATATTTATGCATACTTATGCATAATATAATATTTATGCATAATATAATATTATGCATAATATAATATTATGCATAATATAATATTATGCTTCATAATCATAATATTCTAGATGAAAGAGGAAGCTTTGCCAAGTTTGGTGAAACACATGAGTCAACCACAATTGTAGCAATTGTTTCATTTAAACAACTTTTGATACAATTAATGACACAGGTGAGGGCATTTAAGATGTGTATTGGTTTTTATCCTTCCCTGTTAAAATAAAGAGGCATTTTGTGGAAGCAAGACAATTATCTCTAAGATATTGTTCCTTCATCAAATTTCCCAATTTATCTCACTTCTGAGTTCTCACAGGGTTTGAGTAAAGACTATAATAACTGAGTTGCTTTGGCTAATGATGTCCCCTGATGGGGAGACTGGAAAGCACAGTGAAGGTCTGAATAGCTGAAGGTACAATTTGGCCTTGCATGAGCCTCCTTTCTTGCAAGAGATGGAAAGGAAAATAAAACAAAACAAAAAGGTCAATAACTTTTTGAACTAATGTACTTTAAAGATAAATTTTAAAATCTCCTTAGTGGCAAATTTTCTCAGAATCTATGCCTCCACAATCTGTAGTGCAAGCTTTTGCCTTTTGACATCTTAAACAAATGTTTCATTGTATTTGAACAAAGAATTGAAGGGGAAATCAACTTTTCACCTCAAAGTGTTTTAGCTAATAGCCCCTCCACATCAGGAATCAGTGTGTCATGCAGTCTGGAGGGAAACTGCTTTGATCTACAGGCCCAAACCCTAACCCAATTCATTCATTAGTCAAAACAAAGTTATTGTTGTTGTGTTATTTAAGAATGGCAGGGACTACAGCTATGGCTAATAGAAAAAAATGGCAAATCCTTTCCTCATAAAGCAACTGCAAAATCAAACAAATAGACCAAAAACACAACTAAACAAAAACCAAGAAAACAGTTTCAGTGCTCTGAAAATCATCAGAAGGAACAATACAACCTGAAAAGTATTTCTGGTTTCAAAACTGCTGGACATTGAATAAGCAAAGTATAGATCTATGCATTCCAGCCTGGCCACCCACCATGTCTCCTGTCTCATCCCAGTTCAGGATAGCAGTTCTGCCAGGATGGGTCAAGCCACAGGGACTAAAAGATTCCCTGCAGCAGGCAAAATGGGTTTACTTTATTTGGAGTGACAGGTGTCACCCATGCCCAGCAACACAGCAGTGGATATGACTTCTCAGACTGAGGTAAATGGAGGAGATCAACAAATATCTATTAGCTTGATATTATGTGGTTAGAAGATAAGCATATTCCTAATTTATACTGATCACTGTAACAGGAATAAAAAAAGGGAGCAGACAAAATATTTGATAAAATGACTAAAAACTTCCAAATTGATGAAAACAAAAATCTATACAGCCACAAAACTCAACAAATCTAAGTATAATAAATACAAAGAGATTCTTATTTAGATACACAGCATTCAGACTGCTGAAAAACAAAACCAAAATCTTGAAATCAGCAAGAGAAAATCATTCGTTACATACAGTGGAACATTAACTATTTTTTCTCATCAGACACAAGGAAGGTCATGGGGATTCCCTGGTGGTCCATTGGTTAGGACTCAGTGCTTTCACTGCCGGAACCCAGGTCTGACAAATTAATAGGCATATTATAATTCTTGAAACAACCATTCAGAAAACAACCATTTGGAAAACAACGAGAAAATGGATTCAAAAATCAACGGAGTGGAAATGATACTTCAAGAAATACTAATCCATCACAAAAACGAATGTAGTCATGGAGACAGATAGTGAGCGAGATGCAATAAGTGAGATGCAATAAGTGAGTGAGATGCAATAGAAAACAAATTACAAATGACAGTGATAAATCCAACCATACCAATTATTACTTTGAATGCAAATGGTCTAAACACCCACAATCAACAGGCAAAGACTATCAGACTGGATACGAATGAAAAAGCAAAACCAACGACAAGCTGTTCTACATAGCCACCTTAGACTAAGAGACAAAAACAGCTTGAAAGTAAAATGATGTGAAGGGGTTTATCATGCAAACAGCAAACACGACAGCTGGAATGCTATATTAATGTAAGACAATAGATTTTAATGCAAAAAATATTATTAGAGAAAACAATGAATTCCATAATGATAAAAGAGTAAATGCATGAGGAATATATAATAATTGGAAACATATATGTAACAAAAGAGGCACAAAATACATGAAACAAAAACATGAACAAAACCAAACACAGAAATGAGTAATTCAACGATAGTAACAAGGGGAAACACTGGAAACAGTGTCAGACTTTATTTTGGGGGGCTCCAAAATCACTACAGATGGTGACTGCAGCCATGAAATTAAAAGACACTTACTCCTTGGACGGAAAGTTACTACCAACCTAGATAGCATATTAAAAAGCAGAGACATTACTTTGCCAACAAAGGTTCGTCTAGTCAAGGCTATGGTTTTTCCTGTGGTCATGTATGGATGTGAGAGTTGGACTGTGAAGAAGGCTGAGCGCCGAAGAATTGATGCTTTTGAACTGTGCTGTTGGAGAAGACTCTTGAGAGTCCCTTGGACTGCAAGGAGATCCAACCAGTCCATTCTGAAGGAGATCAGCCCTGGGATTTCTTTGGAAGGAATGATGCTAAAGCTGAAACTCCAGTATTTTGGCCACCTCATGCGAAGAGTTGACTCATTGGAAAAGACTCTGATGCTGGGAGGGATTGGGGGCAAGAGGAGAAGGGGATGACAGAGGATGAGATGGCTGGATGGCATCACTGACTCAATGGACGTGAGTCTGAGTAAACTCTGGGAGTTGGTGATGGACCGGGAGGCCTGGCGTGTTGCGATTCATGGGGCCCCAAAGAGTCGGACACGACTGAGTGACTGATCTGATCTGATCTGAACAAGCTTTGATATTTTACTCTCAATAAATGGTAGAACTAATTAAAAAAATCATAAACCATATATAGAGATGAACAAGAATATCAACAGAAGTGTAGTAATTTCTACCCAACAACAGCGAAACCCACATTCCTTTCGTGCACTATTCTCCAAAATAGATCACATGCAAGGCAATAAAACAAGCCATAACACATTGAAAAGTAATGAACTCGTACAGAGTATTGTATCTGACCACAATGGAATTACATTACAAATCAACAACAAAAAGAAATGTGAAAAATCATCTAATATTAATTTTAAATACATCATTCTAAACAACTCATTAATCAAAGAAATGAGGCAAAATAGAAAATATTCTGAAATGACTGAAAATGAAAATACAACATACGATTTATTTGATGAACCTAAAACAGTGCTTAGAGGAAAACTTATAGCCATATGACCTACATCAGAAAAAGATACCTGAAAATAATAACCTGAGCTTCTACTACCCCAACAAACTAGATATCCATAAGTAAACTAAATCAAAAACAACCATAAGCAAGTAAATAAAAGGCATTAGCAGAGGCATCAATGAAATAAAAAGCATATAAACTATTGAGAAAAATCAATGAAACTCATAATTTTTTGCTTGAAAAATTCAAGAAAGGTAAATTACCAAAAACAAGAATGAAAAAATTATATATATACATATATATATATATACACACACAATACAAAAATTAGATATATTTATATACACAACACAGGGAAGGCAATGGCACCCCACTCCAGTACTCTTGCCTGGAAAATCCCATGGACAGAGGAGCCTGGTAGGCTGCAGTCCATGCGGTCGCTAAGAGTCAGACACAACTGAGCGACTTCACTTTCACTCTTCACTTTCATGCATTGGAGAAGGAAATGGCAACCCACTCCAGTGTTCTTGCCTGGAGAATCCCAGGGACGAGGGAGCCTGGTGGGCTTCCGTCTATGGGGTCGCACAGAGTTGGACACGACTGAAGCGACTTAGCAGCAGCAGCAGCATATACACAACAAAAATTATATGCCACACTTGTCTTGGTTCAGGCTGCTCTAACAAGATATCATACACTAGGTAGCTTAAACAACAGAAATTTATTACTCACAGCTCTGTAGGCTGGAAAGTCCAAAATCAAGGTGCTGGTTGATGTGGTTCCTGGTGAGAGCCCTTTTCCTTGTTTGCAGATGGCATTCTTCTCATCGTATCCTGACAAGTTTAAGAGAGAAATAAGCTTTGTCATGTCTCTTCTTAAAGGGAAGTCGCTCAGTCACGTCCAACTCTTTGCAACCCCATGGACTGTAGCCCACCAGGCTCCTCCATCCATGGGATTCTCCAGGCAAGAGTACTAGAGTGGGTTGCCATTTCCTTCTCCAGGGGGATGTTCCTGACCCAGGGATCGAACCCGGGTCTCTCGCATTGTAGGCAGACGCTTTACTGTCTGAGCCAGCAAAACCTCACTATTTACCATTAAAAATTATGACTCTCCTTGAATGGAATGATCAACACTTAAATCACTATGCTAAATGGTAAAGGTGAACACTCCTCTTTGAAATAAAAATCTTTTACAAAGCAATACCAAAAGCATAAGGCAACTTCCAGTTACTACCAAAGACTCAAAGAATTTCACCACCTGATTAAAGTACACATGCTGAAGATACAAACACTAGTTGAAGTATAGTCTTAAATATACATGCAAAAACCTAACTAATTTGCATACAGTCTTGAAAAAGGGCTTTCTACATTCAGTTATGTCTGGTGGAGGCACTAATCTCATCACAAAGGCTAGCATCATGTGAAATATCTACACATAACATAGCCCTTAGTGTGAAAATGAATGTTTTCCTCCAAAGATGTAAAATGACTCAAGAATATGCATTCTTGTCATATCTGTTCACCATTGTACTGGATAGCCTTGTCACAGCTATGTACCAGGAAAAAAGATAAAAATCATCTTACTTGCAGATGACATGGTTTTCTATATAGAAAATCCTATGGAAGTCACTAAAATACTGTTAGATTTAATTAAGGATACAAGACAAACCATCAGAGAACAATAAAAAACAAAATTAAGAAAATGATTTCATTTACAATAATATTAAGAAAAATATACAGGAATACATTTAATATTCATAAAAGGGCATAACATACTTAAAACCACAAAGTATTGCTGAAAGAAATTTAAGGAGTTCTAAATAAATGGGAAAATAACTATGTTAATCGATTAAGTAATCTCAGAGACCTAAATATAAGAATTAAACTATAAAACTTCTAGAAAATAGAAAATCATTGTAATCTTGAGTTTGAAAAAATAGTCTTGGAATTCAAACATGATCCAAGAAAGAATTAAATGATAAATTGAACTATATCAAAATTATCTTTTATGCTTCAAAAAATATCATGAAATTCATACATCTAAAAAAGACTTGTTTTTTTGTGTTGTTACTCCAAGGTGGTAAAGGTTTGTGAAAATATACTCTCTTCCAAAAGGATAATACAGTTATTTTTATTATTCTATTATTATCATTATTCTATTTTATGGACACAAAAAACAAAACATAGGCAAAAAATTTTGAAATTTCTTTGAATTTCAAAGAAATTTGAAATTTGCTTTCAAAGAAATTGAATATTTTAAGAAAAATTGTACTGGGACGACCCAGAGGGAGGGTATGGGGAGGGAGGAGGGAGGAGAGTTCAGGATGGGGAACACAGGTATACCTGTGGTGGATTCATTTCAATATTTGGCAAAACTAATACAATATTGTAAAGTTTAAAAATAAAATTAAATTTAAAAAAAAAAGAAAAAAAGAAAATAAAATAAAAAAGACTTGTACGCAGAATACATAAATAACCCTTATAATTCAATAAAAAAACAACTCAACTTAAAAGTCAGCAAATTATTTGAACAGACATTTAACAAAAGAAGATACATGAATGGCTTAAAGCACTTGAAATATGCTTATATTATTAGTCATTGCTGCTGCTGCTAAGGCAATTCAGTCGTGTCCGACTCTGCGACCCCATAGACAGCAGCCCACCAGGCTCCCCCATCCCTGGGATTCTCCAGGCAAGAACACTGGAGTGGTTGCCATTTCCTTCTCCAATGCATGAAAGTGAAAAAGTAAAAGTGAAGTCGTTCAGTCGTGTCCAACTCTTAGCGACCCCATAGACTGCAGCCTACCAGGTTCCTCCATCCATGGGGTTTTCCAGGCAAGAGTACTGGAGTGGGGTGCCATTGCTGTCCCCATATTAATCATTAGGAAAATGCTAAATTCAGAAACAGATACAACTACACACCCATTAGAATGGCTCTAATCATAAAAATCAAACAGTATTGTTGGAGAGGATACAGAAAACTAGAACTTTCATGCACTGCTGAAAGTGAAGGCCGCTCAGTTGTGTCCAACTCTTTGTGAACCCATGACTATACAGTCCATGGAATTCTCCAGGCCATAATACTGGAGTGGGGATTCTTTCCCTTCTCCAGGGGATCTTCCCAACCCAGGAATCGAATTGGGGTCTCCTGCATTGCAGACGGATTCTTTACCAACTGAGCTATCAGGGAAGCCCTGATATGTGTTGCCATTGGGAAAATAAACGTGGTACAGACACTTTGGAAAATGTTTCTTAAAAAATTATTTAGCGTACAACTCAGCAATTTCACTTGCAGGAATCTGTCCAAGAAAAATGAAAAGACAGGCCTCCGTAAAAACACATGTCTGAGTGTTCACACATCATTATTCCTAATTGCCCCAAATTGGAAACAACCCAATTGCCCATCAACTGATGACTGAATGAATAAACAAAATGTGGTACACCTGTACAATGGACTATTATTCAGCCACAAAAACGAATGAACTATCTATTCACACTACAAGCTGAATAACCTCAAAACCAGTAGGCTTAGAGATAGGAGCCAAATGTTGAGGGGGGTGGAAACTACAACATATGATTTTATTTATATGAATATTTTAGAAAAGGTATATTTATAGGGAATGAAAGAAAATCTGTGGTTTCCTAGAGTTGAGTGTGGGAATTAACTCTGAGAAATTACGGAATGTTCTAAATCTGCATTAAAAATAAAAATGAAGTCTGTACAACTGTAAATTTGTTAACATTATAAATTTTTTAAGTTTGTTGGCAGAAACCATTGTTAAATCTGATGTACTTACCTTTCAAACTGATCATTAATTGGAATAATTCACTGAGAAAATAAATTATTCATCTTAAAAAGAATAAAACATAATTAGTGCTTGTTCTCATGGTGGATTATTGTGGACATGAAGGATGTGACACTCTTTTCACTCCTGTATCTACAAGCTTACTGTCTGCAATTCCTAGAATCTTTCCTTTTCCTGTTCTGGGATTAAAGGTATTCTTCAAGGGTGGTGGTGGGGAGGGAGGGAAATCCATTTTTGACAGCAACAAAGTAACCAACAAACAAGTTCAATTTCATTGCAACTATGCCTGACATTTGGAGGTTATTTTTCTACTGCTGTCCCGCTGTCATGGCCTACTTAATAGATAAGGTTTAAAAAAAAAAAAAAAGGCAATGTAATATTTGGTCAAAAACTCAAGTAATGGAGACAGCCAAAGGCAGGTTTAATCATTTTTAATCCTTCCATTTACCAGTGCAAGCACACTGAGAAAGTTACTTGACACATTTCATCCACAGATTCCTCCTCTAGAAATGGAAGTGATGCTAATATCTGTTTTCCTTACAGAGTTACTTTGAGGATTAAATTAGATATTACATATAAGAATTTATCACAAGTTTTTGACATTTCAAATATATCTGAAATATGATCACGTTCACCTCTTTCCAGGCAATTTCCCTAGCCCATGAGAACACCATTCTCTCCCCTACAACTAAAATAGCTTCTGGTCTCTCCACTTCTGCCTTTTCCTCCTATTAACTATTGCTTAAATAGCAGAAGATACTTCCAAAGTGTAAATCGGATTATGTCCCTCTCCTGCTCTGAAATCCCTCAGCAGACCCCTACAAATCCCTATATTATGTGGCTCCCAACTATCTCTCTAGCCTCATTCCTACCAATACTCTCCTTGATCACAGACCAACCTGATCTTAAAATTTCTCAAACTCAAGAAATTATTTTGCAATTTACAGTATTTGACCCTCCTGTTCTCCTTTTTTAAATATTCTTCCCATAGTTAGCCAAATAACTTACTCCCTCACCTCACTCAAGACAAGTGACACCCCCTCAAGGATGCCTTTCCTGAGGACGGAGGAGCCTGGTGGGCTAAAATCCATGGGGTCCCTAAGAGTCGGACACGACTGAGTGACTTCACTTTCACTTTTCACTTTCCTGCACTGGAGAAGGAAATGGCAACCCACTCCAGTGTTCTTGCCTGGAGAATCCCAGGGACGGGGGAGCCTGGTGGGCTGCCGTCTATGGGGTTGCACAGAGTCGGACACGCTGAGGCAACTTAGCAGCAGCAAGTAGCAGCTAACATGAACTGCAAAGAGAGGAATGGGACACAAAACTAAGCACATTTATATTTATGATTTGCAAATTGGCATTTCATCACAAGGCTGACCTCCTGTCACTCTGTGTCCCTTTAACTTTATTCTTACTACTGAATAGTACATATTACTTTTTAGCTGATTACAGTTTTTGTCTCTTCAAGAATATAAGCATCATAAAGGGAGGCCTTTGAATATGTATTGTGCTGCTATGATTTTAGGACCTACAACAGTACCAGGCATATAGTAGGCTCTCAATAAAACTTGCCTAATAAATGAATGATAAATAGTAACTTCTCAATATATTTAAACACTATAATTGAACAAGATTTTAAGATTGTTAAGATTTTAACTTGACTCAACATCAGCTAAAACACAGAACATTGCAATCAAGTTTCTAATCATAATTAAGTGACTACAACAAAGTTCTCACATCTCTTAATGATCTTTAAAAACTTGAAACAAAACAAGACGGACTTTCCATTTCTATTGTGTAACATGTCCATAAATCATACAAGTACTTATATGAAAATTAAATGGAAAATAAAATTAATACTTTCTGAAAATTCATTACTGACTTACTACAATCTTTCTGTTTCTGTTTCACCATCAAACTTCTCTCCTTTAGGGAGCCTCATGGATATTTTAAGACTTCCACAGGTAATAGTACTCTCTTAAGAGAACAGGAATTTATTCCTCAGAGCAATTAATCATGGCCTCCTGGAAATGTTTTATAGACCCAGTCTTCCCACAGCTATTTATCTCCTTCCCTATAAACTGCTTTATTACACAGTTAACTGTTTGTAACCTGACCTATTAAATGTCGTATTTACTTTGTAACAACAAGAAAAACCCACTCATAAAACATCATGTTTGATCCAAAACTCCAATCTCATAAAATGCTATGGAAACAAAACATAAGCTGTTGGTTGACAGAGATCCTTATTTTGGCTACAGGTTTTAAGAGCTTCTCAGATCCAAATGACTTTTGGAGCCTTTTACTGAAGGTTGATAACTTAAATACACACAGTGAGAATCCTAGGATCCATGGTTAGCTAGAATCTTCTAGAAAGTTGTCTTTTTTTATTGGTCCCAGGAGAATTTACTGGGAAAATGGAGGGCCCTTAGCACCCAGAATGAACCTCTGCATTCCCCTAACTGGGTTGCTTTTCTCTTTTAACCTGGCCTAGCCATCCTTTCCACCTTTCTCTTCCCACTGTCCTCCAATCATCCTTAAGAACCTTGCTTAAAGAGGCAGGTGGGAGACAAAAGCCAACTCAACCCTGCCTAAATTGATTTTATAATAAAGTTTTGCTTACATCTTTTAAAATCAAATTTTGCTGGGGTTAGAGTTCCTGGAAAAGTTAACTAAGTTAACTTTTCCTATATATCTGTCCTTTTACCTCCCACTAGCAAGGACATCATCACCAAACTGAGATAAAAAGACACCAAAATTAAAAAACAAACAAACAAACCTCACCAAACTGTCACAGGGCTCAGTTACAGTAGCAGTCTTAGTAGCAATCTTCGGAAGCCTTCGGTCACCATGCAGGTCCCAGCCTGGCTTGGCTTCACTCCCTTACTGGCCTTTTCAGCCTGGTGGCCAGGCCTGGCAGACTGCTGCAGGTGTCAGGTTCCTTGCTCAGCATCTGATGGCAAGACCAGACTTCACCCCTCTCCTCCTGCTGGCTGGCTCCCTCTGCTTCCAGGGTTCCCCCCAGGGGGCATCACATTCTCACTGGCCTTCTTTATATCCCAGACCCTTCTTCTAGAGGGCCTCTTACTGTTCCTACTTGTTCTGGAAGTTCTGGGCCTGCTGATCCTCCTTCTGGGCCCTGAGCTGCTGCTTCTCCTTCTTGGCTACCAGGCTGGCCTGGAATTCCGTCAAAGTTTTGTGTGTGAAACTGCAGGACAGCACGTTCCCCTCCCTGACACCCTCCTGGGTGAGGTGTAGGTTATCGCAGGCCCAGTCACAGCAGCACCGGGCAACTCCCCGAGGAGCCTGGGTAACTGTGCTCACAAACCAGCTCTGCCTCAAGGCCCAAGAAAGGACCAGAGCTCACCTGTGTCCTACCGTGAGCTCTTGTCGGGGGAACGTCTGCTGGAGACGCTTCGTCATTCCCCAACTTGCTCTCACAACTACTTGGATGCTACAATCGCGGAAGTCCGGGTCCCGGGGAGGAGGGGCTGTAATTGGTAAGCAGGCAGCGCTTGATGGTGTTCAGGTTCGCCTTGTGCACAATGAACAGGTTCTGGAATGCGGTATTCATGAGTTTTAGGTGCATGCCGTAGGGGTAAGGGCTGCTCAGCTCCAGGAGTGAACGGTGGACAAACTGCCGCACAAGCACAGTGAGGAAACACATCATGCACCAGCGTGTACCTGTTGATGTGGAAGATTCAAGGGGAGGTCTCCTACAAGGTGCTTCAGCTTAAGATAAATATTGATCTCCATTTCGCTCAAGACCAGGAAGTCTGTGACCCAGAGGGCCAGCCAATACCACATGGTCCTGAAAAGAGTTTTTTCTTTTCTTCCCTGCAGGTGAGCGGTGAGGCTCCACAAGATGCCACAGGTGCAGGCTGAACTGCTGCTGGATACAGCTCTCACCATGCAGATCAAATTAAACAAACAAGGGCGGCCCCGCACCGTGTGCCTCGCGGTTGCTGAGATGTGTGCTCCAGGGCGCATGCGCATACTCTCCAGGTACCTCGACCAACCTGACTACTACATTCTCCAGGTCCCCTCAGCGAAGCTGCCTCTGCTCACCACTTAGAGCACTGTTCTGCTAGCTTCCTGCACCGTTGTGAACAGTAACCCGTAGCCAGTTGTGTTATATGCGAGGAAGGGTCTAAAAATCTGAGAGATTCCTGGTTCCTGACAAAGGTACAAGATGGAGTATGTTCAGTTCAGTTCAGTTGCTCAGTCGTGTCCGACCCTTTGCGACTCCATGAAACGTAGCACGCCAGGCCTCCCTGTCCATCACCAACTCCCGGAGTCTACCCAGATTCATGTCCATTGAGTAGGTAATGACATCTAACCATCTCATCCTCTGTTCTCCCCTTCTCCTCCTGCCTTCAATGGTTCCCAACGTCAGGGATTTTTCAAATGAGTGGGTTCTTCGCATCAGCTGGCCAAAATATTGGAGTTTCAGCTTCAACATCAGTCCTTCCAATGAACACCCAGGACTGATTTCCTTTAAGATGGATTGGTTTGATCTCCTTGCAGTCCAAGGGACTCTCAAAGAGTCTTCTCAAACACCACAGTTCAAAAGCATCAATTCTTCGGCACTCAGCTTTCTTCACAGTCCAACTCTCACATCCATACATGACCACTGGAAAAATCATAGCCTTGACTAGACGGACATTCGTTGGCAAAATAATGTCTCTGTTTTTGAATATGCTATCTAGGTTGGTCATAACTTTCCTTCCAAGGAGTAAGTGTCTTTTAATTTCATGGCTGCAGTCACCATCTGCAGTGATTTTGGAGCCCCCCAAAATAAAGTCAGCCACTGTTTCCACTGTTTCCCCATTTGCCATGAAGTGATGGGACCAGATGCCATGTTCTTAGTTTTCTGAATGTCAAGCTTTAAGCCAACTTTTTCACTCTCCTCTTTCACTTTCATCAAGAGGCTCTTTAGGTCTTCACTTTCTGCCATAAGGGTGGTGTCATCTGCATATCTGAGGTTATTGATATTTCTCCCGGCAATCTTGATTCCAGCTTGTGTTTCTTCTAGCCCAGCGTTTCTCATGATGTACTCTGCATATAAGTTAAATAAGCAGGGTGACAATATACAGCCTTGATGTACTCTTTTCCTATTTGAAGCCAGTCTGTTGTTCCATGTCCATTTCTAGCTGTTGCTTCCTGACCTGCATATAGGGAAAGGGCAAATTAGCCAAGATGTCCGTAGACAGGCTCTCTCACCCCACATTTTGTGAATAATGATTATGTAACTTCTAAAGTCAGTTAAAGCACTGTGCATGTGCATCACGAGGTACTCACTTGGCCATGGGCTACGTTTGTTCTGTAAGTATGTACAAGTTCACCTGGAAAGCCCTTGGCAGGGGGCGGGGCGGGAAGGTTATGTTATGTCTGCTGCTATGGCTGCTGTGCCAGCCAGGAGAGAGCAAAGGCACCTGCAGTTCCTACAGCTCCTTGAGTTTTCTTCCAGCCTGTTAGCTGATACCTTGCCTGGGTTTGGTGAACTTGCTGATACCTGGGTTTGATGAACAGCAAGATAGTTGCTCTCCTACAGTTATAGAAAACACCTACCAGGCTTTCCAAGGGATCCCATAGAAGCCCTGGTCATTAGAACTGAGGTTGGCCACAGGCACCCTCTGCTCTGGGATGGGAGAGATTCACAGCACATGTGTAACTCTCTGCAAGGATCGAGCCTCTCATGTCCTCTGTCAGCTCTTTCTCTCAATGTTTTTATGTCCAGGGATGGGGGGGAGGGGTGATTTCTAGAGCCATGAACTTGTTTTCAAATATTTCCTTTGCATACTTCATATTACTCTGGCTAATTACTTGGAATTTCATGTTTGGATTGATCTCAGTTTAAAATTGCTAGTCACATCTCTGAAAAAGTGATGGGTCTAGGATTTAAACATAGGTCAGCCTAACTCCAAAGCACATGTTCTGTAAGATATCCCCAAAAACACAAGTCCCTGAACCCTCCTTATCTCTATTGATATCATCCTGCCTCTTTGACCTCTTTAAATGCTCCAAAAAGTAATGTTTTTGCCACATTCTCTTAGAAAATTTTAGTGTGATTTCCGAAGGAGAATCTCTTACATGTTAACTTTAAAGGACCCACTACTATGATATCTCTTCTCTTTCCTTTCATATTCTTTATCCGGGAAGTTTTTTGTGGGGACACCTATATGGTAATTGATCTTCCCACTCAACATCTTAAAAATATGACAATAGTTATTTTCCTTCTCAGATAGACCTTGTATAATCAGCACCTATATTAGTATCAGAAGTGTTCTCCTGAGCATTCTGTATTATTCCATAATTTTCAGTAAATAGATTTGGCTGCTGAATGATAAAATTTGTTGTGTTTTCCCTTTGAAATATATTTAATCACAAACTAGTACCTCAGATAGACCTGTTTTTACAAACTGTGGATAACTCCAATAGTTTTCAGATTTTTTTTTTAAGTATAAGAATGGCAGCCTAATGTATGCAAGATATTTTAACTGGGACTCAGAAGATTAATAATAACTGCTCAGACACCCACAGAAGATTGTTGATAAATGTATATAATAGAACTTTATAAAACATAAAGGGATTTTAATACTATTACCCACCCCCACTTCTCACTTCACAATGCATAGAGAATTATTGGTTACATTCGTCAAGAAAATGCACATAATTCAAAGATATCTAGTTAGAACAACACTTTATTACTAAAAGGTCTATATTTATTAGCACTGAAATTTCCCATTATGAAGTTAGCAGGAGTACTTTGGAGAGGAACTTTGCTTTAATTCTCATTCACTAAATTATTTTTAAACTACTGAATACTTTGAACATATCCTTCAAGACTTTTGTAATATATCAGGGTCATGATAGGTTTTGAGAAGGCAAAGGATACAGACATTACCTTTGTATTTTACCTTTATGTTTGTGAATTATTTATCTTGCATTTCCCCCTATTTCACTTGATGCCTTCTATTCAAATAATATACAGTGAGATCAATTCAGTTCAGTTCATTTCAGTTGCTCAGTCGTGTCCGACTCTTTGAGACCTCATGAATTGCAGCACGCCAGGCCTCCCTGTCCATCACCAACTCCCAGAGTTCACTCAGACTCACGTCCATCGAGTCAGTGATGCCATCTAGCCATCTCATCCTCTGTCGTCCCCTTCTCCTCCTGCCCCTAGTCCCTCCCAGCATCAGAGTCTTTTCCAATGAGTCAGCTCTTCGCATGAGGTGGCCAAAGTACTGGAGTTTCAGCTTTAGCATCATTCCATCCAAAGAAATCCCAGGGCTGATCTCCTTCAGAACGGACTGGTTCGATCTCCTTGCAGTCCAAGGGACTCTCAAGAGTCTTCTCCAACACCACGGTTCAAAGGCATCAATTCTTCAGCGCTCAGCCTTCTTCACAGTCCAACTCTCACATCCATACATGACCACAGGAAAAACCATAGCCTTGACTAGACGGACCTTTGTTGGCAAAGTAATGTCTCTGCTTTTGAATATGCTATTTAGGTTGGTAATAACTTTCCTTCCAAGGAGTAAGCGTCTTTTAATTTCATGGCTGCAGTCACCATCTGCAGTGATTTTGGAGCCCCCAAAAATAAAGTCTGACACTGTTTCCACTGTTTCCCCATCTATTTCCCATGAAGTGATGGGACCAGATGCCATGATCTTAGTTTTCTGAATGTTGAGCTTTAAGCCAACTTTTTCACTCTCCTCTTTCCCTTTCATCAAGAGGCTTTTTAGTTCCTCTTCACTTTCTGCCGTAAGGGTGGTGTCATCTGCATATCTGAGGTTATTGATATTTCTCCCGGCAATCTTGATTCCAGTTTGTGTTTCTTCCAGTCCAGCATTTCTCATGATGTACTCTGCATAGAAGTTATTTAAGCAGGGTGACAATATACAGCCTTGATGTACTCCTTTTCCTATTTGGAACCAGTTTGTTGTTCCATGTCCAGTTCTAACTGTTGCTTCCTGACCTGCATACAAATTTCTCAAGAGGCAGATCAGGTGGTCTGGTATTCCCATCTCTTGAAGAATTTTCCACAGTTTATTGTGATCCACACAGTCGAAGGCTTTGGCATAGTCAATAAAGCAGAAATAGATGTTTTTCTGGAACTCTCTTGCTTTTTCCATGATCCAGCGGATATTGGCAATTTGATCTCTGTTTCCTCTGCCTTTTCTAAAACCAGCTTGAACATCAGGAAGCTCACGGTTCACATACTGCTGAAGCCATCAGACCACAAGAACTCCAAATGCTCAGTCTATGATTGCCAGCAATAAATAGGTTCTCCTTCAACTCCATTTAAATAACAACTCCTTAATCTTTATATAACAAAAGGAGTCTGAAATAAAAATATTGTTCTTCTTTACATAAAACATTCCTCCACACACATTTCAATAAAACCAGCATCTCTAAATCATCCTTTTGATAATTATTGAATAAAACACAATATCCAATTACACAGAAGAGAAATTACATAAGTACATTACATAAGAAATTACATAAGTTGAGGTAATAATAGATTTAATTAAAATGGGCAAAGGTTGAAATTGCCTTGCAGGAGAGGCAGGTTGGTCATTTCCTAGAGGGAGAAAGGTAGGCACAGTAATAAAAAGAAAATGTAAGTATTCTATAAATAAATATCCAATTTAAGTCAATTTAAAAATTAACTGTTTTTTTTTTTCCTGCAACCTCATTAGTCAAATTTTCCAATGAATAATTCTGTATTCTCTGAATGCATGAATACCATACTCTTTGTCAGAATTTACACAGATAAAGTGATATGGGAATATGTAGCACTAATCTTAAACTGTACAGTTTAAGTACTTGACGTGAACTATGTTAGCTCCATATTTATGTTAATTTCTACCATAACATGACAGAAGTTTGTTTCATGATCTGTTGGTCTTTTAGAAAGTCCTTAAACCTCCTTTTTGGTTTGTGATCCATAGTACTTACAAATATAAACCTATTGCTATCCTCATATATACTGTATGTGGTAGGTATACATATATTCATTCATTTTGGTTTGGTTTTTACTTCCAATTTCCTCTGTGGTTGTCCCATCCCGAGTCATGTCTGACTCTTTGCAATCCCATGGGCTACAGCATGCCAGGCTCCTCTGCCTCCACCATCTCCCCATATTTGTTCAGATTCATGTCCTTTGTGTTGGTGATGCTATCTAACCATCTTATCCTCTGCTGCCCAGTTATCCTTTGCCTTCCATCTTTCCCAGCATCAGGATCTTTTCCAGTGAGTCAGCTTTTCACATCAGGTGGCCAAAATATTGGAGATTTAGCAGCAGTCTTTCCAATGAATAGTCACATTTTCCCCAAGTTCAGTTCAGTCATTCAGTTGTATCTGACTATTTGCAACCCATGGACTGTAGCACGCCAGACTTCCCTGTTCATCACCAACTCCTGGAGGTAACCCAAACTCATATCCATTGAGTTGGTGATGCCATCCAACCATCTCATCCTCTGTCATCCCCTTCTCCTCCCACTTTGGATCTTTCCCAGCATCAAAGACTTTTCAAATGAGTCAATTCTTCACATCTAGTGGCCAAAGTACTGCAGTTTCAGCTTCAGCATCAGTCTTTCCAATGATATCCAGGACTGATTTCACTTAGGATGGACTGGTTGGATCTCGTTGCTGTCCAAGGAACTCCCAAGAGTGTTCTCTAATACCACAGTTCAAAAGCATCACTTCTTCGGCGCTCAGCTTACTTTATAGTCCAAATCTCACATCCACACATGACCACTGGAAAAACCATAGCTTTGACTAGACAGACCTTTGTTGGTAAAGTAATGTCTCTTGTTTTTAATATGCTATGGAGGTTGGTCACAGCTTTTCTTCCAAGGAGCAAGCGTCTTTTAATTTTATGGCTGCAGTCATCATCTGTGTGATTTTGGAGCCCAAGAAAATAAAGTCTGTCACTGTTTCCAATGTTTCCACATCTGTTTGTCATGAAGTGATAGTACCAGATGTCATGATCTTAGTTTTCTGAATGTTGAGTTTTAAGCCAACTTTTTCACTCTCCTCTTTCACTTTCATCAAGAGGCTCTTTAGTTCTTCTTCTCTTTCTACCATAAGGATGGTGTCATCGCTGTATCTGAGGTTATTGATATTTCTCCCAGCAATCTTGATTCCAGCTTGTGCTTCATCCAGCCTGGCATTTTGCATGATGTACTCTGCATGTAAGTTAAATTAGCAGGGTGAAAATAAACAGCCTTTATGTACTCCTTTCCCAATTTGGAACCAGTCTGTTGTTCTATGTCCAGTTCTAGCTGCTGCTTCCTGACCTGCATATAGATTTCTCAAGAAGCAGGTCAAGTGGCCTGGTATTTCCATTCCTTGAAGAATTTTCCACAGTTTAATGTGATCCACACAATCAAAGACTTTGGCATAGTCAATAAAGCAGAAATAGATGATTTCTGGAACTCTCTTGCTTTTTCGATGATCCAGTGGATGTTGGTAATTTGATCTCTGGTTCCTCTGCCTTTTCTAAAACCAGCTTGAACATCTGGAACTTCATGGTTCACATATTGCTGAAGCCTGGCTTGGAGAATTTTGAGTATTACTTTGTTAGTGTGTGAGAGGAATGCAATTGTGCAGTAGTTTGAGCATTCTTTGGCATTGCCTTTCTTTGGGATTGGAATGAAAACTGACTTTTTTCCAGTCTTTTGGCCACTGCTGAGTTTTCCAGATTTGCTAGCATATTGAGTGCAGCACTTTCACAGAATCATCTTTTAGGATTTGAAATAGTTCAACTGGAATTCCATCACCCCCACTACCTTTCTTCATAGTGATGCTTCCTAAAGCCACTTGACTTCACATTCCAGGATGTCTGGCTCTAGGTGAGTGATCACACCATTGTGGTTATCTGGGTCATGAAGATCTTTTTTGTATAGTTCTGTGTATTCTTGAACCTCTTCCTAATATCTTCTCCTTCTGCTAGGTCCATACCATTTCTGTCCTTTATTGTGCTCATCTTTGCATGAAATGTTCCCCTGGTATTTCTAGTTTTCTTGAAGAGATCTCTAGTCTTTCCCATTCTACTCTTTCCCTCTATTTCTTTGCACTGATCCCTGAGGAAGGCTTTCTTATCTCTCCTTTTTGTTCTTTGGAAATCTGCATTCAAATGGGTATATCTTTCCTTTTTTCCTTTCCTTTGCTTATCTTCTATTCACAGCTATTTGTAAGGTCTCCTCAAACAACCATTTTGTCTTTTTGCATTTCTTTTTCTTGGGGATGTGTTGAGGTCCTTTAATGGACTGGAACCTGGTGGTCTGGAGTCTACAATAAGAAAGTAAAGGAGAGAGAAAGAGGCTGATATTCCTTGATTTACACAGAAAGCCAATAAATCCCTGACACAGGGCTTGCTCTGTTCACAAAGTCCTCAGGCACCTTCTTGATGGGGTGAAGGTGCAGAGCACCTTTTCAAGAGGGTCTTAGAAGCCTGGGCAGGAAAGTGAACCCAAAGGGCCTCTGTGCTCCAGAGAAATAGCCTGAGAGAGAGAGAGAGAGAGAGAGAGAGAGGGAGAGAAAGACACGGGGACCAAAGCTCTGAGGGAGCAAAGGTGTTTTATTCAACATGGTGTGGGCATATATACTGTCTTACAAGGTAGTTATTCTCAGCAAAGATAAAGATTAAAATTCCAGACTTACAAAACATAGGCAATCCATATTAAAGAGAGAGAGAGAGAGAGTTGTAAACAATCACTTTTACCATATGGCTCATAAGAAGGAAGAGGGTACTTATCACCATATTGAAAAACTAATGAAGGAAATGCCTGGATTCCTCAGCCCTGGGAGAGGCTTGCCTCTCCTCTTAATTCCTGAATATTCAGGAATTAATAAGGAACAGAGGATTTCTGACAGATCCAAAACAGCACACAGGAAGCCTCCTGTTAAATGTTTCCTGACAGGGATGGTCTTAATAACTGCCTCCTGTACAGTGTCACAAACCTCCATCCATATTTCTTCAGGCACTCTGTCTACCAGATCTAATCCCCTGAATCTGTTTCTCACTTCCATTGTATAATCATAAGGGATTTGATTTAGGTTATACCTGAATGGTCTAGTGGTTTTCCCTACTTTCTTCAATTTAAGGCTATATTTGGCAATAAGGAGTTCATGATCTGAGCCACAATCAGCTCCTGGTCTTGGTTTTGCTGAGTGTATCGAGCTTCTCCATCTTTGGCTGCAAAGAATATAATCAACTTGATTTCAGTGTTGACCATCTGGTGATGTCCATGTGTAGAGTCTTCTCTTGTGTTGTTGGAAGAAGGTGTTTGCTGTGACCAGTTGTTCTCTTGGCAAAACTCTGTTACACTTTGACCTGCTTCATTTTGTACTCCAAAGCCAAATTTGCCTCTTACTCCAAGTAGCTCTTGCCTTCCTACTTTTGCATTCCAGTCCCTTATAATGAAGTGGACATCTTTTTAAGGTATTAGTTCTAGAAAGTTTTGTAGGCCTTCATAGAACCAGTCAACTTCAGCTTCTTCAGCATTACTGACTGTGGATAGACTTGGATTGCTGTGATATTGAATGGTTTGTCTTGGAACCAAACAGAGATCATTCTGTTGTTTTTGAGATTTTGGAATGTTTTGTTGACTACGATGGCTACTCAATTTCTTCTAAGGGATTCTTGCCCACCGTAGTAGATATAATGGTCATCTGAGTTAAATTTACCCAATCCAGTCCATTTTAGTTCACTGATTCCTAAAATGTCTATGTTCACTCTTGGCATCTCTTGTTTGACTACTTCCAATGTGCCTTGAATCATGGACCTAACATTCAAGATTCCTATGCAATATTGCTCTTTACATTTTCCCTATTCAACTGTAAACTTTGAGACCAAGAGAGTGAGTTATCAAGTTATCAGCTCATATATACTAAGTGATATGCACGCATGCTAAGTCACTTCAGTTGTATCCAACTCTTTGCAACCCCATGGACTATAGCCCACCAGGCTTCTCTGTCTGTGGGCATTCTCCAAGCAAGAATACTGGAGTGGGTTGCCTTGCCCTCCTCCAGGGGATCTTCCTGACCCAGCAATTGAACCTGCATCTCTTATGTCTGCTGCATTGGCAGGAGGGTTCCTTACCACTGGCACCACCCGGGAGGCCCACTGAGTGATACACACACACACACACACACGTATATATAGAGAGAGGTTTTGTTTTTAATTCAAAAAATGTTTTAAGATCTATCTATGTTGCCAACTAAAAACCAGTCCATTCTGAAGGAGATCAGCCCTGGGATTTCTTTGGAAGGAATGATGCTGAAGCTGAAACTCCAGTACTTTGGCCACCTCATGCGAAGAGTTGACTCATTGGAAAAGACTCTGATGCTGGGAGGGATTGGGGGCAAGAGGAGAAGGGGACGACAGAGGATGAGATGGCTGGATGGCATCACTGACTCAATGGACGTGAGTCTGAGTGAACTCCGGGAGTTGGTGATGGACAGGGAGGCCTGGCGTGCTGCGATTCATGCGGTCGCAAAGAGTCAGACACAACTGAGCGACTGAACTGATCTGATCTGATATTTATGCATGTTGTTGTTCAGCCTCTCAGTCGTGTCCAACTCTTTGCGACTCCATGAACTGTAGCATGTCAGGCTTCCCTGTCCTTCACCATCTCTTGGAGCTTGCTCAAACTCACGTCCATTGAGTCGGTGCCATCCAGCCATCTCATCCTCTGTCGTCCCTTTCTCCTCCTGCCTTCTCTTTTCCCAAGCATCAGGGTCTTTTCCAACGAGTCGTCTCTTTGCATCAGGTGCCAAAGTATTGGAGCTTTAGCATCAGTCCTTCCAATGACTATTCCGGATTGATTTCCTTTAGGGTTGACTGGTTTGATCTCCTTGCTGTCCAAGGGATTCTCGAGTCTTCTCCAGCACCACAGTTTGAAAGCATCAATTCTTCATAAACTTGACATACATATTTATGTATACTGTGTGCATATATATAATATATAGAGAGAGATGAGCATGTTTAGATAGATATCAATATTCATGAGTGTGTGTGTGTTCATAGAAATTGTATGGTCAGGCCATTGAAGTTGGCTGTTATCTTGTTCATCCCCTGGTTAACCAGTCCCTGCTTCACTTACCAGAGAAGACAATGGCACCCCACTCCAGTACTCTTGCCTGGAAAATCTCATGGATGGAGGAGCCTGATAGGCTGCAGTCCGTGGGGTCGCTAAGAGTTGGACACGACTGAGCAACTTCACTTTCACTTTTCACTTTCATGCATTGGAGAAGGAAATGGCAACCCACTCCAGTGTTCTTGCCTGGAGAATCCCAGGGATGGGGGAGCCTGGTGGGCTGCCGTCTATGGGGTCACACAGAGTCGGACACGACTGAAGCGACTTAGCAGCAGCAGCAGCAGCAGCTTCACTTACATGACTCCTCTTAATTATAGGGCTTAGTTAGCAATGCCTACCTGCTTGCCCCCTGACCCAGCCGCTTCTTTCCCTGTTAACTGATGAGTCAGCCTGAAGTCAATCCCCCTATAAATGGTAACTGATCTTTCTCCTTGAGTAGCAAAAATTGCTGCTATGTCCTGTCTGCTGTCTGCCGCCCACAGTGGGCTATTGCTCTAGAATCTCAGGTTTAGATATGCAATACCATCTGTCCAATAAGCTGCTGATGTCTGTTGCTGTCTTCAGGCTCTTTCTTCAGTCCCAAGGCTGGGCAACTGCAAGGCTTGCAGGCCTGCAGAGTTCAGCTCAGCACAAGAAGAGGAGGAACACAGAAAAACTAGCACTATAAAACAAAAGATACTTTGGAGTGTAAGGAAGTGCAGTTCTTTTTTTTTTTAAATAGAGGATTAATTAAAATATGTTCTTCATCTTGGATATATAAGTACTTTTATGGCTTGTCATAAAAAAATGCTCCTTCTAAAACCACTCCAGGAAAACAAAATTAGCACCCTAAAATCTGTTAGAGGAACAAAAAGTGGCTTCTGTGTTGACAACGACCTGATGTTGAAAGAGTCAGAATAAAATTGTCTCATATATTATGAGACCAGACATCCTAGAGGTTTTTCAACATTTTCTATTATCATGGAGTTGTAACTTTTAGACGTAGGCATTTAAATAAAATGAGATTCTCTTTATGTAATGTAAGATTGTAAGGCAGTTTCTCCAACTTTAAAGGAGCATTTTTATAACACCATACGTGTAATACACTTTATATAGATAATATGTTGTATACCATCTATGCCTGTATATACTACGTGTATAAAATGAAAAAAGCAAACTCTAAAATAATATATGATTGTTTAATATGTTTATTTGGTTAAATTGATTCAAGCTTAGATTCTTTCACTTGAATCTTAAAGAGGCTGGAACAACAGAGGCGTTACAAATATTTCTGAGATGATACCATGTATTTTGTCTGCTGTTGCTTCACCAGACCTATTAGGAAGAAGAAACTGAGAAATGAAAAGTAATAGTTTTAGGCTTGAGATGAAATAAGCTTTTGACTGTGCGTATTTCTAATTTACATATAAAACTAAGGCTCGTTAGTCCTAAGTAACTTTCTCTGATATTTCATTTACTGAGGAGACCAAATAAGATTTATATAACTCTGTCCATCTATGCTTAAAGGGAGGCTTCTTGGATTAAAGCAGGAGTCTGCAGACTTTTTCTCAAATAGGGCCAGATATAAACACACATTGTGTCTGTTGCAACTACTGTCAATATAAGAGAGAAGGGTGTGTAGACAACATGTAAACAAATAAGCAGGTCTATATTCTAATAAAATTGTGTTTATAGACAATTTTAACTTCATAAGATTTACATGTCATGAAGTATTAATCTCCCCTTACTTTTTCCAGCTATTTGAAGTATAACAAATTCTTTGTTTACATGCTGTATACAAATAGGTGGGAGACTTCATTTGGCCCATGGCCTGTAATTTTTCGACATCTGCACAAAACCGTGTTAAACTTCAGCAGTCAGAAAAGGGTTGAAGTTTGTGTTTCAGTTCTGAGATGTTGCAGCAAGATTATTTGGCCTTAAGAATGTAGGTGAAATGATTTTTATGGCATCAAAAATAGATACCCAAAAGCCAAACAAAAATGCACACCCAAAGTTAAGATTAAAGTTAGTAATGATAAATATATGAGTCATTCCTATGAGGTTATAACTCAAGCTGAAATAGTATTTGAAAATGTGACTTTGGAAACAGAATTATGCTTGGAAGGGGAGAAAATAACAAGAAAATGTGATGTGTATGGAGATATCAGTAAGAAGGTGAACAAATTCATAGGAGATAATTTCATGAAAGGAGAGCAGAGCTAATAAAAATCCAAGAGGACAGGGAAAAATTCATGGCTCCATTTAGCAACTGAGCAGGTTGACAATGATTTCTGATAGAATAATCACTGGAGACAGATTATTTTGGGAGCAAGTTACAGATGCTGAAGTAGGAGGCAGAAGTAGGAGATCTGCCTTTCCATTAGAAATGAACTTTATTAAAGGAAACAGTATGTTCAAGTTACCTAAAAATTCAGTTTAATGATTGCTTACTTTAGAGAAACCTTTATATTTCATATGTAAGCTCTGAAAGCAATAAATAGAGGCAATGGGGTTTATAAACAGACCTATAATCTCTGCAAAGATTTAGAAACTGCTAAGATTTGGTTGTCATACTCTGGGGCTTCCATGAACTTTTACCTATTGATTAGCTTTGTCTTATTGTAATTGATACTTTTATTTCAGTGTGTTTTAATGGATGTGACATATCTCTAATACGGAACTTGTGAGTCTGGCACTCTTTCAACCTTAAATGACATGCTGACTCAAATTTTGGCCCTTAGGTTTCTCTGAATAAGAGGTTAAACAGGGTTAAAAGTAGATTGATATTTTCAGGGCAGGAGAAGTTGGAGAGAATGAAAATATGGAATGTGAAAATAAATCCACTCCAGAGTATAAAATACTTTTCAAAAGCAAATGTAAACTATGAACATCGGGATAAGTTTTTCCTGATTTAGCATCCTATAAGATAGCATATGAGCTTCCCTGGTGGCTCAGATACTGAAGAATCTGCCTGCAAAACAGTAGAACTGGGTTCTATCTCTGAGTTGGGAAGATTCCCTGGAGAAGGAAATGGCTGCCCACTCCAGTATTCTTGCCTTGAGAATTCCATGGACAGAGGAGCCTGGTGGGCTACAGTCCAAATGATCGCAAAGAGTCAGACACGACTGAGTGACTAACACTTTCACTTTCAAAATAATATACAGCCAGTATTGAAGAGACATTACCTTAAGGAATAATTGCAGAGCTGTGAGGAGTGTTAAGAGAACACATAAAGCATGTTAGCAAAAGCAAGAAGCTGCTGTTATGCTAAGGACTGAAGAGGCGAGTGGACAAATTAATTTCCAGAATTCAGTGAGACCTGAGGCTAAGAAGGAGAATCAGGTCCCATAAGCTCCAAACATGGATGGAATAGCTACTGCTAGAGATTCGACCTTTCAGAAAAAGTGTTGCAATCAGAGAAGACTTAATAGTTCTTGGCATTTAGCAAAAATGGCTATAGATAATATCTTTACTTGTAAAATATTGACTAATGTTGCATTTCAATACCTGAAAATATTTTAAGTCAGTTCAGTCGCTCAGTCATGTCCAGCTCTTTGCAACGCTATGGCTAACTGAATGATTTACTTCATTTGATTATAGTGTATCTGAACATCTTGTGATATCTTGAGAGAATTCAGAACCACGAGAGAACTCAGCACCACCAAACCAGCTCTCCAACAAGTGCTAAATGATCTTCTCTAGACAGGAAACACAAAAGGGATGTATAAACTCAAACCCCAAACAATAAAGTAAATGGCAATGGGATCATACTTATCAATAATTACCTTAAACATAAATGGGTTGAATGCCCCAACCAAAAGACAAAGACTGGCTGAACGGATATAAAAACAAGACCCCTATATATATTGTCTAGAAGAGACCCACCTCAAAATAAACTTAAGGGCTTTAACTTAAGGGCTGGAAAAAGATATTCCATGCAAATAGAGGCCAAAAGAAAGCAGGAGTAGCAATACTAATATCAGATAAAATAGACTTTGAAACAAAGGCTGTGAAAGAGACAAGGACATTACATAATGATCAAAGGATCAATCCAAGAAGAAGATATAACAATTATAAATATATAGTCACCCAACATAGGAGCATCCACAATGTGTAAGACAAGTGCTAACAAGTATGAAAGGGGAAATTAACAATAACACAATAATAGTGGGAGACTTTAATACCCCACTCACACCTATGGATAGATCAACTAAACAGAAAATTAACAAGGAAACACAAACTTTAAATGATACAATAGACCAGTTAGACCTAATTGATATCTACAGATCATTTCACCCCAAAACAATGAATTTCACCTTTTTTCTCAAGTGCACACAGAACGTTCTCCAGGATAGACCACATCCTAGGCCATAAATCTAGCCTTGGTAAATTCAAAAAACTTGAAATGATTCCAAGCATCTTTTCTGACCACAATGCAGTAAGATTAGATCTCAATTACAGGAGAAAAACTATTAAAAATTCCAACATATGGAGACTGAACAACACGCTGCTGAATAACCAACAAATCACAGAAGAAATCAAAAAAGAAACCAAAATATGCATAGAAACAAATGAAAATGAAAACACAACAACCCAAAACCTGTGGGACACTTTAAAAGCAGTGCTAAGGGGAAAGTTCATAGCAATACAGGCATACCTCAAGAAATAAGAAAAAAGTCAAATAAATAACCTAACTCTACACGTAAAGCAACTAGAAAAGGAAGAAATGAAGAACCCCAGGGTTAGTAGAAGGAAAGAAATCTTAAAAATTAGGGCAGAAATAAATGCAAAAGAAACAAAAGAGACCATAGCAAAAATCAACAAAGCTGAAAGCTGGTTCTTTGAGAGGATAAATAAAATTGACAAACCATTAGGCAGACTTCTCAAGAAAAAAAGGGAGAAAAATAAAATCAATAAAATTAGAAATGAAAATGAAGAGATCACAACAGACAACACAGAAATACAAAGGATCATAAGAGACTATTATCAGCAATTATATGCCAATAAAATGGAAAACTTGGAAGAAATGGACAAATTCTTAGAAAAGTACAACTTTCCAAAACTGAACCAGGAAGAAATAGAAAATCTTAACAGACCCATCACAAGCAAGAAAATTTAAACTGTAATCAGAAATCTTCCAGCAAACAAAAGCCCAGGTCCAGACGGCTTCACAGCTGAATTCAACCAAAAATTTAGAGAAGAGCTAACACCTATTCTACTCAAACTCTTCCAGAAAATTGTTGAGGAAGGTAAACTTCCAAACTCATTCTATGAGGCCACCATCACCCTAATACCAAAACCTGACAAAGATGCCACAAAAAAAGAAAACTATAGGCCAAATTCACTGATGAACATAGATGCAAAAATCCTTAACAAAATTCTAGCAATCAGAATCCAACAACACATTAAAAAGATCATACACCATGACCAAGTGGGCTGTATCCCAGGGATGCAAGGATTCTTCAATACCCACAAATCAATCAATGTAATACACCACATTACCAAATTGAAAAATAAGAACCATATGATTATCTCAATAGATGCAGAGAAAGCCTTTGACAAAATTCAATACCCATTTATGATAAAAAAAAAAAAAAAAAAAAACCTCTCCAGAGAGCAGGAATAGAAGGAACATAGCTCAACATAATAAAAGCTATATGTGACAAACCCACAGCAAACATTATCCTCAATGGTGAAAAACTGAAAACCATTTCCCCTAAAGTGAGGAACAAGACAAGGATGCCCACTTTCACCACTACTATTCAACATAGTTTTGGAAGTTTTGGTCACAGCAATCAGAGCAGAAAAAGAAATAAAAGGAATCCAAACTGGAAAAGAAGAAGTAAAACTCTCAGTGTTTGCAGATGACATGATCCTCTACATAGAAAACCCTAAAGACTCCACCAGAAAATTAGAGCTAATCAATGAATATAGTAAAGTGGAGGATATAGAATCAACACACAGAAATCCCTTGTTTTCCTATACACTAATAATGAGAAACTAAAAAGAGCAACTACAGAAACAATTCCATTCGCCATTGCAACAAAAATAATAAAATACTTAGGAATATATCTACCTAAAGAAACAAAAGACCTATATATAGAAAACTATAAAACACTGGTGAAAGAAATCAAAGAGGACACTAATAGATGGAGAAATAAACCGTGTTCATGGATCAGAAGAATCAATATAGTGAAAATGAGTATACTAACCAAAGCCATCTATACATTCAATGCAATCCCTATCAAGCTACTGATGGTATTTTTCACAGAGCTAGAACAAATAATTTCACAATTTGTATGGACATACAAAAAACCTCGAATAGCCAAAGAAGGAAATGGCAACCCACTCCAGTATTCTTGCCTGGAGAATCCCAGGGATGGAGGAGCCTGGTGGGCTGCTGTCTGTGGGGTCACAAAGAAGTGGACACAACTGAAGCAACTTACATGCATGCATTGGAGAAGGAAATGGAAACCCACTCCAGTGTTCTTGCCTGGAGAATCCCAGAGATGGAGGAGCCTGGTGGGCTGCCGTCTGTGGGGTCGCACAGAGGTGGACACGACTGAAGCGACTTAGCAGCAGCAGCAGCAGCAGCCAAAGGAATCTTAAAAAAGAAGAATGGAACTGGAGGAATCAACCTGTCTGACTTCAGGTTCTACTACAAAGCCACAGTCATCAAGACAGTGTGGTACTGGCACAAAGACAGAAATATAAATCAATGGAACAAAAAGAAATTCCAGAGATAAATCCACACATATATGGACACCTTATCTTTGACCAAAGAGGCAAGAATATACAATGGAGAAAAGACAATCTCCTTAACAACTGGTGCTGGGAAAACTGGTCAATCACTTGTAAAAGAATGAAACTAGAACACTTTCTAACACCATACACAAAAATAAACTCAAAATGGATTAAAAATCTAAATGTAAGACCAGAAACTATAAAACTTCTAGAGGGGAACATAGGCAAAACACTCTCCAACATAAATCAGAGCAGGATCCTCTATGTCCCACCTCCCAGAATATTGGAAATAAAAGCAAAAATAAACAAATGGGGCCTAATTAAACTTAAAAGCTTCTGCATGTAAAGGAAACTATAAGCAAGGTGAAAAGACAGCCTTCATAATGGGAGAAAATTATAGCAAATGAAGCAACTGACAAAGAATTAATCTCAAAAATATACAATCAACTCCTGCAGCTCAATTCCAGAAAAACAAATGACCCAATAAAAATGGGCCAAAGAACTTAACAGACATTTCTCCAAAGACATACAGATGGCTAACAAACACATGACAAGATGTTCAACATCACTCATTATCAGTTCAGTTCAGTTCAGTCGCTCAGTCGTGTCCGACTTTTTGCAACCCCATGAATCGCAGCATGCCAGGCCTCCTTGTCCATCACCAACTCCCAGAGTTTCCTCAGACTCACGTCCATCGAGTCAGTGATGCCATCCAGCCATCTCATACTCTGTCGTCCCCTTCTCCTCTTGCCCCCAATCCCTCCCAGCATCAGAGTCTTTTCCAATGAGTCAACTCTTCACACGAGGTGGCCAAAGTACTGGAGTTTCAGCTTTAGCATCATTCCTTCCAAAGAAATCCCAGGGCTGATCTCCTTTAGAATGGACTAGTTGGATCTCCTTGCAGTCCAAGGGACTCTTAAGAGTCTTCTCCAACACAACAGTTCAAAAGCATCAATTCTTCAGTGCTCAGCTTTCTTCACAGTCCAACTCTCACATCCATACATGATCACTGGAAAAACCATAGCCTTGACTAGACGAAACTTTGTTGGCAAAGTAATATCTCTGCTTTTGAATATGCTATCTAGGTTGGTCATAACTTTCGTCCAAGGAGTAAATGTCTTTTAATTTCATGGCTGCAATCACCATCTGCAGTGATTTTGGAGCCCCCAAAAATAAAGTTTAACACTGCTTCCACTGTTTCCCCATCTATTTCCCATGAAGTAATGGGACCAGTTGCCATGATCTTTGTTTTCTGAATGTTGAGTTTTAAGCCAACTTTTTCACTCTCCTCTTTCACTTTCATCAAGAGGCTTTTTTGTTCCTCTTCACTTTCTGCCATAAGGGTGGTGTCATCTGCATATCTGAGGTTATTGATATTTCTTCTGGCAATCTTGATTCCAGCTTGTGCTTCCTCCAGCCCATCGTTTCTTATGATGTACTCTGCATATAAGTTAAATAAGTAGGGTGACAATATACAGCCTTGACATACTCCTTTTCCTATTTGGAACCAGTCTGTTGTTCCATGTCCAGTTCTAACTGTTGCTTCCTGACCTGCATACAGATTTCTCAAGAGGCAGGTCAGGTGGTCTGGTATTCCTATATCTTTCAGAATTTTCCACACAGTCAAAGGCTTTGGCATAGTCAATAAAGCAGAAATAGACGACTTTCTGGAACTCTCTTGCTTTTTTGATGATCCAGCGGATGTTGGCAATTTAATCTCTGATTCCTCTGCCTTTTCTAAAACAAGCTTGAACATCTGGAAGTTCACGGTTCACATATTGCTGAAGCCTGGCTTCGAGAATTATGAGCATTACTTTACTAGCATGTGAGATGAGTGCAATTGTGCAATCACTGATTATCAAAGAAATGCAAATCAAAACCACAATGAAGTACCATTTCACTCCAGTCAGAATGGCTGCGATCCAAAAGTCTACAAGCAATAAATGCTGGAGAGGGTGTGGAGAAAAGGGAACCCTCTTACACTGTTGGTGGGAATGCAAACTAGTACAGCCACTAAGGAGAACAGTGTGGAGATTCCTTAAAAAACTGGAAATAGAACTGCCTTATGACCCAGCAATCCCACTGCTGGGCATACACACCGAGGAAACCAGAATTTAAAGAGACACGTGTACCCCAGTGTTCATCACAGCACTGTTTATAATAGCCAGGACATGGAAGCAACCTAGATGTCCATGAGCAGAAGAATGGATAAGAAAGCAGTGGTACATATACACAATGGAGTATTACTCAGCCATTAAAAAGAATACATTTGAATCAGCTCTAATGAGGTGGATGAAGCCGGAGCCCATTATACTGAGTGAAGTAAGCCAAAAAGAAAAACACCAATACAGTATACTAACACATATATATGGAATTTTGAAAGATCGTAATGATAACCCTATATGCGATACAGCAAAAGAGACACAGATGTATAGAAGTCTTTTGGACTCTGTGGGAGAGGGCGATGGTGGGATGATTTGGGAGAATGGCATTGAAACATGTATAATACCATATATGAAACGAATTGCCAGTCCAGGTTCAATACATGATACAGGATGTTCGAGGCTCGTGCTCTGGGATAATCCAGAGGGATGGTATGGGGAGGGAGGTGGGAGGGGGGTTCAGAATGGGGAACACGTGTACACCCCTGGCGGATTCATGTTGATGTATGGCAAAACCAGTATAATACTGTAAAGTAATTAGCCTCCAATTAAAATAAATAAATTTATATTTTAAAAAAGTTTAAAAAAATACACATTGTATCCTGTTTTCTGAATTGAAATACATAGTGAATTTTTTCAAAAATATGAATTTCTCCTTTTTCAGTCTTTAATAACCAAAATTCTCTATCAGGTATTTCACATATTTATAATCAACTTTGGGCTTTCCAGGTGGTACTAGTGGTAAAGAACCCACCTGCCAATGCAGGAGACCTAAGAAACCAAGGTTTGATCTCTGGGTTAGGAATATCAGCTGAAGGAGGGCATGGAAACCCACTCCAGTATTCTTGCCTGAGGTTCCCATGGACTAAAAATCCTGGTGAGCTACTGTTCTTGGGGTCGCAAAGAGACAGACACGACTGAAGCGATTTAGTATGCACGCACACACACATAATCAACTTTAGAGCATCAATTCAATTTAAAAATGTTAACCCCAAGATTTTTGACATATTGTTTGGCCAGAAAAACAAAACTGTATTCTACCAAACATTTTTCTCTTTTCTGTATAGTATCTCTACCTGCTTTGAATAAGATTAGTTCATTGAGTCACTAAGTGTCTCAGGTATAGTATTTTCCGCACCATGGAGGATACTAATTAGAAAACAGCATTCCTAGTATATGATGCCTAAAATCACTTTGTAGGGAATCAGATCAGATCAGATCAGTCGCTCAGTCGTGTCCGACTCTTTGCGACCCCGTGAATCGCAGCATGCCAGGCCTCCCTGTCCATCACCAACTCCTGGAGTTCACTCAGACTCACATCCATCGAGTCAGTGATGCCATCCAGCCATCTCATCCTCTGTCGTCCCCTTCTCCTCCTGTCCCCAATCCCTCCCAGCATCAGAGTCTTTTCCAATGAGTCAACTCTTCGCATGAGGTGGCCAAAGTACTGGAGTTTCAGCTTTAGCATCATTCCTTCCAAAGTAATCCAAGGGCTGATCTCCTTTAGAATGGACTGGTTGGATCTCCTTGCAGTCCGAGGGACTCTCAAGAGTCTTCTCCAACACCACAGTTCAAAGGCATCAATTCTTTGGCGCTCAGCCTTCACAGTCCAACTCTCACATCCATACATGACCACAGAAAAAACCATAGCCTTGACTAGACGAAACTTTGTTGGCAAAGTAATGTCTCTACTTTTGAATATGCTATCTAGGTTGGTCATAACTTTCGTCCAAGGAGTAAATGTCTTTTAATTTCATGGCTGCAGTCACCATCTGCAGTGATTTTGGAGCCCCCAAAAATAAAGTCTGACACTGTTTCCACTGTTTCCCCATCTATTTCCCGTGAAGTGATGGGACTGGATGCCATGATCTTTGCTTTCTGAATGTTGAGCTTTAAGCCAACTTTTTCACTCTCCTCTTTCACTTTCATCAAGAGGCTTTTTAGTTCCTCTTCACTTTCTGCCATAAGGGTGGTATCATCTGCATATCTGAGGTTATTGATATTTCTCTTGGCAATATTGATTCCAGCTTGTGTTTCTTCCAGTCCAGCGTTTCTCATGATGTACTCTGCATAGAAGTTAAATAAACAGGGTGACAATATACAGCCTTGACGTACTCCTTTTCCTATTTGGAACCAGTCTGTTGTTCCATGTCCAGTTCTAACTGTTGCTTCCTGACCTGCATACAGATTTCTCAAGAGGCAGATCAGGTGGTCTGGTATTCCCATCTCTTTCAGAATTTTCCACAGTTGATTGTGATCCACACAGTCAAAGGCTTTGGCATAGTCAATAAAGCAGATTGTAGGGAATAGTCATCTACAAACAAATAGGTTGAAATTCAGAAGAGAAAAAGCTGGAAGAAAAGAGATAAAGCAACAACTTCACAAAGGATATGATATCTGAGCTCAAAACTTAAGAATGGGATATGCAGAGTGACAGGTTATTTTCCAATTACAGGGAGCAGAGAAGATGCCACCTTTTATTTGTGATAATTGAAAATAAGTAGGCTCTGGGTACAGCCAACACCATTGTATATGGAAATAAATCAGCAGTGATGCAATCACTGGGATAGATTGCTCTCTGGGGAAATACAATTCTGTCTACCAGATTCTATATCCATGGGAAAAGTGATGACATAATACTTTTCATAATGCTGAGTAAGCACTTTGTTCTGATCTACTGTAACCACAGTATTTCTAGAAAATCATAAACCACACTATGTGATCATGTCTTCATAAGTTCATTCTAAACCTTTGAAATTGGTACATCATTATCCAATTTGGACCAGCAACAATATGTTTCATTTCCTTGGAAGTTGAGAAAATAGAATGAGATGATTTGCACTGAAAATCAAGATGCAAGTTTGTGAAAACAGCTGCCAGCTTAGTTATCTCTAGTTAGTTCTTAAATTACCAAAAGGAGAACTGATGTCTGGGGGGAAAAAAAAAAGAAAACAGATATAGAGTCTTGAGAAAGATATACATCACAAACCTGATTAAATGATGCTTATTCCTTTACAGTCAGCTTATTTTCTTACCAATGTGAAACTTACCATTTTAAAAATATTTGTAGTTATAAGTATCTGCTTAGTATTAACTATATTTTCATATCAGAAAATGATAATTGTGGTACACAAATCTCTAACTTTTGTGATCTTAAAACAGCACTCCACTTTTAACTATTTCCCTAGATTTTCTGTACAACATCCAAGGTGCCAAGGACACCATCAACCTGCAGATGCACCATCATCTTCAATTCAGTTCAGTTCAGTCACTCAGTTGTGTCCGACTCTTTGTGACCCCATGAATTGCAGCATGCCAGGCCTCCCTGTCTATCACCAACTCCCAGAATTTAACCAAACTCATGTCCATCGAGTCAGTGATGCCATCCAGCCACCTCATCCTCTGTCATCCCCTTTTCCTCCTGCCCCCAATCCCTCCCAGAATGAGGATCTTTTCCAATGAGTCAACTCTTCACATGAGTTGGCCAAAGGATTAGAGTTTCAGCTTCAACATCAGTCTTTCCAATGAACACTCAAGACTGATCTCATTTAGGATGGACGGGTTGGATGTCCTTGCAGTCCAAGGGACTCTCAAGAGTCTTCTCCAACAACACAGTTCAAAAGCATCAATCCTTCAGCTCTCAGCCTTCTTCACAGTCCAACTTTCACATCCATACATGACTACTGGAAAAACCATAGCCTTGACTAGACGGACCTTTGTTGGCAAAGTAATGTCTCTGCTTTTCAATATGCTATCTAGGTTGGTCATAACTTTCCTTCCAAGGAATGTCTTTTAATTTCATGGCTGTGGTAACCATCTGCAGTGATTTTGGAGCCCCCAAAAATAAAGTCAGCCACTGTTTCCACTGTTTCTCCATCTATTTGCCATGAAGTGATGGGACCGGATGCCATGATCTTCGTTTTCTGAATGTTGACCTTTAAGCCAACTTTTTCAGTTTCCTCTTTCACTTTCATCAAGAGGCTTTTGAGTTCATCAGTACCATCTTTCTAGATTCTATATATATGCATTATATATGATATTTATCTTTCTCTTTCTGACTTCAGTCTGTATAATAGGCTCTAGTGTTATCCACCTCATTAGAATTGACTCAAATCCTTTCCTTTTTATAGCTGAGTAATATTCTATTGTGTATATGTACCCAGCATTTTATCCATTCATGTGTCAGTGGACATCTAGGTTTCTTCCATGTTCTAGCTATTGTAAATAGTGCTGCAGTGAACATTTGGGTGCATGTGTCTTTTTCAATTTTGGTTTCCTCAGAGTATATGCCTAGGAGTGGGATTGCTGGGTCATATGGTGGTTATATTCCCATTTTTTAAAATAATCTCGATAATGTCTTCCATAATGGCTGTATCAATTTGCATTCCCCCTTAACGCAGAAGGATTCTTTTTTTTATACCCTCTCCAGCATTTATTATGTGTAGACTTTTTGATGGTGGCCATTCTGACTGGTGTGAGGTGATATTTCATTGTAGTTTTGATTTGCATTTCTTTAGCAAAATGTTTAGCATCTTTTCATGTGTTTCTTAGCCATCTGTCTGTTCTCTTTGGAGAAATATCTGTTTAGGTCCTCTGCCCACTTTCTGATTAGTTTGTTTATTTTTCTGGTTTTGAACTGCATGAGCTGCTTGTATAGTTTGGAGATTAATTCTTTTTCAGTTGTTGCATTTGCCATTATTTTCTCCCATTCTGAGGGTTGTCTTTTCTCTTTGCTTATACTTTCCTTCATTGTATTAAAGCTTTTAAGTTTTATTAAGTCCCATTTGTTTATTTTTGTTTTTATTTCCATTACTCTAAGAGATGGGTCATAGAGAATCTTGCTGTGATTTATGTCATAGAGTGTTCTGACTAGGTTTTCCTCTAATACTTTTATAGTTTCTGGGCTTACATTTAGGTCTTTAATCCATTTTGAATTAATTTTTGTGTATGGTATTAAGAAATGTTCTAAGTTAATTCTTTTACAGGTAACTGTCCAGTTTTCCCAGCAACACTTATTGAAAAGGCTGTCTCTGTCCCAATGCATATTTTTGCCTCCTTTGTCAAAACTAAGGTACCCATAGGTGCATAGGTGTATTTCTAGGCTTTCTATATTGTTCCATTGGTGTGTTTTTCTGTTCTTGTGCCAGTACCATACTAAACATACCATGTTTCTTATGCTTAGTGTTGTCCTAGTATGTAGTTTCATCCTTTTAAATTCACCTTAGTTCTTTGTATATAAAGTGCTCACCCTTGATATCACAAAATAATTGAGTTTTTTATCCAGTCTGATCACCTCTGCCTTTTAATTACAGTGGTTAAAAGTGAAAGTCACTCAGTCGTGTCTGACTCTTTGTGACCCCATGGAGTATACAGTCCATGGAATTCTCCAGGCCAGAATACTGGAGTGGGTAGCCTATCCTATCTCCTGCGGATCTTCCTGACCAAGGAATCAATGAGGCTTTCCTGCATTGCAGGTGGATTCTTTACCAGCTGAGCTACCAGGGAAGCCCAATTACAATGCTTAGTGCACTTATATTTAATATCATTAATTATATGGCTTGGTTTACATAAACTGTTTGCAATATTCTTTAGTGATATTATCTGGTTTGGCTTTCTTTTTCTCCTTTCCTCACTTCTTTGGAGTTGATCAAATATGTTTTATTATTCTATCTTCTTTATAGACTATTTAGCCATATTTCTTTAAATTATAATTTTACTAGTTTTCCTAGGGGCAGTGATATGGTTCTTAAGGTATCAAGTTTAATTAGACTCAACTATTACAAAATTGCAAGTAAAATGTCAAAACAGCAGAGAAATTTCATTTATTCCCCAACCTCAGTATTAATGTTTTCATATATTTTAATCTGCTTATGAAATCTGGCAATATAATGTTATACTTTGCTTTAAATAGTCATCTTCAGAAAAATTTAGAGAAAAAGTATAGTTTGTATTTATCCACATAACTTAACATTTCCTATGTTTTTCATTCCCTCTGGAAGAACTAAATTTCCACCATCTATAATCTCTATTCAATCTCAAAACTTCCTCATTACCTGAAATTTGGGCATGCTACTGACAGTTTTTGTTAGCTGTCATTATCTGAAATTCGTTTATTTCTCTCTTTTTAAGGAATATTTTCATTGTTTACAGAATTTGGGGTTGAATATTCAGCATTGTTTTACATTCAGTTATTTAATGGTGTTGATCCATTTTTCCTTTGCCTACCTTGTTACAGTAAATCATCAGTCCTTCATAATCTTGTTGTTCTATATCTTTCTTTTTCTCTGCCTGCCTTCAAGATATTTTCTTTATTTTCACCTCGCACCATTCTTAAATATGCTGAAAAGGCCCACTTGCAAATATGAAGTCAGGTGGGCCTTAGAAAATATCACTACAAACAAAGCTAGTGGAGCTGATGGAATTCCAGTTGAACTATTTCAAATCCTAAAAGATGATGCTGTGAAAGTGCTGCAATCAATATGCCAGCAAATTTGGAAAACTCAGCAGTGGCCAAAGGACTGGGAAAAGTCAGTTTTCATTCCAATCCCAAAGAAAGTCAATGCCAAAGAATGGTCAACCTACTGCACAAACACTCATCTCACATGCCAGCAAAGTAATGCTCAAAATTCTCAAAGCCAGGCTTCAGCAATATGTGAACTGTGAACTTCCAGATGTTCAAGCTGGTTTTAGAAAAGGCAGAGGAACCAGAGATAAAATTGCCAACATCCTTTGGATCATCAAAAAAGCAAGAGAATTCCAGAAAGTCGTCTATTTCTGCTTTATTGACTATGCCAAAGCCTTTGACTGTGTGGACCACAATAAACTGTGGGAAAATTCTGAAAGAGATGGAAATACCAGACCACCTGACCTGCGTCTTTGATAAATCTGTATGCAGGTCAGGAAGCAACAGTTAGAACTGGACATGCAAAAACTGACTGGTTCCAAATAGTAAAAGGAGTACATCAAGGTTGCATATTGTCACTCTGATTATTTAACTTATATGCAGAATATGTCATGAGAAACGCTGGGCTGGATGAAGTGCAAGCTGGAATCAAGATTGTCAGGAGAAATATCAATAACCTCAGGTATGCAGATGACACCACCTTTGTGGCAGAAAATGAAGAAGAACTAGAGAGCCTATTGATGAAAGTGAAAGAGGAGTGTGAAACAGTTGGCTTAAAGTTCAACATTCAGAAAACGAAGATCATGGCATCTGGTCCCATCACTTCATGGGAAATAGATGGGGCAACAGTGGAAACAGTGTCAGACTTTATTTTGGGGGGCTCCAAAATCACTGCAGATGGTGACTACAGCCATCAAATTAAAAGACGCTTTCTCCTTAGAAGAAAAACCATGACCAACCTAGAGAGCATATTAAAAAGTAGAAACATTACTTTGCCAACAAAGGTCCATCTAGTCAAAGCTATGGTTTCTCTAGTAGTCATGTATGGATGTGAGAGTTGAACTGTAAAGAAAGCTGAGTGCTGAAGAATTGATGCTTTGAACTGTGGTGCTGGAGAAGACTCTTGAAAGTTACTTCAACTGCAAGGAGATCCAACCAGTCCATCCTAAAGGAAATCAATTCTGAATATTCACTGGAAGGACTGATGCTGAGTCTGAAACTCCAATACTTTGGCCACCTGATGCAAAGAACTGACTCACTAGAAAAGATCCTGATGCTGAGAAAGATTGAAGGCGGGAGGAGAAAGGGACGATAGAAGATTAGATAGTTGGATGGCATCACTGGCTCGATGGACATGAGTTTGAACAAGCTTCGTAAGTTGGTGATGGACAGGGAAGCCTACTGTGTTGCAGTCTATGGGGTCGCAAAGAGTTGAACACAACTGAGTGACTGAATTGAACTAACTATGTGCACTATGTCATGATTTTATTTGTACTTACCCTTCTTAGAATTTAAAATCAATAATTGTAAGTAATTTGATCTTTCTTATGAATTTAGAAAAGCTTCAGCAGTTATGTTTTCAAATATTCTCATCAACCATTCTCTCTCTCATCTCATTCTGGAAGTCACTGAGTTAATGTTTGTTGCTTATTTTTCCAGCATTTTCCCCTGCATTCTTCAGAGTGAATATTTTCTATTAATTATGTCTCAATTTAATGTCCCTTTTATTTCCTGACTCTGGTTCTAATAAGTTTATCCTGTAATATTTTTCAGATATTTTTCAATTCTGAAATTTCTGTTTGATTATATAGCTTCTGTTACTCTTCTAAAATTTGCTGTTTACTCTCTCCCATCAAATACTTTGCCCCTTTGTTTTAAAATGTATTAATAATAACTTTTAAACTCTTTGTCTATTAATACCAACATTTGTGTTTATTACTTTTTTTTAATGGAAATGGGTCACGTTTTCATAATTTTTGACTATCCACACATTTTTTAAATGTTATCTTCACATTGTGTTATATGCTGAATGGAGCTGAACTTTGATGCCAGTTTTTGAAAGTATGTTGACCTTTTGGCAGGCAGTTAAATTGCTGACAGGTCCTTTGTTCCTTCTAGGCTTATTTATTCTCTTTGTTGATATAGATCTGCTGTCATTCAGAACTTCGACTTACAGCAGTTCCTCACCATAGTAAGGCAGCCTAACCATAAAGGTGTGACCTTTTGGGGGCTTATATTATATGCACAAGGTACTCAGTGCGATCTTTCCATTCTAGGTGGAGTGGAATCCCAGTATCACTCAGAACGACACAACCTACAGTTCCAGCACTGTACAACTTCTGTCATCATTCAGCTTTCAGCCTCAAAGCACAGAGATCTCTGCTAGGCCTCAGGAAATCTCACCTTATGCATGTACAGCCTAGCTCTTGGCCAAGGATCCACAGTGAATGACCACACAAACTTCTAAAGTGTTTCCTCTATACAGCTTTCCCTTTTCAATGTATGCCCTGCAAATTCCAGCTCCTTAAGCAGTCAACAACTCTGATTTTGCATTCTTAGCTTGGAGAACAGGGTTTCTCAGCCTCCATCTCACAGTTCTGTGCTATGGCTGGAAAATGTTAGTAGTTGATCCTCCGCTTTTAAGGAATCAAAATATCCTTCAAGACTTATTTTAAATGCTACTTAACTTTTCCTCATCCCAACTTCTATGAATCACCAGCAGTTATCCAGATATTCTCTTTGTATGGATCTCAGTAACATTTAAGTAGTATCTGGCTTTCAGGATAAATATGTTCTTGCTTAATATCCCTTGTTTAGAACAAGTCCTTTAAGGGCAGGTATATTTGTCATGCTGAAAGGGAATAAGAATGGAATTCAGTTTTAGGAACACATGAGATTTAGTAGTAGAGATGGCTCTGCCGTTTTTTGGTTCTAACTTACAGTCTTAGAAATTTAACCTCTCTGAATGTGAAATATTAAATTTATGGTGTCTCGGATCAACTAGTTTTCAATCAAGATCAAGTTGTCATGAGGATAAAGTGAGATAATATACACAAGTGAAATTGTAACCAATAAAGGGCTTATAAAAGTGCTAAAGTATTATGCCAGGTCAACATCATCTGCATAATCACCCTAATACCTCAAAAGGTAAAGTTTTCCATTAAATTATTTTAATGGTGGTGATAAAATATCTCTCAGGGAATATATAAGTGCACATAAAATTCATGGCCTTGAAGGGTAATATTTCTACTAAAATAAATTCTGTTTTGCTTTTTTACATTTAAAAAGTTGAACCTTAAAGAATGTAGAACATCACAATGTTGAATAACAGGGTTTCCTTGAATGAATGAAGCATCAGAGGTATCAACTAACAAAAGGCTGCAGTTCTTTAGCACTGCTCACTTACAAGATAATAAACTGTAGTAAATGCCAGTCTTTGTTAAGAAACAGGCTTTTTAAATATAACCCCTTTCTACACAACCTTCTGTACATAATAAACTATCCCCCCCCCATGTTATTATGCTTGTAATGTCTGGTGGTACACAGTGATAGAATTCCAGAGAAATGACAAACTTCGCACCAGCCAAGGTGAGAGAAAGGATTAAAATTTTGTGTCATCAGCAAATTTAATTATTTCTTAATGTACTGGAGAAGGGTACCTCTTCAATGCCTTTATAGAGGAGTTTTTCTAGGATCTACTTCACCTAGTTAATAAAACACTCTAAAATTTCATGTACTGTACTTTCAATAGTAACTCTTAGATTACTATATTTATGTAATGAATTTTCATCATAATATGCTAACAATAGAACGTAGCTTCACTGGAGAAGAAAATTGGACACAATGGAATGCTATGTGGCAAAAAATTTTATAAAATTATAATAAATAAGGATTTCTAACAGGATAAGTAAACACACTGAACTTGGTGTGGTACAGTCAAAAAGTAATTCTGTTTTTCTACCATCAGGGCCTTCAGATTCACTATGTGAGATCTCCATTCCCTCTCCCAGGACATCTTTGACCTGGTTGCTTTTCTGATAACTTCTAGGTATTAGAAGAGTGTCATGTTCATGATTAAAACATCTAGTATAATCTTGAATCAAAACTAACCTCTCACACAATTCAAACATTTTCTTCCTACCCTAGTTCAAGACTAAAGTTTTGACTAAATTTTAATGACTAACATTGACTAAAAGTTTGGGAACTGCAAGAGGAAAAGTGGGTTTTGCGATAGTTCTTTTCCTCTCCATAGATTTTGTGAGGTAAGGGAGAAGAGAGAAATGATGAGAGAAAAATAAATCTTTTTACTTTGTTAATGCTGGTTATAGTCCTCTGGTGATTGCTTGTCAGGGATCAAAACATTGGCACTTTTAGAGATGTGCACGGAAGGATCTGGGGAGACTGTTCACAGGGGCCTTCATTCTGCATCATTCTAACTGTGATTCACAATGTGGTGACTTCATTCAGACTTATTGGCCCCCTCCCTCGTGGTACTCTCACCTCAACACACAGAGTCCTTTCTTTTTTTTTTTTTTTTAAATTTTATTTTATTTAACTTTACAATATTGTATTGGTTTTGCCATGTATCGAAATGAATCTGCCACAGGTATACATGTGTTCCCCATCCTGAACCCTCCACCCTCCCTATACCCTCCCTCTGGGTCGTCCCAGTGCACCAGCCCCAAGCATCCAGTATCATGCATCGAACGTGGACTGGTGACTCATTTCATATATGGTATTATACATATTTCAATGCCATTCTCCCAAATCATCCCACTCTCTCCCTCTCCCACCTAGTCCAAAAGACTGTTATATACAACAGTGTCTCTTTTGCTGTCTCGTATACAGGGTTATCGTTACCATCTTTCTAAATTCCATATATATGCGTTAGTATACTGTATTGGTGTTTTTCTTTCTGGCTTACTTCACTCTGTATAATAGGCTCCAGTTTCATCCACCTCATTAGAGCTGATTCAAATGTATTCTTTTTAATGGCTGAGTAATACTCCATTGTGTATATGTACCACTGCTTTCTTATCCATTCATCTGCTGATGGACATCTAGGTTGCTTCCAAGTCCTGGCTATTATAAACAGTGCTGTGATGAACACTGGGGTACACGTGTCTCTTTCAATTCTGGTTTCCTCAGTGTGTATGCCCAGCAGTGGGATTGCTGGATCATAAGGCAGTTCTATTTCCAGTTTTTTAAGGAATCTACACACTGTTCTCCATAGTGGCATTCCCTCCAACAGTGTAAGAGGGTTCCCTTTTCTCCACACCCTCTCCAGCATTTATTGCTTGTAGACTTTTGGATCGCAGCCATTCTGACTGGCGTGAAATGGTACCTCATAGTGGTTTTGATTTGCATTTCTCTGATAATGAGTGATGTTGTGCATCTTTTCATGTGTTTGTTAGCCATCTGTATGTCTTCTTTGGATAAATGTCCATTTAGTTCTTTGGCCCATTTTTTGATTGGGTCATTTATTTTTCTGGAGTTGAGCTGTAGGAGTTGCTTGTATATTTTTGAGATTAGTTGTTTGTTGCTTCATTTGCTATTATTTTCTACCATTCTGAAGGCTGTCTTTTCACCTTGCTTATAGTTTCCTTTGTTGTGCAGAAGCTCTTAAGTTTAATTAGGTCCCATTTGTTTATTTTTGCTATTATTTCCAATATTCTGGGAGGTGGGTCATAGAGGATCCTGCTGTGATGTATGTCGGAGAGTGTTTTGCCTATGTTCTCCTCTAGGAGTTTTATAGTTTCTGGTCTTACGTTGAGATCTTTAATCCATTTTGAGTTTATTTTTGTGTATGGTGTTAGAAAGTACTCTAGTTTCATTCTTTTACAAGTGGTTGACCAGTTTTCCCAGCACCACTTGTTAAAGAGATTGTCTTTAATCCATTGTATATTCTTGCCTCCTTTGTCAAAGATAAGGTGTCCATATGTGCGTGGATTTATCTCTGGGCTTTCTATTTTGTTCCATTGATCTATATTTCTGTCTTTGTGCCAGTACCATACTGTCTTGATGACTGTGGCTTTGTAGTAGAGCCTGAAGTCAGGCAAGTTGATTCCTCCAGTTCCATTCTTCTTTCTCAAGATCGCTTTGGCTATTCAAGGTTTTTTGTATTTCCATACAAATTGTGAAATTATTTGTTCTAGCTCTGTGAAGAATACCGTTGGTAGCTTGATAGAGATTGCATTGAATCTATAAACTGCTTTGGGTAGTATACTCATTTTCACTATATTGATTCTTTCAATCCATGAACATGGTATATTTCTCCATCTATTAGTGTCCTCTTTGATTTCTTTCACCAGTGTTTTATAGTTTTCTATATATATGTCTTTAGTTTCTTTAGGTAGATACATTCCTAAGTATTTTATTCTTTTCATTGCAAGGGTGAATGGAATTGTTTCCTTAATTTCTCTTTCTATTTTCTCATTATTAGTGTATAGGAATGCAAGGGATTTCTGTGTGTTGATTTTATATCCTGAAACTTTACTATATTCATTGATTAGTTCTAGCAATTTTCTGGTGGAGTCTTTAGGGTTTTCTATGTAGAGGATCATATCATCTGCAAACAGTGAGAGTTTTACTTCTTCTTTTCCACTTTGAATTCCTTTTATTTCTTTTTCTGCTCTGATTGCTGTGGCCAAAACTTCCAAAACTATGTTGAATAGTAATGGTGAAAGTGGGCACCCTTGTCTTGTTCCTGACTTTAGAGGAATTGCTTTCAATTTTTCACCATTGAGGATAATGTTTGCTGTGGGTTTGTCATATATAGCTTTTATTACGTTGAGGTATGTTCCTTATATTCCTGCTTTCTGGAGAGTTTTTATCATAAATGGATGTTGAATTTTGTCAAAGGCTTTCTCTGCATCTATTGAGATAATTATATGGTTTTTATTTTTCAATTTGTTAATGTGGTGTATAACATTGATTGATTTGCAGATATTGAAGAATCCTTGCATCCCTGGAATAAAGCCCACTTGGTCATGGTGTATGATCTTTTTAATGTGTTGTTGGATTCTGATTGCTAGAATTTTGTTAAGGATTTTTGCATCTATGTTCATCAGTGATATTGGCCTGTAGTTTTCTTTTTTTGTGGGATCTTTGTCAGGTTTTGGTATTAGGGTGATGGTGGCCTCATAGAATGAGTTTGGAAGTTTACCTTCCTCTGCAATTTTCTGGAAGAGTTTGAGTAGGATAGGTGTTAGCTCTTCTCTAAATTTTTGGTAGAATTCAGCTGTGACGCTCTCTGGACCTGGGCTTTGGTTTGCTGGAAGATTTCTGGTTACAGTTTCAATTTCCATGCTTGTGATGGGTCTGTTACGATTTTCTATTTCTTCCTGGTCCAGTTTTGGAAAGTTGTACTTTTCTAAGAATTTGTCCATTTCTTCCACGTTGTCCATTTTATTGGCATATAATTGCTGATAGTAGACTCTTATGATCCTTTGTATTTCTGTGTTGTCTGTTGTGATCTCTCCATTTTCATTTCTTCAATATGACAATCTCACATGCTGAGCCTACAGCAGAACCTCTTGCTCACTCTGTCATCTTACCTCTATGAATGTTTTCCATTTGCCCCTACTCACATGGCTTGAGACAAGGTAAATCATAGACCTTCACTTATTAAAAGAGGAGAGAAATACATTAAAAAAATAAAAAACACTTGGCTTTCACATTATCTCTTCAAGGAAGTCTCTGTGGAATACTCTTTTATTTTACTCAATATGTAAAGGTGAATACTTTCTATGAAGTGAATTTGGTCTCCTCTTCAATTAGTCCAACAGATATGTCTATAGCCACTCTTGTTAAAATGTAGGAACATTTTCCAAAATTTACTCAAATTCGGGGGCAGTAGTCAAAGATCTACCATGAAGTTAATGATGCTTAAGTTTCAGGTTTCTTCACTTGCACATGCTCTTTGTAAGGCACTATACCTTTTTGCATTTGTAATTTTTTGTTCCGTTTCTAAAAGGTGCCCCCCTATCATATAATGTTGAAGTTCCAAAAGTATTGTTTTGCCTTTATCTTGTTATTCAGTTGCTCAGTAATGTCTGACTCTTTGCAACCCCATGAACTACAGCACACCAGGCTTCCCTGTCCATCACGAATTCCCAGAGCTTGCTCAAACTCATGTCCATTGAGTTGGTGATGCCATCCAGCCATCTCCTCTGTCATCCTCTTCTACTTCTGCCCTCAATCTTTCCTATCATCAGGGTCTTTTCAAATGAGTCAGCTCTTAGCATCAGGTGGCCAAAGGATTGGAGTTTGAGTTTCAGCATCAGTCCTTCCAATGAATATTCAGGACTGATCTCCTTTAGGACAGACTGGTTGGATCTCCTTGCAGTCCAAGGGACTCTCAAGAGTCTTCAACAACACAGTTCAAAAGCATCAATTCTTCGGCTCTCAGCTTTCTTTATACTCCAACTCTCACAGCCATACATGACCACTAGAAAAACCATAGCCTTGACTAGATGGACATTTGTTGGCAAAGTAATGTCTCTGCTTTTGAATATGATGTCTAGGTTGGTCATAACTTTCCTTTCAAGGAGTAAGCATCTTTTAATTTAATGGTTGCAGTCACCATCTGCAGTGATTTTGGAGCCCAAAAAAATAAAGTCAGCCACTGTTTCCACTGTTTCTCCATCTATTTGCCATGAAGTGATGGGACCAGATCCCATGATCTTAATTTTATGAATGTTGTGCTTTAAGCCAACTTTTTCACTGTCCTCTTTCACTTTCATCAAGAGGCTCTTTAGGTCTTCATTTTCTGCCATAAGGGTGGTGTCATCTGCATATCTGAGGTTATTGATATTTCTCCCGGCAATCTTGATTCCAGCTTGTGCTTCTTCCAGGCAAATGTTTCTTATGATGTACTCTGCATATAAGTTAAATAAGCAGGGTGACAATATACGGCCTTGACATACTCCTTTTCCTATTTTGAACCAGTCTGTTGTTCCATGTCAGGAATTTAATAATTTAAAATTTTGTAATAATGACATTGTAATAATGTAATGATGTAATTGATTAAATGTAATAATGAATTTTGAGAATTGATTTAAACATGCAATAATTTGGTACAAATTCCCAAGATGTATTTTACCAATACTAATAAGATCTCAGCATCTTGAGAGGTTTCGTATGGCATCCCAAACATGGCAGAAAACTACTGCCATGAATCATTTAATGCAGAAATAAACTCCATTTGGAAGTTTTGAAGAGGAAGTTAATGCAGCAGGTGTTGGGCTGACATATCTAATATTATGGGCACTCAATAAAATTGTTAACTAAATTAGGTGACACACAGGAGAATCATTGGGAAATTGATCACAATATGACACAATGAGGTGATTCAGATATTATTTCACTGAATTTAGAAAGTCTGTCTACTATTTTGAACCTGCAGAAATTAAAAGTGTGGTCAAACTGTTGCTGTGACCTCAGCCAGACTTTCAGGCCCCTACCTTCCTCCACAGCCTCCAAACTTTGTGTGTCAGTTATAGCAGAGTTTTATTTTGTTGACAACATTTGATAGGGACTGCCTGAGTACTGTGTTTAAATGGCATTTTTCTACCTCTGGATTCAATTGAAAAGCATTTCATGGTCAATACGCAATGCTGCCATAGGAATTGCAATGCAAAATGATGACGTTTATGCTATGTACCTGCCATTCGTGTATGAGGATAAGCTGATGTGCTGCCTGGTAACTGTTCTCATCATTACATCATCCTACACCCATGTGTCAAGAGATACCCTACAGTCTATCTTGGCATTTTTATGATTAAATTTTGTACAACAGTCTGAAATAAATGCAAAATGCCTACATCTTGTATATTCATTTAAAACATGTGTGACCCTCAGCATCGCATCATAGCAGGCAATGATTGGAATACCTGAATAGGGTTTTTTCTGTCTCTATTTCTAATACCTCGTCTTCAGTGTATAAAATGTAATACCATGTATTATTTATCAACAGCAGTGCAGTGCTGCCAAGCAAATGTCAGTCAGTGAGATTACCATATATATGGCTGTACATCAAAATATTTTTCTGTGGTTTTCGATTATCCAACATTATGGAAATGTAACAAAAGTTAAGGCAAATAAGAAACTTTTAGTCCAGTGGTGGGAATGGAGAATTTTTCTCCATAACAAATGTGTTGAAAGAGTCCAGGTGAAAAGAAAAGGCTTCTTTTAGCTGCTACACCAAAGCTGACAGACCTTGGCGATCCAAGTTAGCAGACAGGTATCATAGCCAAGCTCCCTAGATGCCACTGCCTCTCATTCTGATATGAGCCATACTTTTTCACATGGCTGCTTCAGGGTGCTGAGTCACGGACCTAAAGATAGATGCCTGAGACCAGAGAGAGGTTGGTGTTTTCTCTCTTAAAGTTCATGGGATTTTTTCTTCACTGTCATTTAATATTTCAGTGCCTAATTCCTTTGAGAGGGATGAAAGAAATGAGTTTAAGACCTACTATGCTTCAGGCAGTGGGCTCAGTACTTTATACATATTAATTTATTTAAATATACATTTACTCTCTGAACACATTTATGTATACTTAAATCCACATTTTATAGATGATAAAACTGCAGATCAGAAAACTGACATAATTTGAGTAAGGTTACCCAAAATTTGAGCTAAGTGCTTGTTTAGTCTCCCAGTCTTGTCCAACCATTTGCAACCCCATGAATTGCAGCAAGCCAGGCCACCCTATCCTTCACCATCACTGAGCTTCAATTTGTTTTTTCTACTATATCACTCTACCTCATGATGAAAAATCACATTTTCTCCAGGTATTTGTTGTATTTTGCTTCATGTGCCTGAATCTCCTTGACTGTCTACATCTTACCACCTTGTAGATGAGGTCACTTTCTCACCGTATTTTGCAAATTTGACCAACTTCTACAAGAAGTATAAACTAAGTAGTTTTCTGTAATTTGGCTGTATTTCACATTCAATATTTTTCAAATAGTTCCTCTTTTTGCTTTTAAGATAATTAGAGGTAATGATATTTAGAGAAAGGTTGGTGATCTCCTCATCTGAAGCTTTATTTTCATGTTCTAGAAAGGCAGCAGAGCATCAGGGCAGGTGGCTTTCTCTGTGATTAGCTGAAAAATACCAACCCTAGAGATTCCACCTACCCTTGCAGAAGTTAACATCAATAACACCTTTTACTATATTAGGCATCTCCCTCTATTCAAGGATCTTCTCCCCCTTATTACTTTCCATTTCTAAAGGCTGACCTTCACACATTCTCTTAGTTCTGACCACAGTCTTTATCCTTTCGAATCCAACACCTGTCTTTATTCCCCTTCCTGCTTAGTGAATCACTATGTCACATCAAGGTCATTATTCTGCAGTCTCCAATATGGCTCCAGATATATATATATATATATATATATATATATATACATATATATACATATATATATATATACATATATACACATATAACTTAATTTGGAATGGAGATTGCAAATATATTGTTTTAACAAAAATAGCCTTTATGGGGCTTCCCTGGTGGTTCAGTGGCTCGGACTCCACACTCCCAATGCAAGGGCCCTAGGTTCGATCCCTGGGCAGCGAACTAGATCCCACATAAGGCAACTAAGACCTGGTGGAGTCTAATAAATAAATAAATGTATTTTTAAAAATAACCCTTGTCTATTGAGTACTTGCCATATGCTATTTTGTTGTTCAGTCACTTAGTTGTATCTGACTCTTTGCAACCCCATGAACTGCAGCACACCTGGCTTCCCTGTCCTTCACTATCTCCCAGAGTTAGCTCACATTCATGTCAGTTTAATCAATTATGCCATCCAATCATCTATTCCTCTGCTGCCTCTTTTCTCCTTATGCCCCCTATCTTTCCCAGCATCAGGGTCTTTTCCAATGAGCCATTTCCTCAAATCAGGTGGCCAAAGTATTGGAGCTTCAGCTTCAGCATCAGTCCTTTTAATGAATATTCACGACTGATTTCCTTTAGATTTGACTGGTTTAATCTCCTTGCAGTCCAAGGGACTCTCAAGAGTCTTCCCAGCACCACAATTTGAAACAATAAGTTCTTCAGCACTCAGCCTTCTTTATGGTCCAACTCTCACATCCATGCATGGCTACTGGAAAAACCATAGCTTTGACTCTGCTTTTTAGTACGCTATCTAGGTTTGTCATAGCTTTTTTTCCAAGGAGCAAGAGTCTTTTAATTCCATGGCTGCAATCACCATCTGTAGTGATTTTGGAACCCAAGAAAATAAAGTCTGTCACTGTTCCCATTGTTTCTCCATCTATTTGCCATGAAGTCATGGGACAGGATGCCATGATCTTGATTTTTGAATGTTGAGTTTTAAGCTGACTTTTTCACTCTCCTCTTTCACTTTCATCAAAAGGCTCTTTAGTTCTTCTTCACTTTCTACCATAAAGGTGGTGTCTTCTGCATATCTGAGATAATTGATAATCCTCCCGGCAATCTTGAATCAGCTTGTGCTTCATCCAGCCTGGCATTTTGCATAATGTACTCTGCATATAAGTTAAATAAGCAGGGTGACAATATAAAGCCTTGACATATTCCTTTCCCAATTTTGAGCCAGTTTGTTGTTTAATTTCCATTTCTGCTGTTTCTTGACATGCATACAGGAATCTCAGAAAGCAGGTAAGGTGGTCTGGTATTCCCACCTCTTTAAGAATTTTCCAGTTTGTTGTGATCTGCACAGTCAAAGGCTTTAGCATGGTCCATGAAGTAGAAGTAGATGCTTTTCTAGAATTCCCTTGCTTTTCTTATGATCCAGTGGATGTTGGCAATTTGATCTCTGGTTTTTCTGTATTTTCTAAACCTAGATTTTACATCTGGAAGTTCTCAGTTTGTGTACTCCTAAAGCCTAGCTTGAGAGATTTTGAGCATTACCTTGCTAGCCTGAGAAGTGAATGCAATTGTGGGTAGTTTAAGCATTCTTTGGCATTACCCTTCTTTGGGATTGGAATGAAAACTGACCTTATCCATTCCTGTGGCCACTGCTGAGTTTTTCATATTTGCTGGCATACTGAGTGTAGCACTTTCGCAGCATCATCTTTTATGATTTGAAATAGCTCTTCCAGAATTCTATCACCTCCACTAGCTTGGTTAGTACTTCCTAAGACTCACTTGACTTCACATTCCAGGATGTCTGGCTCTAGGTGAGTGACCACACTATCTTGCTTGTTGAGGTCATTAAGACCTTTTTAGTACAGATTGTCTGTGTATTCCTAACACCTCTTCTTAATATCCTCTGCTTCTGAAAGGTCCATGCCATTTCTGTCTTTATTGTGCTCATCTTTGCACAAAATGTTCCCTTGATATCTCTAATTTTCTTGAGTTATTGAGTAGTAGAACAAAGACTGAGACTAGATTCTGCTTTACCTCTGATATACTGTACTCTCCTGATCATGCTAATGCCCTAGTAGTGCATGTTATGCATCATACTTAAAGGTTTCTTCTAGAGGATGAGCAATATATTCTCACAGGAAAATTTTCATAACTGTTACATTGTAGTAAATAGTTTGAATCAGCCTACAGTTCCAAAGTGTGGCTCAGCTGGTAAAGAATCCACCTGCAATGCAGCAGACCTGGGTTGGATCCCTGGGTTGGGAAGATCCCCTGGAGAAGGGAAGGGCTACCCACTCCAGTATTCTGGCCTGGAGAATTCCATCCATGGATGACTGTATCATCCATGGCATTGCAAAGAGTTGAACACCACTGAGCGACTTTCATGGTTCCAAAGTACTAAACAGCTTATAAAAAATGTCTTCTAAATAAACACTAGACCACCTGACCTGCCTCTTGAGAAATCTGTATGCAGGTCAGGAAGCAACAGTTAGAACTGGACATGGAACAACAGACTGGTTCTAAATAGGAACAGGAGTATATCAAGGCTGTATATTGTCACCCTGCTTATTTAACTTATATCCAGAGTACATCATGAGAAACGCTAGACTGGAAGAAGCACAAGCTGGAATCAAGATTGCCGGGAGAAATATCAATAACCTCAGATATGCAGATGACACCACCCTTGTGGCAGAAAGTGAAAAGGAACTCAAAAGCCTCTTGATGAAAGTGAAAGAGGAGAGTGAAAAAGTTGGCTTAAAACTCAACATTCAGAAAACAAAGATCATGGCACCTGGTCCCATCACTTCATGGGAAATAGATGGGGACACAGTGGAAACAGTGTCAGACTTTGTTTTTCTGGGCTCCAAAATCACTACAGATGGTGACTGCAGCCATGAAATTAAAAGGTGCTTACTCCTTGGAAGGAAAGTTATGACCAACCTAGATAGCATATTCAAAAGCACAGACATTACTTTGCCAACAAAAGTCCGTCTAGTAAAGGCTATGGTTTTTCCAGTGGTCATGTATGGATGTGAGAGTTGGACTGTGAAGAAGGCTGAGAGCTGAAGAATTGATGCTTTTGAACTATGTTGTTGGAGAAGACTGTTGAGAGTCCCTTGGACTGCAAGGAGATCCAACCAGTCCATCCTAAAGGAGATCAGTCCTTGATGTTCATTGGAAGGGCTGATGATGAAGCTGAAACTCCAGTACTTTGGCCACCTTATGCGAAGAGTTGACTCATTGGAAAAGACCCTGATGCTGGGAGGGATTGGGGGCAGGAGGAGACAGGGACGACAGAGGATGAGATAGCTGGATGGCATCACCAACTCAATGGACGTGAGTCTGAGTGAACTCCGGGAGTTGGTGATGGACAGGGAGGCCTGGTGTGCTGTGATTCATGGGGTCACAAAGAGTCGGACATGACTGAGCGACTGAACTGAAATAAACACCACAGAAAACAATACAAAAACTAGATGGTATTTTGTAATTTAAAAAAGAAAATTAAAAATACAGGGAAAATTGCCAAAACTTATTTAAGTCTTCAGGTTTTCATATTTTTCATAGAAAAACAAAGCAAAACAAAACTTTACTGGGGACAACATGGAGGCCAGGAACTTTCCATTATAAATTCCTAAATTGTCTTCATGTACTTGTAAAGGGGTTATTTGTATTTTTAGACTTTTTCTTTAATCAGAAAACCCACACTATAAAAATTAGGCTATTCCTACATACCCACTCTCAGTTACCCTAGATAACCCTGAATTACTCATTTTAGAACATCATTGTTATTATGGTATAATGATTTCTCTTGTACAGTTAAGTGGTAAAGAAAATGGGATATGGTATCATAAAGACTTTTGTTTATATCATGTATATAGAAGTTTGATCTTAAGTGAGTTTCATGTTCTCAATTTCAATTTATTTGCCGCTAAAAATATGGTTGATAATACCTATATTTCATGGCTGTTTTAAGGTTAAATAAAGTTCTTTAAAGGTATTGGTTTCTTCCACTTCTTCAAACCACAGCATCTTAGTCAAGGCCATTTTGTGTCAAAGGAATGAAGCTCATTTAAACTAGTTTAGGCATAAAATGCGGAGAAGACAATGGCACCCCACTCCAGTACTCTTACCTAGAAAATCCCATGGACAGAGGAGCCTGGAGGGCTGCAGTCCATGGGGTCACTGAGGGTAGGACATGACTGAGAGACTTCACTTTCATGCATTGGAGAAGGAAATGGCAACCCACTCCAGTGTTCTTGCCTGGAGAATCCCAGAGACGAGGGAGCCTGGTGGGCTGCATCTATGGGGTTGCACAGAGTTGGACACCACTGAAGTGACTTAGCAGCAGGCATAAAATGAAAGTTGTTGAAAAGATATTCTGCAAATTCATTCCAAGTAAAAGATAATTAACTAGGTGTCAAGATGGGTGGTAAGAATAAAGAGTAAACTATCAAGAGCCCACGCAGTTATTTTAAAAGTGTCTTTTCTCTACTGCCAAATGGGTACTTAACCTATTTCTCTACCTCACTTTTGAAAAAGATCAAATGTAATTGACTTAAGATGCTTTGTTAGTTTCAGGTGTACAGAGAGTGTTATGTATTTTTTCAGATTACTTTACATTTCAGGTTATTACAAAATATTGAATACTGTTCCCTGTGCTACATAGTAAATCCCTATTGCTCATTCATTTTATATATAACAGTGTGTATCTGTTCACCCCAATTTTACTAATTTATACACCCCTCCGTTTCCCAATTGGTAACCATCAGTGTATTTTCTGTATGTGTGAACCTGTCTCTCTTCTATTAGTAGAATCATTTGTATTTTACTTCCACATATGAATGATATTTTGTTGAGTCGCTAAGTCATGTCTGATTCTTTGTGACCCATGGACTGTCACACTCCAGGCTTCTCTGCCTTTCTTATGTCCCAGAGTTTGCTCAGATTCATGTCCATTTACTCGTGATGCTATCTAACCATCTCATCCTCTGCCACCCTTTTCTTTATTTTCCTTCACTCTTTCCCAGCATCAGGGTCTTTTCCAATCAGCCAGTTCTTTGCATAAGGTGGCCAGAGTACTGGAGCTTGAGCTTGAGCATCAGTCCTTCCAGTGAATATTCAGGGTTGATTTCCTTTAGGATTGACTGGTTTGATCTCCATGCAGTCCAGGGAATTTCAAGAGTCTTCTCAAGCCTCACAATTCAAAGCATCAATTCTTTGGCGCTCAGCCTTCCTTATGGTCCAACTCTCGCATCTGTAAATGACTACTGGAAAAACCATAGCTTTGACTTTATGACCTTTGTCGGCATAGTGATGTCTCCTTTTTTATATGCTATCTAGTTTTATTGGAGAAGGCAATGGCACCCCACTCCAGTACTCTTGCCTGGAAAATCCCATGGATGGAGGAGCCTGGTAGGCTGCAGTCCATGGGGTCGCTAAGAGTCGGACACGACTGAGTGACTTCACTTTCACTTTTCACTTTCATGCATTGGAGAAGGAAATGGCAACACTCCAGTGTTCTTGCCTGGAGAATACCAGCGACAGGGCAGCCTGGTGGGCTGCCGTCTGTGGGGTCACACAGAGTCAGACATGACTGAGGTGACTTAGCAGCAGTAGCAGCAGCAGTTTTGTTATAGCTTTCCTTCCAAGGAGCAAATGTCTTTTGATTTCATGGCTGCAGTCACTATCCACAGTGATATTGGTGTCCAAGGGGTGGGAATCTGTCACTACTTCCATTTTTAACCTTTATATTTGCCATGAAGTGAGTCCCTTGGACCGCAAGGAGATCCAACCAGTCCATTCTGAAGGAGAAAAGCCCTGGGATTTCTTTGGAAGGAATGATGCTAAAGCTGAAACTCCAGTACTTTGTTCACCTCATGTGAAGAGTTGACTCATTGGAAAAGACTCTGATGCTGGGAGGGATTGGGGGCAGGAGGAGAAGGGGACAACAGAGGATGAGATGGCTGGATGGCATCACTGACTCGATGGACGTGAGTCTGAGTGAACTCCAGGGAGTTGATGATGGACAGGGAGGCCTGGTAGTCTGCGATTCATGGGGTCGCAAAGAGTCGGACACAACTGAGCGACTGAACTGAACTGATGTGACCAGATGCTATGATCTTAGTTTTTAGAATGTTGAGTTTCAAGCAAGCTTTTTCACTCTCCTGTTTCAACCACATCAAGAAGCTCCTTAGTTTTTCTCCACTTCCTGCCATTACAGTGGTATTGCCTGCACATCAAAGGTTGTTGATATTTTTGCCCAGTCTTGATTCCAACTTGTGACTCATCCAACCTGCCTTTTTGCATGATGTACTATGCATATATTTTAAATATACATGGTGACATTATACAGCCTTCATGTACTCCTTTCACAATTTTGAACCAGTCAGTTGTTCCATGTCTGGTTCAAACTGTTGCTTCTTGACCCACATACAAGTTTCTCAGGTGACAGATAAGGTGATCTGGTACTCCCATCTCTTTAAGAATTTTTCATAGTCAAAGGCTTTAGTGTAATCAATGAAGCGAAGTACATGTTTTTTCTGGAATCCCCGTGTTTTTTCTATGATCCAACAGATGTTGGCAACTTGATCTCTGGTTCCTCTCCCTTATCCAAACTCAGCTTGTACATCTGGAAGTTCTAGGTTCAAGTACTGGTGAAGCCTAACTGGAAGGATTCTGAGAATTACTTTGTTAGCACATGAAATGAGCACAACTGTGTGATAGTTTGAATATTCATTGATATTGCCCTTCTTTAGAAATGGAATGAAAATTGACCTTTTCCAGTCCTGTGGCCATGGCTGAGTTTTCCAAATTTGCTGGCATATTGAGTGCAGCACTTTAACAGCATCATCCTTTAGGACTTTAAATTTCTCAGCTGGAATACTGTCAAACTCCACTAGATTTGTTCATAGTAATGCTTCCTAGGGCCCACTTGACTACCCTTTCCAGGATGTCCATCTCTAGGTGAGTGACCACACCATCGTGATTACCCTGGTCATTAAGATCTTTTTTATATAGTTCTTCTATGTATTTTTGCCACCTGTTCTTAATCATTTCTGCTTCTCTTAGGTCCTTACTATTTCTGTTCTTTATCATGTCTTTCCTTGCATGAAATGTTCCCTTGATATCTCCAATTTTCTTGAAGAAATCTCTAGTCTTTCCTAATCTATTATTTTCATCTATTTTTGTTTTATTTAAGAAAGCTTTCTTATCTCTCCTTATTCTCTGGAACTCTGCATTCAGTTGGGTGTATCTATTGCTTTTTGCCTTGCCTCTCACTTGTTTTCTTTCCTCATTTATTTGTAAAACCTTCCTCAGACAACCACTCTGCCTTCTTGTATTTCTTTTTCATTGGGATAGTTTTGGTCACTGCTTCATGTACAATTTTACAAACTTCCATCCATAATTCTTCAAGCACTCTGTCTACCAGATCTCATCTCTTGGATCTATTCATCACCTCCACTGTATAATCTTAAAAGTGTTGATTTAGGTCATACCTTAATGGCCTACTGGTTTTAACTACTTGCGTCAAGTTAAGCTAGAAATTTCAATATATGAATGATATCATATGTCTTTCTCTGTCTGATTTACTTCACCTAGTATGATAGTCTCTAGGTCCATCCATGGTGCTGCAAATGACAGTATTTCACTCTTGTTATGGCCGAGTAATATTCCATTATATATATACACCACAACTTTTCTATCCCATCAACAACCAGTCCTCATTTATGTTGCTTATATGTCTTGGTTTTATAAATAGTATTGCTATGAATATTGGGCTTTGCTGGTGGCTTGGCTGGTAAAGAATTCTCCTGCAATGTGGGAGGCCTGGGTTCAATACCTGGGGTGGGAAGGTCCCCTGAAGAAGAAAACGGCTACCCACTCCAGTATTCCAGCCTGGAGAATTCCATGGACCATATAGTCCATGGGGTCACAAAGAGTCATTGTGGTCCATATATGTTTTTGAAATAGAATTTTCAACTTTTTGGATACACACCCAGGAGTGGGATTTCTGGATCATATGGTAACTCTATTTTTTTTTTTTAAGGAATCTCCATACTGTTTACCATAGCGGTTGTACCAATTTATATTACTTCAAACAGTGCAGGAACATTCTCTTTTCTCCACTCATTCTCCAAAACTTAATAATTGTGCTTTTTTATTATAGCCATTTTGAACAGTGTGAGGTGTTACCTCACTCATTGCAGTTTTGATATGTATTTTTCTCATAATTGGCAATGTTGAGCATCTTTTCTTAAGCTTGTTGGCCATCTATATATGTTCTTTAGAGAAATGTCTGTTTAGGTCTTCTCATTTTTTGATTGGGTTATTTGTGTGTGTGGGGTTGATATTGAGTTGTATGAGCCACTTTCTATTTCACATTTTATTATTATTTCTTTTTAAATTAGAGAATAAGTACTTAGCATACCTGCCAGAGACTCTTAGAGGGCACAAACAAAACCCTGTGTGCTCTAGGACCCAGGGGAAAGGAGCAGTGACCCCCACAAGAGACTGAACCAGACCTGCCTATGAGTGTTTGAGGGTCTCCTGCACAGGTGTGTGCCAGCAGTGGCCTGACACAGGGACAGAGGCACTGGCAGCAGCAATCTTGGGAGGTGCAGCTTGTTGGCAATTAAGTCCTCTTATGGTATGTTGCCATTAACCCTACCTTAGAGATGTGGACTGGGCAATCCACAAACTGGAGAATAGTAATACCAAAGAAGTTCTTACACTGTTGTGAAGGACTTAGGCTCCATATCAGACTTCCCAACCTGGGGATCTGGCGAAGAGACTGGGAATCCCCAGGGAATTTGACTTTGAAGATTAGAATTTGATTGCAGAAATTCCACAGGACTGGAAGAAACAGAGACTCATTAAGGGCACAAACAAAACTTCATGCACACCAGGACCCATGGGAAAGGAGCAATGACCCCACAAGGAACTGAACCAGACATGCCTGTGAGTGTCTGGGAGTCTCCTGCAGAGGTGTGGGTCAGTAATGGCCTGTCATGTGGACAGGGGCACTGGTAGCAAGAGTCCTGGATGGTGCACCCTGTTGGCATAAGTCCTCTTGGAGGAGGTTGCCATTAGCCCTACCATAGAGACTGCAGACTCCCAGACTGAGCCACCTTAAGCCAAGCAACTAATTAGGCAGGGAGCACAGACCCACCATGGGCAGAAAATTGGATTAAAGATTTACTGAGTATGGCCCTGCAGGCTTCCATGGTAGCTTATAAGGTAAAGAATCAGCCTGCAATGTAGAAGACCCAGTTTTGATCCCCACGTTGGGGAGATCCCCTGGAGAAGGGACTGGCTACACACCAGTATTCTTGCCTGGAGAATTCCATGGACAGAGGAGCCTAGTGGGCTACAGTTCATGGGATCACAAGGCCCTACCCACGAGGGCAAGACCCAGTTTTCCCCGCAGCCAGTCCCTCCTATCAGGAAGCTTGCTCTAGCCTTTTTTCCTCATCCATCAGTGGACAGAGAGAAGCAGCAAGAACTACAATCCCATGGCCTCCAAATAGAAAAACACTATGACATAAAACTAACCAAAACGATCACATAGACCCCAACCTTGTGTAATTCAACAAAACTATGAGCCATGCCATGTAAAGCTGCACAAGATGGACAGGTCATGGTGGAGAGTTCTGACGAAATGTGGTGTACTGGAGAAAGGAATGGCAAACCACTTCAGTATCTTGTCTTGAGAACTCTATGAACAGTATGAAAAGCAAAAAGATATGACACTGAAAGATGAGCCCTGCAGGTTGGTAGGTGTTCAGTATGCTATGGAGAAATAGCTCCAGGAAGAATGAAGTAGCTGAGCCAAAGTGGAAAAGAACCCCATTTATGGATGTGTCTGGTGGTGAACACAAAGTCCAGTGCTATGAAAGAACAATATTGTATAGGAACCTGGAATGTTAGGTCCATGAATCAAGGTAAATTGGATGTGGTCAAACAGGAGATGGCAAGAGTGAACATCAACATTTTAGGAATCTTTTTAGACCTAATCTAAAATGGATGTGAATGGGTGAATTTAATTCAGATGACCATTATATCTACTAATGTGGATAAGAGTCCCTTAGAAGAAATGGAGTTGCCTTCATAGTCAACCAAAGAGTCCAAAATGCAGTACTTGAGTGCAATCTCATAAACAACAGAATCATCTTGGTTCGTTTCCAAGGCAAACCATTCACACAGTAATCTAAGTCTGTGCCCCAACTACTAATGCCAAAGAAGTTGAAGTCGAATGGTTCTATGAAGACTTACAATACCTTCTAGATCTAATGCCAAAAAAAAAGATGTCCTTTTCATCATGAGAATTGGAATGCAAAAGTAGGAATTCAAGAGATACCTGGAGGAACAGGCAAATTTTAACTGTACAAAAAAAAGTAAGGCAAAAATTAAGAGTTTTACCAAGAGAACACCCTGGCCATAGCAAATGCCCTCTTCCAACAACACAAGAGATGGCTGTAAACATCAGTTCAGTTTACTCAGTCGTGTCCAACTCTTTGGACTCCATTGACTGCAGCACACCAGGCTTCCCTGTCCATCACCAACTCCCAGAGCTTACTCAAGCTCATATCCATTGAGTCAATGATGCCATCCAGCCATCTCATCCTCTGTCATCCCCTTCTCCTCCCACCTTCAATCTTTCCCATCATTGAGGTCTTTTCCAATGAGTCAGTTCTTTGCATCAGGTGGCCAAAGTATTGGAGTTTCAGCTTCAACATCAGTCCTTCCAATGAATATTCAGAACTAATTTTTTTTAGGATTGACTGGTTTGATCGCCTTGCAGTTCAAGGGACTCTCAAGAGTCTTCTCCAACAATACAACTTAAAAGCATCAGTTCTAAACATGGACATCACCAAATGGTCCATACTGAAATCACTGATTATATTCTTTGCAGCTGAAAATGGAGAAGCTCTATACATGCAGTAAAAGCCAGACCTGGAGCTGACTGTGGCTCAGATCATGAGCTCATTATTGCAAAATTCATACTTAAATTTAAAAAAGAAGGGAAAACCATTAAGCCTTTCAGGTATGACCTAAATCATATACCTTATGATTATACAGTGGAAGTGAGAAGTCAATTCAAGGGATTGCATCTGATGGAATGCCTGAAGAACTATGGATGGGGACTCATAGCATTATACAGGAGGTAGTGACCAAAATCATCCCCAAGAAAAAGAAATGCAAGTAGGCAAAGTCATGGTCTGAGGAGGCCTTACAAATAGCAGAGAACAGAAGAGAAACAAAAGGCAAAGGAGAAGAGGAAAGATACAACCAACAGAATGCAAAGTTTTAAAAGAATAGCAAAGAGATATAAGAAAGCCTTCTTAAATGAATAGTGCAAAGTAATAGAGGAAAACAATAGAATGGGAAAGACTAGAGATCACCTTAAGATAATTAGAGGTACCAAGGGACATTTCATGCAAAGATGGGCACAATAAAGGATAGAAATGGTATGGACTTAACAGAAACAGAAAAGATTAAAAAGAGGTGGCAAGAATACACAGAACTATCCAAAAAAAGGTCTTAACAACCTGGATAATCATGATGGTGTGGTCCCTCACCTAGAGGCACACATACTGGAATGTGAAGTCAAGTGTGTCTTAGGAAGTCTTAGACACACTTAGGAAGTGTGTCTTGTGTCTAACTGCAAACAAAGCCAGTGGAGGTGATGGAATTCTATCTGAACTACTTAAAATCCTAAAAGATGATGCTGTGAAAGTGCTGTCCTCAATATGCCAGCAAATTTGGAAAACTCAGGAGTGGCTACAGAATTGGAAAATGTCAGTTTTCATTCCAGTCCCAAAGAAGGACATTGTCAATGAATGTTTAAAGTACTGAACAATTGCACTCATTTTTTGTGCTAGCAAGGTAATGCTCAAAATCCTTCAGGCTAGGCTTCAGCAGTACATAAACCAAGAAGTTCCAGATGTACAACCTGAATTTTGAAAAGGTAGAAAAACCAGAGATCAAATTGCCAACATCCTATGGATCACAGAAAAAGGAAGGGAATTCCCAAAATACATGTACTACTGGTTCATTGACTGCGCTAAAGCCTTTGACTGTGTGGATCAAATTAAACTCTGGAAAATTCTTAAAGAGATGAGAATACCAGACCACCTTACCTGCCTACTGAGAAACCTGTGTGCAGGTCAAGTAGCAACAGTGAGAAACAGTCATGAATGGACTGGTTCAAAATTGGGAAAGGAGTATATCAAGGCTATATATTATCACTGTGCTTATTTAACTTATGTGCAGAGTACATCATGCAAAATTCCAGGCTGGACAATTCACAAGCTGGGACGATGATTGCTAGAAAAAAGAGCAATAACCTCAGACATGCAGATGATACCACCCTAGTGGCATAAATTTAAGTGGAGGTAAAGAACTTGCTTATGAAGGTGAAAGAGGGGAGTGAAAAAGCTGGCTTAAAATTTAACATTCAGAAAACTAAGATCATGGCATCTGGTCCCATCACTGCATGTGTGGAAAATTGATGGGGAAAAAAATGGAAACAATGGCAGATTTTATTATCTTGGGCTCCAAAATCACTGGGGATGGTAACTGCAGCCATGAAATTAAAAGATGCTTGCTCCTTGGAAGAAAAGTTATGACAAAGTTTGACAGCAATATTAAAAAGCAGAGACATCATTTTGCCTCATAGTCCTGTATAGTCAAAACTTTGATTTTTCCAATAGTCATGTATGAATGTGAAAGTTGTACCATAAAGAAGGTTGAGCACTGAAGAATTAATGCTTTTGAACTGTGGTGCTGGAGAAGACTCTTCAGAGTTCCTTGGACAGCAAGATCAAATCAGTCAACCCGAAAGGAAATCAATCCTGAATATTCACTGGAAGGACTGATGCTGAAAGGGCAGGAGAAGGGGGCAACAGAAGATGAGCTGGCTGGATGGCCTCATCGACTAAATTGACATGAGTCTGAGCAAACTGTGGAAGATAGTGAAGGACAGGGAAGTCTGGTGTATGCAGGTCATGGGGTCACAAATTGTTGGACACAACTGAGTGATTGAACAACAACAACAAATTGCTTAACAATTGGTTTTAATTGTGGTGGTTTTTCCATACATGAACATGAATTGGCCATAGGTATACATATGTCCCCTCCCTCTTGAACAACCCTCCCACCATCCTCTCCATCTCACCTCTCCAGGTTGTCATAGAGCTCCATTTTTTGGTTCCCTGTGTCTTACATCAGACTCCTACTGGCTCTCTGTTTTACATATAGTAATGTATATTTTTAATACTATTCTCTCAAATTATACCCCCGAACTTCCCCCACTGTGTCCAAAATTCTATTCTTTATGTCTGTCTCTCCTTTGTTGCCCTGTAAATAGAATCATCAATGCTATCTTTCTAGATTTCATTTATGTGTGTTAATGTAAGATATTTGTCTCTTTCTGACTTACTACACTGTATGTAATAGGCTCTAGGTTCATCCACCTCATTAGAGCTGACCCAAATGAGTTACTTTCTATAGCTGAGTAATATACCATTGTGTATATGTACTACAACTTCATCCAGTCATCTGTCAATGGACATCTAGGTTGCTTCCATTTCAACCTACTGTAAATAGTAAATTTAGTGTTGCAGTAAGCATTGAGGTACCTGTGACTTTTACAATTATGGTTTAGTCAGGGTATATGCCCAGTAGTGGGATTCATGGGTTATGGTATTTTTATTCCTAGTTTTTTAAGGAATCTCTATACTGTTATCCATAGTTGACCATATTATGGTCATTCTGACCAATGCAAGATGATGCCTCATTGAATCTTTTTTATTTTTTAATTTATTCCTTTATTTTAAATGAAACAAAGATATTTTTAATGATAAAAGGTGACATTCACAAAGAAGATAGACATCATAAGCCATTAGACACCTAACAACAAAGATATATAAAGGAAAAATCAGAAGAAATATAAGGTCAAAGAAAAATATATAATCATAGTGATTCATGTTAACATTTCTCTAAGAATATTTTAAGTGCATAAAAATAAGACTAGGAGCCTCTTAAATGATATCATTAATAATAGATTTATATTTAATGAATTTATATTATTCTTATATCCTACACAAATATGTTTGAAATTTTTCACCTCATATTTGTTTTTAGATGTCCATATGACATTTAGAGAAACTGGCAAAAAGATAAAAATTACTAAATTTCAAAAAGTGGAATCTTTTTTTGTGAGTAATTCAGTTATACACATATATAAATTATTTTCTATTATAGTTTATTATAAGATATTGGCTCTAGTTCCCTGTGTTATTCAGTAAATCTTTGTTGCTTGTTGGATATCTAGTTTTTAAATTAGAAATCTAGTATTCTGTTGAGTATGCTAAGTCAAACAAGTAGAATAAAAATTTTTTAGTTATAAATTTTTAAGCAAAAATTCATGTTTTCAAATATATATATATATTATGCATATTATTTTTATATGTGTATACAAAAGCTTTTCTACTACACCTAGTAAAGTCTCAAGAAAAAAACATTAAAAAAAAAAAAGATGGAGAAACTGGAAAACATAACCTAAATGCAATGGGAGCCCTGAATTTGAAATAGAAAAAGTAAACCATCCATGGGATTCTCCAGACAAGAATACTGGAGTAGGTTGCCATTTCCTTCTCCAGGGGATCTCTTGACCCAGGGATCAAACCCAGGTCTCCTGCATTGCAGGCAGATGCTTTATCCTCTGAGCCACCACAGAGGTCTGAACCAAACTAGATAATAGTAAGGTTCTCACACAGTCCAGTTGTTTTTATTTTTTATTATTATTATTTTTTTAGTCCAGTTGTTTTTAAACATGACTGCTCATTAGAAAAACATCTGGAGCTCTGGCAGGAAAAAAGAAATACCTGGGCATTTATATTTTTCTAAAAATTCCAAGATAATTCTGATATGTGTATGGGTTTTTAAAATGATTACAGATTTTTCTATTAAATGTTATTTTTTGTGATAACGATTTCTATTATTTTTCTGTTGACCAATCATGATACAATGGTATTGTGCTCAGTCATGTCCAACTCTTTGCAAACCCATGAAATGTAGCCCACCAGTCTCCTCTGTCCATGGGATTTTCCAGACGAGAATATCAGAGTGGGTTGCCATTTCCTTTTCCAACAGAGTAGAATTAAGTGAGAATAATTACATAATCACACCAGTGAAATATGTTTATCAGTTTACAAAATTAATAAACAACAAAAAAAGAAGATAATTGTAATTGCAAGCCATAATGGGAACATGATTAACCTTACAATATAAAATAATTACATGTAATTTGGGGGAAGGGAGTCAAGCAGAGTGATGTGGTAAGTGAAAGTGCATACATGAGCATGTCTTTTGTTTGGTGCATTTTATCCAGTTACATTTAAGGTAATTAACAATATGTAATTATTGTGGAAAATTTTGAAAGAGATGGGAATACCAGACCACCTGACCTGCCTCTTGAGAAACCTGTCTGCAGGTCAGGAAGCAACAGTTAGAACCGGACATGGAACAACAGACTGGTTCCAAATAGGAAAAGGAGTACATCAAGGCTGTATACTGTCACCCTGCTTATTTAACTTCTATGCAGAGTACATCATGAGAAACGCTGGGCTGGAAGAAGCACAAGCTGGAATCAAGATTGCCGGGAGAAATATCAATCACCTCAGATATGCAGATGACACCACCCTTATGGCAGAAAGTGAAGAGGAACTAAAAAGCCTCTTGATGAAAGGGAAAGAGGAGAGTGAAAAAGTTGGCTTAAAGCTCAACATTCAGAAAATGAAGATCATGGCATCCGGTCCCATCACTTCATGGCAAATAGACGGGGAAACAGACTTTATTTTTTGGGGCTCCAAAATCACTGCATATGGTGATTGCAGACATGAAATTAAAACACGTTTACTTCTTGGAAGGACAGTTATGACCAACCTAGATAGCATATTGAAAAGCAGAGACATTACTTTGCCAACAAAGGTCCATCTAGTCAAGGCTATGGCTTTTCCAGTGGTTATGTATGGATTTGAGAGTTGGACTGTGAAGAAAGCTGAGCGCCGAAGAATTGATGCTTTTGAACTGTGGTGTTGGAGAAGACTCTTGAGAATCCCTTGGACTGCAAGGAGATCCAACCAGTCCATTCTGAAGGAGATCAGCCCTGGGATTTCTTTGGAGGGAATGATGCTGAAGCTGAAACTCCAATACTTTGGCCACCTCATACGAAGAGTTGACTCATTGGAAAAGACTCTGATGCTGGGAGGGATTGAGGGCAGGACGAAAAAGGGGACGACAGGGGATGAGATGGCTGGATGGCCTTACTGACTCAATGGACGTGAGTTTGAGTGAACTCCGGGAGTTGGTGATGGACAGAGAAACCTGGAGTGCTGCAATTCATGGGTCACAAAGAGTCAGACACGACTGAGTGACTGAACTGAAGTGATCAATATGTATGGGAGAAGGCAACGGCACCCCACTCCAGTACTCTTGCCTGGAAAATCCCATGGATAGAGGAGACTGGTAGGCTGTAGTCCATGGGGTCGGGAAGAGTCGGACATGACTGAGCGACTTCACATTCAATTTTCATTTTCATGCATTGGAGAAGGAAATGGCAACCCACTCCAGTGTTCTTGCCTGGAGAATCCCAGGGACGGAGGAGCCTGGTGGGCTGCCGCTTCTGGGGGTCACACAGAGTCAGATACGACTGAAGCAACTTAGCAGCAGCAGCATGATCCTATTTCCATTTTCTTAATTGTTTTGGGTTTATTTTCTGTAGGTAGGTCTTTTCCATCTCTTGTTTTCTGACTATAGAAGTTCCTTTAGCCTTTGTTGTAAAGCTGGTTTGGTGTTGCTGAATTCTTTTAACTTTTGCTTGTCTGGAAAGCCTTTGATTTAAATCTGAAGGAGAGTCTGGCTGGGTATTCTTGGTTGTAGGTTCTTCCCTACAACTTTAAATATATCATTCCATTCCCTTCTGGCTTGTAGAGTTTCTGGTGAGAAATCAGCTGTTAGCCTGCAGGGAGTTCCCTTGTATGTTATTTGTTGTTTTTCCCTTGTTGCTTTTGATATTTTATCTCCATCTTTAATTTCTGTCAGTTTGATTACTATGTGTCTCAGTGTGTTCTTCCTTGGATTTGTCCTTCCTGGGCCTATCTGTGCTTCCTGGACTTGGTTGATTATTTCCTTTCCTATGTTAAGGAAGTTCTCAGCTATTATCTCTTCAAATATTTTCTCAGGTACTTTCTTTCTCTTCTCCTCCTGGGACCCCCTATAATGAAAATATTTGTGCACTTAATGTCCCAGAGGTCTGTTAGGCTGTCTTCATTTCTTTTCATTCTTTTTTCTATATTCTGCTCTGTAGCAGTGATTTCCACCATTCTGTCATCCAGGTCATTTATCCATTCTTCTGCATCAGTTTTTCTGCTGTGGATTCCTCCTAGAGTATTCTTCAACTCTGCTTGTTTGTTCTTTAGTTCTTTTAGGTCTTTGGTAAACATTTCTTGCATCTTCTCAATCTTTATCTCTATTTTTTTTCCCTGAGATCCTGAATCATCTTCACTAACAATATTCTGAATTATTTTTCTGGAAGGTTGCTATCTCCACTTCATTTAGTTATTTTTCTGGGGATTTATCTTGTCTTTTCATCTGGGATGTAACTTTCTGTGTTTTCATGCTGATTAACTTTTTCTGTAATGTGGTTTTTGTTGTTGTCACCGTGGGATTGTGGTTCTTTTTGCTTCTTCTGTCTGCTCTCTGATGGAGGAGGCTAAGATGCTTGTGTAAGCTTCCTGATGGGAGGGACTGGTGGTGGGAAAAACTGGATCTTGCTCTGGTGAGCAGGGCTTTGCTCAGTAAAGCTGTAATCCAATTATCTGCTGATGGTTGTGGTTGCTCCCTCCCTGGTAGTTGTTTGGACTGAGGTGATAGAGCCCTTGGATCTATGGGCTCTATGGTGGGGTTAATGGTAACGTCCAAGAGGGTTTGTGCCAAGGGGATCTTCCTAGACTGCTGCTGCCAGTGCCCTCCTCCCTGTGGTGAGGCCCTGCCTACCCACGCCTCCACAGGAGACCCTGTAACACTAGCTGGTCGTTTTGGTTCAGTCTCCTGTGGAGCCACTGCTCCTTTCCTCTGAGTCTTGGTGTTGCAAGGTTTTATTTGTGCCCTCCTAGACTGGAGTCTGTTTACCCCCATTCTGTGGAAATCTTTTCATCCAATCCTGCTGGCCTTGAAGGTCAGATTCCCTGAGGATTCCCAGTCCTTTTGTCCACTACCCAGTCTGGGATGCCTGACGTGGAGTTCAGAACCTCACAACAGGGAGAGAATGTCTTTAGTTTTATTGTTTTCCAGTTTATAGGTCACCCATCTGGCAGGTATGGGGTTTGATTTTATCATGCTTGTGCCCATTTTGCTATCTCTCTGTGGCTGCTTCTGTCTTTGGACATGGTGTATCTTTTTTTGGTAGGTTCCACTGTCAGGCTATCAACTGTTGTTCAATCGCTAGCTGTGATTTTGGTGCTCTTCTGGGAGGAGATGATCAATACCTCATTGTAGTTTTGATTTGCATTTCTTAAATAATGAGCGATTCTGAGCATTTTTCATGTGTTCCTTAGCCATCTGGCTGTCTTCTTTGGAAAAATGTCTGTTTCGGTCTTTTGCCCTAACTTTCTGATTGGGTTGTTTGTTTTCCTGGTATTGAGCTGCATGAGCTGCTTGTATATTTTGGAGATTAATTCTTTGTCAGTTGTTTTGTTTGCTATTATTTTCTCCCATTCTGAGGCTGTGTTTTCACCTTGCTTCCTTATATAGTTTCCTTCATTGTGCAGGAGCTTTTAAGTTTAATTTGGTCCCATTTGTTTATTTTTGGTTTTATTTCCATTACTCTAAGAGTTGGGTCATAGAGGATCTTGCTGTGATTTATGTCATAGAGTGTTCTGCCTATGTTTTCCTCTAAGCTTTTTATAGTTTTTGATCTTATGTTTAAGTCTTGAATCCATTTTGAATTTATTTTGTGTATGGTGTTAGGAAGAGTTCAAATAGCATTCTTTTACACATAGTTGACCAGTTTTCCCAGCACCACTTGTTGAAGAAACTGTCTTTTCTCCATTGTATATTGTTGCCTCCTTTGTCAAAAATAAGATGTCCATAGGTGTGTGGATTTATCTCTGGGCTTTCTATCTTGTTCCATTGGTCTATATTTCTGTTTTTGTGTGTGTGTGTGTGTGTCAGTATCATACTATCCTGATGCTGTAGCTTTTTAGCATAGTCTGAAGTCAGGAAGGTTAATTCCTCCTGTTCCATTCTTCTTCCTCAAGATTGCTTTGGCTGTTCGGGATCTTTTGTGTTTCCATACAAATTGTAAAGTTATTTGTTCTAGTTCTGTGGAAAATACCATTTGAAGTTTGATAAGGATTGCATTAAATCTATAGATTGCCTTCGGTAGTATAGTCATTTTCACTGCATTGCTTCTTCTAATCCAAGAGAAAGGTACATCTCTCCATATGTTTGTGTCATCTTTGATTTCTTTCACAAATGTCTTATAATTTTGTGCATACAAGTCTTTTGTCTTTATTCCTAAGTATCTTATTCTTTTTGTTGCAGTGGTAAATAGGATGGTTTCCTTAATTTCACTTTCTGGTTTTTCATTGTTAGTGTATAGGAATGCAAAACATTTTTGTGTATTAATTTTATATCCTGTATATATTTACTATATTCATTGATTAGCTCTAGCAATTTTCTGGTGGCATCTTTAAGCTTTTCTAGTAGAGAATTATATCAGCTGCAAACAGTTTTACTTCTTTTCTAATCTAGATTCCTTTTCTTTCTTTCTTTTTTTTTTTTTTTTCCCTGATTGCTCTGACTAGGACTTGCAAAACTATGTTGAATACTAGTGCTTACAGTGAGCACCCTTGTCTTATTCCTAGTTTTAGAGAAAATGCTTTCAGTTTTTCACCATTGAGGATGTTTGCTGTGGCTTTGTCATATATGGATTTTATTATGTTGAGGTATGTCTACTTTCTGGAGAGTTTTTTTATCAAAAATGGTTGTTGAATGTTGTCAAAATCTTTTGCATCTTTTGAAATGATCATATGGTTTTTATCTTTCAATTTGTTAATTTAGTGTATCACATTGGTTGATTTATGTTCATTGAAGAATCCTTGCATCCCTGGGATAAAGCCCACTTGAACATGATGTATGATTTCTTTAAAGTGTTGTTGGATTCTGTTTGCTAGAATTTTGTTGAGGGATTTTGCATCTGTGTTCATCAGATATTGGCTTGTAATTTTCTCTTTTTTTGTGGCATCTTTGTCTGGTTTTGGTATCAGGATAATGGTGGCCTCATAGAATGAGTTTGGGAGTTTTCCTTCCTCTGCAATTTTCTGGAAGAGTTTGAGCGTGATATGTATTGCTCTTCTCAAAACTTTTGGTAGAATTTAACTGTGAAACCATCTGCCCCTCGGCTTTTGTTTGTTGAAAGATTTTTTATTACAGTTGATTTCTGTTCTTGTGATTTATCTGTTCATGTTTTATATTTCTTCCTTGTTTAGTTTTGGAAGGTTATACTTTTTTAAGAATTTGTCTATTTCTTCCTGTCCATTTTATTGGCATAGAGTTGCTCATAGTAATCTCTTATGATCCTTTTTATTTCTGTGTTGTCTGTTGTAACTTCTCCCTTTTTGTTTCTAATTTTATTGATTTGACTCTTCTTTTTTTTCTTGATGAGTCTGGTCAACAGTTTGTCAATTTTACTTATCTTCTCAAAGAACCAGCTTTTTAGTTTAATTGATCTTTGCTATAGCCTCCTTCATTTCTTTTTCATTTATTTCTGCTCTGGTCTTCATGATGTCTTTCCTTCTACTAATTTTTTTTTTCTTCTTTATTTTTCTAGTTGCCTTAGGTGTAAAGTTAGGTTGTTTATTTGATGTCTCTCTTGTTTCTTGAGGTAGGCTTGTATTGCTATAAACTTTTAGCACTGCTTTTATTGTGTGGCTCAGATGGTAAAGAAACTACAATACAGGAGACCCATGTTTGATTCCTGGGTCAGGAAGATCCCCTGGAGAAGGAAATGGAAAACCACTCCAATATTCTCGCCTGGAAAATGCTATGGACAGAGGAGCCTGGCAGGCTACAATCCATAGGGTTGCAAAGAATCAGACACTACTAAGTGACTAACATACATTTTGGTTGTCCTGTTTTCATTGTCATCTGTTTCCAGGTTTATTTTTATTTCCTTTTTTATGTTTTCAGTGACCTGTTGGTTATTCAGAAGGGTATTGTTTAGCCTCCATGTGTTTGTGTTTTTTATACTTTCTTTTTCCCTGTAGTTGACATCTAATTTACAGACTTGTGATCACAAAAGATGCTTGAAATGATTTCAGTTTTTTAAATTTATCAAGGCTTGATTTGTTGCTCAGGATGTGACCTATCCTGGAAAATGTTCCATGTGCACTTGAGAAAAAGTGAAATATGTTGTTTGGGGATGGCATGCCCTATAGATATCAATTAAGTCCAGTTGGTCCAATTAGCATGCCAGTCTAATTTATCATTTAAAGCTTGTGCTTCCTTATTAATTTTCTGTCTCAATATGTCCATTGGTGTGAATGGGGTATTAAAGCCCCCACTATTATTGTCTTACTGTCATTTCCTCTTTGATAGTCATAAGCATTTCCCTTATGTATTGAGGTGCTCCTATGTTGAGGTGCATATGAATCTTTAATTGTTATGTCTCCTTCTTAGATCAATCCCTTGATCATTAAGTAGTGTTCTTCTTTGTCTCTTATAACCATCTTTCTTTTAAAGTCTATTTTATTGGATATGAGTATTGCTACTCCCACTTACTTTTGAGTCCTGTTTGCATGGAATATCTCTTTCCAATCCCTCACTTTCAGTCTGTATGTGTCCCTTGGGTTGAGGTGGTTCAATTGTAAACAGCATAAACAGGGGTCTTGTTTTTGTATCCATTCAGCCATTCTGTCTCTTGGTTGGAGCATTTAACCCATTTAAGGTAATTTTGATAAGTATGATCATGTTACCATTACTTTATTGTTTTGAGTTTGTTTTTATATACCTTTTCTGTATTTCCTGTTTATATGCTTTTCTGTGTTTCTCTAGAGAAGTTTCTTTAGCATTTTTTGAAGAACTGGTTTTCTATTTGTCCTTTGAATCTGAATGAGATACTTGTTAGATAGGGCAATCTTGGTTGTACATTTTTCCCTTTCATCACTTTAAATATATTCTGTCATTCCCTTCTGGTCTGTAGAGTTTCTGTTGAAAAATCAGTTATTAGCCTTATGGGGATCCCCTTGTATTTTTAGTTGCTTTTCCCTTGCTGCTTTTAATACTTGTTCTTTGTGTTTAATTTTTGTTAATTTGATTAATGTGTGTCTTGGCATGTTTCTTTCAATTTATCCTGTATGGGACTCTCTGGGTTTCCATGACTTGGGTGGCTATTTTTTCCCCATTTTAATCAAGTTTTTTACTATAATCTTCTCAAATATTTTCTGATGCCCTTTCATCTTTTTCTTCTGGGACACTTATGATTCAGATGTTTGGGTGCTTAATGTTGTCCCAGAGGTCTCCGAGGCTGTCCTCATTTCTTTTTATTTATTTTTTTTCTGCTCTGCTTCAGTTATTTCTACCATTCTATCTTTCAGCTGTCTTTTCCTTTTGTCCACCTCATTTACTTTGTTCTTTGTTCCCTCTAGTATATTTTAAATCTAATTTCTTGCATGTTTATTAAAGATTGTTTATTCTTCTAGGTCCTTGTTAAACACTTTTTGCATCTTCTTAATCTATGCTGCTGCTGCTAAGTCACTTCAGTCGTGTCCTACTCTGTGTGACCCCATAGACGGCAGCCCACCAGGCTCCCCCATCCCTGGGATTCTCCAGGCAAGAACACTGGAGTGGGTTGCCATTTCCTTCTCCAATGCATGAAAGTGAAAAGTGAAAGTGAATTCGCTCAGTCGTGTCTGACTCTTAGCGACCCCATGGACTGCAGCCTACCAGGCTCCTCCGTCCATGGGATTTTCCCGGCAAGAGTACTGGAGTGGGGTGCCATCACCTTCTCTGTTCTTAATCTATGCCTCCAGTCTATTTATCCATTCCTCCATTTTTTTTTTTTTCAAGACTTTGGATCATTTTTCTGTCATTATTCTGAATTCTCTTTCAAGTAGACTGCCTTGCTTCCTCATTTGGTCTGGTGGGTTTTTACCATATTTCCTCGCCTGCTGCATATTTTTCTGTCTTTTCATTATATTTAGTTTACTGTAGAGTCTGCCCTGTGGGTGTTGCAGGATGGACCAACGCCTTGTGAAGGTTTCCTGGTTGGAGGTCATGTGTCTGTGTTCTGGTGGGTGGAGCTGGATCTCGTCTCTCTCAAGGGAAGGTGCCATGTCCAGTCGTGGGTTTTGGTGTGTCTGTGGTTTTGATATGGCTTGGGCAGCCTGTCTGCTCATGTGCGGGGTTGTGTTCCTGTTTTGCTAAAGAATTGGCATGGTGTATTTGGGCATTGTGTTTTGCTGGACTTTAGGTGGATTTGGTTTTAGTGCTGAGATGGAGGCCTTTGGGAGGGCTCTCACCTATTAATGTTCTCTAGGATTTTGCCGTTCTCTGGTGGATCAGTCTTGAGCACAGTTCTCCCACTTCAGGGGTTCAGGCCCAACCCCTGCTGTAACAACAAGACCTCACAAGCCACACAACACAGATGAAAAATCCCCAAGACTCCTGGTGAAGGCAACATTCAGTAGCCCTAAAACCCCCAGTGAGACTTATACCAAAGTCCTCTAATATTCCTAGGAAGGTCTCTAGACCTGTTGTAGGCAGTGTGGGATCAGATCACTCTCAGATCTGCCTTATTCCAGCTTGTAATGCTCATAAAGTTCACAGTTTTCCCTGAAGTCCACAGTCTATTCCTTGCCCATATACTAGGGGGCAAAGGCCTAGGCTCATTCCAGCCACTCTCTTGGGCTGGAAAGATGGGAAAATATGGCAGCCACAATTGTGATGTACTGGGGAGTACCTGCCAGAGATGTTATTACATCTACAGACCTGCCAGGTGTTATAATAGTCTAAGGCAGGTCATGAGTTCTTCCAGAGAAAATGACCCCAGGTGGTGGGTGCCTGAGAAGTACTAAGCTGTTTAACCTCCAAGTAAGGTTCAGACAGTAATCTGTGCCTGCCCACAGCCTGGTGGTAGCTGCCACCTCTGGGGTCGGGACTGCATCAGCAGTGTTTTGTCCTCTGCCTCAGGCACCCTCCCCAGCTTTGACAGTGGCAGTCACATCTAATTGCACACCTGTGTCAAAGTAGCCCTCTCAGTGGTATCCTCACAGCTGTCAACCTCTGATCTTTCCCTGGGATCTGTGCCAGAGACTGAGAACCCTGCCCCTGCCCTCTCTTGCAGGTGGAGGCCAGTGAGCTGCCTCAGCTCTACTCCATGCAGATGGAGGCTTGCTAGCTCCTTCTTAGTTAAAAGTGCCATCTGGCAGTGACTTTTGTGGTGAATTTTCTTGTCCCCTGAGCACCCACTGTTCCACTCCACCTGGAAGTTCCAAAGACCCCAGCCTCACCTGTGAGGGGGTTTCCTAATGTGCGGAAAATTCCTCTTTCACAACCCCCTCAGAACCCAGGTCCCTGTCCTGAAATCCTTTGTCTCTTTTTATATCTTTATCTTTTGCCCTACCTCCTTCCAAGGATATTGGCTTTCCTTTGGGGGAAGTTTAGGGTCTTCTGCTGTCATTCAGAAGTTTTTCTGTAGGAATTGTTCCATATTCTGATGGATTTTTGATGTATTTGTGGAGAGGCAGGTGATCTCCACATATTACTCCTCCTCCATCTTCTTCTGTCTCTGTATGAGCCATTTTATATTTTGAAAATTAATCCCTTGTTGGTCATGGGTTCCAAATATGTTCCCCCAGTCTGTAGGTTATCTTTTCATTTAATTGATGGTTTCCCTTGCTGTGTTAAAGGTTTTAAGTTTGATTAGATCTCATTTGCTTATTTTTTATTTTCTTTTTTTTTTTGCCTTTGGAGTCTGATCTAAGAAAATATTGCTACCATTTATATCAAAGATAATTTTGCCTATGTTCTTTCTAGGAGTTTTAAGCCTTATATTTAGGTCTTTGAAACATTTTGAGTTTATTTTTGTATATGGTGTGAGGAAGTATACTAAAGTCATTGATTTCTATGTCACTCTCCAGCTTTCCCAACACCACTTGCCAGAGACTATCTTTTCTTCATTCTATATTCTCACCTTCTTTGTCAAAGATTAATTGATTGTCATTTTGTGGATTTATTTCTGGGCTCTCTATTCTGTTCCACTGATCCATATATCTGTTTTTGTGCCAATACAATTTTGATTACTGTAGCTTTGTAGTATTATCTGAAGTCTGGGAAGGATGTGCCTCAACCTTTGTCCTTTTTCCTCAGGATTGCTTTCGCAGTTCTGCGTCTTTGTGATTGCATATAAATATTAGGGTTATTTATACTAGTTCTATGAAAAAGATCAGTAATTTGATAGGGATCACATTAAATCTGTAGATTGCTTTCAGTAGTATGGCCATTTTAGTAAGAGTAATTCTTTTAATCAAAGAGCATGAGATATCTTTTTATTTCTTTGAATATTCTTCACTTTCTCTTATCAGTGTTTTATACTTTTCAATGTATAGATATTTCACCTCCTTGGTTAAGTATGTCTCAAGGTATTATTTTTAAGCAATTTTAAGCAAGATTTTACTTTCTTACTGATATTTCATTGTTGTGTAAATAAATGCAACAGACTTCTGTATATCAATTTTGTATTCTACTACCTTGTATATGCAGGTCAGAAAGCAACCGTTAGAACAGGACATGGAACAACAGACTAGTTCCAAGTAGGAAAAGGAGTATGTTATGGCTGTATATTGTCACCCTGCTTATTTAACTTATATGCAGAGTACATCATGAGAAACACTGGGCCGGAGGAAGCATAGCTGGAATCAAAATTGCTGGGAGAAATATCAATAACCTCAGATATGCAGATGACACCACCCTTATGGCAGAAATTGAAGAGGAACTAAAAAGCCTCTTGATGAAAGGGAAAGAGGAGAGTGAAAAAGTTGGCTTAAAGCTCAACATTCAGAAAACTAAGATCATGGCATCTGGTCCCATCACTTCATGGGAAATAGATGGGGAAACAGTGTCAGACTTTATTTTTGGGGGCTCCAAAATCACTGCAGATGGTGACTGCAGCCATGAAATTAAAAGACGCTTACTCCTTGGAAGGAAAGTTATGACCAACCTAGATAGCATATTGAAAAGCAGAGACATTACTTTGCCAACAAAGGTCCATCTAGTCAAGGCTACGGTTTTTCCAGTGGTCATGTATGGATGCGAGAGTTGGACTGTGAAGAAAGCTGAATGCCAAAGAATTGATGCTTTTGGACTGTGGTGCTGGGGAAGACTCTTGAGAGTCCCAGGAGGTACAACCAGTCCATCCTAAAGGAGATCAGTTCTGGGTGTTCTTTGGAAGGACTGATGCTAAGGCTGAAACTCCAGTACTGTGGCCACCTGATGCAAAGAGTTGACTCATTGGAAAAGACCCTGATGCTGGGAGGGATTGGGGGCAGGAGGAGACAGGGATGACAGAGGATGAGATGGCTGGATGGCATCACCGACTCGATGGACATGAGTTGGGCAAACTTCGGGAGTTGGTGATGGACAGGGAGGCCTGGCGTGCTGCAATTCATGGGGTCGCAAAGAGTTGGACACGACTGAGTGACTGAACTGAACTGAACCTTGTTGAATTCATTTATTCTAATAGTTTCTTTTAGGATTTTTTAGGCATATTTAGGATTTTCTGTATAGAATCCCATCTTCTGCATGTAATGACAGTGTTACATCTTCCCTTCCAATTGGCTACTTTTCTTTTTCTTTTTTTTTTTTTCGTTTTCTGATTCTTGAATAGAAGCCATGAGAATGGAAATCCTTGCCTTGTTCCAGAATTTAGTAGGAAGGCTTTCACCTTTTCAGCATTGAGTATTATGTTGGTTATGGGCTTATCCTAAATGTTGAGATATTTTCACCTATAGCCACTTTGGTGAGAGTTTTTATCATGAATGGATGTTGAGTTGTATCAAATGGTTTTTCTGTATCTGTTGAGATAATCATGTGGTTTTTTTGGTCTTTTCTTTCAGTACTGAGGTGTATCACATTGATTTTGCATATGTCAAACCAACCTTGTAACCTTGGAAGGAATACAACTTGAGCATGGTGTATGATCCTTTTTAGTATTGTTGGATTCAATTGGCTAAATTTTTGTTGAGGATTTTTGCATCTGTATTTCATTAAAGATATTGGCCTGTAATTCTTTTGTAGTATCTTTGTCTGGTTTTGGTATCAAGGTGATGGTGGCTTCATGGCATAACTTTGGGAATGTTCCCATCTCTTCTATCTTTTGAAAAAGTTTAGGAAGGACATGTATAAGTTCTTTATATGTTTAGTACAAATCCCAAGTGAAGCCATCGAGTCTTGGACTTTTGTTTGCAGGGTGTTTTATTATTACTATTACAGATTATATTTCACTTCTAGTGATTGGTGAGTTCAAATTATCTGCTTCTTGACTCAATTCTGGCAGATTGCATGTTTCTAGAAACATGACTGTTTCTTCTAGGTTGCCCAATTTGTTGGCATGTAACTGTTCATACTTTTTGATGATTTCTTTGTACTTCTGTATTATTGGTTGTTATTTCTCTTTTATTTCTTATTTACTTTACTTGGGTCCTCTCTGTTTTCTTGGTTAACCTGGGTAGAGGTGTGTTACTTTTGTTTATCCTTTCAAAAAACTAACTCTTGGTCTTAGTGAACTTTTATGCTGTTATTTTTATCTCTATTTTATTTCATTTCTGGTCTTTATTATTTCCTTCCTTCTACTGACTTTAGGCATTGCTTGTTCTTTTTTTCATAATTCTTTTAGGTTATAGGTTAGTTGTTTATTTGCGATTTTTCTTTTTACTTGAGGAAGGACTGTATTGCTCTGAACTTCCCTTCTAGAGCTGCTTTTGCTGCACCCCCATAGGTTTTTTGTTTTTTGTTTTTTTAAGGCTGTGTTTTTATTGTAATTTGTCTTGAGGTAATTTCCGTTTTCTTCTTTTATTTCATTGTTGACTCATTTGTTTTTTTTTAACAGCATGTTGTTTAATCTCCATGTAACCTGGTTTTTCTCCCCCTTTTTTCTATGATTGATTTCTACTTTGATACTAGTATGGTCAGAAAGGATGTTTGAATTAATTCTGTCCTCTTAAATTTGCTGAGACTTGTTTCATGTCATAGTATGTCATCTATACTAAAGAATGTTTCCTATGTGCTTGTAAGCAACTTGTATTTTAGGGGTTTTGGGGGTGTAGTGTCCTGTAGGTATCAGTTAAGTCTAAGTATTCCATTGCATCATTTAGGATCTCTGTGGCCTTATTGATTTTCTGTCTGGAAGATCTGTCTGTTGATGTCAGTGGGGTGTTAAAATCTCCTACTATTAATGTCCCTAAATGTCTAGAGCACTGTTGTTCTTCTTGGCATTGTTATTTCAAGTAGAGGCCAGCAGGCACTGAAAGGAGTGGATGCCTGACTGCTTTCCTAAGAATTACCATATGGTTTCTTTTCAACAGAAATCTAAAACAGTGATAGAAAGAGGAATAGGAGGTAGCAGATACTGGCTGGGTTTACCGCTGGTAACTTGGACTATGTTATTGTTATTGTTCAGTGGCTAAGTCAGCTCTGACTCTGCGACCACATGGACTGCAGCCTGCCAGTCTCTGTTCTTCACTGTCCTGAAGAGTTTGCTCAAATTCATGTCCATTAATTCCATTGATGCTATCCAACCATCTCATCCTCTGCCGCCCCTTTCTCCTTTTGCCTTCAGTCTTTCCCAGCATCAGGATCTTCTCCAGTGAGTTGCCTCTGCACATCAGGTAGCTAAAGTATTGGAGCTTCAGCATCAGTCCTTCCAATAAATATTCATGGTTGGTTTCCTTTATGGTTGACTGGTTTGATCTCCTTGCATTCCTAGGGTCTCTCAAGAGTCTTCTCCAACACCACAATTTGAAAGCATCAATTCTTCAGCTATCAGCCTTCTTTATGGTCCAATTCTCACATCCATACATTGCTACTGGGAAAAACATAGCTTTGACTATACAGACCCTTTGTTGGCAAAGAGATGTCCCTGCTTTTTAATACACTATCTAGGTTTGTCATAGCTTTCCTTCCAAGGAGAAAGCATCTTTCAGTTTCATGGTCGCAGTCACTGTCTACAACAATTTTGGAGCCCAAGAAAATAAAATCTGTCACTGCTTGCACTTTTCCCCCTTCTATTTGCCATGAAGTGATAGGATCAGTAGGTAAAAGCTCTGAATCATTATCTGGAACTTCCAAAAAAAGTTCTCTACTTTTTATCTGAAAATGTTAACAAATGCTGAGGGTAAGCTCCTAAGAAAGCCTCCTAAAACCTTACTTCTTCCATCTCTTCTTCCTCCTAGACCATGCAACAGATGTGTTATGTCTAACAGTTGATTTGTGAATTTTAAGATAATCATACTAAGGTGACCATTACAGATGTAATTAACTAAAAAATTTTCTCTTATTTTCTGGAGACAAGAATATGTTTATTAAGAACTAGCTTCAGAAATAGTAACCTCATCTATCATTACCTTCTTGTCATGGAGTATTTGGTAAACTAATTGGTTATCCTACAAGGCAGATTTGATAAATTTTCAATTCTTAATTCCTTCCTTCCTTAAATCCTTAATTCCTTTCTTCCATCCCTCCTGCTTTATAGCCCTCTTCCTTCCCTGATATTAACATGTTGTTCTTCTCTTTTTGAAATTAGAAGCAAAGTGAAAGCCACTTATCCCCTTACTTGTGATATTGTGCTTGAACTGAGCTTACATCATCTCTGAGTAGGAATTCTGACAAGATATTTTATTTCACTGGGTCTCAGGTTTGGGGGGGCTTCCCGGGGTCTTCCCTGATGGCTCAAACAGTAAAGAACCCACCTGCAATAAAAGAGACCTGGGTTCGATCCCTGGTTTGGGAAGATCCCCATTGACAGAGGAGCCTGGTGGGTTACAGTGCCTGGGGTTGCAGAGTCAGACATGACTGAGCAACTAGGTGGCACTAGGGTAAAGAACCTGCCTTCCAGTGCAGAAGACATAATAGACACAGATTTGATCCCTGTGTCAGGAAGATCCCCGGGAGGAGGAAATGGCAACCCACTTCAGTATTCTTGCCTGGAGAATCCCATGGACAGAGGAGCCTGGAAGGTTACAGTTCATAAGGTCACACAGAGTTGGACACAACTGAAGTGACTTAGCACACATGCACGCACTATTTATGTATTACTATCAAATTTTCTCTTTATGTCCATTCAGTTCAGTTGCTCAGTCATGTCAGACTCTTTGCAACCCCATGAACCGCAGCACACCAGGCCTCCCTGTCCATCACCAACTCCCAGAGTTCACCCAAAACCATGTCCATTTGTTAGGGGAAGGACACTGATTGAAACCGCCCATGCTGGCCAGGCACCATAGTAACCATTTGCATGAGTTGTTTTATGACAGGAGATCCTGATCAGAATAAGCCACCACCAACTGGAAGAGTTCGGGAAAGGTCTGAAGGAGACCCCATGTGTCCGTCCACTTCCCAGAATCCCTTTCGCTAGCATCCATCTTGGCTGAGTGATGCGTGCACCACCAGGAAAGACTCTGAATTAGAATGACTGGCCAAAGACCATCTGGAAACTAAACCCATCACCATAAAACCCGTGACTGCGAGCCACATGGCAGAGCAGTTCTCCTGGGTTCCCTTACCCTACTGCTCTCCACCCGGGTGCCCTTTCCCAGTAAAATCTCTTGATTTGTCAGTATATGTGTCTCCTCAGACAATTCATTTCCGAGTGTTAAACAAGAGCCCAATTTCGGGCCCTGGAAGGGGCCCTCCTTCCTGTAACACATTGAGTTAGTATGTGTTATATGTTTAGGTTCTCTTATATTTGGTGCATATATATTAATAAATATAATGTCCTTTTCTTGTATTCATCCCTTCATTATATAGTTTCCTTCTTTATATTTCTTTATAGATTTAAATATGTATTTTGTCTGATATAATTATTGCTACCCCTGTTTTCTTGTCTTTTCCATTTGTGTGAAATATTTTTTCACTCCCTCACTTTCAATCTGTGTGTGCCTTTTGCCCAATGTAAGGCTCTTGTAGGCAGCATATTATAGGATCTTGTTTTTGTTTTTTATCTAATCTGCTGCTCTGTGTCTTTAGAGGAGAACATTTAGTTCTTTGACATGTAAAGTAATTATTGATAAGTATGTATTTATTGTTGTTTCCAGTCAATTTTCTAGTTTGATTTTTCTTTTTCTTTTTGGATTTTGATAGTTTTCTTTGTATTAGGCTTGAGTTTCTTCTTTTTGGCTTTTGTGAGTCTATTGTGTCTTTGATTTATGGTTACCCTCGTTTTCAAGTATATTAACCCATAACTATATCTACTCGCTCTAGACTAATAGTTTTATAAATTCAAATATACTCTAAAAGATGTACATTTTATATTCTCCTCCAAAATTTTGGGGTTTTGATGTCCTGTTTTCTATCTTTGTTTATCCTTTTGCTGTTAATTGTAGTTATAATTGCTTTTACAAAAATGTTTTGACTATTTTTAATCTTTATACTAGCTTATTTAAATGATCTTCAATCCTTTTATATATTTGGCCTCTCCTGTTGTGTTTTCTCATTTTCAGTAGATTCATGCTGCATTTCTATTTGGAGAAGACCATTCAGTATTTCTTTTAGGTTAGGTTGCTGTATTCTTTTAGTTTTTTTTATCTGAGAAATTATTAGTTTCTCCTATTCTAAATAATAATCTTGCTGGGTATAGAGTATCCTAGGTTGAAATGTTTTCCTTTTCACGTTTTTAAATATATCATGCTACTTCTTGTGACCTGCAAAGTTTCTGTAGAAAACTCAGCTGATAGACTTGTGAGGGTTCCCTTAAAACTGACTCTTTTTTTTTTCTCTACCTGCCATTAGAATCCTCTCTTTGTCCTTACCTTTTGTGATTTTAATTATATCTTGCATGGATCTGAGTGGATTCATCTTGTTTGGACCCTCTGTGCTTCCTGTACCTGGAAATCTATTTCCTTCTTTAGGTTCAGGAATTTTATACCCATAATTCTTTAAAGACTTTTTCAATCCCATTTTTTCTTTCTTCTCCTTCTGGAACCTCTAATATGCAGAGACCAGCATAGTTTATACTATTTATCCCATAGATCTCATACGTTGTTTTGGTTTTTACTTCTGTCTTTCTGTCTGCTGTTTTATGGAGAAGGTGATGGCACCCCACTCCAGTACTTTTGCCTGGAGAGTCCCATGGATGGGGGAGCCTGGTGGGCTGCAGTCCATGGGGTCACTGAGAGTCGGACATGACTGAGTGACTTCACTTTCACTTTTCACTTTCATGCCTTGGAGAAGGAAATGGCAACCCACTCCAGTGTTCTTGCCTGGAGAATTCCAGGGACTGGGGAGCCTGATGGGCTGCCATCTATGGGGTCACACAGAGTCAGACACGACTAAAGTGATTTAGCAGCAGCAGCAGCTGCTGTTTTAATTGGGTGACTTCCATTATTCTGTCTTCCAGATCATTTGTTCATTCTTCTAAATTATTTAATTTGCTATTCATTGCTTTTAGCTCTGTATTTATCTCAGCAATTAAGTTAGCTAATTTTGATTGGTTCTTCTTTATAGTTTCTGTTGTTGCTGCTAAGTCACTTCAGTTGTGTCCGACTCTGTGCGACCCCATAGACGGCAGCCCACCAGGCTCCCCTGTCCCTGGGATCCTCCAGGCAAGAACACTGGAGTGGGTTGCCATTTCCTTCTCCAATGCATGAATGGGAAAAGTGAAAGTGAAGTTGCTCAGTCGTGTTCGATTTAGCAACCCCATGGACTGCAGCCTACCAGGCTCCTCTGTCCATGGGATTTTCCAGGCAAGAGTACTGGAGTGGGGTGCCATTGGCTGTTTCTACCTCCTTGTTAAAGGGGTATGCATTTCTGTCCATAAATTTTCTTAATCCCTGTAGCATTTTTATTGGCCCCTTTTTGAACTCAGCATCTAGTAAGCTGGAGAGGTCTATTTCATTGTTTGTTCTTTCAGGAGATTTCTTTTTTCCTTTAATTAGGAGTTGTTCTTCTGCTTTTCCATTTTAAATTTCTATGTCTCTATGAATTTAGGAGAAACAATTATCTGCTGTGGTCTTAAAGGGGAGTTTTGATGTGTGAGTATCACTGTGTAGACTGCGAGAGCCCAGTATTTTTGCTGTGAGGGCTGTTTCTGGTATGGAAGCCTGCTGTGTCTTTCTTCAGAGTGTGCTGGGCATTATCCCCTCGATAAGGGGGTGTGCTTGATGTTGTAGTGACCAGAGACTGCACCAAATGTTGGATAGGGTCTCTTCTGTGCTCTGTGACTGACACAGCCCTACTGGGGACAGAGTTTCCTCCTCAGCTGTTGAAGTAGAAGCCCTGAAGGTCCAGTTCAGTAAGTCTCCATTGTCCTTAAGTGTGTTCTCTATCCTCAAAGAAGTGGGCACTGAAGCAGATGAGGCCTATCACAGTGAACCTGTGTGCTGCCCATGCAGGCAGCCTCTGTTTTGTTCAAATTACTGCTTTTATCCTGGGTCCAAGAGAGTGTAAGATTTCTGTATACCTTTTAAGAGTTCAGTTTCTATTCTCTTGAGAAATTAAATCCCACTGGCTTTGAAAGCCAGATGTTCTGGGAGCTCCTCTTCTTGGTGCAGGACTCCCAGGCTAGGGAGCCTGATGTAGGGCTCAGAACTCTCAGTCCTGAGAGAGAGAACCTCTGCAATATAATTATTCTCCAGTTCCTGGGTGTCCAACTCAGGACTTGATTGTATCGTGGTCCACTCCTCCTACTCATCTCTTTGTAGTCCCTTCTTTGTGTCTTTAGTTGTCGAAGATCTTTTCTGGTAGATTCTGGTCTTTTTCCTTGATGGTTGTTCTGCAAATAGTTGTGATTTTGGTGTGCTTGTGAGAGGAGGTGAGCTCAGGGTCTTTCTATTCCACTATCTTTAATGATCTCCAGTTTTTACATTATTAAATTGTTAAGAACTCAGTGACACAATCAAGTGTCTGGTTCACAGTAATACCAACAGCTAAGAATGATTGAACATCTGCTCTGTGATAGGTGTGTTCTAATTGTTTTTCTTGTCTGACACTCTTAATACAGTGACCCTGTGTTACCCAATTTATACATGAGGAAAATAAAGCAGAAGTGTCTGCTCAGTTTCACATATCCAGAAAATAATAGGGCCAGTATTCAAACTCAGTCAATGTGGTTCCCTAAAACCAGGGCTCTTAATTATGCCCTTAACCAATAAATAGCAGAGCCTCAATAATACCAGCCAGTCTCCTCATTTGTTCTATGTTGAATCATATCATGCAATGCATACCTTCAGTGATCTTTCAGAAGTAATTATGTAACTTAGTTCTATAACATAGATTGTTAATCTACAGCTGTCCCTAGTAAAGTGTGCACCAGAATCATCTTTGCATTTTTTTTTAAACACAAATGCCTGTACCCACTGAGTCTGTGACATTCTAAGGGTGAAGCAAAAAAAAAAAAAAAAAAGAGTAATTTTGGTTAGCTTTACAGTTGATTTCCTACTCAAGAACAAATAAATCCATTTTGGGGAACTTGTTCAGCACAGAAGGGCTCACTTTCTACATGAGACTCAACTTTAGTGCCTACAAATCAGAATGTCCTAGAGTAGGGCCAGGAAATTCAGGAAATTTCCCAGAATAATGTTTTGCACAACAAAATTTGATGCTCATTAACCTAGAGTTAAGACTTGAATGATCAGCCAAGTTTCTCTTCCTGTGAAGCAACAAGAAAATCACAGACAGAAAGGGCAGTGGTGTCTCCCTACCCACCATGACATGGAGCTCCCTGGCCTTCATCTCAGCCACAGATCAGTCAGTTGCTCTGGTGCTTTGGTATCTTCCCTGTTAGGTATGCTGCCCTGCCACCATCAATTGTTATGCATTTGGATTGTCTTTGGGCAAGTCAGCCCCCTCAGTGTTTCCTCAATCAACTCACAGTCAGAAAACTCATGTTAAAGAAGCTTCTAAGTCAGCCACAAGGTTGGCAGTTTTAATTTGATGTGATTTATAAATTGCTGCTGTTATTGATTCTGTTGTTGCTGGTGAACCCTGCTGCTCCATGAGGCAGCTGCCTTCTGTACTTGAGGTGTGCCTGCATCCACTAATGTCTATCTTGGTCACAGATACAATTTTATAACAGATGTCAGTTACCTAGACCGACACTGCGTATGGAAATCCCCGCTGTTTGCCTTTAGCACACCAGTGAGAGGAAGCCGTCTCCTTGCTGCACGCCAAGTTGTATCGCTGTCGGCTAATGATTCAGAACGCAAGAGCCACCCTTTAAAAAAATTCCACTGGGATACTTTTCTCAGTATGGCAAAGAAATAACCATTTTTTGCATCCGATTTCTTGTGAAGTAGGCAAAGAAACTTGGTATAATAACAAGAAGTGGAAGAATGATCAAACATAAATGGTTATATATCTGTAGCCCAAATCCTGCATGGACTTTTCGTAAGAAGCACTGTGGTGAAAGCTACTTCATTTCTTTTGACAACTCACTTTATTTTCAACTCTTTTTTTTTCCCCTTAGTTCAAGAACACCAAAAGTTTTAAGACGTACCAATCATTTTTTAGTAGCTTTTCAGGAACAAAATTTTTAAATGGAAAAAATGTATATTTACATTCAGCTTTTTACATTTTATTTTTGGTGGTGCTGGGTCTTCACTGCTGTGTGCCAGCTTTCTCTAGTTGCATTGTGTGGGATCCTCATTGCAGTGTCTTTTCTTGTTGCAGAACATGGGCTCTAGGCTCCTGGGCTCAGTAGTTGTGGTACATGGCATGTAGAATCTTCCCAGGAAAATTAAACCCATGTCCTGCAGATTCTCAAACACTGGACTAACAGGGAAGTCCTCCGTTCAACTGATTATAAAATACAACACAGACTAAGAAATATTAAAATGTTAAAAAGTACCTTGAAGCAAGCAAATATAGTACATTTATTATGAGATTCTTTAGGCCTTTAAAAAAACTTTGCCATCAGTGGCCAAGAATCAATTTATAATTGTGTTACAAGGCCTGAGGATAACACTTCCAATCACAAATTAAATTTGATCAGCCTGGGCTCCAATTTGACTTGCTGTGTGTAATGTATTCTATTATATTTTTTCTCTTTAAAGAAAAAAAAAAAAAGCTTGTGAGAAAATAGGTCTGCTTATTACTATCATTAATAGCTAACATTTGCTGTATGACTGGTACTTTCTGAGCATGATCTCATTAAATACACACAAAAACCCCAGGGACTAGATACTATCATTATCCTCTGGAGTAATAATTAATGCTATTCACAAACGTTTCTTGCGACCCACCTCCTGGGCAATTGATATGATTCCATGCCTCCAAATTCCCTCCCCCCTTTGACATTAGGCTTGTCTATTGACCTGAATCCTGAGTGACTATAAGTAGCAGAGCACCCTGTCTACCCACCCTGGACAGGAGAGAGAAAAAAAAAACTTTTATTAGAACACTAAGATATGGGGGTTGTTTGTTACTAGCACATAACCTATAAAATCCTCATAGATTTATCCTCATTTTTTAAATTAAGAATCTAGGGTCCTTTCCTGTCATTACAAGCTCTATTCTTCATTCGTCCCCCTTAAAATACAGTTCTTTACTGCTCTGTTTATACAATTTGTTTCAATTCCTGCTTGCCTCTTTAATTTTGTGGCATAATTTTCTCAGCTCTTCCGAACACCTCTTTTGCAATTCTCTGAAGTCTTTGGTGTTTGATGGAAATCATCACCCTAAAGTAGGAATGAGGTAGAAGGGAGTTTAAAGTTTGGAAGAAACTGTATGCTGTCATCCATCTACTGAAAGGTAAATGGCAGTGACCAGTTTCTGGAGTAGTTTTCAATGAGAAATAAACATCTTCATTTTATTAATACTCCCTAACTTGGGAAGTAGGCTCATGGCTCTTCAAATATCATGACCAATTTTTATTGTGTATTAAGTTTTTAACTGTGAGGAACTTCTTTAAATGTTATTACAGGGCTCTTTAGCTAACAATTCTGATATGATGGTCATTGAGGGTCAAAAGAGAATTAAGCAAAGTGATCCTAGTCTTTGCTTAGATTTAAAAATCTAAACTGTGCCATTTTCTTGCTTCTCAAATGTAAGGAAATTTAATAATCATATTGTCTCAGTTTTTTGTATATAATGTGAGGACTATCCTGGAACATACCTTTTGAGGTCACTAGAAATATTAAATAAATTAATACATTAAAAATTTTGTACAGAAAGTTATTATCACTAATTCCCAAATGTGACAGACTGCAGAAGCTCCTCAGATCAATAGAGCATTGTCTTTACTTTCAGGATACTCACAGGGGAGGAAGGGAAATGTACAGATTATTGCAATCCAGTGTGCTGATTCTTAGGATGACAAGATGTAGACAGGTATGTGAGCATGAAGGAAGAATTTAATCTTGGCTGAGGGAGCCAGAGGAATCAAGATTTAAGTGGAAAAGGAAATCCTGGCAAAAAGAACAGCAAAAGCATGGAGTTCTGAGAGCATAGGCTTGAAGTATAAGGAGAACAGATCATGAACAGAATCTGGAAAATTAACCAACAATAATTTGACATGTGTATGTGGAGGGGGGGGCAGCAGGCTCTATCTATTTCTGTCTTGTGTTTTTGGTTTTTATCTTAAACGACTCTAAATCTTTTTGCAAGAATGTGAGGTATAAAAACTGATGCCTTTAGACAGCAGTGCTTAGCCCTTAGCACCGCTGTAGGAGTTGTTTGACAGCCAGCTGAGAATCAGGACAAGAGATGCCTAAAGGTAAGCCGTCCAGAACATAGACACAGAGGAGGAGCACCACTGGAATAAGGATGGGATCAGAGGTTAAGTGAGGGCTTCTCTACTTTTTAATCATTGCTTCTAACACCTACACTTATTTTGCAATGTCTCTGCACCATGGGTACAAATAATAAGGCTTTTTGTTTACATTTAATACTATGACATCTCATCTTCAGTAATAATGTCAGTGAGTTCAAAAGGTATGTATGCACTAGTTATAATTTTCTAACACACATTAAGATAAATATGAAACTAAAATCACTGCATTGCCACTAAAATTATATCATTTATCCCACCTGTTACATTTAACATATTTTAGAGAAAAGCATCCTTAACCAATCATGAGAGAAGATCCTGGCTTGAAGAGAATGACGTGTGTACCTGCTTGGCTCTTTTTAGTCATAATGCTTTTCAGAACCAGTAGATTTCTGAAAAGGAGTTAAGCATACTGAGGGAGCAATAAAAAAGAGAGAGAAAAATAATTAAAAGGCAAGAGAATAAAAGAGAAAACCCAGCAGATCTCTACACACCTTGAGGTACTATGGCATAGAGGTTCAGACAGCAAAATCTAGCAGGCACTGCCAGGGTTCAAATTGTCTCTGCTACTTGCTAACTACGTGATTTGAGCAAAATTCCTTACATCCTTGGTTTCTCAGTTTTCCCATCTTTAAAACAAAATTCATCATATACCAAAAAGGGTTTTGTGAGGAGTAAAATTTGAAGATAGCAAGGTGTAGGAAGTGATGCTGAATAAGTGCAAAATGTTAGTTAACATTATTCTTATTAGATATACCAGTACCATAATGCATTCTTAGGGCTTTTTGGAACCTGCAAGGGATTTTTTAAAACTGCTCAATGGACTCAATAAAAGAAATCAAATCTACAGTTTTGATCTGTATATGAACATACCACAAACAAAATGCAGTAGGGCTCAGGTAATAGTCTTGTATTCAGGATGGTGACAGGACAACTTCTGGTCTCCCTTGAGATCCGCTTCTTCCAGGTGCAATTCTCTGCCATGTCCCACACCAGAATGGACAATGGTCCTCTTTGATACTTATCTCAAGATACACGTGCTTGGGTTTGTCGCTTCCCTATTTCAGAGTGTATTCTATTTGCAGGAAAAAAAAAAAAAATTGAATCTTTACTCTTGTCCCGACTCAAATTTAACTTTAAGTGCTACTTGAATCAGTTTCTTTCAGATCTGAGGTATTCTGTCTCCTTTACATTGTGCTTTAAGAATGATGATGCTTAATTTCTTCTTTGCCTGAGGCTCCTCTTCTCCACCTCAATCAACATTCTTTCATACGTGTCAGATTTTAATCCGCACCATTTCTTGTGTCACATTCATTTCACTTTGGGGGGCTCAACCCCCTATTCAGATAAAGTGAAAGTGAAGTCGCTCAGTCGTGTCCGACTCTTTGCGACCCCATGGACAGTAGCCTGCACCAGGTTTCTCCTGCACCAAGCTTCTCCGTCCTTGGGATTTTCTAGGCAAGAGTATTGGAGTGGGTTGCCATTTCCTTCTCCAGGGAATCTTCCGACCCAGGGATCGAACCCAGGTCTCCCACATTGTAGACAGACGCTTTACCATCTGAGCCACCAGGGAAGTCCAAAAAAAAAAAAAAAACACAAAAAAACCAAAAAACAAACCCTTGTGTCGATGGCTGACTTTCAATAGATCGCAGCGAGGGAGCTGCTCTGCTACGAACGAAACCCCGACCCAGAAGCAGTTCGTCTACGAATGATTTAGCACCAGGTTCCCCACGAATGTGCGGTGCATGACGGGCGAGGATATGACTATTGCACAAAAGCAAGGAAGCCGTTACAATGCCTGAGTCATATATCTCAACATCCTCTACAGTTGCTGCTGCTGGCATTTCTTTTCATCCTTATCATTTCTTATGAGAATTCTCTTTCCCTAAGCTTTGTTTCCTTTTCTCATATGAAATATGGCTAAACATGGAGAGAGATTCTTGTCCATGGTTTGTGACAGCTCATCACTTATGACGACCATGAAAGCATTCACAAGGCAAATAAATAATATCTTAGAGAACAGAGTTTCAGGGGGTATTTCTTCCCCTGGGACCCCATAGACTGTTGTGCACCTTGAAGTTGGAGCATGATCCTTTGTAGATTCAAGGCCAGAATTCTGTAAATTCTGTAATAAAATTCTGTTACTAAGTGATTGGGGAGTGTGGAGAATGTTAAAGAAACCAGTTCTATTCAAAGCTAAGGGGGAACAACTTGCCGGTCAATATAGATCATTTCTAGAATTGTAAAAGCAACCTTGCTGAACTTGGAGAAATTATAAAGAAAAAACAGTCAAGACTCCTTATTCCAGGAATTATAAAACTGCTAATTATCCACTTCAAGCCTTTTGCTACATTTTGCCCTGGGTCATCTATCAGGCTGATTTTTGGCATTAACTCCTATATTTTCGGCTTTTGATAGACAAATGAGATAATATGTCTCCAAGTTGGAGAAATATTTTCCCCAAATTCAGTAAGAATAAATTATTGATTAAAGGAAAAATAAATTTACAAATCACTTCTTAAGATACGGAAAAATTTGACCATATGCTTACAAAATGAGTGTTTCTCTACTGTCATTTTTGGTTAACTCATGGAGAAACCCCATATGATACTTCTAACAGTTTGACACATCCTTCTCAGTTTTTTCAACCACGTTTCTGTTACTTTCTAGGGCCCATATCAAAACAGCTGCATTTCTGTTTTTGCTCTTCATCTATCGTCCCTTCACTCTGAGGCAGATGCAGTGACTGACGATTGTGATGAGGTTTTTGCCGCCCAGAAAATGTCTCTGCACCATTGTTTCCGATAGCTTTCATAACTGAGTCCATCTGCTCTTCCCCCCGCCCCTTTCGTGTCGTGTGAAACGTTTCTGAAATACAGTGCGGGAAAGAAATGCCATCCTGCACCGCTGTCTCGTGTCGTGCCGTGCATTAATTTTCAAGCTGCTTTACGCTGCAGCATTCATTTCTCCAGGAAAATGGCAAAGTGTTGATGCCTTGAGGGCCTGACTTGGCTTTTTTTTTCCTTAATCATCAGTAATTAGAGAACCTGCCACATGTTGTTTTGGATAGTGTTTAAGTTCAGAAATGCTGTGAAAGGGTGATATATACAGCCGGATTAAAGATATCCAAAGGCAAATTAGTATCTTCCAAAGCTCAAATGGGTTGATTTGTTACTTCAGCCCACTCAACAACACCTGGCTCTGCATAAAACTGAAGACTCAGCCTAAGAGAAAAATATGTAATGAGGCACCAAAAAGAAATCATGGCTCAGTCTCATCCTCCACCGTATAATTAACCTTCTGGATGGGAAGATGGCTACGTGCAGGATGAGGTGTGACATTAAGGCCTCTCCCAGTCTCTTCCTCCCTCTGCCACAGTAACCAAAGTGCTCTTTAGGAATTATTCCTTCAGGTCTTAAAGCTGTCCTAATTGCTAAAACTCTACTTTTAAATTGTCAGTATCTCCCTTAGATGATACTTCTTCAGGGGTTAGTTGCATTTAACTGTCTAAATACATCTGCTTGCCAGGAGGGGAACTGGGTTGAAAAGTAGGCTTAAATAGGTTTCTGGGTTGAGGAGGCAGGAGCAGCAAGAGAAAAGACAAGAGAGTTGAAAATTTAGTAGTCACCAAAACCCAAGGTAGACTCTCAGGATTTCAGTGAGAGATGGAAATTAAAGATGATCTAATAGGGTTTTCCTGGTGGTCAAATAGTTTAGAATCCACCTTGCAATGCAGGGACACCTGTTCGATCCCTGGTCCAAGAAGATCCCACATTTCATGGAGCAATTAAGCCCCTGCACCACATCCACTGAGCCTGCAAGCCACAAACAGAGAGTAGCCCCCACTCATCGTAACCAGAGAAAGCCTGCATGCAACCACAAAGAGCCAGTGCAGCAAAGATATTTAAAATTAATAAATCATGAATGAAAAGTGATCTGATAACCACTTGTGTTCCTTATCCATGCAGCAGGTAAATACCTAGCTTACCGTTTTTCCAACAGCAATTAATTATAGTGAACCTGTGTGTGTGAAAGTTGTTCAGTCGTATCTGACTCTTTGCAACCCCATGGACTATACAGTCCATGGAACTCTCTAGGCCAGAATACCAGAGTGGGTAGCCCTTCCTTTCTCCAGGGAATCTTCCCAACCCAGGGATCAAACCCAGGTCTCCTGCATTGCAGGTGGATTCTTTACCAGCTGAGCCACAAGGGAAGCCATTGTGAACCTACTGAGACTTTTTTCCAACCCAATAGTAACCACTACTCAGTGTGCCTGATAAGCACTTTAAGATGTCCATGGCATGAAGAATACTTCCACTACGCTTTGAATTAAGCACCAGCACACTCCAGAAGTTCTAGTAACAGTCCCATCTGAGCAACATGATTAGAGGGAGGAGAAATAGAACAAGGAGGTAGTTGGGGCTCAGGACATACAGTCCCAACTAGGGCACCTTGACATACTGAATGTCTTAAACTGAAGGAATTCGGGGAAATGGTAGAAGCAGAAAGGTCTCTTTGATCTCTGTCCCTTTTCCCTTATATTCCCTGAAACAGATCATAAAATCCTCATGTCAGAGGGCCCCTCCCTATACCCAGAGAAAAGGATCAGAGGCATAAAAGAAAAAATCCTAACAAATAGGTCTTGCTGAGTTTCCCCCATTTATTACAGTTACCTCATACACTTTAACTATCATACTCTTCCATGACTATCAGCAAACCAAGCACAAAAATACAGTCTGTTTCTTTGGGTCTTCATTTCCTTATGAAGGCTCCCACATCACATAAAACTTATTTAAGTAAGCATAGAAGTTTTCTCCCCATAGTTTTTCTTTGTCAGTTAAATATTCACACCCAACCATGGACCCTAACAGGATTAAGGAAGAGCCTTTTTCTCCCCTCCAAGGCTGAAGCAAAAGCTATCAAATTCAGAGATCTTCCCAAAAACCAAGATGGGATCTATAGTTTCATTTCCAGGGAGTATAGAAGTTGCTAGCTCATGGATTATCTCTCAGTTGTTGTGTCACTAAGTCCTGTCCTTACTCTCTGTGACCCCACATATTGCAGCACATCAGGCTTCTCTGTCCACTGTCTCTTGGAGTTTGCTCAGACTCATGTCCATTGAGTCAATGATGCTATCTAACCGTCTCATTGTCTGCCACCCCTTCTCCTCCTGCCCTCAGTCTTTCCCAGCATCAGGATCTTTTCCAGTGAATCGGATCTTCACATCAGGTGGCCAAAGTATTGGAGCTTCAGCTTCATCAGCCCTTCCAATGAATATTCCAGGTTGAATTCCTTTAGGATTGACTAGTTTGATCTCCTTGCAACCCAAGGAGCTCTCAAGACTCCTCTAGTAACACAATTCTAAAGCAACAATTCTTTCGTACCCAGCCTTCTTTTGGTCCAATTTTCAAACCCATACGTACATGACTACTAGAAAAACCATAGCTTTTGACTATATGGACCTTTGTTGGCAAAGTGATGTCTCTGCTTTTTAATATTCTGTCTAGATTTGTCATAACTTTCCTCTTGGACTGGGGAGCAAAAAGTCAAGCAACGGATTATTATATGATCTTACGTGAATCATTCATGAACTCCAATCTTCAGTTTCACACCGCTCTTCCTCTGCTCTGCTGCCCTTGCCAGTAAAAGGGCCTCTTCAGATTCTGGAACAACCTTCCCCAAGGGCAGCTTTCATTATGAATATCCTTCTCAAAATGGACCCATACTGTCCTGAAAATGAAGTCAGACTTCAGGTGTGTAATGCTGCAACCCAATTTGTGTCCCAGAATTTCTCATATTTTAAGCCAGTGCCTCTGCTCATCTGTCCTTATGCCATGAATGACTTATCTGAAAAGTTGTGCCTTTGAAAAGTTTCCCCATCCCTCAAACTCCCAAGAAATATTTGTTCCCATGAAACCTTCTTTTTCTGTTTTCCCACATGTCCCCCATTCTCTTCACCCTTGCCATTCTGCCCATTATATGCTCCTTCATATTTATAAATGTGTAGCACTGTGGGGGGTGTGTGTAAGAGGAGAGAGATTCCTCTAGCAAACTGAAACATTTCTGAGATAAACACTATCTTATTCATGTTTATGTTTACACACCCACGGATGCTCAGTAAATGTATGCTGAACAGAAGAGCAGATTTAATAAAAAGTTCTCCAGCTCAAATTTGTGTGAAAATCACCTGGATTGAATTATCTAAAGGTTCTTTCTGGTTACCAAGCCGTGGAGTCCATAGGAAATGCTAACTCCATATGAACCTGTATATTAATGCAGATGTGCATGTAGTGATAAATCAAAATGCAGTGTTCTTGCAGGACTGCCTAACACGGCACTGTTGGTTTTGGTGATGGCCTTTGGGTAAAATAAGTAACAGAAATTGAATTCTTGTCACTGAAATTGTCCTGGGGGTTTGTATAGCTAGAAGGGCATTACAGATTGCTATGGACCTCATCTTCTCACCCAAAGTGTCAGACTCTGCAGTATCTATGCCCACAAATATCCCTACAGTCCCCAAGGGCTACTGCACATGTGATCAGGATAAACCTATGCCATCTGGGCATTACATTGCCCTGCCAGTCTCCACTGGAGGTTTGCTGCACCCACCGGGCATTTTAGTGTTCTTTTAGTAGCAGTTGTTTTCTGCCAGGATTCTGTTGAGTCAGCTACCCTAACTAATTGCCTAGAAAAGCAATGCTCTGCCTGGGGTGGTGACTCCTGATGCTTCTCAGGGTGCGTTCAGTTCTCACAAAGTCCTTTATGAGACTGATTTCTTTAATTTCTGACTGTTCTTCTTTGCAGGTGCTGAACAATAATTCCTGGGTCCTGGTAAGGAGAACAAGGTATTTATTTCCACCCTCCTACTCTTCCTCTGTATTCTGTATATACATATATACACACATATATATGTATATATATTGTGTATATATACATGTATACATATATACATACATATATGTATATATATTGGAGAAGGCAGTGGCACCCCCTCCAGTACTCTTGCCTGGAGAATCCCATGGATGGAGGACCCTGGTAGGCTGCATTCCATGGGGTCGCTAGGAGTCGGGCATGACTGAGCGACTTCACTTTCCCTTTTCATTTTCATGCATTGGAGAAGGAAATGGCAACCCACTCCAGTGTTCTTGCCTGGAGACTCTCAGGGACAGGGGAGCCTGGTGGGCTGCCGTCTATGGGGTCGCATAGAGTTTGCCACGACTGAAGCAGCTTAGCAGCAGCAGCATATACGTATATGCATATGTATTGTGTATATACATATATATACATATTTATATGTATATAGGGCTTCCTTAGTGGTCCAGATGGTAAAGAATCTGCCTACAATATAAGAGACCCAGGTTCCATTACTGAGTAAGGAAGATCCCCTGGAGAAAGGAATGTCTATCTACTCCAGTGTTCTCGTCTGGGAAATCCCATAGAGAGAGAAGCCTGGCAGGCTACAGTCCATAGGGTTGCAAAGACTGAAGCAACTGAGAGCAGCAGACATAGCTTGGACTATAGCTCACTAGGCTCTACTGTCCATGGAATTTTCCAGGCAAAAATACTGGATTGGGGTGCCATTTCCTATTCTACATCTCTGCACTAGAACCCCTAAATCCAAAATAAGAAGGCAGGCATACATTTTGATTTTTTCCATGCCTGTTCATACCATATAAGTTGACCAGATTTTGACTTTGGCAAGAGGGGTAAAAAAAGCTTTATTTGCATGTGAGATGAATAATGTGAGTAACGTGAACAGAATTAGAAATGGAGTGACTAATTAAACTATTGATTACCCCCACAGCTTAAGCTAACACATCAGACAATTTAAACCACAGAAACCACATTCAGATAATTAGGTAGAGAATCTGATTATACCCAGAGGAACAGAAAAATATAAAAGTGCTGGAATCCATTGCAGCAGCCTGCCCAGGGAAGATTACCCAATCTGATCAGCTTCTCCCAAGTGTTAGCTAAAGAATGAGGCTGGAAGCAAGTCCAGCTGTACTCATGAGAATGTCCTTTTCTGAATTAATTCCTGAGTTTATGTATTTTATTAGAATAAACTGTGGGAATAGATATGGTTCTTCTTTGGTCGCTCAGATGGTAAAGAATCTGCCTGCAATGCAGGAGACATGGGCTTAACCCCGGGGTTGGGAAGATACACTGGAGAAGGAAATGCCAACCCACTCCAGTATTCTTGCCTAGAGAATCCCATGGACAGAGGAGCCTGGTGAGCTACAGTCCATAGGGGTCGTAAAGAGTCAGACATGACAGCAACTAATATATACACTTCATGGGGATAGAAGAGTTCTATTAAAACCACCTCAGAAGTTGTAGTCACCAAATCTGGGAAGAGAAGAGAAGAGAAGATAAAAAAGTTGATTCCTTCCCAGGGAGCAATAATAAAGTATCTGCTGAAAACAGACGTAGTAGTTGGAATGAAAAGTGAAACAGCCTTAACTGTGAAATAGGGTAGAACTTGAAAAGAAAAAGAGGATTAAGGAAGGAAAGAAGACATGAATAGATCCAACTGACTATATGCCTGCCAACTTAGGAATTTTTCTTTAGGCTCTTAGAAGGAGAAAATCCCAGTTCTTAACACTCATTGCCCCCAATGTTATTTGCTGCCAAATTCTTGCTCCAGTTTATCCTGAATTTTACCACACTATTCATTTCTTTAAAAAAATACCTTTCCCCTTTTCCCCTATTTCTCCCCACAAACCCTTGACTTCTCTCTTTATCTGTTCTGTGATTTCTGTGTTGGTAAATTCCCTTTTCTTTTTTTTAAATTAATTTTTATTGGAGTATAGTTATTTACAATAACTGTTTCTACTGTACAGCAAAGTGGATCAGCTATACATATACAAATATCCCCTCCCTTGTGGACTTCCTTCCCACTCAGGTCACCACAGAGCACTGAGAAGGGTTCCCTGTGCTGGATAGTACGTTATCATTCTGTGCTGGTTGCTCAGTCGTGTCTGACTCTTAGCGACCTCGTGGACTGTAGCCCGCCAAGCTCCTCTGTCCATGGAATTTTTCAGGCAAGAATACTGGAGTGGGTTGCCATTTCCTTCTTCAGGGGATCTTCCCAACCCAGGGATTGAACCCGGGTCTCCTGCATTGCAGGTGGATTCTTTACCATCTGAGCCACCAGGGAAACCAGGAAACAGGGATAATCATGTTATCATTAGTTATCTATTTTATAAATGGTATCAAGTGTGTATATGTGTCAATCCCAATCTCCCAATTCCTATCACCCATTCCCTACCTCTTGGTATCCATATATTTGTCCTGTGTGTATGTTTCTGCTTTGCAAATAAGATCATCTATACCATTTTTTTAGATTCCACATATATGTGTTAATATACAATAGTTGTTTCTTTAACTTCATTTTGTATGACACTGTCTGGGTGCATCCATGTCAGTGAAATGAGATGATAGAAATTGAATAAATTCCCTTTTAAAAGTTCAGTTCAGTTCAGTTCAGTCACTCAGTCGTGTCCGACTCTTTGTGACCCCATGAATCGCAGCACGCCAGGCCTCCCTGTCCATCACCAACTCCCAGAGTTCAGCCAGACTCACTTCCATCGAGTCAGTGATGCCATCCAGCCATCTCATCCTCTGTTGTCCCCTTCTCCTCCTGCCCCCAATCCCTCCCAGCATCAGAGTCTTTTCCAATGAGTCAACTCTTCACATGAGGTGGTCAAAGTACTGGAGTTTCAGCTTTAGCATCATTCCTTCCAAAGAAATCCCAGGGCTGATATCCTTCAGAATGGACTCGTTGGATCTCCTTGCAGTCCAAGGGACTCTCAAGAGTCTTCTCCAACACCACAGTTCAAAAGCATCAATTCTTCGGTGCTCAGCCTTCTTCACAGTCCAACTATCACATCCATACATGACCACAGGAAAAACCATAGCCTTGACTAGATGGACCTTTGTTGGCAAAGTAATGTCTCTGCTTTTCAATATGCTATCTAGGTTGGTCGTAACTTTCCTTCCATGGAGTAAGCGTCTTTTAATTTCATGGCTGCAGTCACCATCTGCAGTGATTTTGGAGCCCAAAAAACTAAAGTCTGACACTGTTTCCACTGTTTCCCCATCTATTTCCCATGAAGTGATGGGACCAGATGCCATGATCTTCGTTTTCTGAATGTTGAGCTTTAAGCCAACTTTTTCCCTCTCCTCTTTCACTTTCATCAAGAGGCTTTTTAGTTCCTCTTCACTTTCTGCCATAAGGGTGGTGTCATCTGCATATCTGAGGTTATTGATATTTCTCCTGGCAATCTTGATTCCACCTTGCACTTCTTCCAGCCCAGCGTTTCTCATGATGTATTCTGCATAGAAGTTAAATAATCAGGGTGACAATATACAGCCTTGACATACTCCTTTTCCTATTTGGAACCAGTCTGTTGTTCCATGTTCAGTTCTAACTGTTGTTTCCTGACCTGCATACAAATTTCTCAAGAGGCAGGTCAGGTGGTCTGGTATTCCCATCTCTTTCAGGATTTTCCACAGTTTATTGTGATCCACACAATCAAAGGCTTTGGCATAGTCAATAGAGCAGAAATAGATGCTTTTCTGAAACTTGATTTCTTTTTCCATGATCCAGAGGATGTTGGCAATTTGGTTTCTGGTCCCTCTGCCTTTTCTAAAAACAGCTTGAACATCTGGAAGTTCACAGTTCACGTATTGCTGAAGCCTGACTTGGAGAATTTTGAGCATTACTTTACTAGTGTGTGAGATAAGTGCAATTGTGTGGTAGTTTGAGCATTCTTTGGCATTGCCTTTCTTTGGGATTGGAATGAAAACTGACCTTTTCCAGTCCTGTGGCCACTGCTGAGTTTTCCAAATTTGCTGGCATATTGAGTGCAGCACTTTCACAGCATCATCTTTCAGGATTTGAAAGAGCTCAACTGGAATTCCATCACCTCCACTAACTTTGTTCGTAGTGATGCTTTCTAAGGCCCACTCGACTTCACATTCCAGGATGTCTGGCTCTAGGTGAGTGATCACACCATCGACATCAAGTCAAATAATTTTGTGTTCTCTTAACATTTCTTGGTTCTAACTAGTAATAAAAGGTTCAATCTGACAACTCACAACCACCATTTGGATATCTCCTCTCTCCAGCCTGCATTATAGTACAGAAAAATCTGTATCTTACTCCTTATTTATCAACAACGCAGAGCATAAATTTGATATAAACTCGTCCCAATTTCTTTAGTTTAAAAGTACAATAAAAACACAACCAGAAGTTCTGATTTCTCCTCCATTCTTAGAAATTTCTGCTGTTATTCTAACTTATGACTAAAAGATGTAATAATATGCTGCATCAGCTTTCCTCAGCAATACTTACTCCTTATGCCATATCGTAAAACAAAGTCTTGCAAATCACCCTGTCTTACATTTTCCATATGTGAAATACCTTCTCCCATGCCCTTACTTTCAGACTGTAAGTGTCACTAGGTATGAAGTGGGTCTGTTATAGACCACACATCTATGGGTCTTGTTTTTGTATCCACTTAGCCAGTCTGTATCTTTTGGTTGGTGCATTACCCATTTACATTTAAGATAATTATTCATACATATGATCCCATTATTATTTTGTTAATTGTTTTGGGTTTATTTTTTGTAGATTTTTTTCTTGTGTTTCCTGAGCGGAGAAGTTCCTTTAACGTTTGTTGCAAAACTGGTTTAGTGATGCTGATTTCTCCTTTGCTTGTCTGGAAACCTTTTGATTCTGCCATCAGGTCTGAATGAGAGTCTTGCTGGGTAGAGTAGTTTGGTTGTAGTTTCTTCCCTTTCATCACGTGGAATATATCATGCCATTCCCTTCTGGCTTGTCGAGTTTCCGTTGAGAAATCAGCTGATAACCTTATGGGTTTTCCCTTATATGTTATTTGTCATTTTTCCCATGTTGCTTTTAGTAATTTATCTTTGTCTTCAATTTTTGTCACTCTGATTACCATGTGTCCTGGAGTGTTCCTCTTTGGGTTTATCCTGCCTGGGACTCTCTGTGCTTCCTGGACATGGTTGGCTATTTCCTTTCCCATGTTGGGGAAGCTTTTGTCTGTTATCTCCAGATATTTTCTGGATCCTTTCTCTCTCTCTTCTCCATCAGAGACCCATATAATGCACATATTGGTATGTTTAATGTTGCCCCAGAGGTCTGTCAGGCTGTCTTCATTTCTTTCCATTCTTTTTTCTATATTCTATTTTGCAACACTGACTTCCACCATTCTGTCTTCCAGGTCACTCATCTGTTACTCTGCCCTCAATTATTCTGCTATTGATTCCTTCTAGTGTATTGTTCTTGTCTGTTCTTTAGTTCTTCTAGATCTCCTCAGTAACTATTTCTTGCGTCTTCTGAATCTTTGCTTCCATTCTTTTTCTAAGATTCTGAAACATCGTTATCATTCTGAATTATTTTTCTGGGAGGTTGCCTATCCCCACTTAATTTAGTTTTTGTTTGTTTGTTTTTTTCTGAGGATTTATTTTATTCCTTCATCTGGGACATAGTCCTGTTTCTTTTCATTTTGGTAGTTTTCTGTGATTGTGATATTAGTTCTGGAGACTGATGGGATTGTAGATATTTATTCTGTCTGCCGTCTGGTAGATGAGGATAAGAGGCTTGTGCAAGCTTCCTGATGGGAAGGGCTGGCTGTGGGAGAAACTAGGTCTTGCTCTGGTGGGCAGTGAAGTGAAAGTTGCTCAGTCGTGTCCCACTCTTTGCAATCCAATGGACTATAGAGTCCATAGACGTCTCAATGCCAGAATACTGGACTCGGTTACCTTTCCCTTCTCCAGGAGTTCTTCCCAATCCAGGGATTGAACCCAGGTCTCTTGCATTGCAAGCAGATTCTTTGCCAGCTGAGACACAAGGGAAGCTCTGGTGGGCAGGGATATGCTCAGTAAAACTTTAATCCAGTTGTCTGCTGGGGTGGGTGGGGGTGGGGCGGGGTTGTGTTCCCTCTCTGTTAGTTATTTGGCCTGAGGTGACCAAGTCCTGTAGCCTATAAGTTTCTATGTTATTATTGTTGTTCAGTCACTCAGTCCTGTCCAACTCTTTGTGATCCCCATGGACTGCAGCATGCTTGGCCTCCCTATCCATCATCATCTCCCAGAGCCTGCTCAAACTCATATCCATTGAGTCAGTGATGCCATCCAACCATCTCACCGTCTGTCATGCTCTTCTCCTCCTTCAATCTTTCACAGCATCATGGTCTTTTCTAATGAGTCAGCTCTTCACATCAGGTGGCCAAAGTATTGGAGCTTCAGCATTAGTCCTTCCAATGAATATTCAAGACTGATTTCCTTTAGGATTCACTGATTTGATCTTCTTGCAGTCCAGCGGACTCTCAAGAGCCTTCTCCAACTCTACAGTTTGAAAGCATCAATTCTTCAGCACTCAGCCTTTTTTATGGTCCAATTCTCACATCCATATATGACTACTGGAAAAACTATAGCTTTGACTATACAGGTCTTTGTTGGCAAAGAAATATCTCTGCTTTTTAATATACTGTCTTGATTTGTCATAGCTTTTGTTCCAAGGAGCAAGGGTCTTTTAATTTCATGGCTGCAGTTAGCATCCATTTGCAGTGATTTTGTAGCCCAAGAAAATAAAGTCTGTCACTGTTTCCATTCTTAACCCATCGATTTGCCATGAAGTGATGGAACCGGATGTCATGATCTTCATTTTTTGACTGTTGACTTTGAAGCCAGGTTTTCACTCCCCTCTTTCACTTTCATTGAGAAGCTCTTTAGTTCCTCTTTGCTTTCTACCATAAGGGTGGTATCATCTGCATATCTGAAGTTTTGATATATCTCCAGGCAATCTTGATTCCAACTTATGCTTCATCCACCCTGGCATTTTGCATTATATACTCTGAATAGAAGTTAAATAAGCAGGGTGACACAGCCTCAACATACTCCTTTCCCAAGTTGAAATCAGTCCATTGTTCCCCGTCCAGTTCTAACTGTTGATCCTTGACCTGCACACAGATTTTGCAGGAGGCAGGTAAAGTGGTCTGGTATTCCCATCTCTTTAAGAAGTTTCCACAGTTTGATGTGATCTACACAGTCAAAAACTTTAGAAAGTCAATGAAGTAGAAGTAGATGTTTCTTCTGGAATTCTCTTGCTTTTCCTATGATTCAACGGATGTTGGCAATTTGATTTCTGGTTCTTCTGCCTTTTCTAAAGCCAGCTGAACATCTGGAATATTTCAGTTCACATGCTATTGAAGCCTAGCTTGGAGAATTTTGAGCATTACTTTGGTTTCTATAGTAGAGCTACAGGTTTCTATAGTAGGGTTAATGGTGACCTCCATGAGGGCTTATGCTGCTTAGCACTCCCCAGGACTGCTGCTGTCAGTAGCCCCGTTACTGTGGCAGGCCATTGCTGACCCACACCTCTGCACAAGACCCTCAAACACTCACAGGTAGGTCTGACTCAGTCTCCTGTGGGGTCACTGCTTCTTTCCCCTGGGTCCTGGTGTGCACAAATTTTGTTTTGTGTCCTCCAAGAGTTTCTGTTTCCCCTAATCCTACAGAAGTTCTTTAATCAAATCCCACTGGCCTTTGAAGTCAGATTCCCTGGGGATTCCCAGTCCCTTGGCTGGATCCTCAGGCTGGGGAGCCTTATCTAGGGCCTAGAACCTTCATAACAGTGTGAGAACTTCTTTGGTATCACTGTTCTCCAGTTTGTGAGTCACCCACTCTGCAGGTATAGGATTTGATTTTATCATAATTGTTCCCCTCCTACAGTTTCGTTGTGGCTTTTCCTTTGTCCTTGGATATGGGGTATCTTTTGCTGGTGAGTTCCAGTGTCTTCCTTCAGTGACTGTTCAACAGTTAGTTGAGATTTTGGTGCTCTGGCAGGAGAAGATGAGCTCATGTCCTTCTACTCTGCCATCTTAATCTTGTCTCTCCTCATCTTACATTTTAATATCAAAAAATTCCAGTGTAATTATTACATATCCAAATAGTTCATATCATTGTGATAGTTTTATTACTTCATCCAACAATATTCATTGAGCATCTACTAAGTGTCAGATATCATTCTGCTGTTGGTGATGTGGCAGTATCCTAAACAAAGTCCCTGACTTAAAGGAACTGAAATTCTCCTGCCACCTACCTTGGTAGTCCAAAGAAGTAAGTGACCTTCCCAAAATTTAATAATAAATAGCAAAATATCTTTGGATACTCCAGAAGGCTTACTGCAATGTCTTTGGTAACAAACATTCGGAGGAGGCATTTATAGCATTACTTGAAGATTTTCCTGATTGTCTTCTGCCATAAATCCTTTTATAAAAAAGAATAGAGTAATATACAAAAGTATTTAGTTCAAAGGTTCTGCTTTTGTGTACATTCCTAAAACAATGCAGTTGTCCAACAGCAGCACCACTAATGGTGAATATCAGGATTCTAGCCATGTAGAAAAACTTATTTACTGTAAATAAAAGTATATTGAAGCAAGAAACTAGTGAGAGTGTTCATCCTCCTGGATTATATTTTTAGACACAGCCTACAATGAAAAGTGATTTTTCAGATAATTACTAACAGTATGAACAAGTGATTGTAGACCTCTGAATGTGACTCTCTTAAACACTGCCACTCAGCCAATACATCCTTTTGTCTGCCATCAAACAGCCTCATCTAAAGGAAAAAAATCATGTTTCACTCTACTCTTCCCTGTCCCCATGCTTCCTCATTAATAGTGTAGTAGAAATATTTTCTTGCACTTGTTAAGAGGTATACAAACTTTTAGAGTTCTTCAGCATACATCATCATTCTCCTTCTATTCCTTTATTTCTTTTTCTACTTGTTCCCCTCAGTTCCAGTAGCTCAATAAGTATTATTTCTTCTACCACCTACAGGCCCCTAGAATTTATCCTTTCATGCCCATCACCACTGTCATGATACAAGTTTTCCTAGTATTGAATTGATGTGTATTTCCCAAATAGTCTCTCACTATAACCCAGTTCATCTCCTCCTACCCTGGAGCTAGAACAAATGTTTCTAATGACAAAATCAGTTTTGCCACCCTCATTCTTTAAAAGTCTTAAGGTCTATATTGTAGAAATCTGAAGACAACATAATATACAAAATTGACCATGATACAATCCTGACCCATTTTCCAAAGCTTGTGTGTTTGTGAACTTCAAACATGTTAAAGATTTGCAGTTCTTCAAAATCACACTGTTTTTCTGCCTCCAGACATTTGCAAATCTGCTCTCTAAATATGGAATTCCAGTGCTTCTCTCAACTACTCTAGGCCTACGTGGTAAACACCTTCCACATCAAATCTCATCTAAAATGTAAATCTGTTTCTAAATTTTCTTGTATCAGTCAGCTTAGGCTATGTATTCCATGAGTAACAAATGACCTCCAAGTCACTGAGGCTTATAACAAAACTTTATGCATACACATATACATGTGTATATAATATTTTATTGAAGTATAGTTGATCTACAATGTTAATTTCTGCTGCACAGCAAAGTATTTAACTATACACACACACACACACACACACACACACATCCTCTTCTTTGCCATTATGATTTATTATGAAGTGAATGTGTAGTCATTCAGCCTTGTCCGACTCTTTGCAACCCCATGGACTGCAGCCTGCCAGGCTCCTCTGTCCATGGAATTCCCCAGGCAAGAATACTGGAGTGGATTGCCATTTCCTTCTCCAGGGATCTTCCTAACCCAGGGATTGATTGAACCTGGGTCTCTCACACTGCAGGCAGATTCTTTACCATCTTAGCCACAAGGGAAGCCCTGATGTATCATAGGATACCAAATATAGTTCCCTGTGCTATACAGTAGGACCTTGTTGTTGATCCATTCCATATGTAATAGCTTACATTTGCTAACCAACCTACCACTCCCACCCTTCTCCAACCTCCTTCCCCTTGGCAACCAAGTCTGCTCTCTGTGAGTCTGTTTCGTAGGTAGGTTCATTGTGTCATATTGTAGATACCACACACAAGTGATATCACATGGCATGTCTTCCTCTTTCCGACTTACTTCACTTAGTATGATAATCTCTGATTGTATATACATGGCTGAAAATGGCATTACTTGTTCTTTCCTATGGCTGAGTTAGTGTTCCATTGTATACTGCATCCTCTTTATCCATCCATCTGTCAGTGGACATTTAGGTTACCTGTTTCTATGCCTTGGCTACTGTGAATAGTACTACTATGAACACAGGAGTACATGTATCTTTTTGAATTAGGAGTTTTGTTGAGACATATATCCAGAAGTGGGATTGCTAGATCATGCGATAATTCTATTTTTAGTTTTCTAAAGAGCCTAAACAGTGTTTTCCACAGTAACAGCACCAATTTACATTCCCACTAACAGTGTAGGAGGGTTGCCTTTTCTCTACATCCTATCCAGCTTTTATCATTTGTAGACTTTTTAATGATGGCCATTGTGACTGACGTGAGGTTCACTGTATTTTTGAATTGCATTTCTCTAATAATTAGCAATGCTGAGCATCTTTCTATGTCCCAGTTAGCCCTTTATTTTCTTCTTTAGATAAATATCTATTTAGGTCTTCTACCTTTTTTAGATTTGGTTTTTGGTTTTTTTCTTGTTAAGTTGTATGAGCTGTTTGTTTATTTTGGAAATGTCTCGTTGGCTGCATCATTTACAAATACTTTCTCCCATTCTGTAGTTTGTCTTTTTTGTTTGTTTGTTTATGGTTTTCTTTGCTATGGAAAAGATTGTAAGTTCAATTAGGTCTCATCTTTTTTGTTGTTTGTTTTTTACTTCTATTGCCTTGGGAAACTGACCTAAAAAGATATTGGTATTTATGTCAGAGAATGCTTTGCCTATGATCTCTTCTAGGAGTTTTATGGTGTCAGGTCTCGGTTTAAGTCCTTAAGCCATTTTGAGTTTATTTTTGTGTACTGTGAGAAGATGTGTTCTAACTTCATTGATTTCCATGCAGCTGTCCAACTTTACTAGCACCACTTGCTAAAGAGACTGTCTTTTTCCATTATATACTCCTATCTCCCTTGTCAAAGATAATTGACTGTAGGTGTGTGGGTTTATTTCTGAACTTTTTATTCTATTCCATTGATCCATATGTCTGTGTTTGTGCCAATACCATGCTGTTTTGATTACTGTAGCCTGGAAGGATTATCTGAAGTCTGGGAGGGTTATGCCTCCTGCTTTGTTCTTTTTCTTCAGAATTGCTTTGAAAATTCTGGGTCTTTTATGAATCCATATAAATTTTAGGATGATTCTAATTCTGTTAAAAGAATGTCATGGGTAATTTGATAGGGATTGCATTAAATTTGTAGATTGCTTTGGTAGTAGGGCCATTTTGACACATTATTGACCAAGGGGATTTTTTTGCAGAATGTAATGTCTGTGGTGGGTGATTTGTTATGTAAGTGAATATTGAAATATCTCTAGTTAATGTTTGGGTAACAAAAGACATATTAATACATCTCTGGTCAAAAGTTAATATTCTTCCAATCCAAGAGCATGGGCTGTCTTTCCATTTCTTTGAATCATCTTCAGTTTCCTTCGTTAATGATTCATAGTTCTGGGCATGTCAGTCTTTCACCTTCTTGTAATAAAATATTCCCAAGTATTTTATTTTTGAGGGTTGTGATTCTGAAAGGTGTTTTTTACATACCCCTTTTCTGATATTTCATTGTTAGTGTAAAGACATACAACTGATTTCATCATGATGATCTTTATCCTACCACCTTGTAAGTTTTTGTGTAGAATCTTTAGAATTTTCGGCATGTAGAATCATGTCATCTGCTGCTGCTGCTAAGTCACTTCAGTCATGTCTGACTCTGTGTGACCCCATAGATGGCAGCCCACCAGGCTCCCCCGTCCCTGGGATTCTGCAGGCAAGAACACTGGAGTGGGTTGCCATTTCCTTCTCCAATGCAGGAAAGTGAAAAGTGAAAGGGAAGTCACTCAGTCATGTCCGACTCTTAGCGACCCCATGGACCACAGCCTATCAGGCTCCTCCATCCATGGGATTTGCCAGGTAAGAGTACTGGAGTTGGGTGCCATCGCCTTCTCCGTGTCATCTGCATATAGTGGCAATTTTACCTCTTCCCTTCCAATGCGGATACCTTTTATTTCTTGCTTGATTCCTAGGTCTTTCAATACTGTTTTGAATAGAAGAGTGGACATCCTTGTCTTTTTCCAGATTTTAGTGGGAAGGCTTTCAGCCTTTCACCACTGAGTATTATATTGGCTGTGGGTTCATTATGTTTCCTCCATACTCACTTTGGTAAGAGTCCATATCATGAGTGAATGCTGAATTTTGTAGAAATTGCAGACATGACTTTTCTGCATTTATAGAGATGATCAGTTAGTTTTTGTCTTTTGTTATGTGGTATACCACATTTGTGTATGTTGAACCATTCTTGTGAACTTGGTTATGGAATATGTCTCATTTTTCATTTCTATTTTATTTATTTGGGTTCTCTCTCCTCTTTTTTGTAAGGCCAGAGGTTTATCAATCTTGTTTACCCTTTCAAAGAATCAACTCTTGCTTTTATTGTTCTGATTTTTTATTTGTTTGTTTTTTAATCTATCTTTTCTCTGGTACTTATTATTTCATTCCTTCTGCTTATATTAGGTTTTGTTTGTTCTTCTTTTTCTAATTTTTTTAAGTTGTAGGTTAGGTTGTTTGAGATTTCTTTTTTTGAGGATGACAGTTATTGTTATGAACTTCCCTCTAAGAAGTGCTTTTGGTGACTCCCATATATTTTTGTATGGTTGTGTTTTCATTGTCATTTGTCTGAAGGTAATATTTAATTTCTTCTTTGATTTCATCATTGACCTATTGTATTTTTAGTAGCATGTTGTTTAGTCTCCATGTAATAGTCTTTTTCTCTTTTTTTTTTTTCCGAGGTTGATGTCTAGTTTCATGCCATTGTCAAGAAAGATGATGTGTGTGTGTGTGTGTGTATAAATATATATATAATCATTGTAACTACTGCATGGTTACAGAATTTACCTATCAGGTTTTCTCAAGGTTATGTATCATAGAATCCCCCTCATAGATAACACCTGAAAAAAGCTCCTATAATATTTTCAAACGGAATACTGGCCCAAAACTAGTTTGTAAAAATATTTTTTTCTTTTCATTGAATTTCAAATTTTCATTTCTGTACTCTTAAAGCATAATAACTCCACAAAACCATTTTTGTGTCTAGGTACTTATTTCCTTCTCTAGATAACATTAGCAAGAGAGAGAGAAAAAATTTCTCTTCTCTGTGTCTTTTCTTCTCCCACCTCTCATCTGTACTCTTGTTGGTAGTCCTGGAAAGGAACTTTGACCTATTAGTACCATATTTTGTGTATTACATTTACTAAATGATTTACTAAACTTCTTCTGTATGTCAGACATTTATTTTAGGTGCTAGGAAAAACAGTTGAAAAAAAAAAAAAAAACTACCTGATACACAAACTATAAAATCTAACAAAAGGGAGGCTGATTTTTTTAAATTAAAATATAAAGTTTTTTTTACATAGTTTACTGGTGAAGTACAATAAACACAATATGGAAAGGGGGCACAGTGATATGGCAAGAGAATTGCAGTTTTAAACATGTTGAGGAACTGCTTCACTGATATAAAGATATCAGTTAATGGGGGCTATTGCTTTAGTGTGGCCGAGATTAAAAAAAAAAAAAGTGGTGGAGAAAACAAGGGAGATGTTCTAATTGTGGATACTGGAAGTAGACCCATGGGGCTTGTTTTAGAGTAAATTTAGTGTATTTAGATATTTCAAATACTACTTCAAAGATGCTGGCCTGAGTTAACTAGATGGCACTAGGATTTACTGAGACAGGTGGGGGATCAAAAGTGTAGTTTTGAACATGTTAAGTATGAGAGGGAAGGAAATGGAGCCATCAGCTCAGAATTTAATTTTCCAACTCTAGAGTTTAATTTAGGTGGTCAAACTGAAAACATTGATTTCAGAAATTAAAGCAAACAGATGTTCTTTAAAGTGATAGACTGTATAAGATGGAGCACCAAGCACATAAAATCATGATGAGGATCTGGACGTGGAGGCTGAAAGCAGGGTCAATGAGGTGGGAGGACAGAAGGGGATTAAAGCATCCCTGAAGGGGTTTGTGAAGGTGAAGAAGGTTGTGAAGAAGATTTGTCAAGGAGAAAGAAAGTGATCAACTGTGTCAAATACTGCTGATAGACCTGGGAACTGGTCATCAGAGTCAGTAACTGAGAATTCACTTGCGATATTGGTAAGAGCTGTTGCAATGGAAGAGCAGTGGCAAAAGCCAGATTTAAGTAAGCGCAAGCAAGAGAGGCTAGGAGTTGAGAGACAATAATGATGTTTATCTCTGTGGTGTTTTGTTCTGAACGAGCACAGAGAAGTGGAGTGGTAGCTGGAATGCAATGTATAGGTAAGGTGCTTTTAGAATTTTTGTTTCAGGACTTATAAAAAGTATTTCACTAGCAGAAACCATAGCTTATGTAGAAACTATACTGTTTTCCAGTTGAAAGAGAAAATTGATCATACAAGGAACAACTTTATTATTGGATCTATGGCCTTGAATAGCTGAAAAAGGAAAAAAAAGTATTCAAGAGATTGTCTCTAGGAATACAGAGAGTCCACTTCTGGGAATGAGGGAAAGGTAAGAATTTGGGTTATAGATGCAGGGAAGTACATAGGTGTGATACTGGGAGCAGAAAAATGGCCTTTTATGTATTTATTTTGGTAAAGTACAAATGCAAATCATAAGTTTAGAAGGAGGTGGATACAGAAAAATTTGGAGTTTTGAGGACAGGAGAAAGTGTAATTATCTAGTATAATGGAGGTCTAAGTGAAGCAGAGAAATGTAACAGAATTACATGGCTATACCCTAAGGGACAATTTCTGGTCAGTGTCATAAATTTAGAATGAAACCTGTCAGTACATTTTCTGAGTTTTTCCTTTGTAACAATTAGTTGCTTTATTGATGCAATGATCAGGTACATATAAGTAGGGATTTTGATTACAGTTTGAATTTTAAATATGATGAAAGGTGAAACAAATAACAATATGATGATGATGGTGGAGCATGGATATAAACTGGTTTAAAAATAAGAATGTTATGGAAGGAAAAGTGCAAAGTAGATATCAATAATAAATTGTAAATCTGGGTTCAGCTAAAGGAATGTTGGAATTAGGGTTCTTGAAGGAGTGAAATGGGAAAGACATTGAAGTGTAATCTGAAATGTGTTGTTTAAAATTGAGATTAAGATTGTAGAGGAACTGAAGTGGTCAATGATAAGCCCACTTGACAGCCACAGAAATGAAGAGTTAAAGTGGGGGCAGCACCAGATAATCAGAAAAAAGAAAATTAAAGATCTAGTAAGTCATGGCATTGGAAGGATCATCTGCATGGGTATTGAAATCACCTGAATTAACACTGGAATAGTATTGGAGAGAATGACTGTAAACCTGAAACGAAAAATCTCTAAAGATTGAAGCTGAATAATGCAGAGGTCTAAAGGTGACTGCAGTGAGTTAAGGTAGTTGTTAGAAATCTAAGAACATAAGATTATGAGATTAAAAGCTAATGAAAACAGCAATGAAGACCCAAAGGACACGTACTCTTAATTCCAGGAATAAGAGTTTTGCAGACTGATGGTCACATCTTAAAGAGAGCTGCAAGGGAAGCAGTATCCTTGGGAGAGAGAATCCCAGGAGAGAAAGGAGAAAACAGACAAGAGTTTGATGATACAAAGGATTTTTGTCGTGAGGAATAACAGGAAATGTGTGGAACAATGTGAAATTCTGGGGATGAGGGATAACATTGGTATTTTAGATTGCTATAGACAGGGATGAAGGGTAGGATGGGATTTGTCCTGTACATCAAGGCAGATGATAGTGATGAGGCTATAAGTACCAGAGGACAAAAAGGTAAGCCCATCCACAAATACACAGGATTTCTGGAGCTCTTAAAACCATAAGACACGAACTTTACATACTAGTACGTGTATGTAATTAATTTATATCTCTGGGTTATCTGTAGAGCAACAGTTAATTGAGTTTTAGTGTTTTTCTTTTTTTCTTTCATCTTTCAAAAAATATATTTCAACTTGACAGTCTGGCACTAAAATTTTTATATCTGACTCTAGAATCTTTTTTCCTCTCATACGCATGTTTCCACTTATAAAAATGTATTTAATCATTTTACACCATGACCACTTTTTAGAATACAAAAGACAACAATAACTGGCTAGTAGCTATCAGTGGAGTATGGTGGCTTAAAGTGTATGCTTGGAGTAAAGACAGGCCTGATTTGAATCCAGGCTGGGACATATACCATCTCTGAAACCTTGGATGATTTTCCTTCAGTTCTCTAATCTGTAAAGTGGAGACAAAGGGAATGCTGAAGGAGCCAATGATTATAAAGCACAGAGACTGTGCTTGGTACATATTAAACATAATAATTATCTTATAATACATCAGTTTAGTTCAGTCGCTCAGTCATGTCCAACACTTTGTGATCCCATGGACTGCACCACGCCAGGCTTCCCTGTCCATCGCCAATTCCTGGAGCTTATTCAAACTCATGTCCATCACGTCAGTGATGCCATCCAACCACCTCATCCTCTGTCATCCCTTTCTGCCCTCAATCTTTGCCAGCATCAGGGTTTTTTCCAAAGGGTTAGTTCTTCTCATCAGGAGGCCAAAGTATTGGAGTTTAAGCATTAGTCCTTCCAAAGAATATTCAGGACTGATTTCCTTTAGGATGGACTGGTTGGATCTCCTTGCAGTCCAAGGGACTCTCAAGAGTCTTCTCCAACACCACAGTTTAAAGGCATCAGTTCTTTGGCGCTCAGCTTTCTTTATCGCCCAGCTCTTGCATCCATACATGACTACTAGAAAAATCATAGCTTTGACTAGACGGACCTTTGTTGGCAAAATAATGTCTCTCCTTTTTAATATGCTGTCTAGGCTGGTCATAGCTTTTCTTCCAAAAAGCCAAGCATCCTTTAATTTCATGGCTTAGAATATATAAGTATACACACACACACACACACACACACACACACTACATATATATGTATTTATATAAGTACAGCTAAATTTTAGTGTTCTTTTTACCATGATTATTAATTGTATAGTATTTTGAACGGTGATAAACTACTAAAATCAAATTTTCTTTGAAAACTGCTGCTGCTGCTAATTCATTTCAGTCGTGTATGACTCTGTGCAACCCCATAGACGGCAGCCCACCAGGTTCCCCATCCCTGGGATTCTCCATGCAAGAACACTGGAGTGGGTTGCCATTTCCTTCTCCAATGCATGAAAGTGAAAAGTGAAAGTGAAGTCACTCAGTCATGTCTGACTCTCAGCGACCCCATGGACTGCAGCCCACCAGGCTCCCCCATCCATGGGACTCTCTAGGCAAAAGTACTGGAGTGGGGTGTGATTGCCTTCTCCGCCTTAAAAACTAAAAGTTGTCAAACATTGCCATTAATTTAGTACACCTGTATGAAGTGTATATCTTCCAAACTTTCAAGAGTATAAGTCACCACAAGATCAAGAGTTTTGTTCTATTTGTGTATTGTGACACAATTTTGTGAACAAAATTAAAATTTAGTCTTTAGAACAGTGACCTTACCTTAGTAGGCATATAAAATATATTTAAAACTTAATTCAAATGTATTTCTTTCAATATCATAAACTTTATCTAGAAAACAACATTTTGGTTGAATTTCTGAGCACAAAGGTAAAATAGAATGACTTGGGAAATAAAAGGAAGAGAAATTCTACCCATCAAATGAAAAAACTTCCTAGTATTTATAGGCATCTTTTTTGTAATATACATTTAAAGTAACAAAAAAGCATAGTTTTAACGTGCACATTTCCTCTTTTAGAGTTTTAAAGCTCTCTTAAATTCTTTCTTAACTTCCAGTCACATTGCCAATTTGGTAGCTGCCTACACTACTGCTCCTTCAGACATGCTGCTGTCACAAGATATATTTTATTAAATGCCACCAAGGTTTGGTGTTCTGTGAAATGATGATAATTAGCTGGGTTTCAAAGACAGGTAGAAACCTTCCACATGAAAATGATCCTCACCTCATTGAATATGCTTTTTAATTAATGTTCCATTAACTGGCTGACAATAAGTCCCAGGCTAATGAACAGACCTGAATGTAATTCGGCACTTACTAAGTGGCCTGCAACCCTATTACATCTCCAGCCCATCTTCCTTCCACGTAGGTGAGGGTAGGAATGGGAGAGGGAAAAAGAACAGAAAGCCAGTTACCTCCATCATCCACCTCTCATTTCCCTTGAACAGCACTTGCTTTAATTAACAGAGTTAAAGTCATGCAGTCAAAGTCAGCTTATTGGCTTTTTAAAGCACAGCATCCAGAGACTGATTGTTCATTATAATGGCACTTATTAAACTCTCTTAACTACTTCACTTTTGGTAGCAAAGACTCAGCAGAAGACTAAATCAGGCGCAGGCCCAGTGAGCCAGGGAGAGCTCTTCACATCAGATGGAAAATCAGGTCAGGAAATGAACCTGATAAGACTTTGTCTGTAAATTTCTATTAAGATACTTCAGTTTTTTGATTATGTTGTTTTAAAGCAGAAAGTTTCCTTATTTTTCACTTTACTAATTCAGATTTGTTTGGGAATAATTATTGTAACCTATAGAATAGATAACAGAGGATCTTATGTCTAAAGCACTGCACTGTTATCAAATATTTTAACAGAATTAAAGTTTATTCAAGAATATGGAACCAGTTGCATTGTTTTTCCTCAAATACATGTTTTCTATTCTTCATTTTCTGATTCTTCATTCTCTGTTTTTCCTTTGGGGGAAGGACTACTCAAAGTTTCAAATATACTTACAGGTAGTTATAGAGTTCCACATCATTTTGCCTATCATATGTTGGTAATATGATTGCACTACTAATCATGGAATTCAAAATCATACTTTCTGAAATTTTTTCTAGAGTTTGGAACATACTCTATTTTTAAATATTGCTATGAAAACTGACCTACCATTTGATTAGATGAATTTTGGCAGTTTTCACTAATGAGGATCTGAATATAAGAAGATGTAGAATAGTATATCTATTATTATTTTAAGCCTCTTCAGAAACAATAAATGAAGTTTTCATTTATTCATTTTCACAAACTAAGTCATTGATTGCATTCTTGAGAATATGCCTTTATATTTATGATGGATCTTGTTTCTGAAAAACCTTTAAATTATGAAAGAAGAGTTCACATAAACTTTGTCTGTTTAAAAGAAAAATATGCATGTGACATAACTCAAATGATGTTAGAAGACATAACAAATCAGACAAAAGTTCCAATCTCGTATTTACCTGGATAATCCAATGTTCTATTCCATACCCATTTCTTCATAAGTCAACCCGTATTCACTGGATTTAGTCATGAGCCATTTTTATGTCCTTTCTGTTTAAATGTTAAGAATAAGCTGAGTAGAAGAAAGCTCTGGAATCATGTGAAATGGAGAGGGTGGTTGTAAGACCTGCCTGCAGAAGTTCGGAAGCTTAGGTCAGAATTAGCACACACATGTGACTGACTAGAGCAAAAACATCAACTGGAGAAAGTGTTTTTAGATACATTTGTATGCTGACAACTGCCAATGTTTTGTCTCTAGACCAGGTTTCTCTACAAAGGCTCTTGTATATCCAACAATCCACTGGATGTGTCCATTTCTGTGTCCCACAAACATTTTATCTCAACATGTCCAGAAGTAAACTATGAACTGCAGCCCCCTAAAAGCAACATTTCTCTTCTAATTTCTCCCACTTCAATAATGATACTAAATCTATTCCGTTGCTGCAAAAAGAAGATTGAGATATTTTTACAGCTCCTAGGTGTCTTACTGCAGACATTCATATGAAACTTTTATAAAATTTGATAGAAAATGTATCTCAAATTGAGACAGTTCTGTCCGCTGCCACGACTTTAGCCTAAGCCGTAGTCATCTCTAGTCTGGACTACTGCTCCAAATCCAGATAGTAGAAACTAGGTGAAATAAGAATTGCTGCTCTTTGTTGTAAGCCACTCTCTTCTCCAAATACAAAAATAGATAAATGATTAATAAAATAGAAAAAGAATGTAAAAGATACTGTTGTTTAGTCACTAAGTCACGTCCAACTCTCACAATCCCATGGACTGCAGCCCACCAGGCTCCTCTGTCCATGGGATTTCCCAGGCAACAATACTGGAGTGGGTTGCCATTTCATTCCCAAGGGATCTTCTCCAAGCCAGGGATCAAACCTGCATCTCCTGCTTTGGTGGGCAGATTCTTTACCAGCTGAGCCACAAGGGAAGCCCAAGAATATTGGAGTGGGTAGCCTATCCCTTCTCCAGGGGATATTCCTGACCCAGGAATCAAACTGGGGTCTCCTGCTTTGCAGGAGGATTCTTTACCAACTGAGCTATAAGGGAAGTAGTGAAATATTGATGCAAAAATAGACAAATGAAGTAAATTAGAGATCTCAGAAATAGACCTAATTATCTATAAATCATAAAGATTATGTGCCTATAATGGAATATTCACTGATGGAAATATATGGACAAGTATACATAAGATATTGATCAAAAGAAACAATACATAAAAATATATCAAGTATGACACTTTAAATAATGTATAACAAAAGTTTTTTTTTAATTATGTAGGGGTACATAAAAAGATTTTAAATATACACTTTTCAAAAACAGGATATAATTAGTACAACAGCCAGTGGTTACCTCTATAAAGATAGAGGGTTGTGATAAGAAGTATATTGTCTTGAAAAGGACACAAATTTATTGAAGGGAAAGATAAACTTCTTTGCTTTAAAACTAATTTTTCTATTAACAGTAAAATAGCAATGGGACAAAGTATTGAGATGCTTATAACTGAAAATAATTTATTTCCAAAAATATAAAATACTTCCATGAATCCATTACAAAAATATAGACAATCCAGTTAAAATCAAAGGACTTGAACAGGAGTTGAATAAAATAGGATTTGCAGATGGCTTTAAACTACAGGAAAAGTGGCTCAGTGTCATTAGTCAGTGAAAGGAAATTATATCCAGAATGAGCTTAATACACATATGGAACAGTTTGACTAAAACAAAAACTCTGTCCATATTAAGTGTTGGTAAGAATGTAGGTCAACTGGAATTCTCTACATTCCAGATGGGCGTGTAAACTGAAGCTACTGCTTTGGAATAAGACTATCATTTTCCACTAACATTGAGCATAAACCTTATGATCAAGCAGTTCCAATGCTCAATGTATACACTTCAGACATGTGACATGTATACCAAAGACCGTGTAGACTAATATTCATACTACTGTTAATTGTAGTAGCATCAGACAAGAAACAATGTTAATATCTTTTAAGTAACAAACAGTAAATTGCAAATATAGAACATGATACAGCAAGAACAATGAATCAGCTATAGCTACTTGCAACGTCAAAGATGGATCTTATAAAAGTAATGATTAACAAAAGAAAACATTAAAGCATACATATTAACATTCAGGAATATAAAATTTTAAAGGGAAAAATCTCATTATAGTATTGAAAGATAAATTCTTCAGTTCAGTTCAGTCGCTCAGTCGTGTCCGACTCTTTGCGACCCCATGAATCGCAGCACGCCAGGCCTCCCTGTCCATCACCATCTCCTGGAGTTCACTCAGACTCACGTCCATCGAGTCGGTGATGCCATCCAGCCATCTCATCCTCTGTCATCCCCTTCTCCTCCTTCCTCCAAACCCTCCCAGCATCAGTCTTTTCCAGTGAGTCAACTCTTCCCATGAGGGGGCCAAAGTTATTGGAGTTTCAGCTTTAGCATCAGTCCTTCCAATGAACACCCAGGACTGATCTCCTTTAGAATGGACTGGTTGGATCTCCTTTAGAATGGAATGGTTGGATTTCCTTGAAGTCCAAGGGACTCTCAAGAGGCTTCTCCAACACCACACTTCAAAAGCATCAATTCTTCGGTGCTCAGCCTTCTTCACAGTCCAACTCTCACATCCATACATGACCACTGGAAAAACCATAGCCTTGACTAGATGGACCTTTGTTGGCAAAGTAATGTCTCTGCTTTTGAATATGCTATCTAGGTTGGTCAAAACTTTCCTTCCAAGGAGTAAGCGTCTTTAAATTTCATGGCTGCAATCACCATCTGCAGTGATTTTAGAGCCCCAAAAAATAAAGTCTGACACTGTTTTCACTGTTTCCCCATCTATTTCCCATGAAGTGATGGGACCAGATGCCATGATCTTTGTTTTCTGAATGTTGAGCTTTAAGCCAACTTTTTCACTCTCCACTTTCACTTTCATCAAGAGGCTTTTGAGTTCCTCTTCACTTTCTGCCATACGGTGGTGGCATCTGCATATCTGAGGTGATTGATATTTCTCCTGGCAATCTTGATTCCAGCTTGTGCTTCTTCCAGTCCAGCGTTTCTCATGATGTACTCTGCATCTAAGTTAAATAAGCCGGGTGACAATATACAGCCTTGACGTACTCATTTTCCTATTTGGAACCAGTCTGTTGTTTCATGTCCAGTTCTCTAACTGTTGCTTCCTGACCTGCATATAGGTTTTCAGGAGGCAGGTCAGGTGGTCTGGTATTCTCATTTCTTTCAGAATTTTCCACAGTTTATTGTGATCCACACAGTCAAAGGCTTTGGCATAGTCAATAGAGCAGAAATAGATGTTTTTCTGGAGCTCTCTTGCTTTTTCCATGATCCAGCAGATGTTGGCAATTTGATCGCTGGTTCCTCTGCCTTTTCCAAAACTAGCTTGAACATCTGGAAGTTCAGGTTCACGTATTGCTGAAGCCTGGCTTGGAGAATTTTGAGCAGTACTTTACTAGCATATGAGATGAGTGCAATTGTGTGGTAGTTTGAGCATTCTTTGGCATTGATAAATTGATAAATGCTTAGGTAGCAGATAAAAATCCAATAAAATGATTAAATCAAGATAGCACTAACCTTTGGAGAAAATGGGTAGAGAATGGAAGAGATACTGATTGTACAGGGATGGGAGGACATCAAAGGGAACTTTTCTCAGTATTCTGTAATAATCTAAATGGGAAAATACTTTGAAGAAGAATAGATATTCAGTATATGTATAACTGAATCATTTTGCTGTACACCTGGAACTAACACAACATTGTTAATCAACTATACTCAAATATAAGGACAGGGAAGCCTGGCGCACTGCAATCCCTGTGATTGCAAACAGCTGGATATAACTTAGTGACTGAACAACAATACTCAAATATAAAATAAATTTAAATAACTCATCCCCACATTGCTGTTTCTTATCCTTGGTGTTGTTTATACAGGTATAATGATGTCATTAAGTTCTTCATTTTATGTAATTCTATAAATATATATGTGCTGTGCTTAGTCACTCAGTCTAGTCTGACTCTTTATGACACCATGGACTGTAGCCCGCCAGGATCCTCTGTCCATGGCGATTTCTCCAGGCAAAAATACTGGAGTGGGTTGCCATGCCCTCCTCCAGGGCAACTTCCAACTCAGCGATCGAACCCAGGTCTTCCCCTTTTCAGGTGGATTCTTTACCATCTGAGCCATGATACTGTGTTTCAAATTAAAAAATACTAAGTTTCAGTATCCCCTTCTGGAAAGAGCATGCCTGCATGCTAAGTCACTTCAGTCATTGCTTGGGTCATGTCCAACTCTCTGCCACCGCATGGACTGTAGCCTGCCAGGCTCCTCTGTCCATTGGATTCTCCAGGCAAGAACACTGGAGGGTTGCCATACCCTCCCTCCAGGGGATCTTCCGGACCCAAGGATTGAACCGCATTTCCTGGGATTCCTGCATTGCTGGCAGATTCTTTACTGCTGAGCCACCAGGGATTTAGAACAGACCAAGCCCCATATTCACACTCTAGTGGCCAAAATGAGGGGTGAGATTTTCTAACTCTTGCTGACACAATGGCAGTTTCTCATTACAGAGGGTCTTTATATGCTATGTCATTAGTAATGAAATGGATCACAGTCAAAATCACCAGTTTTTAAAATGTAATAGACAAAAATAATATACAACTTAATTGAATTTGAACAAATTTAATTTTTTGTATGTATTTGTGTATATATAGACGTATCTGCTTAGTAACACGGGAATATATATTTTTCAATATAGCATGGGGAAAGTTTTTGATAAACACTGCTCATATTAGATGAGGAGAGAACTACCAATTGAACTACCCATAGGCTCACCTTCCTTTTGGTTTCTTTACCACTAGTGCCACCTGGGAAGCCTTCCTTTTGGTTAGTACCTTTTAATTAATTTTCTTGAGATGTATTAAAAAAAAAAAAACAATTTGTCTTCCTGGCAAAAAATTTTATAAGAAATACATATCACTTTAATTTTAAATTCTTCTTTTCAGAAGTATTCTGGTAAGATGTTAGAAGTGAAATATAAAATACTACTGGGGGAAAGAACATGAAACATGGAGGATATTGCTTATTAATAATTATCCTTTCTGTAACTGTCTAAGCTTGAAAATCTTCAAAAGCCATATGAAATGGAGTAGACAATGTTAACATGTAAAAATGGGCAAGATTTAACGATGAAGTAGATATAGCTTATAGCAGTGTTTCTGGCAGTTATTTTCAAATCAGCAAAAGCATACAAGCTTGAGAATAATGAGTTCACAAGTTATTAAAAACTATCCTTCCAACATGAATTCTGGGCTAAGGGTTCACTGAGTTCTGAAACATGCTACATGAAATTGAATTCTGGAGTTGGGTTTTGGGTGGGGCAGTTCAGCAGAGGCAACTTATATCCCTGGTAGTGATGATTTTGGGAGTTACATGATGGCTTATAAAATTACAGAACATGCAAAATCCATTTAGTACCTTTTGATATCTGGAAATCATGACGGTAACTGGAAGGAAACACAGATGAAGCTAGAAACTATTCTTTACCTGATACTTAAGTAAAAGAGAACTGAGTAAAAGCTTCTCTTTTACTCATTATGCTCATTTATTTTTTTAATTAAAAAAAAATTTATTTGGGGCATTGGGTTCTTAGTTGCAGCATGTGGGATCTAGTACCCTGACAAGGGATCGAATCCAGGCCCCTTGCATTGGGAGCTTAACCACAGGATCACAAGGGAAGTGCTCATTAAATGTTCATTTAAATAGTTAATTCTTTTCCTTAGAACCTGAGCTACGTTCACTGTGAAACAAACTGGCTCCCCACTTCTTATATATATAGGGAGAGTTATCTCCTAGGCCAGGTCCACATGAGAATGTTGCCAGAAATGACACAGTCACATTCAAGAGCCCATCAGGAAGCAGAAGGAAGTGGAGCCTTTCCAGAATTTTCATTATGGTAGTCCATCACTCACAAATGAATGCCCAAAGTGATTGTGTTCAATGGCATGGATGAAAGACCAGGCTGCACGGTTTGTGAGCTCTATATACTTGCACAAAGCACTGCCTAAACTCACTGAGCCCAAACCTCACAAATCCAATAGCTACCAATAAAAAATAATACAAATGACCATTTCTTATTAAACTCTACAAAACTCTTGAGAGGATAACACTTTATTTTTCCTTCCTTTTAAAAAATGTGCTTAATAGGAGCATTGTGCCCAAAATATTTACTCAGTTGTTCCTAATTATAAACACTTTCATACATATTGTAGCTTTAGATTTATTCTCAAATAATGCTGGCTAGAAAGATAACCATATCTTATATACAGTGTATGGAAGAAGAGACAAGGAATTTTGAAAATGTAAAACGATCTCAATAAAAAGCTTGGCCATGTGCAAAAGAGCAGATTGAGAAAATCCTTATAAAATGAAAAGTAAGAAAGACAACAGATAATAAGTTAGTCCATAGTAGTAGAGAGAATGAGTAAGAATGAGAGAGGGGACCTTTAGCAGTCAAAAGATTTCAAATTATTTCTAGAAGAAGTAAAGTATATACTGGAGGAATTATATAGCCTAAAACACAAAGGAGAACTTTTTTAATTGACTTGGGAGCCATTCATCCTGGTGATAGAAAAATAAGTCTCTAAATGCAAAGCTATCAAGTTTTCAGAGAAGAAATGGTAATTGGGTAGAAATCAGAAAGAGTAATTGAATAATAATAATAATTTTTTATGGGATAGCTGCTTAAATAACACTCCTACCTATTCTAGAATTTTGACTTGGCAGCAGAATGTTTATCCTCAGGCCAAAACATGAGAAATACTCCCTAAAGAAATGGAGAAGAGCTGCCTTGGAAGAACTAAACTGCTGTTGTGGATCTTGTCACTGAATACTGCTCTCCTTAATTATAGTGTGAGTGTAGTGTAGAAGTAGTCTTATTTCCAAATTCTCACTTAGATACCCTCAGGGAATTGCAGCCATCACACTCAAGAGACCCATTGGACAAACAGGTATGAACCAGCAGTAAGTCCCAACAAGCACATTAAGTATGCTATTGTTTTTAATAGGAACCTGATTTTATTTGAAAATGAAAATGAAATAAAAAAGGATAAAAGGTGGAAAAAAAGAGCCATTGAGCATAAAAGATCTGATCACTTGAAGACTATAAAGGAACATGAAATTTGTATTTTAAGAAAATTTAAAAGAGGTTGAATACACTTTATGTAAATAAGTAGCTCATAGAGTTGTATATCTAGAAACAAAGGAATAAATTTGAGGGTGTGCGCTTTCACCATGAATAACAAAAACACTAAATGAAATATACAAAATGATAAAGCTTAGTCTTTGGACGTCAGGTGAAACAGAACCTGAAAGAACATAAGCAGTGGAGAATTCAGATTGCCTGAGCTTTCTACTTGAAGATAATTTCTCAGTGAAGGCATAGGCAGGCTGTACCAAGCAAAGGATGGTGGTCTTACTGAGTTGAGACAAAGCCCAAAGTTCAGGATGGATAGAAGGCTAGAATTTGAAGATCAGGGTAGCGGAGGAAATGGAGATAACAGAGAAAGAACTACAAAACTCACAAGAGTCATACTGAATCTTTATCTGAATATTTACTGTGCATTCACAGGGGAAAACTCTACAAGGCAAGACCAAAAAGCTCAGGCAGAAGTTAATTGTATTCTAGTGGAGTTGGCATTAAGATACATCTGTATCAATAGATATAGGTATACATTCAATATCTATGTTCAATATCATTGTTCAATATCTATATATAATATTGCCCTATGCTAGCTGCTTTATATATGGGTGTGTGCATATATGTAGAGTTCTCTAAGCAATCTTGTTATACATTTAGAATTCCAGATTGGAATTTACTTTTCAGGACTTGATTGAATGACGCCAACTTAATTTAATGAAGAATATTAAGAAATACAATAAATATACCATCAAATACTCAAATACCTGATGCTACAGAGAGAAAATGTTCCTACGGTTTATGGAATATTTCATTTTTCTTCCAATTGGTTTTAGACTGTATAACCAGAGTGTTGAATATAGGTTTGGTGATCACTGAAACAGATAAATTCCAGTGGAGACTGTTATGTATCAATGCTTTTACAACCCTTTTTTCCCTTCCTATTTCATAGTTGGGCATTTCCCCTTGAGCCATATTATAGCCATCGATAGTTTCCATGAGGCTCTTAATGTTATAGTCACATAAGATGAGAAATCAAGCAGAAGAGTGGGAAGCAGGAACACAGAAGCTGTTATTTAACTCTTCCATTGTTCAATTTCAAGAGCATTTTCTGAGTAAATAACATGTTGTCTTTTGCTTCCATTACTGAACACTTGAGAGTGACTGATGACTTAACAAGCTGGTTTGTGTTCAGCAGCCCACTGAGTGAAATGCACTGCGTTCTGCAGTGATTGGTCTAGGGGTGTAGAATCCATCTCACTTGACAATAGTTGGCGACCAGTCATCCTATAAGTTTTATTCATGGCATTTCTTGTCTAACTTCTCATCTCGAAACTGCTTTATATCTTGTTTGCCCATGCACAGCCAGCCATTCTGAATCAGTTGCCTAAGGCAACTGTAACACAGAACCACTAACTGGGAATGCTAAAAACAAAAGTTAATGTCTTATAGTTCTGGAGGCTAGAAGTTGAGAACAAGGTATCAATGGGGCTGTGTTTTCTCCGAAGGGTCTAGAGTGGAAGCTGGCCCATGTTTTCTCGTAGGTTCTGACGTTGCCAGCAATCTTTGACACTCCTTGGCTTCTAGATGCATTGCTCTAGTCTCTGCTTCCATGATCATCCTCTCCTGTGTTCTCTGTCTTTCTCTCTCTCCTCTTCTAAGAGCACCAGTCATCTTGGGTGAAAAGCCCACCATAAAGTGTATGAAATAACATTAACAACAACCCTATTTCCAAATAAGCTCACATTCTGAGAGTGGGTGTTAGAACTCTAATACATATTTTGAAGTGTTATATAATTTAGCCCACAAAACACGCCCAGGAGGAACATAGCTGAGAACCTCCAACCAAGACACTTGAATTATTAAAACCTTTTCTATCATGTAACAAACTAAGAGGCTGTCAATTGTAGCAAATCTAGTATATTCATGTTCAACATTTCCCATAGAATCAGCCTCAAACGTCTCAAATGGATAGATGGTAAGTAAATAAATAAAGTCTTTGGCTTCAAGAGGGAAGAAAAGAACTCTTTGCTCGTGCGTCATGTAAACACGTTTTTATTTGGGGCATAATTAACATTTAATTAATTCAGTTTACTCTGCTATTTTAATCAGAATGGTGGTTTTCATATCCAGCAAAAATACCTCCTTGGGGATGAGACACCTCATTTCAGAAAGACATTGAAAAGGTAGATTTATCATAAAAGGTTTACTATATCAGTCCTCATCCTTTTCAAGTTTTTATTGCTAAGCAATTTATTTTCTTGATGTGCCCACAGAAGAAGCTATAATGTGTCACCCAGGCAACCAGCCATTTACATAGAGAGATTATTAAAATAAACCTAGGATTTAGCCATATTTTAAAAAATGGGTTTAAATTACCCTGCAGATCAATATAATCTCATGAATAGTAGATAGGCAAAATCATAGGAAAAAAGATCTATCTGCCTATTTGAGCTTGAAATTCTTGGGGCTGAGGATCCATTTACTTGGCAAATGGAAATGAAGCTAAAATGCTTTAGCTACTCAACTCTGATATTATCAAGATGAACCCAGAATTTATCCTGTATAAAAGAAGGCCTAGATTATAATTTGATCTATATAATATCATGTATAGGTTATTATTCTTGCAGTGATCTCACCTGCCTGCCTGCTTACTCTTGCCTGAAATGTCTAAGTGGGGACAAGATTGGAGATTTTATTACACTGTTGGAAATGAGGCAGACTTGCTAATAATGTTTCATGGACTGAAATTCACACTATGGTGTAAGTGATTTGCTTTAGATATTTTCTTGCACCAGATTTGGGGAGAGGAAGGTGCCTTGGGTAACAAGAAGAAATATAGTTCCTATGAGTGGGGGTAAGGAAGAAATCTCTAGTAATTATTTATACTTTCATCAAGAACCCTAGAGATCAGAAACATAAATAGCTTCTTCATTATTCGTGTTTTGAGATTAATCTAGGGATTTGAAGTATAGAGATATACTATAGATATAGAGGTTGGGTCTGCATGCATATGGTTAAAATTAAACATTCAAAACTGGATTCATGATTTTTTTTCCCTTTAAATCAGTTTCCCTTCTATTACTTCTTTTCAGAGAACAGCACCATCATTAATCAAGTTGCACAAGTCAGAAATCTAGGTGGCATCTTTAGCACTGAATTCTTCCTCACCACCTACATGTAATTGACCATCAGAAGCTGTTACTCTATAAATACCTCTTGAAAGTATATCCTCCCCTCCCTCCACTATCATAACAACCACCATCCTAGTTTAAGCTACCATCATACATCAGTAACTTCCCATCCAAGTTGTAACTACTCTGGAATCTCTCCAGTGCAATCTGTTTTTCTTACTGCATTTGTATATTCATCCATTCATCTATTAATTCATTCAATAAGTATATGGTAAATTATCTACTCAGGGTCAGGCATTATTCTAGAGACTGGGAAATATCAGTGAATAAAATAAAATACCTGCTTTCATGAAGCAAAATGTTTTAGCAGCCGGAGATAAGCAATAAACAAAGATACAGGATTACATAAAGAAATAGTTATACAGATAAAGGAAAGGAATGGTAAGTGATATGAAAAAATCAGGGGAAAGATACAGAACATGTGGAGAAAAACTTTTTTGATACAATAATCATGAAAAGTTTCTCTAATAAGGTGATTTTGAGAAGCTACCTAAAGAAACTGTAGGAATTTATTTTGAGTGAGATGGCAATTCTTTAGAGAAATTTGATAAGAAAAGTTACTTAACCTCTTTAAATTTTTTAAGGTTATTCTGGCTGGTGTGTGACATAGACTCTGTAGAGGATATTAACAGTGAAAGAAGAGAACTAGTTATGGGTCTACTCAAGTAGTCCAGAAAAAAAAAAAAAATGATGGTTGCAAAATTAGAAAGGTCATGACTTGAGAAGTCAAGGGAAATAGACATTTAATTTATCTTGAAGATGAAGCAGACAGGATGTGTGTGTGTGTGTGTGTGTGTGTGTGTGTATCTTAGGGAAATATAGGGATCAGAAATAACTACCAAGTATTTGGACTCAACAACTGGGAAGAGGACACTACCGGTCATTCAGTTGTTCTTGCTGTTTGTTTTTAGAGGTGGTGGTGGAGGAGAAGGGAAAAAAAAAAAAAGAGAGATCTGTTTGGGGATATGCTAAGTTTTAAGTACCAATAAGTCTGTCTTGAGAACTGTTCAAGTGACTGATTGGAAGTCTGGGGTTTGGAACTGAAGATAATACATGGTCGATCTACAGATTGTATCATGATATTGCAGAGGATACCCTTGAGAAGAAATGTATGAAAAAAGAACATAGTCCTGAGGTTTGAGCCTTGTGCACTACAGTATTTGGAGATCAGGATGATGAAAAGAAAATAGCATAGAAAGCTAAGGAGAAACCACTAATGAAACAGGAGGAGAACTAAGAGTGCAGTGGTCTCTGTTAGGTTGAAATGGGATTGCAGGGCCTTTCTGCCCCAAGTATCCACTGGCTTTCAGCTTCCCATTCTCTCTAAATATGCTTTTGTAGGGCTAAATACCTACAAACTACATATCAGACTCCCCCGACCATTGCTGAGTTTTCTGGATTCTTCTAATGCACTGAAAGGAGAACAGAAGGTGATAGAAAGGGGGGGGGGTACTTTATTCTAATTATGGGGGCAGTTAAGACAGCAGCTGTAGTATTGGTAGGGAAATTGGTTACAGTGGCACATAACAGGTGAGTCAGTGGAAGTTTCAGGAAATTCAGTAGTAGGACAAATGTCTATATTCTTACTCGGCAATAATAGTTTGTTTCCAAAGAAAAGCAAGGAGAGAAAAGAAAACCTTCCTCAGTGATCAGTGCAAAGAAAAAGAGGAAAACAACAGAATGGGAAAGACTAGAGATCTCTTCAAGAAAATTTGAGATAACAAGGGAATATTTCATGCAAAGATGGGCTCAATAAAGGACAGAAATGGTATGGACCTAACAGAAGCAGAAGATATTAAGAAGAGGTGGCAAGAATACACAGAAGAACTGTATAAAAAAGATATTCACGACCCAGATATTCATGAAGGTGTGATCACTCACCTAGAGCCAGACATCCTGAATATGAAGTCAAGTGGGACTTAGGAAGCATCACTACGAACAAAGCTAGTGGAGGTGATGGAATTCCAGTTGAACTATTTCAAATCCTAAAAATGATGCTTTGAAAGCTCTGCACTCGATATGCCAGAATATTTGGAAAACTCAGCAGTGGCCATGGAACTGGAAAAAGTCAGTTTTCATTCCAATCCCTAATAAAGGCAATGCCAAAGAGTGTTCAAACTACTGCACAATTACATTCATCTCACACGCTAGTAAAGTAATGCTCAAATTTTTCCAAGCCAGGCTTCAATAGTATATGAACTGTAAACTTCCAGATGTTCATACTGGTTTTAGAAAAGGCAGAGGAACCAGAGATCAAATTGTCAACATTTGCTGGATCATTGAAAAAGCAAGAGAGTTCCAGAAAAACATCTATTTCTGCTCTATTGACTATGCCAAAGCCTTTGACTGTGTGGATCACAATAAACTGTGGAATATTCTTCAAGATATGGGAATACCAGACCACCAGACCTGCCTCTTGAGAAATCTGTATGCAGGTCAGGAAGCAACAATTAGAACTGAACATGGAACAGACTGGTTCCAAATAAGAAAAGGAGTACATCAAGGCTGTATATTGTCACCCTGCTTATTTAACTTAGATGCAGAGTACATCATGAGAAACGCTGGGCTGGAAGAAGCACAAGCTTGAATCAAGATTGCCGGGAGAAATATCAATAACCTCAGATAGGCAGATGACACCACACTTATGGCAGAAAGTGAAGAGGAACTGAAGAGCCTCTTGATGAAAGTGAAAGAGGAGAGTGAAAAGTTGGCCTAAAGCTCAACATTCAGAAATCTAAGGTCATGGCATCTGGTCCCATCACTTCATGGCAAATAGATGGGGAAACAGCTTCAGACTTCATTTTTCTGGGCTCCAAAATCACTGCAGATGGTGACTGCAGGCATGAAATTAAAAGATGCTTACTCTTTGGAAGGAAAGTTATGAGTAACCTAGACAGTATATTGAAAAGCAGAGACATTACTTTGCCACCAAAGTCCATTTAGTCTAGGCTATGGTTTTTCCAGTAGTCATGTATGGATGTGAGAGTTGGACTATAAAAAAAGCTGAGTGCCAAAGAATTGATGCTTTTGAACTGTAGTGTTGGAGAAGAATCTTGAGAGTCCCTTGGACTGCAAGGAGATCCAACCAGTCCATCCTAAAGGAGATCAGTCATGAAGGTTCATTGTATGGATTGATGTTGAAGCTGAAACTCCAATTCTTTCCCACCTGATGTGAGGAGCTGACTCATTTGAAAAAACCCTGATGCTGGGAAAGATTGAAGGCTGGAGGAGAAAGGGACAACAGAGGATGAGATGGTTGGATGGCATCACCGACTCAATGGACATGAGTTTTTGTAAACTCTGGGAGTTGGTGATGGACAGGGAGGCCTGGCATGCTGCAGTTCATGGGGTCGCAAAGAGTCAAACCTGACTGAGCAACTGAACTGAAGTAGCATGACTGGTGGTAATTTTTCTAAAAGTTCCCCCTCATGGTTTCATTAAAAACAGTAGCAGCTCCTTGGTCTTCAGTCAAAAATATCCTCCCATTTGTTACTGCAACTCCTCCTGCACCTTTCAAGTCATTGCCTGCATTTATTCCCATTCTGCTTGAACTATATAGAGTGATTTACCCTTTCCTGACAGAACCATGACCAGTATAGGGCTTGGTCTGAGATGTCTCTCAAAGGTGGAAATCTGGGGTTCAATATCAAACTTGACTGTGCTTAAATACCATGGTCAACTCATTGCCAGTGTAAATGGAATGCTAATATTCCATGGGTAATGGTTTATGGTATGACTTCAAGGTTAGGCATTTCAAAAGGACCAGATTATAGAATTGGAGGTCTAGGAAATAGGTATGTAGATCAACCCTCTATAATGATCACCATGTGAGGGTATTCATATCCAATACTAGAATTCTTCTGAGGGCACATACAGAGAGAATTCAGTGATTGGGGGAAAAAACATCAAATCAATTTTTGGATATCTTTTCAATCACCTGGGGCTTGTTCACTGAGTTTATATACCAATTGTCCAGAGTATCCAGTATAGAGATAATGCATAAACTTGACCTTGTCAAGGATGAGCTGGATAACAGTATAGCCATGGCAATATTAATTGCCCTATCTAAAATTCTTTAGTACTTTTCCATTGCTCTTAGGGTAAAGACAAAAGTAATATTGATTTAAAGTTTCTACATGATGTAGCCATGTATCAATCAGGAGAATTGAGGTAATCCTGCAGTAATAAATATCCCAGTCTCCTCTCATGCTTAAGTTATTTTTTTTAATGGTTTCTTTCTCCATCATGCTAATGTATATTGGGGGCTGACTAAAGCTTCACATAATCCTGCCTTTTTTTTTTTTTTTTTTTTTTGAAGAACCCAGACTGAGGGATCAGCAATCATCTGAAGTTGTGCTGGTTGCTTCAAAGGGAAGGTATTGTGAATCCCTTTCATTTTATTAGCCAGTTTACATCATGTGCAGGGTCAGACCCAACTTCATGAAGTGAAGAAATATCACACAATGAGGAAGAAAACAAAATATTTGATGGATAAGACTGTTACTGCAGTCCACTATTTGAATCAAATTTTCAGTTCACTCTCTTTCCTACATCTGTATCATCCTTCTTCACCAGAAAAGACAGACCAAGGCCCGTAGAATTACTGCATCCAGCTTAACTTCCAGTACCTTTGACTACTGCCCAGTAGTCTGCAGTTGTGTTTGGACATGCGTCCTTTTGGTCCAAAGACCTGTGAACTGAAATATACGTTATTTGACATACACATACCCAAAATGCAATGGCAAGACTAGGACAGGATAATCACAGTAAACAGTCCCATTCAGAAGGCAGAAGAATGTGAGTGATACACAGATCACTGGAAAGTAGCAGTTCTGAAACCTGCTGGGCAGATATTGCAAGAACATTTACCTGGTGATAGAAATTATTAAACACTAGTGTTGTTAATTGAGAGAAACTGCCCAGTGTATAATTATTCATTGTCCTTGACTCTGCCTCTGGGAGTGCTTTATTATTCCATTGAGCTTCACATCTGAATAAATTAGAATATAAGCTCACCCTGGCCACTGAATTATTTTCTAGCCTGCATCCTTTTCATAAAAACAGGACCAACAGTAATTGGTTATTTATTGTAGTTGCTTTTGTTTATTGTAGTTGTTGTTGCTGGTGGTGTTGTCCAGACTCTTTGGCAGTCCAACTCAAAAGTTATATCTGACTCCAGTAAATTCCATAGTTCTTTTATCAACAAGCCTTTTATCCTAAAAACCTTCTTTCCCGTCTCTCTCCCCTCTCCCTTCTTTTTCTCTTCCTCCTCTACCTCTTCTTCCCCTTCCCTTGCCTCATGTTCCTTTTCTTTTCACTGCCTTTTGCTCCCTCTGTCTCTCACACATACTCTTTTACTTCTAGTTAAAATTATTTTGCAACTATGAGACTGTAATTTAGTTGGAAGAACAGCCCACTCAGTTCCTCTTCTTTGAGCCACTTTTATCCAATTGGAAGGATGTTCACACTCTTGGATGAATCTCTACTCAGAGGAATTGTAATCCATTTAGAAATTTTCACCTTGAGTGTAATGGCTTGATTTGATCCTTGCCACTATGTACCAAAGCATTTTTCAATATTCTCTTGTACTATTTTGATTTATGAAGCAGTTACTATATCTCATTTCAAGAAAGCAGAAAACTACAAAATCAGATGTTAAGCTGGAGAACTTGGATGTATTTCCACATTAATGATTGCCACCACCCTCTACCTATTTCTTAAACCAAATTTCTTCCCACCCATGCCAATATTCTGTCATTTACCACACTGGCCTCTCAGTTCCTCATCTACATCATCCTCTCACCTGATACAGGGACTTCTCCCAAACTAAATAATCCTATCCCCCTTATTCATCAAGTTTACCCCTGTCTCATGTTTAAGACCTCAGCTCTTATATTACTTATTCAGAGAGGCAAGCCTTCCTTTATTTGCATGAGTCAGTCAAACATCTCCATCATAGATTCTTAGTCCTGGGTACTCTGTGTACCTCTGTGTAGATTACTATCATGTGAGCAAGGGTTTTATATTTTCATCATTGTATCCATAGCACTGCCCTTTGCCTGAGACTTAATGGGTGCTAAATACTTACTTAAGTGATGGATGCAGCAGAAAAAGACAAATTCTATTTTTTTTTCCCCACCACCTCTTATATTCATTTAAGAGTGTGTACATGCTCAGTTGTGTCCAACTCTTTGCAACCCTATGGACTGTAGCCCCCAGAGCCACCTGGGAAGCCTCAGTTATGAGTAGTCAAGCCCTTATCAATGTGTGATACTATTTCTCTCCCACCTGACTCCCCCCTCTTATTACCAATGTTACCACCTGGGTTCTTATAGCCTGTATCATTACATGACCTCAATATTTGCTGCCACATATAAACAATTGTGCACCTACAGTCATACTAACATCATGGCTCCATTCAAAGACCTTCAAGAGTAGTTAAAAATGAATTAAAAATACTATTTCTGAAAATCACCCCCCTGTTATATATTTTAATTCATCAGCATGAAAGTGTTAGTGGCTCAGTCATGTCTGACTCCTTTGTGACCCCATGGACTGTAACCCACCAGGCTCCTCTGTCCAAGGAATTCTACAGGCAAGAATACTTGAGTGGGTTGCCATTGCCTTTTCCAGGGGATTTTCCCAACCCAGGGATTGAACCTGGGTCTCCCACAATGCAGGCAGATGCTTTACAGTCTGAGCCACCAGGGAAGCCTAACTTATCAGTGTGTAAGTGCCCCAACTTCTGATGTCAGGAACACTCTGGAGCTACCCTTCACTAGAGAAGTTGATCTGAAGCCTATGAAATTAGAATCACAAACAAAATTATCTCCAGAGCCCATAAGACCTCACCCGACAGTCACAACACATTTGCAATTTCAGTTCCCCACTCAAGAGGCAATTGTGTTGCTCGTGCAACAGGAATGAAGGACTGCTCGGTATTTCCCTGTGGTGGGTTAGCCTAAACTAATCCAAAACAACTTTTTCTTTGTGAAGGCCTACATTATTCTTAATTACTTGATTCCACCAAGAGGCTGCTGATTCTCCTTTCCCAAATAGTTAGCTGTCTGAAGTTGGCCTTTGTGGTATAGAAGGCGGGTTTGAATGCCAAACACGGAACAGACAAAGAGCCCGAGACTGAGCACGCAGATCACCTCCTCAGAATTCCCCAATGCAGAGAAATGATTTCACTGCTTTGTTAGTTATGCTACCAGAGTGCATCTCTAATGCTTCTTCTCTTCATTCATGAGTGTTTAAACATTTTAATGAATATGTTATTTACTGTAATAAAGTCAGAGTCTGCTATTAAATTAATAGAGCAGTGTAACCAAGAATCCCTTAACAGCAATTTATCCCTGCTCAGAATTACTGAATTCTAAACACAAGATTCCTGGCCATTTGAATCCTTTGCTGGTCTACAGATATTGCATAAATACTCGTTAGTGAAAATAGTAAAATCAGATTGAATTTAATGTGTATGTGTGTGTGTGCATGTGTATCTATGCATATTATTCATCAACATGGTCTTTAAAGTAGTGTCTTCTGGAGATAAAGAGCCTAGTTCAAATGCCAGCTTAGGCAAGTTATATTCTCTATAAGCCATAGTTTTTTCATCTATAAAATGAGAACAATATGGAGTTTCCCTCCTTGGGGTGTTTGGGCTTCCCTGGTGGTTCAGTGGTAAATCCACACGTCATGCAGGAGATGTGAGTTTGATCCCTGAGTCAGGAAGATCCCCTGGAGAAGGAAATGGCAACCCACTCCAGTATTCTTGCCTGGGAAATCCCATGGACAGAGGAGCCTAGTGGGCTGCAGTGCATGGGGTCTCAAACGAGTCAGACACAACTTAGTGACTGAACAACAGCAAAAACACTGGATTGTTCAAATAAAACAAGAGATTATGCATGAAATACGATGCCTGACACACAATAAGGCTATAAATATTAGCCATTGATCTTATCAAATGAAAGAGCTGATCATGGTCACCACTAACCTTTTAGAACTTTTTGAAAATTAGAAAAACCCCCCTCTTCTTGCAACAGAAGCAAAATGGATCAAATTGTAGCACTGTGTGTGTGGAGTATGAACTGGATTTCAGCCCACAGACACCCTCTCAGTTGACAAGAGTACAACTTGTCTAACCAAGAGTACTGGCCCTGGAGTTATCTTGCCTCCTTCCTCACTACTTCAGTCACACATAGTTCCATTTTACCTTCATTCATCATTTTTAAAATTTGGGGATGAGTAAGGTTTCATATGATCAATGGAAAATGATCTCTAAAAAAAATTTCTATTTCTTCTTTGGAGTAGATCTCCTAGAGGAAAGGATTTTGTCTTTTTATCTTTGATTCCTCAGCACCTAGCTCAGAACTTATCCTGTAATGGGAACTCAATAAATGACTGTTGAATGAGTGAATAAATAAATTAATAACAAATGATTTTGCCACTTAATGACCTAAAATTCAAGCTAGACTTAAATTGATAAATCCTATTAGTGAGAATTTCTCTCACTAATAATTTAAATATCTCTAATACCATGATAACACAAATATTTAACATAGTTCCAAAGAGTCATTCTATATCATAAAAATCTTAATAAGCACATGCGATTGGGAAAGAGGAACCAAATGATATGGAAAATTAAGCTCTTAACCAGTGACCTCTAGATAGGAATTGATCCAAATTTAGGGAACTATTTCTAGCTTCAAGTTTCTTCAGAACAGTCTTGCTGTTTCTTAATCAGGCTCGAATTCATGACTACACAGCCAATCTAGGATAATAAGAGATACTGAAATCGCCAAACAATTGACTTCCTCTCCTGCTGCTGTTTCCCTGAATTAGCCAATTTTTTGAGTTCTAGTCTATAAAAACAAAGACATATAGTCTATAAAAACAAAACAAAGACATTTTTCCTCCAAAGACATCCGAAGAATGTACTTCAGAATCTACTCGCATTCAGATAGTGTGGCAAGAACCAAACACAAATATAGAAACATAACACTGGCTCAGTCAATGAAACCCAGCAGTGCAAAAATACAACCACATTACCTAAAATCTTGATACAAAGCCAGAGTTTGCAGCATGTCAAAGACAGTGAAGTGTATTTCCATTAGTTCAGTTTCACAGCCTAAAAAGGAAAATCTAAATAGTTGAAGCAATCTTTTAAAATCATAACCTAATCAACAAAGCCTACCCTGACTGTTCTATTTAAATTATAGTTTCTATATCTCCCTGCCTCCTGCATTTTTTGACCTTCCTAATATGGCTCTGAAATTTATTTTATCAATAGAATTCATCCTTTCTGATTTGTCATAACATTTAGCAGCTTACTATGGCTGCTCTTGCTTGTCTGTCTCCACCTAATGTGTATGTGTGTGCTATCTCACTACTGTATGCCAGGGATCTAGAACCCAACCAAGTGTGGATCAAGGCTCTCAATAAATACTTGCTGAGAATGAATGAATGTCATTTCTTTGAAATATTTTATTTTCTACCACATATTCATTAAATCCACTGATGAAGGCTATGCCTCCTTCCTGTCTCTCTGTTTTATCTTTCTTCTTCTTGCCTACATCACTACAAACCTATGGACTTCTGTTACACAATGCATATGCCACATTCTTTCCTATATCAGGACCGTCTCTGGACATATCAGGACATGTTCCCTCTACCTGGAATACTCTCCTCTCTACTTCCTCCTTCCACCAGTCCCCTATTCCCTTAATTCTTAATGGTTAATTATCTTTCTACAGGTTATTTTTCTAGAGGATCTTCCTTTATTATCCTAAGTAAGCATCTCCCTGCCCACCCCCCGACATATATACACATCTTTATTTTTCTCCATCTTAGTGGTAAACACATTTTACAGATTTTTCCCCCTCTCTGTTCCTCTGTTAGATTCTGTGCCATGAGAATAAGAATTTCATATTTCCCTAGTGGTTTCCCAGACTCAGCACATAACAGACACTCCCCAAAGGTTGAATAAGTGAGTAGACAATTCCATTCTCTCAGTACAATGCTCTTTAGTTTCTTTTTCAAGGGATTTTTAAAAAAAGAATATATAATACATATCTTCAGTATGCTTGACCCTTTATTTTAATGATTTAGACTTCTGATTCTAATTTTAAGTGAAAATTTATATGAGATCCAACCAGTCCATTCTAAAGGAGATCAGCCCTGGGTGTTCTTTGGAAGGAATGATGCTAAAGCTGAAACTCCAGTACTTTGGCCACCTCATGCGAAGAGTTGACTCATTGGAAAAGACTCTGATGCTGGGAAGGATTGGGGGCAGGAGAAGAAGGGGAATACAGAGGATGAGATGGCTGGATGCCATCACCAACTCAATGGACGTGAGTTTGAGTGAACCCCGGGAGTTGGTGATGGACAGGGAGGCCTGGCGTGCTGCGATTCATGGGGTTGCAAAGAGTTGGACACAACTGAGCGACTGAACTGAACTGAACTGAATATGTTCATTCTTCATTAAGTTAGCATGGCCAGGCAGTGCTTTACCTACAGCTATTCACAAGTTTCCAGAGTCTAGTATCATGACTGAAACTAATACAGTGTTTGGGCATCTTCTCCCTAATTTTTTTTGTCAATATGTTTGTGAGAGATTAGACTTACTGGAAATGATTTACACTAGTTAATTACTGATGTGTCCATTCTCATACATTTTACTCTCATCTGAATCAATATGCAATTCAGACCAGACCTAAATCCTCTTCACTTTTATTTCATATAAATTTAGTACTCCTCACTCAGTGTTGTAAAGTTTAATTAAAGCTAGTGACTGCAACTTGATTACTCTAATTACTTGACACGTAGTTTGTGTGCATTTACAATGCTAAGTACTAAGCAGGGATCAATTCCTCCTATTTTATATTAAACTATTTTTTTGACCACCATCCATAGAAAAGAAATTTTGCTAGTCCCTAGAGAGTATGCAATCTACAGTCTGTCTTCAGTGAGTGATGGAATTGGACATGCCTACTAAACTCATAATTTAGTCATTGTGTTTGTTGTTTTGTTTGCTTACATGTTTGTTTCAGAAAACTTAGAATATCCCCACAAATATATATTTATTAAAAGTGCACCATAAAACTGTGGCCATTTTTTTTTTAAGTCATGACTCCACTACCCCCTCTTACTCACTTCCATCCTTGTACTCTCATTATCTGCTGGTCTGGATTTTCCTTCCAGGCCATTGACTCTCAAAAGCATCTCTTAAATCTCACATCTCCCTGGAGATGGCCCTGATTATCACAAATTCCTTATATCTCAACTCCTTGACTTATGTAATATTTACATCTATTACTACCTCATTTTTCTTCATTCACATATTACCTAACATTACTTTCAGAAGTTTCATGAGTGAGTATCTTGTTTTCATGGCAGGTAATCAACATGACAAAAATACAATCATTTTCCTTAAAGGAATTTTTATAGTGTTAGGGAAAAAAAAATTTCTTCCATAATTGAAAAATAATATAACTAATAACTATACATTTACTCTTTAAAATGTATTTAAAATTAAAAATTGAGTTACTTTCTCTAATCCTAAACTTCTCCTCTTCCCTACCCTCATCATCGCCTTTATCCCCAGATATTATAAAGCATTTGGTACCAGAATTTCTTTATTTTTTCCTGCTCTGAAACTTTTTAAGTCCTTTACCACTGAGTAAGCTCTATACTCATCCTCCAAAGAGGGAGGATCAAAGGCCTATGTTGGGAAACACACTCATTGTGGTCCTTCACAGCCTTCAGAGGAGACCCCCCTCTCAACTTATGTTCTATCAATGCAACCATTTGTCTGAGCCTCATACTCATCAAGTGACAAAGAATCTCAGGTACAGACTTTTGAGTTTGTTCCAAATTGAGACTTTCTCTCTGTCTCTTTGCAGGTACATTCAGTCCTAAAAACAAGACACAAAGAAAACAGGCAGACAGAAGAGGTGAAACTACAGAACAGAGGAGAAAATCTTGAAATTTCTAGATCACTGGAAGGACTCTCTTTAAAAGAAAAGAGAGTCCCTTGACTTCATTGTCTTCACAAGCTTTCAAATCCATAACTCTGAAGAAATATTAAAGAATTACATCACATGCTAGTAAAGCAATGGTCAAAATTCTCCAAGCCAGGCTTCAGCAATACATGAACCGCGAACTACCAGCTGTTCAAGCTGGTTTTAGAAAAGGCAGAGGAACCAGAGATCAAATTGCCAATATCCACTGGATCATGAAAAAAGCAAGAGAGTTCCAGAAAAACATCTATTTCTGCTCTATTGACTATGCCAAAGCCTTTGACTGTGTGGATCACAATAAACTGTGGAAAATTCTGAAAGAGATGGGAATACCAGACCACTTGACCTGCCTCTTGAGAAATTTGTATGCAGGTCAGGAAGCAAAAGTTAGAACTGGACATAGAACAACAGACTGGTTCCAAATAGGAAAAGGAGTATGTCAAGGCTGTATATTGTCACCTTGCTTATTTAACTTCTATGCAGAGTACATCATGAGAAACGCCAGGCTGGAAGAAGCACAAACTGGAATCAAGATTGCCAGGAGAAATATCAATAACCTCAGCTATGCAGATGATACCACCCTGATGGCAGAAAGTGAAGAGGAACTAAAAAGCCTCTTGATGACGGTGAAAGAGGAGAGTGAAAAAGTTGGCTTAAAACTCAACATTCAGAAAATGAAGATCATGGCATCTGGTCCCATCACTGCATGGGAAATAGATGGGGAAACAGTGGAAACAGTGTCAGACTTTATTTTTGGGGGCTCCAAAATCACTGCAGATGGTAACTGCAGCCATGAAATTAAAAAACGCTTACTCCTTAGATGGAAAGTTATGACCAACCTAGATAGCATATTCAAAAGCAGAGACATTGCTTTGCCAACAAAAGTCCATCTAGTCAAGGCTATAGTTTTTCCAGTGGTCATGTATGGATGTGAGAGTTGGACTGTGAAGAAGGCTGAGCGCCGAAGAATTGATGCTTTTGAACTGTGGTGTTGGAAAAGACTCTTGAGAGTCCCTTGGACTGCAAGGAGATCCAACCAGTCCATTCTGAAGGAGATCAGCCCTGGGATTTCTTTGGAAGGAATGATGCTAAAGCTGAAACTCCAGTACTTTGGCCACCTCATGTGAAGAGTTGACTCATTGGAAAAGACTCTGATGCTGGGAGGGATTGGGGGCAGCAGGAGAAGGGGACGACAGAGGATGAGATGGCAGGATGGCATCACTGACTCAATGGACGTGAGTCTGGGTGAACTCCAGGAGTTGGTGATGGACAGGGAGGCCTGGCATGCTGCGATTCATGGGGTCGCAAAGAGTCAGACACGACTGAGCGACTGATCTGAACTGACTGACAATGGCAATAAAATCTTGACTTGAAGTTCATGCTTATGAAGTTTACCCATCTGGTACTTTAAATATTTCAAAGTTCTATTTACGTGTCTTTATTTTTCCATTTTCCTAGGAAGAACTCCTTCATACAAAGGTTTGAGTTTCTTTTAATTGGATAAATTTGACATGTAATATTGTGGAAACTTAAGTATATGTTATACTAGTTTGATGCATTTATATATTATGATATAGCTGCCATTGTAATGATATTTATCACAATACTTACAGTACAAGGTTACTATCTATATTAAATAAACTGTACATTTAATCTCTATGGCTGTTTTAGTACTTGTTATAAGTGTGTACCCTTAAACACCAGCAATCTTATCCCTGCACCCACCCCTCAACCCCCGGTAACCACCAGTTTACTTTTTTTTTTTTTACATATTTGATCTTTTAAAAAATATTCTACATATAATTAATATCATACTTGTCTTTCTCTGAGTTTATCTCACTTAGCATAATGTGCTCAAGGTCCATCCATGTTATTGCAAATGGTAGGATTTCCTCCTTTCTCATGGCTGAATAATAGTCCATTATGTATATATACTTTTTAATCTATCATGGACATCTGAGAACTATAAAAATTTTTAGTAGATGGTTTACAAGGATAGTTCAAGGGACCATCCTTGAAGTTTTTCCTAAGAAGATTTTTATTATTATATTTCACCAAGAAAAGAGAGTGGGCAATTTAGTAAATCTCTCCCAAACACAAGGGAAAAGCCTGTGGGGAGAATTGTGAGCAACTGTTTTGTTTTCAGTGCCAACAGACTAGAGGAATTCTTCCAAAAGGTGATGATTAAAATGACAGATTTCATATACCCATTTAACTTGCTTCTTCCTGCTGCCATTGCTGCTAAGTTGCTTCAGTCGTGTCTGACTCTGTGTGACCCCATAGACGGCAGCCCACCAGGCTCCCCTGTCCTTGGGATTCTCCAGGCAAGAATACTGGAGTAGGTTGTCATTTCCTTCTCCTGAACCCTTATTAAATTTACATTGAAGATAATTTTTTAAAGACACAGGACTAGAAAAAATGCAATATTCATAAAATATGGAAGCTAGAAATTAGAGGAATGTGTGGTAACTGATTTTGTAGGCTGAGAGCCAAATCCTACACCTAGATCTTTGGTGGCAAAAGCTGTCAAGCAAATCAATTTTATTAAAGAATCCTCAAGAGGGTCAACACCTAAGATACTCTTGAAATGGAGGGGAGAGCAGGTTGAGGGCTAACAAGAGCACTGAATGGAATCTGTCCTATTAGGCTCCTGTCCCCACTCCACATTTTTGGGAAAGTGTTGCTCCCTCAGTTTTCTACTCTGACATGTAAGGACTCTTGGAAGTTGCTATTATGTCCTAATAAATTAGCAAAAACAGCTGAAAAAATAATAAAAACAATTCTTAAATCCACCAGAAATGAGGTCAGTGAGCAAAGAGCTGTGCCTCCAAATTGGAGAGAGAGAGAGAGAGAGAAATGTAAATAGAGAATCACCTAAGCAAATCCCAGAAGCAAAAACCTCCTGAGGACAAGTGTGGGGTAGGAAAACTGAATTGTAATTGACAAAGTCCTTGAAGCTTAGTCCCGGGGTCCAGCCCCAGTTGGATCCAGGGATTCCTTCAGGAGGACAGGGTTGGTGAAAAGAATAGCAAAGGCTGAGACATTTTAGAGGCTCATTAATAACTGGTTTACATGGGAAATCAATAAAGTTTGTGACACCGAACTTGCTCTGACTACGGAGGCCGCAGGCGCCCTCTCGAATAGCGGAAGGTGCCCCACCTTGGGCGCCTTCTCCAGTGGGTCTTAGAAGCCCAAGCAAATAAGTAGTCCCAGAGGACCCCTGCACTCCAATTAAATGTCCTGAAGGAAGATCAGAAGAGAAAAGGAGGAAAAGGAAACAAGAAAGAACGACACGGGGAGACCAAGCTTTTAGCAAGGCCCATAGCTTTATTTTCAAAGGGAGCTTATATACCTTAAGTTGTGCATAGAGGATAATAGGGGGTGTGAAATCATGCAAAATCAGCAGTCTTTGATCCTTATCCAGACCAGGCTTTCTTTTCTGCAAACTTATCGTATATAAATGGTTTAGGTGATTTACATCATCTTCTGGCCAGAAGACCTGTTAAGATTTTATGACTCTGATAAACGTTTGTCAACCATAAGACTTATTTTCTCTAAGAGTAATTATTTTAAAGTTTGGCGCCATCCTCCGAAGGTGTTAGATAAAGTTGCATTCCTATAGGGCAAAAGTGCAGTGGGTTTACAACAAGGAAAGAATTTATTACCTTAAGGGTCTAAAGTTGTTAGCACCAAGGCCACTACTTATTTTTTCTATGTACCAACTATATTAATTAATACACTTTCAAGGATACGATACAGGGGATGTGGAAACTTGGCAGCAAGCATTGGCTCAACAATGAAATCTTTTACTAGTTCTAACAATTTCTAACTCTCTGAGAGGCTCTATACTATTTGAATATCTTAAGCTTCCCCGTGCCTCTTGCTGTTGGGACACTGTAAACAATTGTATGCGTAGCTGTAGGAGTCCGAAGTCCGGGTAAACCGTCAGGCAAGTTAGAGAGCCATCTGAGGGGTTTGGATTGAAACACTCCTATTATGCCCAGGAGGCTTATTAACTAGAGCTTTAAGTTGATTTCCTTCAGAGAAAGGTGGTTGGGGATAAGCCCCCCTGTTAATGCTAGAGGAGTTGGTGAAAGTCGTAAAACAGACAGATTCTGGTTTTGGGGTAGATGCTCAGGCAGAACCAGGGGGGCCCCTCGAGCCCTGACTCGCCTTTGCATATCAGGCCTCTCCGCATTACCTTTGTCATGGGTAGGAACTCCCGTGCTGGCTCCCGGCAGCTCAGTATGCAAGTCTGAGAGTTAAAAACTACAGGGGATCCAAAATATACAAGGAGCTCTTATAACTCAATACTAGAAAAACAAACAACCCAGTCAAAAAGTGGGAAAAAGACTGAAACATACATTTCTCCAAAGAAGACATACAGATGGCTAACAAACACATGAAAAGATGCTTAACATCTCTCATTATTAGAGAAATGTAAATAAAAGCTATAATGAGATATCACCTCACACTGGTCAGAATGGCTATCATCAAAAAGTCTACAAAAAATAAATGCTGAAGAGGGTGTGGAGAAAAAGGAATGCTCTTGCACTGTTGGGAATATAAATTGATACAGCCACTATGGAAGATGGTATGGAGATTCATTAAGAAACTAGGAGTAAAACCACCATGTGACCCAGCAATCCCACTCCTAGGCATAACCCTGAGGAAACCAAAATTGAAAAAGACACATGAGGAAAAAAAAGTTACATGCTGCGCAATGAAATTGAATTTTTTTGACTCTTGAAGGAAACCTATCCATTTCATTCAAGTCTTCCATATTTTTAAGTTAAAAAAATAGAAATCTACAAAATATTTTGGTAAAATCTGTGGAACTCTGCAGGGTTCCAGGGACTGGAGTGACATCTTTTCCCTGCATTACATGAATAACTCATCAACTTGCCCCATACTCATTTAGCTCCAATGAAATAATAACAGAGAGACTTGTATAAAAATAATTCTCTGTCCACTACAATCTCTCATGCTTGGTTTAAAATTATTAATCAAAACACAGATATACTGAATATAGAAGACTAGAAAACTTGAGACTTGCAGCTAAATATTTAGACAAGGCTTTCTTTGTGCTGGGGGAAAATAATCTACTACAAAAGAGGTGGCCATGGGAAGACAACTTCAGTAAAAAATTGGCCTGAACATAAATTCTGATCTTAAAAAAAAATACCACAATCAACACTGACAGATGTCATCATAAATGCTGTTGTTTGGGTCATAATTCACTATACAGTCAAAAGAATAAAAAAAAAAAAGAAAAAGAAAAAGACACATGTACCCCAATGTTCACTGCAGCAGTATTTACAATAGCTAGAACACGGAAGCAAAGCAACCTAGATGTCCATTGACAGATGAATGGATAAAGAAGTTGTGGTACATATACACAATGGAATATTACTTAGCCATTAAAAGGAATGCATTTGAGTCAGTTCTAATGAGGTGGATGAACCTAGAGCCTATCATACAGAGTGAAGTAAGTCAGAAAGAGAAATATAATATACTAACACATATATACAGAATCTAGAAATATGCTACTGATGAAATTATTTGCAAAACAGGAACGGAGACACAGACATAGAGAAGAGACCTATGGATATGGGGAGATGGGAAAGGGTGAGGGGCACAGAGAGAGTAACATGGAAACTTACATTACCATATGTAAAATAGATAGCCAAAGGGAATTTGCCGTATGGCTCAGGAAACTCAAACAGGGGCTCTGTATCAACCTAGAGGGGTGGGATGGGGAGGGAGATGGGAGGGAGGAAATATATGTATACGTATGGCAGATTCATATTGATGTTTGACAGAAAACAACATAATTCTGTAAAGCAATTATCCTTCAATTAAAAAATTAAAATAAAAATAGATAAATCCATTAGTGGTGGGGAAAACTACATGGGACCTAGCCATAGGGGGAATCCTCACATCTTTGTAAGTTCTACCTCCTGGAGCTTGACCAGATTCTCATGCCTGGAGAAAAGTCATCTCATGCTTCCAGGAGGAGAGGGAAAAACACCAAATGAAATACCCCAAAGCATCCCCTCTTCTTACCAAGGTCTCCCCTTGAGATAAACTACTTTATCAGTGACTAAACTATCTGGCATTTTTCAGAGCCTCACCTAACTAGAGGAAGAACCTATACCCCGCTCTAGCCCACTCTAGACTTCCACAAGAGAAAAGGGAAATACCCAACTCTGTGCCACCTTGCCATCCTGTCTTAACTGCCGGAAAGGAGAGGGAGACAGAGAAGCATTGGTGAAGTTCACAGTCAAAAGGCACAAGCTTACTAAAAGTCTCTTTCTATTTCCTTGTTGAAACCACAAAAACTAAAAAGCGGTGTAATTTAAAAATAGGAAAAAAGAACAAAGGCAATGAATAAAAAGAAATAACAAATTTGGTAGGTATTAATCCCACTGTATCAATACTCATTTAAAACTCCAATGGGCTAAATACACAAATTAAAAAAAAAAAAAAAAAAAAACAACATAGATTTGGTTGGTTGGTCAAAAGGTCCAACTATATATTATAAGAAACTCACTCAAAAAGATACATATAAGGTCAAAATTAAGAAGATGGAAAAATATGTACCATGATAACACTAATCAAAAGCAAGTAGGAGTAGCTATATTAATTTCTGGGAGAGCAGAAATTAAAAACAAAGAAACAAAAATAAATTCAGGGATAATGAGGAGCATTCTATAATGAAGACAGTGTAAATTCTCCAAGGAAACTTAATACAATCCCTAATTTGCATGTGCCTAAAACAGAGCTCTGAAATACATAGACAAAATGATAAAACTGCAGGGAGAAACAGATGAATGCACTATTATAGTTGGATATATCAGAGGGCATATATTTTAACTCATTCTGCAAGGTCAGCATTACTCTAATACCAAAACCAGATGAAAACATTACAAAAAAATTATAGACCAGTATCTCTCATGAATATACATGCAAAAAGTCTCAACAAAATATAAGCAAGTCAATTCTGTGTATAAAAAATTATACCTTGACCAAAGTGGGATTTCTCCCAAGTATGCAAAATGCAAGCCTGATTCCATATTCAAAAATCAGTTAATGTAGTCCATCACATCAGCAGGCTAAAGAAGAAAAATCTAGTTAATCATATCAATAGATGGAGAGAAAACATTTGACAAAATTCAACACTCAGGATAAAAACTCAGGAAACTATAAACAAAACTTCAACTTGATAAAGCTTACAAAAACACTTGCAACTAACAGCATTTGGTGATAAGAAACTCAAAGCTTTTCCACTAAAATCAGGAATAAACCAAGAATGTTCACCCTCACACATCTTTTCAACTTCATACTCTAAGTCTTAATTATTGCAACATGACAAGAAAAGGAAATAAAATACATACAAAATGGTTGGGAAGAAATATATAATTCTCTGTTCACAAGTGACAAGATTATGTAGAAAATTCAAAGGAATAAACAAAAACTTCTCTCAAACTAGTAATTATAGAAAGGTTTCATGAAAGATGTTTATACAAGAGCCAATTGCTTTCCTATATATCAGCAACGAACAAGTAAAATTTGACATTAAAAAATGCCACAAATTTAGTGGCTTAGAGCAATCTACATTTATTGTCTCTTTTTTTTTTTTTTTTTTTTGTGGGTCAGGAGTTCAGGAATGACTAACTGAGTCCTCCAATTCAGTCTATGTAGGTCTGTAATCAAGCCATAAGCTAGGACTGGGGGTCTCATCTGAAAGGGCAAGTGGTGTAGGATTTACTTCAAGACCATGTGGTTGTGCTGTCAGAAATCAGGTCAGGCAGGACTGTTGGATTGAGGGATTAATGTCTTTGTGTGCCAACAGCCAGAGGCTGCCCTCAGTTCTTTGCCACGTGGACCTCTCCATAGGGTATCTCATCATGTGGAGGTTACACCCTTAACTTTATCTTCCATCCACACATACCTGTGTCTTCTTTCTCATACAAATATCTCCCACACAACACTTAGGGGCTATTTACTGTCAAGGTCGGAGTCCTTTTTTTTTTTTTTTTTTTTAATTGGAGCATAGTTGATTTACAATGTTGTGTTAGTTTCAGGTATATGGCAAAATGAGTCAGTTATAGATACAGCCACTGTTTTTGAGGTTCTATTCCCATATAGGTTATTACAGAGTATTGAACAGTATTCCCTATGCTATACAGTGGTGGTTCTTATTAGTTATCTATTTTATATATAGTAGGCAGCCCACTCCAGTACTCTTGCCTAGAAAATCCCATGGACAGAGGAGCCTGGTAGGCTGCAGTCCATGGGGTCACTACGAGTCGGACAGGCCTGAGCGACTTCACTTTCACTTTTCACTTTCATGCATTGGAGAAGGAAATGGCAACCCACTCCAGTATTTTTGCCTGGAAGATCCCAGGGATAGGGGAGCCTGGTGGGCTACCATCTATGGGGTCACACAGAGTCGGACACGACCGAAGCAACTTAGCAGCAGTGTGTATATTGGAGAAGGAAATGGCAACCCACTCCAGTATTCTTGCCTAGAGAATCTCAGGGATGGGGGAGCCTGATGGGCTGCCATCTATGGGGTCGCACAGAGTTGGACACGACTGAAGCCACTTAGCAGCAGCAGCAGCAGCAGTGTGTATATGTCAGTCCCAGTTTCCCAGTTTATCTCTTTATCCCTTCCCCATAGGATTTCCGTGGTGGTTCAAATTGAAAAGTGTCTGCTTGCAATGTAGTAGACCTGGGTTTGATCCCTGGGTCAGGAAGAGCCTCTGGAGAAGGTAATGGCAACCCACTCCAGTATTCTTGCCTGGAAAATTCCACAGAGAGAAGAGCCTAGCAAGCTGCAGCCCATGGAGTTGCAAAGAGTTGGCCACGACTGAGCAAATAGCACTGTCCCTTCCCCTTGGTAGTCATAAGTTTTAATGCTTTTCTTAAAGAGAAGAAAAACTGATTGTGGGACTAGATCAAATTGGTTCAAATCAGTGAAGAAATATACAAACCTCTTCATTAGGAGCTCGCAGGGTCAGACTGCTGCCTACCTGGTATGACCTGACTCCCAATTCTTAAGTAGAGGGAGGCGAACAGGACTGCAGTTTTATCAAATGATAATGCTAGTGTAAAACTGTCTCCTTATGACTATGGTTTTACAAGCCACCTGCCATACAGCTAACACAGAAAAAGTCATGACTGTTCTTTTTTCCTTACATATGAAGTTAAGCCATAAACCCTTAAGAAACACACAATGTGATTATTTCACCAGTTTCACTCTGTTAAAAACAGAGAGCTTCATCTCTCCTTTTGAACGCACTACTGTGTTAAGAAACAGAGCCTCTGAAGTGAGAAACCTCCTTTAAGGAGATTCCTTTCTTGAAAGTGAAAGTGAATTTGCACAGTGTGTCCAACTCTTCACAACTCTATGGACTATAGCCCACCAGGCTCCTCTGTCCATGGGATTCTCCAGGCAAGAATACTGGAGTGGGTTGCCATTTTCCTCTCCAGGGGATCTTCCCAACCCAGAGATCGAACTCAGGTCTCCCACACTGCAGACAGACTCTTTACCCTCTGAACCACCAGGTAATCACACTCATGTCTTAGGGGAAGATAAATCAGAGTTTGAATTTACCCACTAGTGCAGGTGACTCTTACTGATACAGGCTAAGTACAGTAGCATTCCTTTGGTGCCCTAGATTTTCTTTGGAGAAGACTCAAATGATTTGGGAGTTTCTTTGGAAGAATCATGATAAATAACCTAAGTAAAGCCAATTTAACACAGTTTGAGGCTTTTAGAAACGTGGTATTGACCAATTATATAAAGATTCTGATTTTCAAAGACAAAAGGCTTGGCATTTCTGAAGAACTTGTATTCCTTTCCAATAATTAGTAACTGTTTCCTAAAAGGGGATGGGAGTAGAAATAAGGAAAAACTGAAGGGACAGGAAGCAAGGAAAGGATCAAATGGAACAGGAAGAGCAGGGAAGAATTTTATGAATAGATGGGATATGTAGCAAATAATATTTCTACTACTGTAATTACATTTACCTTAATTATAAGGTCAGTCATGAATTAATAACATTGATTAAGCTCTGAAATGAATATACTATCATTGTTTATGGAACTTGATTTGAAATTTTATTTCTACTGGTCTAGGAAAAGATGTTTGTTATCAAGACTACAAAAGTTGCCTGTCTGACTTTTTAAATGCTTCCCTCACATTTTAGTATTCTGGGAGGAAATGCTTTAATATGATGAGAAACCTGGCCAACATTTTTTTCTGAAGCTTAATTTTTAAAACTTGAATCAACCAGAAGGTCTTTCAAACTTACCTGAATGACAACAGGGCTAACATGAGAGAAGGTAGAGAAGAGGTGAAGGGGACTTCTTGCACACATATTAACTACAGGTGATTTATAGGGTCTTTGCAGACATACAGCATACACAGAAGAACTGTACAAAAAAGATCTTCACAACCCAGATAATCATGATGGTGTGATCACTCACACTCACCTAGAGACAGACATCCTGGAATGTGAAGTCAAGTGGACCTTAGGAAGCATTACTATGAACAAAGCTAGTGGAGGTGATGGAATTCCAGTTGAGCTATTTCAAAACCTAAAAGAAGATGCTGTGAAAGTGCTGAACTCAATATGTCAACAAATTTGGAAAACTCAGCAGTGGCCACAGGACTGGAAAAAGTCAGTTTTCATTCCAATCCCAAAGAAAGGCAATACCAAGGAATGCTCAACCTATCGCACAATTGCACTCATCTCACATGCTACTAAAGTAATGCTCAAAATTCTCCAAGCCAGGCCTCAGCAATATGTGAACCATGAAATTCCAGATGTTCAAGCTGGTTTTAGAAAAGGCAGAGGAACCAGAGATCAAATTGCCAACATCTGCTGGATCATCAAAAAAGCAAGAGAGTTCCAGAAAAATGTCTATTTCTGCTTTATTGACTATGTCAAAGCCTTTGACTGTGTGGATCACAATAAACTGTGGAAAATTCTGAAGGAGATGGGAATACCAGACCACCTGACCTGCCTCTTGAGAAACATGTATGCAGGTCAAGAAGCAACAGTTAGAACTGGACATGGAACAATAGACTGATTCCAAAAAGGAAAAGGAATATGTCAAGGCTGTATATTGTCACCCTGCTTATTTAACTTAGATGCAGAGTACATCATGAGAAACACTGGGCTGGAGGAAGCACAAGCTTGAGTCAAGATTGCCGGGAGAAATATCAATAACCTCAGATATGCAGATGACACCAACTTTATGGCAGAAAGTGAAGAAGAACTAAAGAGGCCCTTGATGAAAGTAAAAGGAGAGTGAAAAAGTTGGCTTAAACCTCAACTTTCAGAAAACTAAGATCATGGCATCCAATCCCATCACTTCATGGCAAATAGATAGGGAAACAATGGAAACCGTGACTGACTTTATTTTTTTGGCTCCAAAATGACTGCAGATGGTGATTGCAGCCATGAAATTAAAAGACTCTTACTCCTTGGAAGGAAAGTTATGACCAACCTAGACAGCATATTCAAAAGCAGAGACATTACATTGTCAACAAAGGTCCATCTAGTCAAGTTTATGGTTTTCCCAGTAGTCATGTATGCATGTGAGAGTTGGACTATAAAGAAAGCTGAGCACCGAAGAATTGATGCTTTTGAACTGTGTTATTGGAGTAGACTCTTGAGAGTCCCTTGGACTGCAAGGAAATCCAACCAGTCCATCCTAAAACAGATCAGTCCTGGGTGTTCATTGGAAGGACTGATGTTGAAGCTGAAACTCCAATACTTTGGCCACCTGATGCAAAGAGCTGACTCATTTGAAAAGACCCTGATGCTGGGAAGGCGGGAGGAGAAGGGGATAACAGAGGATGAGATGGTTGGATGGCATCACTGACTCAATGGACCCAAGTTTGAGTGAACTCCGGGAGTTGGTGATGGATAGGGAGGCCTGGTGTACTGCAGTCCATGGGGTCGCAAAAAGTCAGACACGACTGATTGATTGAACTGAACTGAAACTGTGGCAGAGGTAATGAAGATAATGGCAATCTCCTTCAAAAGGTCCCATTTACACATTGCTACTCTCAGTGCCCCCAACCCTGCAGCAGGCCATGGCCAGCCACCGCTGACCCATGCCTCTGCCAGAGACTCCTGGACATTCACAGGCAAGTCTCGGTCAGTCTCTTGTGGGGTCACTACTCTTTCTCCTGGGTCCTGGTGTGTACAAGTTTCTGTTTGTACAAGTTTCTGTTTCTCCAAGAATCTATTTCCCCAGTCCTGTCTGTTCTGGCAGCTCTATGGTGGAGTTAATGGCGACTTCCTCCAAAAGGGCTTATGCCATACCCAGGTCTGCTGCACCCAGAGCCCCTGCCCCCGCAGCAGTCCACTGCTGACCTGTACCCCACAGGAGACACTGAAACCCAGTTCTACCTCAGTCTCTGTGGGTCTCTGGGTCCTGGTGTGCTCAAGGTTTGTTTCAGCTCTCTGAGAGTCTCTGGTGGGTATGGTGTTTGATTCTAAATGTGATTTTGCCCCTCCTACCATCTTTCTGGGGCTTCTCTGCCCTTGGAAGTGGGGTATCTCCTCACAGTCACCCCATGCTGCGCAGCCGCCGCTCCAGCACCACGAAATACTTTTATGAACTCTTTTAAGGAACACAGCCAAACCTGTAACCATGCTGAAAGGTAAGCATAAAGTAGCATTTGTCTATTACAACTGGGAGTGTTTTCATCAGTCATTTTCATATGTCTAAAGGAAAGAAGGTTCATGGGGAGATACAAAGCATGAGACAGGGTATTAATAAGGCAGCAAAGCCTGGTTTCCCACTCAGTAAACCAACTGATCATGTCAGAAATTTGTCAAAAGAAAGAGAAATGCACTACCTTCTAGTGACCCCCTGCCTATCTAATCACTGCTTGGTTTTAGAGTCTGGAAATTAGCATGGATATAGGTCATACTTCAAGGGAGAAATATTGTACTCCATTAAATATTCTTCATATAGATACAAACATCAAAGTAGATTCACCATGCTGGGCTCTCTTTAAATGCTGGAAACTGTACAAAGAAACTGAGATATTATGTATGCCACAAAGTATGGTTTTATTTTATAACTTGATTATTTTTACTTCATTGACATAGGTCAAAGACACGTTTCAACTTATACATTAATGAAACATGTGCTGAAAACTACATAAAAAGCACTATCCTTAGTATTATAAAGAATGTGAAGATGAGTAAAATTTCATTCTGCACTTGTAGTTCAGTGACTTATGACTATATATTCAACTGAATTTTTAAGTTTTCATAAATGGGAAAATCCCCTCGGTTGTCACAGGAGGAAGACTGGGGTGGGAGGAAGTTCAAGGAGCTGATGTTTTTTTAATTATCTTCCTTTTATCACTATCTATAGTGCCCTTTTTAACTTATTTTAAAGTTTCTTAGGAAGCTTTCTGTCCAAACAAAAGTTTTTGCTGTTATTGTTGTTGTTGTTAACTTTAATAGAGTTTAAAAGTCATTGGTTGAGTTAGAAAAGAGTTAAGTAAATGTTCTATGGTTTATTCTTTTATTCAAATTTGAACAAATATTTATTGTCTACTGATCCAAAGGACATTAAAAATAAAAGAGAATACTGTGAACTTCATACCAATTAATTTGCCAACATACATGGAAATGTACAAGTTCTCAGAAAAACCAAGTTGCCAAAACTGACACAAGAAGAAATAGAGAACGCCTATATTTTTAAAAGAATTTGAATTAAAACTTCTCACACACCAAAATAATGCTTAAATATCTTTAGCAGTGGATTCTTTTGAATATTTAAGGAAGATAGAGTATCCATTATACAAAAAGTCTCAGAAAACAGAGGCTAATTTTCTCCTTTGATATCTCTGGCATCAAAACTTGGCACATATGTAAATATGTTATTAGAAAAGAAAATAACATACCGATATCCTTCACAAGGGGTTTCCCTGGTCGCTCAGTGGTAACGAATCTGCCTGCCAGCACAGGAGACACAGGTTCCATCCCTGGGCCGAGAAGATCCCCTGGAGAAGGAAATGGCAAACCATTCCAGTATTCTTGCCTGGAAAATTCCATGGACAGAGAAGCCTGATGGGGTCACAAAAGAGTTGGACATGACTTAGAGACTAAACAACAATCCCTCATAAGCATACACACAAAATTTTTAACTATAGTAAGTGAATCCAGAAATTTGTAATACATCATAACCATGTAGCACTTACTGCAGCAATGCAAGGTTTATCAATTGGAAACCAATGTCATTTCTATATTAATAAAATAAGGAAGAAAAGTCTTCAATAGATACAGTAAAAGCATGTGAAAACATTCAACATCTATTCATGAAAATAATTCTCAATAAACTATGATAGTAATAGAACGAAATGTCCTTGACATTTCCTTGACATGATGCAGGACATCTATGAAAAACCTAAAGCTAACTTTAATACTTAAAAGCAAATAATTGAAAGCATTTACTCAAAAATTAAAAACAAGGCAAGCATCTCAACTCTCTTCACTATTCAGAATTGTTCTAGGTATTGGGAAAACAGCAATAAGAAGCCCTAAGCAAAATGAGTAAACATCAAAAAAATCAATAATAAAAAAAAATTTTTTAAAGCAAAAATCAAAAAAAGTTTATGTGCTTTGATATAATGAGTAATAAAATGTAACTTTTAATAAAAGTACTGGAACTTATCTAGTTATTTTACTTAAAGCACCATCTAGATAGATCACCTATTAACATTTGACTTAAACACAAGCCATGAAACAATACAATTCCCTGGCTACATCACTGCAAGTGAGAACCAAAAAATATTCCATAGTTTAGTATCTGTGCTATGATCACAAGCCTTCTAGATCATCAACTTGTCCTCCCCATGCAATTGAACTTTTGTTGTTTCTCTTTTTTTATTTTTATTTTTTTGTTTGTTTCTCTTTTTTTAAAGCCTGTCTTTTTCTAAACCGACTACTTTGAGAAGCCACATATTTCATATGTGAGAATAAAAGAGTGCATGTCCATGCCAACTCTAAAAAGAATGTGAGGTCTATTCAAAATGCACAGTTTTAGAAAATATGCTCATCCATGATGAGGACTGTGTGAGATGCAAAGCTCCAATTACCTTACAGTACAATAAGCCTGCACTAAGTTCCTTTATACCTCTCCCAGGCTATACAGGAAGCAGTTTTGGACTCTAATTGGTATGGAAGGCAGGGTAAATTATGCACAACAAATTGAGTGTGAAACAATATTCATTTAGATCATCCCTTCCCACAAAAGGGCTGTTTGGGAAGTTTTTGAAAATACCTAGGGGCTTCAAGGCCTTCTTTAATTGACTCTTTGTGTAGTCTCTTGCCTGACTTCTCGGGAAGTTGTTTGGTTATGATTTGATGCTTTTACTTAAAATGCTACTCTGTGGAATTTGCCTCTTTCATATCCTGGGAGCACAGCATTATAGTCAAGGCTGCACAGGAAGATGATAAATATTCTTTCACAAACTGAGGTCATTCAAATCAGCTTATCTCATTAAACTTGGATACAAATTACAATGTGAGATCAGCAGATGCTTTGAAGCAAAACCTATATTAGCTGTGTTCCATTTATCCAGAAAGAAATCTGGTTTGATAGATGATCAATAGCAATTCCCATCTAGTGTTAAATATTATTGTTTAAAAAGTAATGTCCTCTAGGAAGAAATTCTATAGTCCTTGTACTCTGAATGGACTTGTTTTTCATTCTCTGGCTTTCAGACCATAAATTACTCATTTCAATTGTTTGTTTGCTTGGTTCTTGTTCTTAAAGAAACTCAAACGCCTTAAAGAAATGGAATAGTCATTCCTTTATGCAATAGTCCCTACTAAAGGTCCTGTCTAGTCACTCTATATATTCCTTCTATACAAAGGTCCTGTCTATGCACTTAATATAATGTTACAGAAAGAAAGAGATGTGGGGGAGGGATGATGGCAGAATGGAAAAGGGGGAATCAAGGTTTAAGTAAATTAATTTGATAATAAAAATGTTTAGTTCAAAAAAGAATCTAATTAAATGTTCTAAACTTGCCTCTTAAGCTAATTACTTTGCGGCATGTATTAACATGAACAATAACTTTCACCTTTATAAGATCATTTCCATCATCGTGTAAACATGTTGCTATATATCTCATATTGAAAAAGACGAAAACTCCCTCCCCCCGCCTTTTCTCTTCTCTATGTAATAGCATCAAAGAAGTTGTAGTACTTCCCTAAAGGCCACATAAGGATCAAAACGAAGACTAAACACTGGAACTGGGTCTCCTTGTACTCAAGCTCTTCACCTACTCTAAAAACAGATGGAACAACCCAGCAGGATATGGCTGCACAATAAGAGCACCCCTTTTCCATTTATCCTCACTTCTTTTTGCAAGACTATTCTGATTTCTTAGCCTGAGCAGACTGTAAATGCCAAAGTATTCCATTTTGAAATTCACAATTCTTTTCCTTCACTCCTGGCTTCTATGGATGAGCTTTTCTGATTCATCTATAATACTTCTCTAAAGGGAGAGGTCAGCACTTCGCTCAGCCGAACATTGTCCAGGGTGCAGATTTGGGTGTCAAGGGTCTGGGCCCTCCATGAAGATAGAATAAAGCACCTGTTCTTAGGCTTGACAGTGGAGACATCTCTCAGTTAGGTACCAAACTATAGCTCTTCTTCAGCCCCTAAACCAATCCCTTGTACCTGCCCTTTCTTACAGAGACACTGCCTCAAAGATGCACATAGATAAATCAAAGATTTATCTATGTGCATACTCCTTCATCATCAGGACTCTTCCTCACTGTCCCAATACTAGCATATAGTTATAATGGTTTCCTCCAACCTCTACAGAATGCTTGTACCTCCACTCCCAGTAGCTTTCTACCCCTCATTTTCTCTGAGTCCTGAGAGACTGTGTAATCAAGAATCCTTCAATGGTGGGAACTTCCCTGGTGGGCCAGTTTTTAAGAATCCACCTTGCAATGCAACAGATGCATGTTCAATCCCTGACCAGGGAACTAAGATCTCACATGCCTCGGGGAAACTAAGCATGCCACAACTACTACACGGGCCCAGGCTGGAGCCCACGTGTCGTAACCAGAGAGCCCAGCTCCAGCAAAAAGACCCCACAAGATGCAACAAAGTTCTCTCACACTGCAACTAAATCCTGATGCAAACAAATAAATTAACAAGCAAACAAAAAGAATCCCTTTATGGTCATTGGTACATCTCCAACTTGAGTTTCACTATAATAAGGAAGCCGGTATCTCAGGACAAATGAGGGTTTCCACGTGGCTTCTTTGTGTTCCTGAAAGCACAGAGGTCTTTACTTAATTCATCACTGATTGCTTCCTTTATGGCAGAAAGTGAAGAGGAACTAAAAAGCCTTTTAATGAAGGTGAAAGAGGAGAGTGAAAAAGATCTGGCTTAAAACTCAACATTCAAAAAATGATCATGGCATCTGGTCCCATCACTTCATGGAAAATAGATGGGGAAACAATGTAAACAGTGACACACTTTATTTTCTTGGGCTCCAAAATCACTGCAGACAGTGACTATAGCCACAAAATTAAAAGACGCTTGCTCCTTGGGAAAAAAAGCTATGATAAACCTAGACAGCATAGAGACATTAGTTTGCTGACAAAGGTCCATCTAGTCAAAGTTCTGGTTTTTCCAGTAGTCATGTATGGATGTGAGAGTTGGACCATAAACATAGCTGAACACCAAAGAACTGAGGCTTCTGAGCTGTGGTGTTAGAGATGACTTGAGAGTCCTTTGGACTGCTGGGAGATCAAACCAGTCAGTCCTAAAGGAAATCAATTCTTAATATTCATTGGAAGGACTGATGCTGAAGCTCCAATACTTTGGCCACCTGATATGAAGAACTGACTCATTAGAAAAGACCCTGATCCTGGGAAAGATTGAAGGCAGGAGGAGAAGGGGATGACAGAGCATGAGGTGGTTGGATAGCATTATCAACTCAATGGACACAAATTTGAGCAAGCTCTGGGACATGGTGAAAGGTAGAGAAGCCTGGTGTGCTGCAATCCATGGCATCACAGAGTTAGACACAACTGAGCAACTGAGCAACAATTCTCTACATTCACTAAACATTTATGAGTGTAGCCAGGCACTATAAAGGCCTTCTTATAATCCCACCACTTAGTGCCTCATTTCTTTCCTCTTCATTGCAATCAGCACCCTCAAATGAGTTGGTCGGTCTTCCTATCCTGTTCTCTCTCTCGTTTCTCCCATTTTTTAAATTGGAGGATAATTGCTTTGCAGTTGTTTTAGTCTCTGCTGTACAATGAAGTGAATCAGTCATATATATCCCCTCTCTCAGACCTCCCACCCAGCTGTGTCATTACAGAGCACCGGGATAAGCTCCCTGAGCCATACAACACGTTCCCACTAGCTCTTTTACACACCGTAGTGTTTTTATGTCAAACCTAATCTCCCAGTTCATCCTACCCTCCCCTTGCCCCCACCGTGTCCACACATTAATTCTCCATACCTGCATCTCTATTCCTGCCCTGGAACTAGGCTCATTGGCCTAGTTCAGCATTTTTCTAGTTTCCACATACATGCATTAATATACAATATTATTCTCTTTCTGACATTTCATTCTATACAACAGATGCTAAGTCCATTCACATCTCTACAAATGACTCAATTTCATTCCTTTTTATGCCTGAGTAGTATATCATTGTATACATGTGCTGCTGCTGCTGCTGCTGCTAATTCGCTTCAGTCGTGTCCGACTCTGTGCAACCCCAGAGACGGCAGCCCATCAGGCTTCCCCGTCCCTGGGATTCTCCAGGCAAGAACACTGGAGTGGGTTGCCATTTCCTTCTCCAATGCATGAAAGTGAAAAGTGAAAGTGAAGTCGATAAGTCGTGTCTGACTCTTAGTGACCCCATGGACTGCAGCCTACCAGGCTCCTCCGTCCATGGGATTTTCCAGGCAAGAATACTGGAGTGGGGTGCCATTGCCTTCTCCGATTGTATACGCGTACCACATCTTAACTCTCCCAATCTTTTTAAAAATCTATTTGGAATGGCTTCCACCACCATTTTATGTGTCTTTGTGAAGGTCCCTAATGACTTCCATGTTATTCAGTTCAGTTCAGTTGCTCAGTCATGTCCAACTCTTTGCAACCCCATGAATCACAGCATGCCAGGCCTCCCTGTCAATCACCAACTCCTGGAGTCTATTCAAACTCATGTCCATCAAGTCAGTGATGCCATCCAGCCATCTCATCCTCTGTCGTCCCCTTCTCCTCCTGCCCCCAAACCCTCCCAGCATCAGGGTCTTTTCCAATGAGTCAACTCTTCACATAAGGTGGCCAAAGTACTGGAGTTTCAGCTTCAGCATCGTTCCTGCCAATGAACACCCAGGACTGATCTCCTTTAGGATGGACTGGTTGGATCTCCTTGCAGTCCAAGGGACTCTCAAGAGTCTTCTCCAACACCACAGTTCAAAAGCATCAATTCTTCGGTGCTCAGCTTTCTTCACAGTCCAACTCTCACATCCATTCATGACCACTGAAAAAACCATAGCCTTGACTAGATGGACCTTTGTTGGTAAAGTAATGTCTCTGCTTTTGAATATGCTATCTAGGTTGGTCATAACTTTCCTTCCAAGGAGTAAGTGTCTTTTAATTTCATGGCTGAAATCACCAACTGCAGTGATTTTGGAGCCCCAAAAAATAAAGTCTGACACTGTTTCCACTGTTTCCTCATCTATCTGCCATGAAGTGATGGGACCAGATGCCATGATCTTAGTTTTCTGAATGTTGAGCTTTAAGCCAATTTTGTCACTCTCCTCTTTCACTTTCATCAACAAGTTATTAGGGAATAATAAATAATAAAATCCAATGTAAAATCCCAGTCTTTTTCCATCTTTTGACCTGTTAGCATTTGGTAATACAGCTAATCACTCAATATACTTCATTCATTTTGCTTCCAAGACGTCATAATCTTTTCTTTGTTTCTTTCCTATCTCACTGACATTCTTGTCTGGATTCATTTGAAGTCCTTTCTCTTCCATGTGGTCCCTTAATGTTGATAGACCTCTTACACCAGTCCCTGTCTTCATCTCAATGTTTACATCTTAGTTTGTGTCTCTAACCTAGTCTCCTGGTGTTTAACCCTTCCTAATGGCTGACAGTTCCCAGATTTATTCCCTCTTTGAAGAAGATGATGTCTCTGCCCTGTAACCGTATCCACTCTGGTCTTACTATTTTAGGATATTCCGAAAACCTCAGTTGCCTAAATCTGTATCTGTTCAAAGAAAGAAATTTCTCGGCCTGTGACCCTGCTCTGTCTGCACATATGGCAGGCAAGAATCACCTCAACCAATTGCAGGTTGAAGTTCACATATGAAGACCCAGCTTTCTCAACCATATTGTTTGAATATTCCAAAATACATGCTTTACACCTTACTGGCCCTCTACCCTTCCCACTCTCACTTCACTTCCTTCCTAGTGTTTCCTGGGTTCACCTCCAAAATTAAGTACACTTGAATTCTTGTCTTACAGTTTGTTTCTGGGATAAAATCAGAAAGATGCTATAAACTACAATCTCATATAACCAACTGTCGACTTCACATCTACACTTAGAATCTGATAGGCACTTCAAATTTTACATGTCCAAAACTGAAATTTGATGATCCCTCTCCTGAAGAAGGTATTATATTTGTATCTTTCCTCAATTCAGTTGATAAAATCTTCGTCTTTATAGTTGTGCTGCTGTCAATCTCTAAACCAGTTAACTCATTTCTGTTTCCTAGAGCTCAAAAGCTTTCAACCTCATCTTGCTTACCTTTTATATTTTCTGTAGTACTCACCATCTTATATAATCTGCACATATATTATGCAAATTTGTAATTTTCAGTTCTACTCTGCTAGAATGTAAACTCAATGAAAGAATGGATCTTTGTTGTATACACTAGAGATGACCTTACCTTTTATATGCTCTTAACTAAGCTCTTATCCAATTGTTTTATTTGAGAAATTGCAGATTTTTAGGAATTATGTGTTTATATAATTATTTCTATAAGTATAACTGTGAACTTAGATTGAAGTGTGTTAGTTGCTCAGTTGTGTTCGACTCTTTGCAACACCATGGACTGTAGCCCACCAGGCTCCCCTGTCCATGGAATTTTTTAGCAGTACTGGAGTGGGTTGCCATTTCCTTCTCCAGATGTTCCTGACCCAGGGATCAAACCTACATTTCCTGCATTATAGGAAGATTCTTTACCATCTGAGCTGCTAGGGATTCATGAAAACAAATAAAATGAATAATCTTGGTGGCCAGAATCTGTAATAGGCACATAGAAACACCACTTTTATGGTAGTTGAGTATGTCTGTGTGTATATTAATGTGTATATATATATATACTGGGGTCCTTTAATGGACCAGGACCTGGCAGTCCGGAAGCAACGATAAGAAAAGTGAAAGAGATAAACAGGCTAATACTCCCTGGTTTATGCAGAGAACCAATCAAGTCCTTGACACAGGACTTGCATCTCTCACGAAGGCATCAGGTGCCCTCTTGGTGGGGTGGCCAGGGGGGAGGTGGTGAAGCCACGGGGCACCTTCTCAAGAGAATCTTAGAAGCCCAGGCAGAAGAGTGAGCAAGATGGGTTTCTGTGCTCCAAAGAATTAGCCGAGGAGAGAGAGAAAAAAAGAAAGAAAGACACGGTGACCCAAGCTCTGCTGGAGCAAAGGTGCTTTATTAGCAGAAATGCAGTTATATATCTTTAGTAAGATGATTACTCAGCTATTACACGGAATGAAATTTTATCAATAGCCACAATATGGATAGTCTAATACATACAAGGTCTCTGATGCTGAAGAGTCACTGCATGTCTCATCCCATGACCTCAGTCCTGAGAACTGCATGCAGCTTTACTCATTCTTGGAATAGCAACTGATAAGGAACATAGAATCCTTGAGAAATAGAAAACAGCATGCAGGAATCCTCCTGTTAAATGTTCCCTCACACACACACACACACACACACACATATATATATATATATACACACATATATATAATTTGGTATCCTTAAAATATATATCTTCCCTTTATTAAATTGGAACCATGAAGAGTTGAGTACTCTTTGTAAAGATTCTAACACTTGATTTGAAACATTAACCAAAAGGCCATTTTCTAAATTTCCAAAAGAAAAATTATTGAAAATTATCACCACTAATTCAAAGAAAGAATAAAAGCATCTCTCCCTTTTAACTTTTGTTAACAGGAAAAATCAAAAGTATTTGGCATAGATGTCTGAAATTTTGACTATTTCTTATAGACATATATGTCCATTTCTCTGTTTAAATACTGGAAATATATGAAATGTTAAATTCATAACCTTGGTTTGCTTTTATGTTCTTTAATTTTAATTGGAAGAAAATTGCTTTACAATGTAGTGTTGGTTTCTACTATACAACAATGTGAATCAACCATAATTACAAATATATTTCATATAGTTTGCTTTTGTTTGCTGGTTTACTTTGCTTGTTGGTGATTCTGTGTTTAGGTCATAGTATTGTTTAACTTTAACTTCCTTGGTTGGTCAGATGGTAAAGCACCTGCCTACAATGTGGGAGACCCAGGTTCAATCCCTGGGTCAGGAAGATCTCCTGGAGAAGGAAATGGCAACCCACTCCAGTATTCTTGCCTGGAAAATCCCATGGATGGAGAGCCTGGTAGGCTGCAAAGAGTCGCAAAGAGTCAGACATGACTGAGCGACTGCACTTTCACTTTCTAATGTTTAACTTTGGCTTCCCAGGTGGCTCAGTGGGTGAAGAATCCACCCGCATTGCAGGAGATGCAGAAGACAGTGGTTCAATCTCTGAGTTCAGAAGATCCCCTGGAGGAGGGCATGGCAACCCACTCCAGTATTCTTGCTGGGAGAGTCCCATGCACAGAGGAGCCTGGTGGACTACAGTCCATAGGGTCACAAACTTATTGGTAGAAAAACAGACTTTATAATGAACTGACATGTTGGCTTAGTAAAAGCTTAAATATAGAGGTCAAATAAGGTACTATCATTGTGTGTTAAAAAAAAAAACAAAAAAACAGAAATGATATGATTAATAAGACTTGGTTTTAAGACAAATAAGCTGACAAATTAGGTAGCTTATTTTGTTGTATTCTGAGTGGCATCCAATGGCCCATTTATCCTCATAGGTCTCTCCAGCTGAAGTGTTTTTGTTCCTTCATTAATCGATGTCTCTTCCGTAGGAATCTTTTGATATCATCTTTTCAAACTTCTCATTCAATCTCTGTTCCTTCTCTATAGGATTCCTAACAGTTGCCACCCCAGAGTGTCTAGTAACTCAAGGATACATTTCTTTTGAAAGCAGTACGTGCAAGCAGTGTGATGAAAGCAACCTGGACACTGTTCTCACCCTACCTTTGCTTTCCTTGCATGGATCATTGCAAACTTTAGTGACCATGGAAAAACCAAAACCAAACATTACTTTCCATAAAGCCAGCTTCTGCGGCTCTCACTTTTCGCAACCATAAAGGTAAAAACACAATTGTTCTATATAAGATGTTAAGAAAAATGCAATATGTGCTGCACTCTTCCATGGAAGTTATCCAAAGAGCGGTAGGTATCATTACTCAGGTCTGCATCTCTCTAATATCTACTTGCTGCATAGCTGAGAACATTTTCCTTTTATCATTTAAGCCCTAGACCACAGCCCTGCTTACTGGAAATTACTTACTTCAGAAAACCACTGCTAAAACTATTGTGTCTCTGCTTCCCAATTACTATGTAACTCAAAGTTTCTGAATTTCCTTCAATTATCGAAGACTATAAAGATTTTAAGGTTGATCCATAGTAATTATATGGGCCCTATGGTTTCTAAATTTGTTTCTCTGTACTTAAACTCCAGTGCTGGCAAAAACACTTTTGTTATTAGTTAACATTTCAAATCTTGAGACACAAAAGGATAACATAGGACTACTTTAGATGAGATTTATCCTGCATTCTTAATAAAGGATTTTACTGAGCAGAATATGAAGGCAAATGTGATCATGAAGTAGGATACTTACTTTACTAGTTTTCTTGTCCTTTATAAGCATTTCATACACTAGCTACAAAAGCTTCATTTGATTAAAACATATAAATCAAAACAGGATCTTTATGAAGACACATATTGATAGTACGTTGGTTAATTTTGAGTTGTAGTAGAAACACTGCAGAATTATTTTCTTAAAAAATCTCATACCAAGCAGTTTTATTTTCACAAATTCATTGCTTCTTTTAAGCAAATTGAGATATTAGGTCAGATACAATAAAGAATTAAAAGGACTTCTTTTTCTATGTCTCCAGGAAAATGTTGACGCTTGTATTTATACCAAATATTTTCCCAATTCTATCTCACTGGATTTTAGCTTGTGAAGCAGTTATTAAGAGCCTGAAGATTTGCTCCCAGTGTCAGGTAAAATCTAAATTCCCTTCATCCATCATTAAAGATTCTCCCAGTGAAGATTTGCTCCCAGTGTCAGGTAAAATCTAAATTCCCTTCATCCATCATTAAAGATGCTGGAGATGAATTCGTGTAAGACTTATCATCCAAGGTAGCCTAGCTGGATACCATAGTTGGAATGAGTTCTTGAGATTAAGAGGTTTAGGGATGATAAAGAAAAAAATGTTCATTTTTTTTTCCCCCTTAGATTCCAGAAAAGAAAACGCAGCAACAACCATCAGAACACAGAAACAAACATCCAAGAAGGAAATTCTTATACTACAATTGGTGAAGCAATTGTCCATCAGGGGAGCAGTAACTATCACATGCCTCTGATGAATCGTATACCTCAATATTTTTTATGGCTTTGGAGCACACCAGAATGGGACATATTCATTTCTTCAATCCTTTTGGAATGAGTGATATCTGGTAGTGTTTCTTTGAGTATCAATGGTCCTTCTGAAAACATCATTACAAAGAAATTTCTTTAGGTAGGTGTTGCTTCAACATTAAGTATTATAAAATGTTCAAAGCAACAAATTTCCCAGGGCTCTCATATAGGAACTTATTTTATTTACAGAGATGAATAAACATTACTTGATGCTAATATGACTTTAAAAGGCATTGATTGATCTTTTGACAAGTCTATTTCCCATCTATGTGTTTACAACGAGACAATGCCCAATTTTGTGAAAGCTAAGATACAGAACCTGGATAAAGGGAGAAATAATTTCAGGGCAGAAACAGATGTAGGTAAATCATTTCTTTTGGGGTACAAATCAAGAAGTTAATCAAATATTTTTCATCTCTAATAAGTGAAATGAGCTGAAAACTTTGCATGTTTGCTTTGTTATTCTTCTCTTTACTCAAAAAATTAATAAATCACATTTAATGTTGTAATTTTGCTCTTGTGATACTAAAATCCACTTGCTAGCTGAAATGAATTATAGAAACCTGATAAGACTATCAATTCTATCTCATACCTATTTTCAGAAGAATAAAGTTGCAGAATGTGGGAAGGTGTGGAACTGTAGAATGTTTGGTTATAATTATTTGTTTAAAATTACACTCCACTGTAAATTGAGTGTAAGACAGAAGACACATATTAAATATTTTTAAACACTTTCTTTATAATGTCCCTAAGAAATATACCTTCCTTGGAGTAAGTCAGTTAATATTTCATGCAGCATTGCATTCAGAACTTCTTGGCAAATGAGGGGAAGTAAGAAATATAGTTAGGTGCTTTCACTGTCCAATAAAGTGACTTCTGTATTTTCTTTATCACCAAAGTTTAGAGTAAACTTATTCCTTATGATACTTTGAGTAGCACAATGTACAATGTATTTATTAAGTCAAAACGTGTATTTAAAAAATCCTGTTTTATTTTGCCCTGCATGACTCATGCATTTTTTTTAATTTCCAGATTTACTGAGGTATAATTAACAAAAAACTGTATACATTTTAGATGTACAGTGTGATGATTTATGACATACAAATGTTCAAAGGTGACTATCACAATCAAGTTAATTAACAAATCACCTCAGGTAGTAACCTTGTGTGCATGTGTAGTGAGAATACTTAAGACCTACTCTCTTATCAAATTTTAAGTGCACAATATAGTATTATTAATTATAGTCACCATATTGTATATTACATCCCTAGAATTAATTCATCTTATTATATAAATGAAAGTTTAATATCCCTTGACGAACTTCTCTTCACTTCCCACGCCCTCCAACCCCTAGCGACAAGCATGCTACTCTCTGGTTCCAAAGTTTTGCTTTTTTAGATTCAATATAAAATAGAAATCACACAGTGGTTTCTCTATGTCTAACTTAATTCACTTAGCATAATATCCTCTTGGTTCATTTATGTTTAAGGTCTGTTCTGATAAAGTATGAATTACAGACCCTTGCTCTCAAGGAGTTAGAAATCTAAGAAGGAAGACAAAAGAGACCATGTTACTTACAAGAAAAACACAATGATAAAGACATGCACGGGGCATCACTGGGAGAGAGGATAGGTTGGGGTGAGAGAAGCTTAGGAAGCTGTCCCTGAGATGATCAAAATGGTAACAGCAAAACACTGGGCTACCCTGGAGGTCCCGTGACTAAGACTCTGGTCTTCCATTGCAGGGGGTGTGGGTTCAATCCCTGGTCAGAGAACTAATATCCCACATCCCCTGGGGTGAGGCCAAAAAAATCTTAAAAGTAATAGTGAGACAGAGTAAGAATTGATTGTAGATGTTGGGGCAAGGGAGGGGTAAAAGCAGAGAGATGAACTGACTTGCCCAGGGAAGAGATGACACTAGAGAAGACAAGAAAGAAAGCACATTATTTTGACCATTTATATTTCCCTATCTGTGAACAGATATTTCATCTTCAGTTCAGTTCAGTTCAGTCACTCAGTCATGTCCGACTCTTTGCGACCCCATGAACCGCAGCAGGCCAGGCCTCCCTGTCCATCACCAACTCCTGGAGTCCACCCAAGTTCATGTCCATTGAGTCGGTGATGCCATCCAGCCATCTCATCCTCTGTCGTCCCCTTCTCCTGCCCTCAATCTTTCCCAGCATCAGAGTCTTTTCATCTTTCTTGCCCACTTTTCTTCTGATTGTTTGCCTTAATTTGTATTAAATTGTTGGAAGTCTTTTCCTGGAAGTGAACATATTCCACCTGGTAAACATGTTACAAAATTTCTCTTTCAAATAGGGGTTTTCATTTTGAGTAAATTTATCAATCTTTTTCTTGACTCCTTTTTTGTCATTCAAAAGAATGTCTCTTTCCCACAAATAATAAACATATACTGCTGTCATTGTGTTTTGTATTTTTATTTCTCGTCATTTAATCAATTATTGATAAAGCATGAGAAAAAAATCTTGGAGGATATTATGAGTTGCTTCCCCTGTGAAAGGATACATTGAAGTTCTAACCCCCAACATCATAGAACATGACTTTATTTAGAAATAGGGTCTTTGCAAACATAATTAGTTAAAACAAGGTCTTACATGGGTGGTCAATCAGTCAGTTCAGTCGTGTTCAATTCTTTGTGACCCCATGGACTGCAGCATGCCAGGCCTCCCTGACCATCACCAACTCCTGGAGTTTACTCAAACTCATGTCCATTGAGTCAGTGATGCCATCCAACCATCTCATGCTCTGTTGTCCCCTTCTCCTCCTGCCTTCAATCTTTTCCAGCAACAGGGTCTTTTCAAATGAGTCAATTCTTTGCATCAGGTGGCCAAAGTATTGGAGTTTCAGCTTCAACATCAGTCCTTCCAAAGGACTGATTTCCTTTAGGATGGACTGGTTGGATCTCCTTGCAGTCCAAGGGACTCTCAAGAGTCTTCTCCATCACAGTTCAAAAGCACCAATTCTTTGGAGCTCAGCTTTCTTTATAGTCCAACTCTCACATCCATACATGACTACTGGAAAAACCATAGCTTTGACTAGACAGACCTTTGTATGTGGGTGGAGTGGGCCCCTCTCCAAGATGACTGGTATCATAAAAAGAATGCCATGAAAAGAGAAACAGACACGGAGAGAACCCAATGTGAAGACAGGATTGAAACGATGCATCTACAAGCCAACGAATGCCAACGATTACCCACAAACACCAGAAGTTAGGTCAAAGCAAGGAAAGATTCTCCCCTATAAATTTCTGAGGGAGCATGGCTCTGCTGACACCTTGATTTTGGACTTGCAGGCTCCAGAATTGTGAAACAATAGGTTTTTGCTGTTTGAAGCCACCCAGTTTGGGATATTTTGTATGGCAGCTCTAGAAAAGATTTATACCAAACTGAAAATAGTGGTTAGAGACAGAACAGGGAAAAGAGACTAGAATTGGGGGAAGATGGGCAGAGCATAAGAGGATTAGGGATAATTTTGAGCTATGGTATGAGGTGGGCAGTATGGAGAAATCATATGTAGTCCAGCGTTGCATAAAGTATGAGGCATAGGTCATTAAGTGTTAAGCTGGCAAAGGAGAAGGAGTACACAGAATGGTCAATTGTTCAAGTCAAAGCACCTGGATTTGACATTTTAAAGTATTTTAAATTATTTCTCAAAGTACATATACACACACACAGAGAGACACATTATAATTCAAAGGTAAAATGTCTAGTCAAGGCTATGGTTTTTCCATTGGTCACGAATGGATGTGAGAGTTGGACTGTGAAGAAAGCTGAGCACCGAAGAATTGATGCTTTTGAACTGTGGTGTTGGAGAAGACTCTTGAGAGTCCCTTGGACTGCAAGGAGATCCAACCAGTCCATTCTGAAGGAGATCAGTCCTGGGTGTTCATTGAAAGGACTAATGTTAAAACTGAAACTCCAATACTTTGGCCACCTCATGTGAAGAGTTGACTTATTGGAAAAGACTCTGATGCTGGGAAAGATTGAAGTCAGGAGGAGAAGGGGACAACAGAGGATGAGATGGCTGGATGGCATCTCCGACTCGATGGACATGAGTTTGGGTAAACTCTGGGAGTTGGTGATGGACAGGGAGGCCTGGCATGCTGTGATTCATGGGGTCGCAAAGAGTCGGGCACGACTGAATGACTGAACTGAACTGAACTGAACTGAAAATGCCTTTCAATAAATAATACTGTCAGATGGATACCTGCATATGAAATTAAAAGGCAACAGGAGAGTTAATAAGCAAGACACAGATTAACTGAATATAGTATTTGCAATGCATGAAAAGTGTGTGTGTGAGAGAGAGAGAAAGAAACCAATAATTATAAACCTATCTGCTCAATACAGAAATGGGCAAAAAAACTTGAATTTAGAGAATTCAAAGAGAATATCCAAATGGTCAATAAATATAGAAAAGGATTTTAACAATAGCACTTATCTGAGAAATGCAAATTAAAACCACCATGAGGATCACTAAACTACCCCTGAACTGACTAACCTTAAAAAAATAAACCCTACCTAGTGCTGAAAAAGATGGGTAATCACTGGATTCATACACGCCGAGATGCAACATCCTAGTAGGGACTGTCGTTGAGTATAAAAATGGCCACAAACCTTCCCATCCAGTAGGTGTGCCCTTGAAACTCTTTCAGTTAAAAAGGCAGTCTGTTTCTCCATTCCTTGACTTTCTTTGTCATACGGAACTTTTTTTTAAGTGACTCAAGCAGAGGTTTGAAAAAACTTTACACATTGGGGTAGCCCTGTTTTGCTGCTCCTAAGGCATTCACCATGTGATGAAGCCCAGATCAGCCAAAGACAGACAAAAATTCAGTCGTTAAAGTCACCAGGACCAACAACTAACATTAGCACCCAACAGGTGAGTAAAGTCATCCTAGATCAACCAACTTCTCACCAACCTGCCAGATGACTTCAGCCACATAGGTAGGCACATCAGGAAAGACAGGCAAAAAAATTACCCTGATCAGATGCTGATTCAAATAATTATTAGCAATTAAGTAGTTAAGTGCTATTTTGGCATAATTTGCTTCTCTAGTGGTTCAGAAGGTAAAGAATCTGTCTGCAGTACAGGAAACCCTCGTTCAATCTCTGGGTTGGGAATATCCCCTAGAGAAGGGAATGGCTACCCACTAAAGCCATAAGTTCTTGCCTTGAGAATTCAATGGACAGAGGAACCTGGTGGGCTATAGTCCATAGAGTCACAAAGAGTCAGCACGACTGAGTGACTAACACTTTCACTTTCATTTATACAGAAGAATTTAATTTATGCAGGATATTTGAATTAGTCTTTTATTTTTACCAATAACAGTGCAACTATTTCAAAACCTAAAATAAGCCAAGACTGTTAAATAATGTACCTAGACATCTCTTTCAATCCAGCCCTCCAGGCTCATTTGTATTACAAGGGTCTTGTCATGTGCTATAAAACATTCAGTTTGGGCTTGCTGTTACTGAACACACTAAATAGGTTAACTTGTTAGCTACTGTTTTCATTATAAAGTGAACAAGAAATGCACGTGACTCACGTGGATTTTACTTATCGTCATGAAAGAATAAAAATTTCACTTTGACTGAAAATCAACCAGAACCTTTCCATCCAGCTAAGCCAGATCTTACCATCATGGTGCATTTAATTTCAATATAGCCATCAACACAAGTTAGGACAGACCTAGACAGTGTATTAGAAAGCAGAGACGTTACTTTGCCAACATAGGTCCATATAGTCAAAGCTTTAGTTTTTCCAGTTGTCATGTATGGAATCATGGGAGAGTTGGACCATAAAGAAGGCTGAGGGCCAAAGAATCAATGCTTTTGAACTGTGGTGTTGGAGAAGACTCTTGAGAATGCCTTGGACTGCAAGGAGATCAAACCAGTTAATCCTAAAGGAAATCAACCCTGAATATTCATTGGAAAGACTGATGCTGAAGCTCCAATCCTTTAGCCACCTGATGTGAAGAACAAACTTATAAGAAAAGACCCTGACGGTAGGAAAAACTGAAGGCAGGAGGAGAAGGGGATGACAGAGGATGAAATGGTTGGATGGCATCACCAACTCAAGGGACATAAGTTTGCGTAAGCTCCAGGAGATGGTGAAGGACAGGGAAGTCTGGCGTGCTGCAGTCTATGGAGTTGCAAAGAGTCGAACACGACTGAGGGACTGAAGAACAACAATCAACACAAGTATTCAAATGCTTCTTTACAAAATGTAGTAGTTTTATTATCCAAGCAAAATATACTGAGATCAAGAAGATAAATGGGCAAATTATTTGAGATGATATGTTCTCAGCGAATGTCACAGCAGGTGCTGGAGCATTCTGGAACTGCTAGACCTCGATTCTGACAACATTTCACTTCTGTTCATTCCCATAGATCCAGGGTGGACTTGGATTAATATACTAATGTGTAAAGACATTTCTTAAAATTAACAGATGCCTATATAATAGATAATTCCCATAAATGTAAGCTACATAACCAGATAAACCTCTGTATAAAGCTAGCTATTCAAATATATCTTTTGAGCATATTTAAATGTCTTGCATCCTCCCCTCACATTCTACAATCTCCACTGAATTTCTCTCAGTTTGTTTTTCATATCTATCATGATCAAGGTCTTCTCAGATTTTTTTTTTCTTATGGACACCTTCCTCTTTCCCCACATTAATTTGGCTAACTTATATACACATTCCATGGCCATCTCTTAGATACAAGTACATACACACATATGTATACACACTCTCAGCCTATTTTCCACCCTGTTCTGAGTTCCTGCAGCAGCATCTACTCTCTAGCATAGAACTTTCTAGCCTATGTTATAAATTTTTATTTCCTCCAATAGAAAGAAAGCTCTAAGAAGTTAGGAATTGTATTTCCAATTGCCTATTGAATGCCTATAAAAGTGCCTGCCCAGGGTACTATTCCAAAGATACACAATAAAAGAACAAACAGAGAGGAAATGCATTAATACATCCCACTGACAGCCTATTTCAAGTTACAAAGGGCTTAGGTAAGGTTTCTAACAATAATAAACTGAATAGTGCAAAAATATGTTTGCACACAAATCCTTAAACACCTTGTTTTCCATACTTCCGATTTGCTAACAAAATAGGATTCTGTATTGCTCATCAAAAGACACCTCATATATTTTAGCTATCACATTTTGTATTGGAAGAATTAAATCTAGCAGTGAAATTTTGCTCTAACATAAAACTGCCCTACTTGTTCTTGGCTGTTAGTTTCTGAGTTGCCTATGAATAATGCTAATAGCTTATTTTCTTATTCAAGATCTCTGAATCAGCTCTAACATCTTGGCAAATACTAATCTGAAATGATATATTCATACACCATAAAGTGTGGAAAACATAATTTGCACCTAACTAAAAATTTTAAGACATGCTATGGAAAAGCCAATTTGTGTATGGCTGCAACCGTCTATGGGGTCACACAGAGTCAGACACGACTGAAGCGACTTAGCAGCAGCAGTAGTAGCAACTGAATAGGATACCATTAGGATGTGTGATTTTGAGAATTATGCTTATTTATGGACCTAACTGATGTTCTAAGATTATTGTAATCTCCTTGAAGAAAAGGATAATGCTTTAATTATGGTCTCGTGACAAAATCAATCAACATTGAGATAATGAAGGAAGAAAAACAGCAATTCAGAAACAGGAAGACATACACTTATAATGACAAGTAAATCAGACACCATGATCTTAAGCCAAAGATACCAAATAAAGAGTTGGCAGTACTGGGACTTCCCTGGTGGTCCCGTGGTTAAGATTCTGTGCTTCCATGCAGGGAGCACCGTTTCGATCCCTGGTCAGTGAATTAAGATCCCACATGCTGTGCAGTACAGCCAAAAACCAAAGAGTTGGCAGTACTGAGGTGTATGCTCTTGTCCGTTTGAACTTCTAGCGTCCATCTAGGTTAAAATACTTTAGACTAAACTTCCTTCTAAAAAAACAAAATAGACTCTTCTTTTATAAATAGCTTTTTATTATATGGAAATGTGATAGAGACTTAGGGTTTATTATTTCTTCTTAACACATAGAGGATTATACCTCTGAACTCAAGCATTCAGTCTGAACTGTATTTCTATTTATAGTCAATGGCTTGTAAGCAAATATGATGTGTGTTGCTTTCAGGTCAAATAATTTCAGCAAGAGACTTTGAAGCACTTTTTCTCCTGCTATATCAAGGAATTCTCCCTGATATATCGAGGTAGCTGAAGCTACCTCCTGGGTAGAGATTCTGTTAGCCTGCACTGCTGAATGATGTCACAGAGGACGTTTATCCATTCCTACAGGGGACTTTCAAGGGAAATAAACATTTCATTGTGTGTTCTTCATTACCACAGTATAAATTATCTGAGTTAATATGTCTGATAATAGAAAATGTGTACAGTTTTAAAACTGTACAAATGTACTAATAAACAAGAAAATTTTCAGAAATCAAAGTGTTTAGTTTCACCTTTCCAAAACTACACTGTCTGAAGTTTCTTGGTCTAAAAAAAGTCTCATCTTGAGAATAAAGTGACTCAATGTCTAAGACTTTAATTACTTTGATATTTAACAGATGCAGTAGAGAAGTTATTATAGACAACGAATGTAGTCTTAAGCATCTACTCTAGGGAAGTACAAAAATTGGTTGCCAGTAGAGGTGACCTTTATCTAACAGAAGAACAGAATAGCACTGGTCACCTTAGGGACTTAATATGGTTGTTTAAGAAAAGACATTGCTTGTGGAAGGTGGCCTTTGGCAGCTATCACTGTATTTATGCTGTCAGTGATTCAGCCAACACTTTATGTTCCAAAAAAGCAGACAAAAATAAAATGAAATACTGTACTTTTAATAAAATTAGAAAATTCTATTATCAGTAGTGTGAAGCCTCGGACTGATAGGAAACTTAATTTCCCGCCCCCCCCAGATTAGGAAGCTAGAATCTAAAGAATACCTTGTCATAGAGAGGCAGATTTAAGGAAGCACTCAGGTCTCCAAATTCACAGCCCAGTATCCTCCCATAAATATCTAAGAAAGATTATTAATTATAAACTCTGATATTTAAAAATTATGAGCCATAATTCTGGCCTTAAATTTTGCTGTTTGATACCCATGAGAGATGAAACTGAAATGGCAAGTAGTAACTGCATCTCTCTTCCATCAACATCCTGACCAATATTGAAAAAGCTTCATCATTCCTTGCTATAAACACATGAGTCTGATGGCTCTCGAGGAAATCAGGTATTAGGCCTAAAAGGGAATAGCAAATGAAAACACAAGTCTGAAACTGTCTACCTGACACACACTTATCCTTCACATGTCCAGTGAAATTAACTCTGCCTCAAGAAACCCTTCCTTGGTCCTCTGTGTATGCAGAGTTGGTTTCCTAGGCCTGCAATCTGTGTGGGTGCGAGGAGTCCTATGCTTGGTCTGTCATTATCCTCAGATTCTTACTAGCTTTTGAACAAGGCACCCTACATTTTCATTTTGCATAAGACTGCAAATTCTATAGCCAGTCCTGATACTGCACTAATTCCCTCTGGTATTTCACTCATAACCTCCTGTATCTCTCCCTCATGGCATACATAATTAAATACAGTCATGCAATCTCTTTTCATTCTTAGTAGTGTAAGTTCCACAAAAACAGGAACAGGAATTGGTTTTTATCTTTTTCACTATTTTTATCCCCATTAAAACAGAATGCTTTGATGACTATATGGATGAAGAAGTCAATTAATTATTAATTGAGGTAATGAATGAATAAAATAAACCTTGGGGAGAACTTAGGGTTTGGACAGAATGAATGGTAGATATAGAATGAATAGAATGGAATTTTGGGGGGTATGGGAAAAAAATAAAGTAGATATTTACATAGAGTGGGAGCAAAATACAGTGGGTTCTGAAAGCTAAGATTTTGACACTTGTCACATGAAGAAATACAAAAGCTGTCATTAGCTTTCGATAAACATGATAACATACTGATTGCCTGTTTCCAGACTGAATTTTATATTCTTAAACACTATTCCTTCTGCTTCCGTAGTAGGAATAAAATATCTTGGTATACTTTAATATATGGTAACATTCATTTACCATCAAATACATCACAAACTTTGATTTAATCCTCATAAAACCCAGTAACTCTGGTTCTCATTTTATTTTTTTTTAATTTTTTTATTTTATTTTTTAACTTTACAATATTGTATTGGTTTTGCCATATATCAACATGAATCCGCCACAGGTATACACGTGTTCCCCATCCTGAACCCTCCTCCCTCCTCCCTCCCCGTACCATCCCTCTGGGTCGTCCCAGTGAACCAGCCCCAAGAATCCAGTATCGTGTATCGAACCTGGACTGGCGACTCGTTTCATATATGATATTATACATGTTTCTCATTTTTCAAATAAACAGGTTCCAAAAGTTAAAATAATTTTCCCAAGTAATATCAGAAAGAAAAAGGTACAGAATCTGAAAACAGGTTTCCTTGAGAAAAGTTCTCAAAATCTTCCTGCTATTTAAAGGTACTTTCCTAGCTTAAGAATTTGCTTATAAGCAAATGTTTAGTTACTCTGTATGCACCAACATTGTGTGACTAGTGGAAGAAACTCAGATGGTGGACTATGTTGACCACCCACTACAGGTTCTACTTAGGACATTCTAGATGAACTGTTTCAAAGACCTTGAAGCATGTCTTTAGAAGCATTCACTTTCTGTCAGAGGCTTGGAAAAAGGTAAGAAATTGACACTAATTTATCACCAAATGTATTCTAATTACAAATATAGTACTTTAGAGAAAGCTGAAGAAAAGAGAAAAGATTTATGGCCAGAGCTAAAGATTATGACCATATAAGCAAAAGAACTTATCTTTTCTAAGTACTGCAATACTCAAAGAAAATTGACCGCTAATTAAGTAAAGAAAATAAGAAATAGCAGCTTTATTTGACCATAATTTCACCTAATTGAATCACATAATTAATAAAATGTACAGCTCCCATCACACTGAGATAGCTCTTAGAAAAATAGCCTCTGAGTAAATGTGCATTTCTTTTTTCTTTGGGATGGTTTTGATCACTGCTTCCCATGCAGTGTTACAAACCTCCACGCACAGTTCTTGAGGCACTCTGTCTACCACATTTAATCCCTTGAATCTACTTGTCATCGCCACATGTCATATCATGTGGAATTTGACTTAGGTCATACTTCAATGGCCTAGTGAATTTCCCTACTTTCTTCAATTTAAGCATGAATTTTGCAATAAGGAACTCGATCTGAGCCATAGTCAGCTCCTGGTCTTGATTTTGCTGACTGTATAGAGCTTCTCCATCTTCAGCTACAAAGAATATAATCAATCTGATTTTGGTATTGACCATCTGATGATGCCCAAGTATAGCACCATTTCTTGTGTTGTTGGAAGAGGGTGTTTGCTATAACTAATGTGTTCTCTTGGCAAAACTGTTAGCTTTTGCCCAGCTTCATGTTGTACTCCAAGGCCAAACTTGCTTGTTAAAAGGCGTGTGCGCCTTGGAAGAAAAGCTATAACAAACCTTCATTGTGTATTAAAAAGCAGAGACATCACTTTGCCGACAAAAGTGCTTAGAGTTAAAGCTATGGTTTTTCCAATAGTCATGTATGGATGTGAAAGTTGGACCATAAAGAAGACTGAATGTTGAACAACTGATGCTTTAGAATTGTGGTGCTGGAAATTTTGAGAATCCCTTGGACAGCAAGGAGATCAAACCAGTCAATCCTAAAGGAAATCAACCCTGAATATTCATTGGAAGGACTGATGCTGAAGCTCCAACTGATGGTGGCCAAGGCTCCAACTTTGGCCACTTTTGGCCACCTGATGCGAAGAGCCAACTCATTGGAAAAGACCCTGATGCTGGGAAAGATTGAGGGCAGGAAGAGAAGGGGGCCAAAGAGGATGAGATGGTTGGATTGCATCATTGGCTTAATGGTTTTGAGTCTAAGCAAACTCCAAGAGATAATGAAGGACAGGGAAGCCTGGAATGCTGCAGTCCATGGAGTCACAAAGAGTCAGACATGACTTAGCAACTGAACAACAAAAATTGTGCATGCTTAGTTCAGTTCAGTCGCTAAGTCATGTGCATGCTCACCCCTACCAAAAGCCTATTATTGATAGTTTTATATCATTATTACTATAATCAACCTTTAAATGAAATTTTATTATGTTGTTTTCACTCAGTGTAGACACTAATTGCAGTCCTGCTACCAGGAAAAGAAGGAAATCACCTGGGGTCCTTCATGAATAGAAAATCAACATGATGTGAAAGTTGGATGGATAAGTTAGTTCTCCTAAAGAAATAAAATGCTCACATCATTCCTTCAGTCTGTTCAGTTCAGTCAGTCATGACCGACTCTTTGTGACCCCATGGACTGCAGCACACCAGGCTTCCCTGTCCATCACCAACTCCCAGAGCTTGCTCAAACACATGTCTATCGAGTTAGTGATGCCATCCAACTTTCTCCTTCTCTGTTGTCCCCTTCTCTTCCTACCTTCAATCTTTACCAGCATCAGGGTCTTTTCCAGTGAGTCACTTAATTCCATACACCAAAGTAAATCCAGCCTTAAGAAAGGGGTATGTATAAAAAAATAAAACTTGAAATTAGTAGGTTAAGCATATGGGTTTGAGGATCAGAAAATTTGGGGTTTCATTTCAGCTCTATTGTTCTATTAGCTGCATGATGTTGACCAACATTATTTTGCATCTTTACCTCAATCTCTTAATCTGCAAAATAAGAATATACTTTATAATGCTGTAAGAGGCTAAATGAGAAAATGCGTGTTATGTTATTAGTACTTCCCATAGGCACATAGTGAGGGGACAGTAATTTTGACATCAGTGCTACATCAATATGAATCTCCTTGCATAGATCACTCTGTCAGTTATAATGCAGCACATTTAAAATAGAAATGCTAGATGAGAAATGGCATTGGGTTTGAAGTTGAAAACATTATCTAAATAAAGTCAATTTTTCTATCTGACATTAGATACATACATATGTGATTTACTTTGTGACACAATTTACATACGGTGGCAATCACACATACTAAGAGTACAATTTGATGGCTTTGACAAGCATATAAACCTATATCACCAATAATTCTCCAAAGGGCATATTCCACATGCCCTTTGTGGAATATGTGGAAATATGTGGACTATTTCCATTATCCTAGGAAGTTTCCTCATACCCCTTCCTGTCAGTCTATATCCTCCAAATAAAAGCATTGTTTTAATGCCTATCACAATGGCTCAGTTTGCCTGTTCACAAATTTAATATAGATGGATTAACACATTATGTGCTCCTTTTTGAAGGACCTCTTTCCCTCACTATGATGCAACCCCGTGGATAAAGCTCAATGACATCAGTGGTTTATCGTTCTTGTTGCACATAGTACTATTCCATTAGATGAATACACCACAATTTGTTGATTCATTCCCCTTCTGATACCACACATTTTTTTTCTAGTTTCTTCTCAAATTCCTTAAACATTTACAATGAGTGTTGTAAATTTCTAGTCTTCTTATCTCATCAGATGGCTTATCTATATTGGTGATTGTTTCTGTCCCATTTTCCTGCTTCTTCACATACTTACCAGTTTTCATTGCCTGCTTGTGTACTATGGATAATACATGGAGGGCACCTGGATCATAACAGTCTTCATTCTAACCATATTGTGTTTCAGACAGTTATATTTCTGGCAAATCATTTTCAGCCTTTCAGGCTTTTTCCCTCAGCAATCATGGAAATTTTCACACATACAGAAAGCTTAAGAATTTTACAAAGGAAACTCATAAACTACCATCTAGATTCTAAACTTGTCAATACTTTGTTATACTCATTTGATTATGTATATTCATCTATTCATACATCTTGATGCTTTTCTAAGTGAGTTGCAAACATCACTACCCTGCACACCTAAAGAGTTTAGTATATCAGATTTTTTATTATTTATTAATATGGCTCTATATTGATTACATCCTTAGTCCTGAGAGCATAGCCTCTACTCTGCTGCTGCTAAGTCGCTTCAGTCATGTCCAACTCTGTGCGACCCCATAGACGGCAGCCCACCAGTCTTCCCCGTCCCTGGGATTCTCCAGGCAAGAACACTGGAGTGGATTGCCATTTCCTTCTCCAATGCATGAAAGTGAAGAGTCAAAGTGAAGTCGCTCAGTCATGTCCGACTCTAGCAACCCCATGGACTGCAGCCTACGAGGCTCGTCCGTCCATGGGATTTTCTAGGCAAAAGGAGGCTCCTCCGTCCATGGGATTTTCTAGGCAAAAGTACCGGAGTGGGGTGCCATTGCCTTCTCCGAGCCTCTACTCTAGACTATGGCTTTTACTTTCAAAGTGGGTATTTTTAATAGCCTCAACTGAATGCCTGAGGTTCTTACCAAGAACCTGTCTGGGATATACTCTGTTGTTGTTCAGTTGCTAAGTTGTGTCTGACTCTTTGCAACCCCATGGACTGCAGAACAGCAAGCTTCCCTGTCCTTCACTATCTCCCAGAATTTGCTCGAATTCATGTCCATTGAGTTGGTGATGCTATTTAACCATCTTATCCTATGCCACCCTCTTCTCCTTTTGCCTTCAATCTCTCCCAGCATCCGGATCGTTTCTAATGAGTCAGCTCTTTGCATCAGGTGGCCAGAGTACTCTGGCTGGGATATAATTCTAAAGTCTCCCAGCACTGTATGATCTCTGGTGTCTCTGCTTACATTTTTCATGGAGTCTTGCTCCATATATGTTCAGCACAGCCCAGTCCCTCTCTACACAGCCCTCTTTTCTGTACAGTTCTCAACAAATACCAGCTGATTCACAACCCTAGAACTTACCACCCTTTTACTTTAAAGTGAACCCTATGTTCTGCTTAGATTTCAATTCCCTATGCAATGGCTAGAATAACACTGCCTAAAGAACTTTTTGCGATGATGAAAATATTCTATATCTCTGCACTGTTCAATGTGGAGATCACTACTACATTCAATATTGAGCACTAGAAATGTGACCTGTTTGAAGAACTGGATACATAGTTTTAATTTTATTAATTTAACTTGAATTATCACATGTGGTTAGTGGGTACCATACTGGACAGTGCAGATTTAGAAAACACCCCAAGGAGACAGCAAGCAAACGTGTAGTATCTAGTATTTGACTTCTTTCAACGTTTGCCTTTCTTTGTGAACATCTGAAAAGAATTAACTAATTATTTCATCCCGGTTTGTAGGTTTTACTTGAAAAGGTAAATCTAATATGCTTATTCAATTATGCTTGGGACTATACTGGCTTTTGTTTACCTTAAAAAATGAATTCAGAAAAACATGCAATTCTGATTGCATAGTAAATAAATAGAAAAAGAATGGAATGTCTCCATCAGAATTGTGCCAAGTCAAATAGTTTTACATGCATTCCTGTGACTTGTGTAATTTGACCCTCGAATGGTACATTTTATCTTTTGTGTAGGATACGCTGCTGCTGCTGCTAAAGTCGCATCAGTCGTGTCCGACTCTGTTCGACCCCATAGACGGCAGCCCACCAGGCTCCCCCGTCCCTGGGATTCTCCAGGCAAGAACACTGGAGTATAGTTAGTCCTATAATTCCTAGTGCTCCAACTTAGCCTTAAAGAGTAAGTCCACAAAAATGGGATTAGAAAAAGTTGTATTCAAAGAACTAACAAAAGCAAAATAAAGTCAAATGGCTGCATCTTTACTTGGCCTCAACACAGGAGACCAAAACTGCGGTCCAGGTTGAAACTGGTCCGTGAGCTTCCTTTGTGATCTTAGGTCCTGTAAGAACTTGAGACTGGTCTTTCGTGTCTGTGACCCTGGCTCCCAGTATCATCCATAGTTTGTCAATAAACCAATAAAAATACGCTGAATGAAAAAGTAAAAAAAATACTCTTTCCATCTGTGTCATTAAATAGACAGGTTAAGAAGGAGCAGAAAGTGCTACCTTAAAGCCTTATATTTCTCTCAGGGTGAGAATGAAGTAAATTTGCTAAACACCTCACTATTGAAGGCCAATCACAGCAGTCACAAAGAAGAATTGTTCAAGACTGACTGGTCAAACGTATGCCCACAGAGTGCCAGGTTGACCTTCCATAGACACAGTGGATTTCACTCAGAGAATGTAACATCTCATGCACTGGATGATAAAGATGTTATGCTTACTTCAAAATGCAGCCTTCCTTAGAGGAATTCACTTTTAAGACTAAAGATGTGGGCATATACCAGAGAAAGCTGTGTTCAAGCAGCCAATTATTCTATTTTCTCATACATTTATGGTGTTGTTCGTCATTTGTACAATGACCTAAACCCAGCATTAATAAAATGTTCTATCCATTATTTTTGTTTAACTCTTCTCCATACTTTTCTTGCCATGGCACATTTTGCTTAATTCAACTGGCTACATGATTTCTTGTTTAGGTCTCCACAAAATGACTGAGCCCCTCTGCAGTTATGAGTAATCCTAACTCATAGGATTGAAGAAATGAATCAAGACTCAATTATGGAGTGTGTTAAGTGTAAGATACAATACATCTCTAGCAATTCAATGCAATGTGAAGGAAGATGGGGACTTGATATGAGTTAGATTTTAACAGGCTCACATAGGGAAGCATTTTCCACATTTTGCTCTACTTCAAAATGTAGTAAGCTATCTTAAAATATACATATTTTAATAAAAATGTGTTTCTGATGCTGAAATTGTTCGTCAAAAAAGACACTGCTGTATTTGACTGCTTTATTATAATCTGTTTTGTGATTTTTGTATTAAATTCACTATTAATACTCAAAGTGATGGACATGCACATAATTTTGGGCCATTTTGCATTCTTCCTACCAAGAAGATCTGGAATTAGTTCTACTATAATTCTTCCATATAAGTTAAAATATCAGTTTTCAAATTGCAACTACCCAGTGAGCTCCCTTCTACGATAAAGAGAAGAAATTTCACAAACACCACACATTGCTTTCTAGGTTTAGTTTCAGCTTCCAGCCTTCAAGCCCATGTATTTCTTTCTTTACTGGCTCTTATCACTTCCTCTCGTACATTAATGGCTACCGATGGATTTAGTTGTGAAATTTTGACTATTGCTAGAAGTTAGATTTTTCAGCCATAAAATCTAACTAAAGTTTATTATCTGAACTGCTGGTTCATGTGTTCTACTGTTAGGAGACAATCTCTGTAAATGTAGTAAATTCTTCAATGCCTAAATATTTATCAAACAAGATTTCTAAGATGATTCAGAATAATAACAGAAAATAGATCATACCAATTAATTAGTTCTTAGGGAGAGAAAAGGCCAAGCAATCATATTCAATCAGTGGCACTGATTGTGCTAGAGCTAACAGCCTACTGAAACAAACTGACTTTAGATTATAGAAGAAAATAATCGCATTTGATATCTATTTATATAGTTTTTTATATATAGTTTATATATATATATAACTATATATATAATTTATATATATATAGTTAACTTTATGAAGAGAGGTTCAAGTGGATTACAAATGGTAATCCAAATACACTCTTTCTTGCCATGTCTGGAATACAAGTACATAAATAATGTGATAGCAACATGTTTTGTTTCGATGAAGGTGAAAAACCATGGTTTTACATCATCTTATTACCTCACAGCAGTGAAGGCGATGGCACCCCACTCCAGCACTCTTGCCTGGAAAACCCCATGGACGGAGGAGCCTGGTGGGCTGCAGTCCATGGGGTCACTAAGAGTCGGGCACAACTGAGCGACTTCACTTTCACTTTTCACTTTCCTGCATTGGAGAAGGAAATGGCAACCCACTCCAGTGATCTTGCCTAGAGAATCCCAGGGATGGCGGAGCCTGGTTGGCTGCCGTCTATGGGGTCGCACAGAGTCGGACACGACTGAAGCGACTTAGCAGCAGCAGCAGCGTTACCTCACAGACCCACTAACTTGATAACTGCTTGCAAAAGAGTATTCTACTTGTCTAGCTTGATTGCACCCAAGAATATTCCTACCAGTGCCTGATGAGCTTCAGCTTGGAGAGATAACAAATACAGGTAATCTTTGAAGGAAGTAGGTCAACTGTTCATTAGCAAAAGTAATATTAGTTATGTGGGATCCAATAAGGTGTGTTTTTTTTTTTTTCTTTACTGTGTAATAATCCCCTGCTCATATTTTCTACCTAAATTTTAGAAAACTTCCTGACTTTAGTTTGGCAATCCTTTGTCTCAAGTCTATAACTTCTGACTCTTTTTCACATCTACTATCCCCAAATATTTCTTCACATATATTAAGATGGATCTTGTCTCATAATAGTGGTGATGTTAAACTAGTTTAGTAGTGATCTTTTTTTTAATGATGTAATCACATTATTTTTTAGAGTCGTTTTTGTTTTTTTCTTTTTTTATGTGAACCATTTCTAAAATCTTCATTGAATTAACTACAATATTGCTTCTGCCTTATGTTTTTTGGTTTATTGGCCACAAGGCACACGGAACATTAGCTCTGCCACCAGATCTCAAACCCACACCCACTGCATTGGAAAGGGAAATCTTAACCATTTGAAAACCAGAGAAGTCCCAGGAATGATCTTTGATTATCATCCTTTGTCTTGTCTGAGATTTTTCTCCCTACTTCTAGTCTATTCAAACCCATTCATCTCTTGTTCCATGTCTATTGCACCATTTGAAATTAGGATAATTTGACAAGGTTTTTTGGAGGAAAAAATAGCAACTCACTTGCTATTAGCAACTCCAGTAATCTTGCCTGAAAAATCCAATGACAAAGGAGCCTGGAAGGCTACAATCTAAAGGGTAGCAAAGAGTTGGACAGATTGAGTCACTAAGGATGCACACATGATAAGGGTTTTTAAAAATATATAATACATATTTTTAAAATATAAAAAATAGAAGAAAAAAAATTGAAGGACCAAAAACCTTATGAGAGAAGCCTCCAGCCCTTTCCTGCACATTCTACTTTTTAAAAGGCAAATCTGATGAAAATCTCAATTGACTGAGGCCCCTCCATGGATTTCCATAACCTACAAGACAAGTTGAATGTTTCTTTACTGTTGCAAACTAAGCTCTTCATAATCAGGTTCTTTCCTAATTATTCCATACAATATCAGAATTCTGATGTAATGATTCTCAAACTTGAGCGTCTATAATGCCTGCTCTCACATGAACTACTTTTGTTATTATGCAAAACCGAGACAGCCTGCTCTGCCAGTATGACTGCATAGGTCTAAAATGTGCTGTGCTTAGTCATTCAGTTGTGTCTGACTCTTTGCAACTCCATGGACTGTAGCCTGCCAGGCGCCTATGTTCATGGAGATTCTCCAGGAAAAAATACTGGAGTGGGTAACCTATCACTTCTCCAGGGGAACTTCCTTACCCAGGAATCAAACCAAGGTCTCCTGCATTGCACGCAGATTCTTTACCAGCTGAATTACCAGGGGAGTCCAGGTCTAAAACAGGGCCCCCAAATTTGCCTTTTTAACATTCACTTAGGGAGATTCTGGTGCAAGTGGCTGCCAAGCCAGACTAAGAATTATTTCTCTTGGCACATAGTCTTCACAACTGGCTCTGTTTCACGACTTTGATTTCACACATGCTCTTTCCTCTATAAGGAAAGCACTACTCATCGTTTAAAAACATATTCCCAATGATCCTTCAAGACTCAGTACTGATAAAATTTGCTTAAAGGCAGAGGAGAAAACGGGGCTTCCCTAATGGCTCAGCAGTTAAGAATCTGCCTGCAATGCAGGAGACCCGGGTTCAATCCCTGGGTCGGGAAATTCCCCTGGAGGAGGTCATGGCAACCCACTCCAGTATTCTTGCCTGGAGAATCTCATGGACAGACAAGGCTGGTAGGATATAAGCCCATAGTGTCACAAAGAGTCGGACACAACTGAAGCAACTAAGCACACACGCTCCTACACTACATCAGGGAAAATTGAGGATCGGGGGATGTCCATGGTAAAACTTGATAAGAGAGAGCATGACCATCATATAAACATACTAAACCTGGATGCAGAGATGAGAAATGGAATTCAGTAAAGGTTGGTGAGGGAGGGAGTGAAAAAAGAATGAGGTCCTTTTGCACACTTTTAAACCAGATTTTTTTTTTTCAAATATGGAGCTGTATGAGCTCTTTATGTATTTTGGATATTAACTCTTATCAGACACATCATTTGCAAATGTCTTCTCCTACTCAGTAGGTTGTCTGTTTTATTGATGGTTTCCTCTGCTCTGGAAAAGCTTTTACATTCAGTTAGGTGCCATTGGCTTTTTGTTTTTGTTTCCCTTGCCTGAGGAGACAGATTATATATATGTATAGAGATATATAGAGATATGTATATAGCTAAGACTTACTTATGTCAGACAGTGTAATACCTATGTTTTCTTCTAGAACTTTTGTGGTTTCTGGTCTCAGACTTAATTTAATCCATTTTGAGAAGAAGATCTGAATATACGTTTTTCCAAAGAAGATACACAGGCCAACAGGAATATGACAAGATGTTCAACATCACTAGTCATCAGGAAAATGCATATCAAAACCACAGTAAGCTAGCCCCTCACACGCATCAGAACGGCTATTATCAAAGAGACAGAAGTAAAAAGTATTGAAGAGGATGCAGAGTAAAGAGTACTCTGGTACACTGCTGGTGGGAATGTAATGGGTAAACCACTATGCAAAACAGTATAGACGTTTCTCCATTGAGTCACATTGAGAAGCACATCACTAACAAGAGAAATCAGACTGGCCTCATACTCCCTACAACCACATTCAATGTTAGAAGGTAAAGTTGTTATGGGCACATTTCTGAAAGGAGACAAAAGTCTCACCCAGGAAAATTATACCCATTCAAGTCGTCATTCCAATATAAAGACATCAGACAGACATTTCAAATATGCTAGAACACTGGAAATATAGGACACATGAATTCTTCTAGGAAAAAAAAATGGAATCCAGCAAACCAGAAGATCAATAAAAATAAAGAAAGAAAAGACATAATAGAAGGAGTGATGGTGAACATTAAACCTAATAAATGTTTGGCTATGACTAACATCTGGAGAACTGTGTTTGCAGAACAGATGGTAAATTTTATAAACTCTAACATTTTAAATATTACAACTAACAAACACTGAATGATGTGAGGTGGAGAATTAGAAGAAAGTATAAGAATGCTAATCACCTTCCCTTCAGAATAAAGAATGTATTGACGCTACCCAAAACTGAAAGAGGTCATTTAAACATCACACAGAGATCCCAAGAACTTAAGATTCTTTTCTTACTCATATAGAAAACTTACAGGAATGGGCATTTTTGGGAGGAAAGAAAAAAGTTTCATTGGTTTTTCCATTTGAATGTTTTTCTCTCTGCAAAGTTCCAGTGAACAAACCTAGTTTTGGAAATATTTCTATTCATATATACCTATCTCTACACCTGTTTCTGTATGCATATATACCAATAGATATATCTGGAAGAACATAAAAATATTAACATCCATGGGATTTGGGATAATTTATTGCTTTATAATTTTGTGTATGGGTTGAATTCTCTTATGATCCCATGTCATCTTGATGAACAAAAGCAAAAGCTTTACTGACACATGAAATCAATTTGTATTTTGGTAGAAATATTTCTAGTTTTGTTTTGTGTTTTTTTTTTTTTTTTTTGCCGAGTACTGCAGAAAGGCTGAGAGAAAATTATAGCATTTATTTCAGCACTGGAAATATTTATCCTTCCTGTAGCATCCTCGCTACAACAAATGAAAGGCAGTATGGAATGGCAGCAAAGGGTACTGAAGAGACAGCTTTGAGAAAGACATCCCTGATCTAGACCATTCAATCATAAAACTACCTGACCACTCTTAACATCCATTCACACTTTGGAGACTGGAGATTGTGATTTTTGGATACAGTTTTTGATTAATAAAGGCCCATTGAGTTATTCTACACTAAATTGTAAGGCTTTTTTCTTACAGACAGCTTATTGGGCAACAGTCAACTAAAGTCAAAAGAAACACTTATTAAGAGCTGAACTCTGTTCGAGGTGTTGTTTTCTTCCTAAAAATATGCATGTAACAAAAATTCAAATGTCCAGAGAAATGGCATGATTAGAAGCAGGTAGAAAGGGCTCTGAGCCATACGGAATAAAGAGTAGTGTGTGATCCCTATAAACATTGGTGCTTTTTATGATATATTTCCAGGCTTTCAAATAATTTACTTAATTTTGCTTATTGAGTAAGACTGAAGCTAAAAGCTACCACAATGATGCCAAAGGTTTCCCTTTATTTCTACCATATTACCATTAATAATAGTTTCATTTTCCCATTTTCTTCCCATTTTAACAGATAGGATGCAATAAATGCAAATGAATTTTAACCAACACAGCTGAAATTGAGCAGTTGATTCCACAGTTAGAGCCATCTTTCATGAGCCAATATATAAAAGTCAAATTAGAGTCAAAAAAAGTTTCAATGAAGAACACAAAATGTGCAAAGTGTACAGAAGCCAAAAGTACAACATTCAAGGACCAATTCTAACCCAAAGAGCACCAGAAGACTTTAAATATTCTTTAAATTTGTTGAACTAGAGGCTTGGGAAATGTGATTGCCAAAGGAAATTGTCATGAATGGATATAACTATGGTAAGGAGACGGTTAGACAAAGATACATACAACCAACAAGCTCAAACAAAGGTCATGAGAAAATACTCGAAATTCAATTTGAAATGAAGGGAATAATGGGGCTTTCCCTATAACTCAAATACAGGAAATTTTAAATAAATTACTTAGACCTCTGGAAGGGAGGCCTATAGCAGTTGTGATAGCATATTCATTCGAAAATTTGACTAACATCTCCTCCTCTACTCTTGTTGCCCCAGAACCATATCCCTTCCCCTCTTTCCAGGTAAACTTACAGAAAAACCACAGTCAACTATATTCTCTAGCTGCATTCACTGCACAGAGCAAGATAATCTAACCACAAGAAAACTGGTGCAAGCTGGTTCAGTTCCAAAAGTGGGACAGTGTTGCCTTGCCCCTCATTATCATCTCATCAGAATAGTAAGATCTCCCTGCCCCTCCTCCAGCCATGCATGATGGCTCAACTTGCTTCTGACGCAGATGCCAAAGGACCATACAATGGCAGAAAAGGGATGGCATCCCAGTTTCAGGAAAACTATTCCCAGAAAGCCAGTGCATATGCCTCCCCTTCATTAACCTTGCCCTTAAAATCTTGCCTTAATCATCCCCCCACTGAGAAGCTGATTTTGAGCCAAGTTCCTTCTTCCCCATTCTCTGGCCATTGAATAAAGACTGTGCTGTTTCAATCTCAGCATTGATTTTGTTATTGACTGGATGAATTCAGATGGAAAAAGAACTCTTTCTGGCCAAGGTACAGGGCCTCAGCTGGACCCCCCAAGAGGGGGTCCATACAACCAATTCAGTAATCGCTTCATGAAACTATCCTTTCTTTCAACATGAGGATGAACATATGCAGAGAAACTTCACTGCAAATGTTTGTCATATCATCAACTTGAAGCAATTGCCCGCTCTTTGGAATCTCACAGATATAGAAATCATTATGTCTGCAGAAGAGAAAGGTAAGAAATAAGATTTCATATGAGTGGAATATTTTCATGAAAATCTCTAGTACCATAACAGAAAGAAGGGAAAGTGGCAGAAATATGATAAGTACATAGAGTCAATTGTCTGGAAATAAAATGTTTCTCAAAAGCCAGTAGTGTCCTGAAAATTCTTATATCAAGACAAAAAATAGAAGAGAGAGGAGATGTTTATATACAGACTTGATAATTATTTGATGCTATCAAGAGCTGTTTTAGTATTAAATCACTTATGGCATTACATTTAAAATATTTAACTGTTAAGTACATATCAAAACATTTTATCTTATAATTTGATTTATGATTCTTACCATGAATTTAGACCACCTGAGATTTAAATTTTGGGAAATATTTGGAAATTTTAGTCCTTCAGAAAATTACTGAAAGCTCTGTGCCTCAGTTTCTTCATTTGCAAAAAGAATAACAGTATCTCCTTCACATGGTGGGAAACATTAGATGAAATAATAATTAAACACTTAGAATGATGTGCAGCAAAAATGTTTAATAAAGATTAGCTATAATTATATATAATTATATATATAAAATATATATTATATATATAAATTATAATTATATATAATTTATAGCTATAATTAGCTATAAAGATTAGCTAACTGATTCATTATCTATATATTCATTATCTACCAAATAGGATCAAACTTATGTGCTAGACAAAGATCTAAGACAAAGGTCTAAGACAAAGATCATTATCATTATAAAGATTAGCTAACTGATTCATTATCTACCAAATAGGGTCAAACTTACGTGCTAGACAAAGATCTAAGTAATTTATGTATATCAGCTCACTTAATCCTTCCATGGCCTATAGGATGGACTTTATTGTTTTCTCCTTTTTACAGAAGTCAGAACAGTTATGCATATTGCCAAGAATCTGTGTTCTTAATCATGTATTTGATATTTAATTTTGGCCACACTATTAGAATCACCTGAGAAGCTTTTAATAGTCCTGATTCTCAGGTTAATTGGTACCCTAACTCAATTCAATCATGGTAAGTCTAGTTACCATCTGTCACCATATAAAGTTATTATAATAATACTAAGTTTCCTATGCTGTACATTAGATCCCTGTTACTTAGTTATAATACCCAATACAGTAAAAGCTATGTACGTAGTTGTAAATACACTGTCAAGGATACAGTTCAACAAAATCTAAATCTAAAGAGGCATCATATCCTAAAAGTAGCATAAATTTGAAAGGAAAAATAAAACTTGTCTCAATAAACTACTAAGAAAATCTAATAAATTGGAGATATGGAGTAGGTTAATGAGAACAAATTAGTTACTCAAGTGAAAAAAAAAAAAAACACACTTGTAGGATTATATTACTCAAGATCAAACCAAAGATGGATAACAAATGAAGTATATAAGTTGTTAAATGAGGTGTATAAATAATTCTTAGGGCTAGAACATACTCTGCCTTCAAGAGAAAACATCTTAATACATGATCCAAAATACTGTGAGTAATTTGATAGTTTTCCAATAATTTACAATTCAAATTTTAACCTTTACATATTTTTAACAAAATATTTCTCATCTAGTCTATACGTCCCACTTAAATTTGACTTTTATAAAATGAAGATCAAAACAACCTGTGATAACGCAATCAGGCAACAGAGAGAATGGAGATTACTTTTCCCTCCATTTCTACTAAGATGGATAAGGTTAAAATAAGCTTTTACTATTCCACCAAGCTTCCCTTTCCTGTTTATAACCTTCCTTTGTCTTCTGTGTACTTCTATAAATATGCTAAAATGTTATTGGATTTGCAACTAGGAAAGATAGCATTTATGTGAAAATATTAGTTTACATTGTAAACTAAGAACTTTTTATGATAATACAGATGGAGGGTAAGAATATGTATTGTTTTGTAATTATTGCCAAAGTTCCTCCTAAAAGTTTAATGCAAGGCAATAAAGAATGAATAAACCACATTTTAAATGGAGAAATATTTCTTTCAAGTTAACTTTTATATCCAAATGTCTCTTTCTACTCCTACTTGCCTCAGACCTTCCTTAATACCCAAGGAATTTTGTAATTAGGAGGAAACGTCCTACAAACTTAAATCATAGATGAAATAACTGTGCAATAGATCTACTTAATTTCATAAATTCTACTTGCTGAAAGCCATGGATGGTTGGAGATACAAATGAAATAGGGTAGAGCTGCAAGAGTCCATTTAATACCATCTGGTTTTCACTCAAAATACTTTGATTATTGAGTCTTTCACACCTGCTGCACATCCTTAAAACCTCTTGAATCCACCCTGAAAGTTAAGGGAGAAAATGTCATTTTCCGCCTTCCTTTCTTTATTCTTTACATCTTCCCTATAGTTACTTCCCACAGTGTGGCTCAGATGGTAAAGAATCTGCCTGCAATGCAGGAGACCTGGATTCAATCCCTGGGTCATGAAAATCTCCTGGAGAAAGGCATGCCAACCCACTCCAGTATTCCTGCCTGGAGAATCCCATGGACAGAGGAGCCTAGCAGGCTACAGTCCATGGGGTTGCACAGAGTCAGACATGACTGAGCAACTAACATTTTCACTTTCACAGTTTTCTGAACACTACATAACAACTAACTTCTGGAATTTTATTAAGATCTGTTACCTGAAATATTCTTTTGTTGTCATTGTAAGAGGGTATTTGCTCATAATGTAAGGTCACTGAAGGGATCAGCAGAAAGAAATTGTATTGGAGCTTCCCTTATCTGCTAAAGCAGAGAATCCTGAAAATACAGTTGTTATTACTGCCACCTCCACTCCCTGAATCCTATTTGAGAGAATGATCCTCAGCAGGAAAGGTGTAGCTTTAGCTGTCATGAGCCCACTTCCACTACAGGGGAGCTTCCAGCCAGGAAGGAGTCTGTTCATTAGCATCCAAGTGAAAATGCCCAATAGAAGCTTCCATAATCTTCCAATGAGATCTCAGTTACCACCACCCCTTTTCCTAAGCTGATACATAGACCCTTTCCTCTGTCTAAGTTACTCACTACTGAATACTCCTACATGGGGATTAAACTTTTCTCCGATTAATCTGCCAATTATCAGTTAATTCACAGGACTCCGACCACATGGCCTTCAGTGATAGAGGAGACGTTTTGCTTCCCAACATAACAATCCCACACAGATGCTTCATGTCTGTAGATGTTCCTGAAGGAAAGAAGTCTGGGACAAGTAAATGATTTTTTCAGAGTGTTTCAAAATATCATAAGGAGTATATGAGTCCCACTGAGTATTTGAATTCTCTGTATGCTGGCAATGTAGACCATAGCCCAACTTATGATATTTTAATGCAGCAAATCTCAGTAGGATTTTAAATGTTTCCACTACCTCAACTGACAGTTGGCCAGAATTGACTATTGGTTTCAGCTACAAATCATTTAAGATGCAAACAACTAGAGAAGAGATAAAAGAAATTATCAGGTCAAACCCATTTTCTTGCCTTAAGAGCGTGGAAAACATGCTCCTTAAAAGTGTAAGGTTCACATATGACAGCCAGTTGATGACATGTTTAAAACAACCCAATTCTAACTGTGAATGCAGTTTACTTAGCTTGAGTCAGACAAAACAATTTTTAGTCAATTAATATGATCAAATCATCAAATACTTGCTACTTACATTGTACAGTATCTCCCAAATATTGAATAGGATTCACTAATACTTGAAAAAAGTCATTGTTTCCTTGAAATTCAATGTAAACTGGGCATCCTGTATTTTATCTAGCAGCTCTATTTTTTAGTTCTCTAGAGGATTACAATGTGGAGGTAAGAGTTAAAAGTTACTACAACAAGGTGTCTACCTCGCTTTGTAATATCCTTTGCTCTTATTGTGTTGTTCAGATGATTCCTCTTCAGGGAGAAGAGAAAATAAAGCATGAACAAACCTTAAATATCAGCCTTTACTGGGGCAAATATAAATCTCCATAACCATGTCATAAATTACTACTGAATACAAAGGAAATTTCAAGGATTCAAAACATTAATTGAACAGAAGCATAGCTCTACCTCTGAGACCTATATAAGAATTAGTCATTTAACAAAGTTCTGAGGGAATGGGATATGGAACTTCCATACAAAAGACTCTTTTCAATATGAAAAAGGAAGGGTACAGGAGTGGGAGATCATGCCACTGCAAGTGTGGGTCATTGAACAGCATCACCTGGAAGCTTGTTAGAAATTCACTGTCTCAGGACAGGACACATCCAGACCCTCTGAATTAAAATTGCTATTTTAACAAGATCTCCAAATGCTTCATATACACAGTAAGGTTTGGGAAGATCAGCTGTAGGCAATTGGCTTCTAAAAAGGATGGGCATCCAGGGTCACTAAAAAGAAAGACGACATAAAATAAGGCAGTAAAGCCTTTCAAATGGAGGTGCCTCTCCCTTAACCAGTAGCTCCTAGCACCCATAAACACATGAGTTACTCATGTGAAAGCATTTAGTCTGTTTGAACTGCTATAACAAAAATCTAACCACAGACTGGCTACCTTAAACAACGAACATTCAGGTCTCACAGTTCTGGAGGCTGGGCAATCCAAGATCAAATAAGGGCAGACTAGATGTCTGGTGTGATCACTCTTCCTGGTTCAAAGATGCCTGGCTGTCTTCTCACCATTTCTGTCCATGGCAGAAGGAGCAATGGAGCCTGCTGGCTCTCTCTCATGGGAACACAGATTTTGCTCATGAGGGCCCCACCCCTATGACCTCATCACCTGCTACAGGTCCCATCTGCAAACACCCTCACATTGGGAATTAGGTTTCAACAAATTAATTTTGGGAAACCAAAACACTGTTTCTAGCCATACTCCTTGATCCTCCAGACTCAACAAGCCTAACCAGATAAACTAACCAAGGCCACTTCACTGCCATTTATATACAACTCAAAGAACTTGGGCTATAATGCAGAATGTTCAAAAAAATAACACGGGGCACTTTCTAATCAAATTTAAATCTTGTATAAACAAGTAGATATGAATATTTCAGGTACCTCAGCAAAATCTGCAGTCAGAATGTCAGGTCAATCTTAAGTACATACATATTGATAAAAATCTGATCTTAACTACATTTATTTGAGAAGTAACTCTACTGTAATGTATGATAGCCATAGGAGTGCCAAGGACAAGCATGTATTTAATAGGGTTTATAATCTTATAACTTTAAAATTACCTTGAGGAACTTTGCCAGTCTTCCTACCAAGGACAAGAAATACCAATATGTACAGTAGAATTAAATCATATTTTATTTAGATATATTCTCAGTGTTTTTAAAGTGTTAGTGCAGATCTTTCCTAAGCAATTATGACAACTTTCTGAGTTATGTCTCAACACAAGTCCTGCCAAGAAAGGAGGTACAATGATTCAGGGGAAAAAAAGAAAAAAAGGTTAATTAAGTCAATATATTCAAATAACTATCTCATTTATCAAAGGGGGAGGGGACGATAGAGGACTGATTGGGTCAGTTGCAAGTGGAACTTGATAATTAATTGACTCATGATGATTAATATAGCTGAACCTCTCCCCTCACTTCTTTCAATCCAGGCAAAACCACTATGAGGTACCATTTCACACCAGTCAGAATGGCTGCGATCCAAAAGTCTACAAATAATAAATGCTGGAGAGGGTGTGGAGAAAAGGGAACCCTCTTACACTGTTGGTGGGAATGCAAACTAGTACAGCCACTATGGAGAACAGTGTGGAGATTCCTTAAAAAACTGGAAATAGAACTGCCTTATGATCCAGCAACCCCACTGCTGGGCATACACACTGAGGAAACCAGAAGGGAAAGAGACACGTGTACCCCAATGTTCATCGCAGCACTGTTTATAATAGCCAAGACATGGAAGCAACCTAGATGTCCATCAGCAGATGAATGGATAAGAAAGCTGTGGTACATATACACAATGGAGTATTACTCAGCCATTCAAAAGAATACATTTGAATCAGTTCTAATGAGGTGGATGAAACTGGAGCCTATTATACAGAGTGAAGTAAGCCAGAAGGAAAAACATAAATACAGTATTCTAACGCATATATATGGAATTTAGAAAGATGGTAACAATAACCCTGTGTACGAGACAGCAAAAGAGACACTGATGTATAGAACAGTCTTATGGACTCTGTGGGAGAGGGAGAGGGTGGGAAGATTTGGGAGAATGACATTGTAACATGTAAAATATCATGTAAGAAATGAGTTGCCAGTCCAGGTTCGATGCACGATACTGGATGCTTGGGGCTAGTGCACTGGGACGACCCAGAGGGATGGTATGGGGAGGGAGGAGGGAGGAGGGTTCAGGATGGGGAACACATGTATACCTGTGGTGGATTCATTTTGATGTTTGGCAAAACTAATACAATTATGTAAAGTTTAAAAATAAAATAAAATTAAAAAAAAAAAAAATCCAGGCAAAAGGGATAGTTAGAGTGTGATTAGATGAAAGCAATATAGGCTCTGGAAAGATTGTACTCCTGTGCTTTCTGGGACAATACAAGTGTGTAACAAAACTGTCACAAGAAACATGCTTCTTTTCAATTTCAGCAGCAAGCAATAGGCATTTATCAAAGAAAATTGAACTGAGGCTGTCGCTGCAGAACCAGAAAGAAATTAGATTCAAATGATTTTTACCAAGTAGGCCAAAACCCTCTGATAAAAACAAACAGATCTATTATTTCTACCTCCCCTGGTTGCTTGCAGGCAGGACCAGGTCTTTAAAGAGCAGTTTTTTTCCATATGGCCACTGATGAGGGAAGAAGCTTCTCCCCAGCATGGAGAGTAAATGTCCATGTGTCTATGGCAGGCAAGATAATTGATTTGCCCTCGATACTGATTGGTTTAGAAATAAGGTGCATGACACCATTCCGCACCATGAATGGGATTCTGCTGAGCACCTATAGTTTCCTTTACTTTTAAATAGAGATATATAAGGAGAGACTTCTATTCTATCTCTGGATGAAATTATCTGCACAAGACTTGAAATTGCAACAAGCCCTCTTAGGGCCATGAGACAAGCTGACCTAAGAAAACAAACCAACATTGTAAAGTTGGCAGAGAAGAAAAATGAAAAGCACCTGAGTTCAAGATCATATAACCAAGTCTATGAATAAATTAAATCTTGTGTCACATAATTTGCTACATAAGGTAACAAAGCTGTTTTGAGTTTGATCTCTTTTACTTAAAGCCAAACTTTCTCAGGCACTGAAAAACCATCAGTCAGAGATTCTATTATTCATATCCCATTTATTTTAAAGAGACACACCAGGTCATTACACATGCACATTATATGTCTATGCTCAAACAAAGGGAAGAATGTCCTGCAAACATAAGGCATTATGTTATCTCATTCGGTGCAGAATAGACCACTAGTGTTTCCTTCTATAAAGTGTAGGCATCTACATGCCATGTTTCTTCAACTTTTATACTTGTGAGTTAACCAATGAGAACTTAGAATATCAAGATGATTTTCACCTAATACATGATTTCCACTGAGGGCTTCCCTGGTGGCTTAGATGATAAAGCATCTGCCTGCAATGCAGGAGACCCAGATTCAATCCCTGGGTTCGGAAGATCCCCTGGAGAAGGAAATGGCAACCCACTCCAGTACTCTTGCCTGGAAAATTCCATGGACTGAGGAGCCTGGTAAGCTACAGTCCATGGGGTCACAAAGAGTCGGACACGATTGAGCGACTTCACTTTCACTTTCACTGAGGTTGATTCTCCCTGGTTTCCTGGTCATTATGTGAAGAAGGCTGAGCGCCGAAGAATTGATGCTTTTGAACTGTGGTGTTGGAAAAGACTCTTGAGAGTCCCTTGGACTGCAAGGAGATCCAACCAGTCCACTCTGAAGGAGATCAGCCCTGGGATTTCTTTGGAAGGAATGATGCTAAAGCTGAAACTACAGTACTTTGGCCACCTCATGCAAAGAGTTGACTCATTGGAAAAGACTCTGATGCTGGGAGGGATTGGGGGCAGGAGGAGAAGGGGACGACAGAGGATGAGATGGCTGGATGGCATCACTGACTCGATGGACGTGAGTCTGAGTGAACTCCGGGAGTTGGTGATGGACAGGGAGGCCTGGCGTGCTGCGATTCATGGGGTTGCAAAGAGTCGGACATGACTGAGTGACTGATCTGATCCGATCTGATATATGATATTCCTTCAGATTGCCCATGACTATCATGAAGGATTCTATGTTGCAAGTAAAAGTCTCAACTCAAACTGGCTAGAAAAATAGAGAATTTATTGGCTTACAAAATCTGGGTACTCTAATTACAATCAGCGAGGAGCCTGGATTCTCTTTATCTACTGCCTTCTAAGGGCATTGACCCTTCCCAGGCTCTATAATCTTTAACCAAAACAATGTCAACATAGCTGTTCCCAGTCCAGTTTCAAGGTAGAAAAATGACGACAGCAGCCTCAAATCCTAACCCCAGATCACCCAGGGGAAGAGAGGAAGATCTCTTTCTCAGAAGATTCGATAAACATCTCACTACTCATTGGCTCTGATTTGTAGATAGCAATTGGCTAGGCTAGAATAGTGGTCCCCAACATTTTTGGCACCAGGGATCGATTACGTGGAAGACAGTTTTTCCCAGAGTGGGTGGAGGGGATGGTTTCTGGATGATTCAAGTGCATTACATTTATTGTGCACTTTATTTCTAATCTAATGCTGCTGCTGATCTGATGGAAGGTACTATTCTGTGGCTGGGATAAAAGGAGGGAGCACATCAAATGGTATAAGTTGTTGTCAATACCTGAAATGAGGTTAAGCCTACCTAAGCAAATGGATTGATGAAGAAATGGAGATATCCAAAAAGAACTATGGTGCTAGAGAGGAATGGATACCACGGAGGCAAAAAAATAAATATCCACTACACCTTGGAGAAATGAGAATGGATTATTTAAAGAGACCATGCACGCAAATGAGTGAAATTTTATTTCAATTTATTATTCTTAAATCTTACTATTTTTAATGTCTAATTACTACCTAGTCAGTTTAGGGATAAAGGTCGCAGATTTACCTATGGGGGTTGGACAAATAGAAAAATCACATACACTATGGTATAACTCTTGCATTCCAAGGCTTGTATTTAGCAGCTTATTTATTGCCTGTATTTTTATTTCCTTTCTAACACTAAATTCCATATCCACAACACCCACAGCATCTGTCACTTGTCTTATTTTGAAAACTGCAAGAAAACAACACAAAAAGGAATGTCAAAGAAGTTTAAAAGTACTTTTGTCTATGATTAAAACTTGGGCACAAACCTGCCCCACCCCATTCTGTTTCTCTCTAATACCTCTACCTCGGTGATTACTGGTTGGCTGGGTGTAGGGGAAAAAAGGAAAGGAAATTTTAAATAGAAATATTAGTTTTTAATGCCCACACTTTCCACATAGTAAATTTTCCTTTCACATTAAATACTTGCATGGTGTATTCAGCTATGCCCCATTTAGCACCACGCTATACAATTTTGAGCTAATTGAACGTTATTTCCTATTAAGATTACCACTGCGTTATGTCATTCATCTTATTGCAAGTTTCTGCTCTTTTGAACAATGAAGAATACAAAACAGCATAGAAATGCAGGATATGACTCTCATTATTGTTCCTATACTTTAATAGTTTTAATGAGGTAGGGCTTAGTAATTCATAAGAAAGATCATGCAATTTTCAACATTGCAATTTTAAAAGTGGCTTAGTATCTGATCGATTTACCCAAGGTTACATCAAATATGGATCACATTATAAGCTTCAGGTAAAAATTACAACTATTCATACCAATATCATGAGAAAATCATCACCTGATGCATTTATTAAGAATCATTAAAACTCAGGCAACATGTTTGTAATGGAACTGTATTTCACTAATTGATCCTTTTAGACATTTATGCAAACATTCAGGCCTGTTCTCACTTAGGCCCTGTATATATACAATATAACAAGACACAAACCTTGCCTCTAGAGAGTTCACTATTTAACTTGTCCACACTCTTAGGCAATTTAATGTAAGGTAAGTTTCTCAACTTCTCTGTGCCTCAATTTCTTTAGCTACCTAGTGCCGATGATAACAGTACCTACCTTGAAGGTCTGTTGTGACACTGAAATAAGAAAATACACACAACATGCTAACAACAGCTCTAGCAACCTCATATGCACTCATTAAATATTAGCTGTTATTTTTAATATAAGAGGAGAAAGGTTACAAAATCACAGGTTCAATTAATTTGTTCAGTATATTCTGAGTGCTGAGTTCTATGTAAGTCTCTGAGAATAAAGAATAAGACAACTACATGTTATGCCTTCGTAGGCATAAAGTCTAACTTAGCTACGAAACCAATCATAGTAATATTCAAAGGAAGTATACAACATGAAACAGACAATATAAAATATTGAATATTTAGTATATTGCACACTTTGTGCCAGAAACTTGAGAAAAATAATCTCATTTTATTTCATGAGGCACAGCTCCAACAGTGCCCCAACCTTACACATTTCATAAAGAGTAAAACTAAGATCCAAATATAGATCTATTTTCTAAACTTTCCTCTCTAATGGCTTATTAACTCATAGAAAGCAATTAGAGTAGTTGGCGAAGTCTTCTCCGAGAAAATAAAGAGCTTTGAAAGATCATTTTGAAAAATAAATTTGAACTAAACTTACATCATTATTTCCTAATGTGTGTTCTATGGAATACTATTTGCATAAGATACTAATGTAGTCAGTCAACACTGACAAGATATTAGTGGTGGAACAGTTTTTTAATCTCCTTGACTCTCATGAAATCAAAGCAACTATGAAAACAAAACCAAAAACCTATAAAAATTATATTAAAAAAGAGCAAAGTATCTTCATGACTCAATAACATGAAGGGGCAAAAAACATCAGCAATTATAAGGCCTGCATGATATCAACATCCATGTGGAGGAAACAGGGAAGAAACTGAGTCTGATGAAACTGAATCAGAGAATCTTGAAACTCAATAGATGACCTATAGCGGACCAACCTTCTGGACTAAGGTGTGGTTTTACATGCTCACAGGTGAGTAGAAGGGGTCTATGGTGAAGTCTGAAGACTGAAGCAATCTGGGGCTTAAGCACACTCTAAATCAATCTGCCAAGGACCCCCAGACAAACAGCAGCCACAGAGAAACTTCTGGAAACTGATTTAAAATTGAACAAAGCCAAAGCAGGAGAAGAAAAAAGAGAGAATGTTCAGATAAAAATAAAAGAATAAGGAAATCTCTCAAGTATGGGAACACGGTTTAAGACTTCACAAAATAACAGAAGAGGTTTAAAACAGCATTTATAACCAACTTCTCCCTTCTAAAAGCAACAGAATAAAAATATAATTAAAAATAATCAACCAAAAACTTGCAGTGAAATCTTTTTAAAAGATATTGTTAAAAAAGAGAATAAGGATTAGAAGAACACCCCTGTAATTAAAGTCATGCCAGCAAGATCTGCCTAGAAATTGATGAAAAAATGCAACCCAATATTCCCAAATATATAGAAATATATAAAGAAAAATTATATAAAATATGGAAGCATAGCATAAATGATAAATAGTAAAACTCAAAAATTTTAGAAATTAAAAAATAAGCGTTTTTTAAAAAAGAAATCTAAACCAAAAAGAAGACAAGACCAAATGAACACACACAACCTGCATGCTTCAAAGGAAGTAGAAGCTGAAAAATTTTTAAGTAAAAATGTAAAAATAAAAATATTAAATAATTTGAGAAAAATGCTATATATTATAACAAAGAGAAGTTTAACATATGTATAATTGTTGTTCCCAGAGAAGAAAATCCAAGCAGTGCATCAAAACAAGTTATTTACATGAAATATTTATATGAAGCTACATATTAAAATATATTCATATTATATATTCATATATAATTTTATTTATATGATTTCTACAAATATGACTGTTTCATATTAATATATATTCACATATATGAAACTATAAATTTTCACATATATATGAAACTGCATATTAAAAATAACAAATATGGAATCTGTCATAGTTTCATATTATTTTAAAAAATCAAATAGACTCAATACTTCCTCAGCCTTTGAACTAGGGAATCGATAAAAAATTTAGTGTTTCTATGGACCAACCTAGATAACATCTTAAAAAACAGAGGCATTACTTTGCCAACAAAGGTCTGTCTAGTCAAGGATATGGTTTTTCCAGTGGTCATGTATGGATGTGAGAGTTGGACTGTGGAGAAAGCTGAGCACCAAAGAATTGTTGCTTTTGAACTGTGGTGCTGAAGAAGACTCTTGAGAGTCCCTTGGACTGCAAGGAGATCCAACCAGTCCATCCTAAAGGAGACCAATCCTGAGTGTTCATTGGAAGGACTGATGCTGAGGCTGAAACTCCAATACTTTGGCCACTTCATGCGAAGAGTTGACTCTTTGGAAAAGACCCTGATGCTGGGAGGGACTGGAGGCAGGAAGAGAAGTGGACGACAGAGGATGAGATGGCTGGATGGCATCACCGACTCAATGCACTTGAGTTTGGGTGAACTCCAGGAGTTGGTGATGGACAGGGAGGCCTGGCGTGCTGCAATTCATGGGGTTGCAGAGAGTTGGACACGACTGAATGACTGAACTGAACTGAACTGATGGATTATATGTTGATGAAAATTAATCATCTTTAAAGTTGTGAGTATAAATTAAAGATTAGGTTCTCATTGTGTTTGATCTGACATTTCACTCTTAATCCCTTAATCCCTGCAACGTACTAATTTCATGACCCAAAACGCTCCAGCCCCTTTAAATCATCCTATGCAATGATACCTAGCAATCCTAAGCATTATTTTCCTTAATCTTAACTTCCTTGGAAAGTATTTTCGGTTATTGACCCTAATTTCCCCACCTGGATGAGGGTTCTTTGAGCTAATCACCCCAACTCTCTTCTTCAAGCATCCTTTTCTTCTGGGTCACTCCATTTTTGGTAGCTCTACATAAAAACATTACTTTCCCCATTCCTAGAGCCTGTAGAACCATTACCGTCAATAGTTTTCTGAGCTGGTTCTCCTTTGAGTAGGAAATCCCATTGGGTCCAAGCAGGTTACCAGGGCAGATTGCATAGGAGTTGATAAAGCTCCACCCTGCCTCTTCTTTCTAAGAGATCTAAACGCAGCCAAATGAAGAATGTGTCCTCCACATGAAACATGTTATTTGTGATTACCCTGCCATTTGTTGTAGCTATTCATTATCCATAAGAAGGTATATATATATTTTTCTCTTTAATTCCATTTGAGGCTAATTTCATGTTTAAACTGCTCATACCCTGAAAACCATAATCCATATATCTACTATTATCCACAGAAAATATACCATTCGGCAATATTTTTCATTTTATGTCAAATCTACAGTCAACAAAATCTTTATTATAAAAAGGTTATGATAATTTTCTTTTAAATAAAGTGACTAAGATCTTGCCATGCTAAAAGAACAGTAAAATGGTGAAGTTGATTGCTATGGTCATGCAGATACATGATGAGAAGGCCTTGGAATGCTTTTAGGGGACTTTGATATCAAGTCTTCTAAAAAATGTCACTTTTACCATTTTTTATCATATAGCTAATAACATAGAGATGTACTGCATAATGATGAAAAGGGCCCAAGATTAAGCCTTTCAATAATTAGTTTCTTATTTTTAGTATCTTAGAAATAGATGTTTGCTTAAGGTGATTTGATTAGCTGGACATGTTACTCCACATTACTTTCAAAAAGCTCAAACTACAAGACCAACAATTTTCAGTGACTGTTTTTGCTCTTGTGGTTTGATTCAACTTAAGTGAGAAATACAGGGATATAATTGTTATCTTCATATTTTGAAGGTAATTTCTAAGAGTGGTAAGATATAATCATCACTTTGTCTAATTACCTTACTTTTTGATATTTTCAAGTGAGTGTAATCATATTAAAAAAAAAAAAAAGCCTTTTAGCCTGTTTGGAGAAATAACTAAAAGACTGTGAGAAATGTGGCAAGTAAGAGAGAAAACTAACATCAAATTACATCTAAAAACCTTTGGAGAGAGTAATTAGTAGCAGAAAGACAGAAAGGGAACCCCAAACTTCAATTTATCCTGCTCAGTCTGTTAAAACTCTGCAAGACAAGTCTGAAAAAACTCTAATCTATGAGTTCAAGGAGTTTAACAATTTAATTCAAGTTACATCTTGACTCTGATTTTTCTGGTAGTCCTCTATAGAGTCTGAGACAAAATTGCTGTCCAGTGAAGCCTTTTTGTGACTACCTAAAATAATGGCTAACACTTCATGATATTTATTATGTGTCATGCACACTGTTAGTTATAATTATCAGGTGCATGATGGTTAACCTATGTGTCAACTTTGCCACAGGATCCAAAATATTTGATCAAGTATTATTCTGAATATACCTAAGAAGGCTACTTTTTTTTTTTTTGTACATCTCCTACACTGGCAGTCAGGTTCTTTAACACTAGTGCCCTAGTGCCACCTGGGAAGCTTTTGAAGGATTCTGGGGTTTTTTTGTTGTTGTTGTTAAATATGAGATAACATTAAAATCATTAGACTTCTAGTAAGATTACCCTCCATACGAGAAGTGGGCCTCAACTGATTAGTTGAATAATTTAATAGAACCAAGACTGACCCCCCACCCCCACCCTCACACCAGGCAAGAAAGAATTGTGCCAGAGAACTGCCTTTCAGCCTGTCAGCCTACCCTGTAGATTTTGTTCTTGCCAAGATTCCACAGTCACATGCACTAATTACTTTTAAATCAGTCAATCTCTATCCCTCTTTCTCTCCACGTACCCAACTCCTATTGGTTCTGTTCCTCTGAAGAATGCTAACACAATGTTATCTCTTACATAGCACTCCAACGACTCTATAAGGTAAGTATTATTGATACTCTGGATTTACCAAGAGACTAACCAAAACAAGGTCACAGATTTTCAATTTAAGTCTGTCTACTTCCAAAGCCTGGTTTTGGCTGTATTACAAAGATGCAAATTAAGCAAATATGTATATGAACATGTGTGTAAGTGTGCATACATATATATGCATGTTAATATGTATTTGAGCACACACACGTTTGTGTGTATGTGTGTGTGTTGGGAGAGTGGTAATGGAGCAATTTATATGAAGGCAATTTTCTCCTGCAATTTTCTATCTGTACTGTCAACTCCTCATCCACAGGCTTTCCATGTGGCATTTCCTAACAGGTTGCCCTGTGTTTTAAATTAATATAAGCCTATTGGAAGCTGTATCTCCTTATGAGAAAATCCTGTCTTCTTGGATCAAGAGAGAAATTTTAGGTCACTCTCATGCTAGCAGAAAACTATACTTTTGGAGGTTATGCATGAGATAAGTGTCAACTTATTTTGGTTTATAGGTGTAGGTCTTACAGACTAGGACTTTATATCTAATTCCTTCAGCATGCTGCTGCCACAGACCTGGTCTAATATCTACCATCTCGTCTAATTAGGTACTGAGAATTCTTTACATATATATATATACATTGATTGATTGATTGATGGGTTGATTGATGCTTTAGGAACACAATTTGACCTTAATAGCTCCCATGCTTTCACGGCAGATAGTGATCATAAGCCTGCATGAAAAGGAGAACATATTTCTTTCCCATGTCCATTTATTCCCACAAGGCAAACCTAGTCTTGGTCCAGAGGTTTCAATGAGCTAATATACTTCACAAAGTACCCAACTCATGATGAACACAGTCAGGTCACAAAAGTACCACTTAGCAGCTTTGGAAGAAGGCCGAACCTAAGGCCAGGCGCTGGTTCAGATGCCCCAGGAATCTGGCTGAGTATCTTTTGCAGGAGCTCTGGGAAGCATACTAAATCATATTCACCATGCTTTCTGCCAACAGTGATACTGAACTGGTTCCACCATTGATCCAAAGCCTTTCCAGAGGAATCGCCTGCTGTAATGCAAACACATTCTTGTGCTTCGGAGTCAAGGAATGTCAGAGCAGTAAGAATTGAGAGATCATAAACTGCACCTAATTTTCTAGGTATAGAGACTCAATCTCAAAGAAGGCAGTGTACAAAGTGGCTACCTGCATGGTCTATTTTCCTTTAAAATATTTTTATGTTGTTTATATGCTTCTCTTAATAAGATGTTCTCAATCAGCAAACTTAGGCTACATCAATTCTATCAAAAATGAAAATTCTTGTCTTCTGTTTATTCTTTTATTATTTCTCCTGGTACTCTTCACCAAGAAATGTTATTTGCTTTCATTTAGGTATACTGAGACCAGCCTTCTCTGGGGGAACTCGAGTTACTCTGTTTTATTATCACAGATGGAAACACATTTTTCCCTGATGTAGGAGGCAGAAAGGCTGCAATCCCCAAAGCAAAGCCCAGGGCCTGGCACCTCTACCTGGACTAGCAGTTGTTTTCACCTTCTGATTCCCTTACCATACACCCTACTGCTCTTATTTTCCAAATAGCAGGGGGTTCTGAAATGTTTCACCAACAGCAAAATCCAAAACGAGCCAGAAGAGTGAAACTCAGCAGTCTGGAGCAAAGTCAGACAGTCTAAGGGGATTCAGAGTGTTCCTGAAAAGAAGTACTTTTTGGTGAGGTCAAATGGACATCTTTTCTTGAGTTTTCATCTATTTTTTACCATTAATGGGATGAGAATAGGAAAGATTAGCTAGAATTCAGTGTTTCCTCTCTGCTGCTGCTGCTGCTGCTGCTGCTGCTAAGTCGCTTCAGTCGTGTCCGACTCTGTGCGGCCCCATAGACGGTAGCCCACCAGGCTTCCCGGTCCCTGGGATTCTCCAGGCAAGAACACTGGAGTGGGTTGCCATTTCCTTCTCCAATGCATGAAAGTGAGAAGTGAGAAGTGAAAGTGAAGTCGCTCAGTCATGTCTGACTCCCAGCGACCCCATGGACTACAGCCCACCAGGCTCCTCCATCCATGGGATTTTCCAGGCAAGAGTACTGGAGTGGGGTGGTTTCCTCTCTACTAGACACAATTCTCGGTGCTCGGCATCTATTACATCCCCCATGACTCTGTGAACTGATATGACGTAAGGTTCACAAGGGCTTCCCAGTTAACACTAATGGTAAATAACCTGCCTACCAATGCAGGAGACATAAGAAACATGGGTTCGATCCCTGGGTTGGGAAGATTCCCTGGAGGAGGGCATGGCAACCCATTCCAGTATTCTTGCTTGAAGAATCCTGTGGACAGAGGAGCCCGGCAGGCTACAGTCCATAGGAAGGCTTACAGATGGAGAAACCGAGACTCAACAGCCAGGTAGGAAGGGACAGAATCAGGAGCCTGACTCTGGAGTTCCGTTCAGCATCCTGAGCTTAAGTGCCAGGTGCATTTCGTAAAAACGCTAATTAGAGAAAGCAATGTATTTCCCGTTGTTAAACAAAGCCCATCTAGCTTTTCATGATGACTGCTACCTAGACTTTTCTGATTAGTACTGTTAAAATGGGAAACCAGAGACTGTTTCTATCCTAAACTCAAAACAGTATAGTCAATCCAGTCAAACAACCAGTAATTCAATTAATTCACTTTTTAAAAATGGGGAAAATCTACTCACTTCACTAAAAGGAATAACCTTGAAGAATTAATCAGTTCCATCAAAACAGAAAATTTGGTGGTTCAAAATGGGCACCAGCAGTATCTTAGGCAACGTAGCAGAGTTATCTGATAGAGTCAGCATGAGTTTTCATAGCTACCATGGTATAAAGTAGTGAGGTGACAAGGATGCCTACATATCGGAGCAAAGACTGTTAATCAGTAAGATAGTAAATGAACAGCTGAGGTCAGGAATAAAAGCAAAAAAAAAAAAATTAGATAGCAGTACAGACTAGAGTCTTGAGAGCATTACTCTGAAGAGGCAGGAATCTTGCAATTTGAGTTTGAAGGACCTACAGATTAAATTAACAGAAGTGAAATTTGGAAGGTCACCAGTGTGTAAATGTGATCTTGAGTCATAGCACAAGCTGAATTGACACCAAACAGGATTGCCATTAGTTATGTAAATGTGGATGTCTATCTATACTGACAGCCTGATGGATGTAGGTTCAGAAGGTTAAACAAGAACCAATTCAAACATTGCCAGCTCACAAACAATAACATGTCTCTACAGGTAGCAAGGAGCATGGAGATGAATTATCTTGTAGGAGATGGAATTCAAGAAATCCTGGTTTTGCTTGTAAGGTAATTTACCTGGAAATTAAGTTCTAGTAAGCAGTCCTAAGGGCTTCCTTGGTGGCTCAGAGGTAAAGAACCCATCTGCCAATGCAGGAGACACAGGGGTTTGATCCTTGGGTCAAGAAGATCCCCTACAGATGGAAATGACAACCCACTCCTGTATTCTAGCCTGGGAATCCTATGGACAGAGGAGCCTGGGGGGCTATAGTCCCTGGGGTCATGAAGAGTTGGACACAACTGAGCACGTGAGCACGCGCACACACACACACACACACACACACACACACACACAGTCAACAAGAATGAACATGTGATCACATTTTAACAAAAGGAAAAATTATACCCAAAACAAAAACTTATTGCAGTATTAAAGGTAAATGGAAAGTTCTGTTTCATGAACTTGATGGTTAAGTTCAAAAGTGTCCACTGAATTACTATTTTCTTACCTTAGATTTTCAACACTATCCTATTTATCTAAGCAAATTTTAATGAAGCATCTTTTTTAAAAAAAAACAATCTAGAATGAAAAATATAATACTAAATCAAATGCACATTCAGATTTTTTAAGATTTCTGCTTTCAATTTTAAATTTAAGCTATTTAAAAGGTCTATAAGCTCATCTAAAATTAGAGATATATTAAATATATTTACTCTCATTCTGGTCTAAAATTAGATACATCAATTTTGTTTTAATAAGTTTGTAATATTTAACTTATATGCAGAGTACATCATGAGAAATGCTGGGCTGGAAGAAGCACAAGATGGAATCAAGATTGCCGGGAAAAATATCAACAACCTCAGATATGCAGATGACACCACCCTTATGGCAGAAAGTGAAGAGGAACTCAAAAGCCTCTTGATGAAACTGAAAGAGGAGAGTGAAAAAGTTGGCTTAAAGCTCAACATTCAGAAAACGAAGATCATGGCATCTGGTCCCATCACTTCACGGGAAATAGATGGGGAAACAGTGTAAGACTTTATTTTGGGGGGCTCCAAAATCACTGCAGATGGTGATTGCAGCCATGAAATTACAAGACGCTTACTCCTTGGGAGGAAAGTTATGACCAACCTAGATAGCATATTCAAAAGCAGAGACATTACTTTGCCAACAAAGGTCCGTATAGTCAAGGCTATGGTTTTTCCAGTAGTCATGAATGGATGTGAGAGTTGGACTGTGAAGAAAGCTGAGCACCGAAGAATTGATGCTTTTGAACTGTGGTGTTGGAGAAGACTCTTGAGAGTCCCTTGGACTGCAAGGAGATACAACTAGTCCATTCTGAAGGAGATAAGTCCTTGGTGCTCTATGGAAGGAATGATGCTAAAGCTGAAAGTCCAGTACTTTGGCCACCTCATGCGAAGAGTTGACTCATTGGAAAAGACTCTGATACTGGGAGAGATTGGGGGCAGGAAGAGAAAAGGACAACAGAGGATGAGATGGCTGGATGGCATCACTGACTCGATGGACATGAGTCTGAGTGAACTCCAGGAGTTGGTGATGGACAGGAAGGCCTGACGTGCTGCAATTCATGGGGTTGCAAAGAGTCGGATATGACTGAGGGACTGAACTGAACTGAATATATCCTAACACTTACTGTCAGATATCAGCATGCTTTGATAATATAATTCTGCCCAACTTGTAGTCCAGCAGTCATGAATTAGATCAGAGTGATAGGAATTTAGTTTAACAAATTTTAGGTTTAAGAGGAGGGGATTTAGTTATCAAGATAAATACAACCACCACAATTACTCTAAGTTATTGAGTATTTTTTATGGATTTGGTATTGAACTTAGTGTGAACTGCTTAGCTAAGTAACACCTCTTATCAAGTGATGCCTGGATAGAGCTTATGCCTTCTTGAGTGAGACATCAGATCTCTGATAATTTTGAACAGAAAACTAAAATTATCCATTTATTTAACAACCAATTGCATTGAGCGAAGTGCTCTAGAAAAAAAGGGGAAATTCTTTGAGAATGTATGATAAAAACATCTCTGGAAAACAGTTCTTTTTGATGACAATTGTGATTAAAATTTCTCAAATCAAAAACAGGAATTTAGTGAACAATGTACAGGTAAGATCTCCCTTGACTGGGTTTTATCCAGGTTTGGGGTGCTGCAGGTTTGTTCTTAGAGAAGAACCATAGATAATACACTTCTTCTTAGCCTGGATTCTGAACACATGACAATTCAGAAAAATTACCATTTATGGGCAAGATATTTTATTACTGATAGAAATTAGACTGTGCCTTTTATTTAGACAGCAGAAGTAAGGAGTGAAGATTATAATCATTCTCTAAATTTAAATAGCAATTATTCTTTCTGTTGGGTTTCCCTGGTGGCTCAGACCCTAGTGGTTCAATCCCTGGGTTGGGAAGATCCCTTGGAGGAGGACATGGCAACCCACTCCAGTATTCTTGCCTGGAGAATCCCCATGGATAGAGGAGCCTGGCAGGCTACAGTAGAGGAGCCTGGCAGGTATTTCTTTATTGCCTGTGCCATATGGCACATGGCACTCTAGTTCCCTTGTTAAGGATTGAACCCAAATACACTGCATTGGAAGAAGAGTCTTGGCCACTGGACCACTGGGAGAAATCTCCCAGTTTTTAAATTGGGTTGTTTTCTTATTGTTCAGTTTTGAAAGTTCTTTGTATATTTTGGATAACAATCCTATTTCAGGTGTGTCTTTTGTACACTTATGGCTGAGTCCCTTGGCTGTTCACCTTAAACTACCACAGCAAATTAGCTATACCCTGGTACAAAATAAAAAGCTAAAAAAAAAAAAAAAAAAAAAAAAAACCTTCCACTCCACAAAAGACAGTGTCAAGAGAATGAAAAAATAAGCCACAGACTATAAGATATTTGCAAAAGCAACTATTCTGTTTGAAATGTCATCATTAATTATGTTTGTGCTTGCTAAATTACCTCAGTCGTGTCTGACTGTTTGTGACCTATGGTCTGTAGTCCCCCGTCTCCTCTGTCTGTGGGACTCTCCAGACAAGAGTACTGGAATGGGTTGCCATTCCCTCTCCAGGGGATCTTTCCAATCCAGGGATTGAGCTCAGGTCTCTTATGTCTCACATTGGTAGGCAGGTTTTTTACCACCAGCACCACCTTATCTTGCTATTTTATTAACAGACTTACACTTTTTTACACTAATCATTCACACTTATTAGCTATGTATTCTTAAGAAAGAGTAAATCTTCTTTATCAATGCATAGACTAATTCTGTTTGTGAATTTTTAAAAAATGCACCCAGATAGTATTCTAGAAATGTTAGTCTATCCATGCACTGATGGTGACTCCTCGGCATGTATTCTTTCATATTCATCACGCTATATCACAGTGTTTCAGTTCAGTTCAGTCGCTCAGTCGTGTCCGACTCTTTGCGACCCCATGAACCGCAGCACGCCAGGCTTCCCTGTCCATCACCAACTCCCGGAGTCCACCCAAACCCATGTCCATTGAGTTGGTGATGCTATCCAACCATCTCATCCTCTGGTGTCCCCTTCTCCTCCTGCCTTCAATCTTTCCCAGCATCAGGGTCTTTTCAAATGAGTCAGCCCTTCCCATGAGGTGGCCAAAGTATTGGAGTTTCAGCTTCAACATCAGTCCTTCCAATGAACACCCGGGACTGATCTCCTTTAGGGTAGATTGGTTGGATCTCCTTGCAGTCCAAGGGACTCTCAAGAGTCTTCTCCAACACCACAGTTCAAAAGCATCAATTCTTCGGTGCTCAGCTTTCTTTATAGTCCAACTCTCACGTCCATATACGACCACTAGACAAACCATAGCCTTGACTAGACGGACCTTGTTGACAGGGTAATGTCTCTACTTTAATGATTTACAAATATCTACATATACATTATCTTATTTGAGTCTTACAACAATTTTAGGTGGTCAATACTAATATTTTCCACATTTTTTGGATGAGGAAATTAAAGCAACCATCAGATCTAGCCTCCAACCCAAGAAAGACTTTTTCTCCAGTTCCAATATATTTCTATTATACTGCAGCTACACCTGACCCAATCCTAATAACATATACAATAAACTCATTTATAGTACATAGCATAATGAAAGATTTTATATACACACAAAATTCATGATTTGTGATTGTTATTCATTTATACAATGCATTTAATTAACAGGTACAAATTCACTGTAGAGAATAAAACAAATTTATGTCTGAGGAAGGTTGAAGAAAATCAACAAAGACAACAATACATTGAGTTTTAACTTCAACTTATATTTTTACCTGCTTATTTTCAATAACCTGGAAGCTATACTACTATTTATCTACTTACTAAATTTCATTTCTTTAAAAGTACTGGAGTAATTTAGCTTTCTTGATTTGAGTTTGTTTACTAATGAATTCATTTAATAGTTTCAACCATATGGAATTGCCAACATTCAAATATTTCTGACTAACAAAAACAGTAATTTCATATGATTCAATTTAATGTTTGTGTAAATTGGGATAGAACAGCAATATTTTTTGTCTCTCCAGTCAGCAAACAGATTACATCAAATTTGATGAGATGCCATCCAGCCTAAGACAGACTGGCAATTCCCTGAAATAGCATTTTAGTCATGAATCTCATATTTAGCATTATTTAATGCAGTTTCAAGGAAAATTTCTGAGCAGTTTTGGCATGGCTTTACCTATATTTACCATCACAGGAGCATGGGTATTATGACACAAGTGTGTTATATCTGTTATACAAGAAGCAATTTTGGGGGAGAGCTTCAAGTTATACCTTGGAAGAAGGAATGGCTACCCACTCCAATATTCTGGCCTAGAGAATTCTATGGACAGAGGAGCCTTGTGGGCTACAGTCAATGGGGTCATAAAGAGTCAGATACGACTGAGCAATTTTCACTCTCAAGTTATACCAGTCAATGGCAATGACTTGGTAAATCAGTTGTTTTTGACTTTTTGTGTATTTTATAATCCCTGTGGTGGTATATAAAAATAAACACTTAAGACAATTTGGCTACTATGAAAGAAAAATAAATATGGAATCAGTATTAATAAGAGAGTGCTCTACAGGGGAGCCAAGAGGCCGTGGAGGAAGTGTAACTTACCCATATCTCAGGCTAGACAAAATCTGACCTGTTGACCTCTTATTGTTCAACTCAAGATACTTATCCAATCATTACCCCCAAACAATTCATGATTCTTTAAGGACAAATAATCCCTGACTTGCATCAGAGTCAGTTATAATCCTCACTGGGCAACTTTAACAACCTTGTGAATTTTGTTTTTACAAGTCCCTGATTCTTTCTCTTCCCCCAGCACTTCTTCTGGTTTTACCTGAATCTGTCTCCTGGTGGTGGTGGTTTAGTCGTTAAATTGTGTCCGACTCTTGGAATCCCATGGACTATAACCTGCCAGGCTCCTCTGTCCATGGAATTCTCCAAGCAAGAATACTGGAGTGGATTGCCATTTCCTCCTCCAATGTCTCCTGGATTGTAATCCTTAAGACCCCAAATAAAGCTTTTTATTCTTTATAGTCTTGATACTGATTACTGTTGTATAGTACATGGGGTTGAAATCTAGGCATGAGCTTTATAAACTTCTTAAATTATTCTGATACCTGATATAGGTTAGAAGCCAGTGTAGTAAACTCCAATTGAGTCAGGTAAATATTGAAAGTTATACATTCACATGGGCACCCTAAGCCTGTAAATATTAACTATAGCCATAACTTTTAGGGAAAGCTGAGGAGCAACCTATCAGCGTATACCAGATGCTGTGCATTAGAGGTAAAAATTCAGATTAAAACAGAAAATAGAAGTTTATTACAAAGCTATTTTTACATATTCAGATTTAAAGTCTTCAAAGCAAGAAATTCCAGCTAGGGGACAATAAAGTAATCACCATCACTCGCTTCATTCGGAATGGACTATGTCAAATATATTCTGACCAACATGCCTACTAAGGTCAACAAGACTTCATCATCCTTCTTGAACTATTTTCCTAGACCATTGTAACAAACTCCACCAACTTAGTGGCTTAAAGCAATACAAATTTATTCTCTTATAGTTCTCGTTAGATGTCTAAAATTACAGTGTCACAGGGCTACATTCCTTCTGAAGCTTTGGAAGACAATCTCTTTCGTTGTCTCTTCAAGCTTCTAGAGCTTCACTCACTGTATCTTGTGACTTATGGTCCCTTCAAGCACCTTCAAAATGATGACAAATTTAAATTATGATGGAATAATCTCACTACAGGCATTTAAAATGGAGTCAGCAGCCACTGAGGTCCCAGACCAGTCTCTGTACCACTGAGAATTTGAACTTCCTTTGCACTATACCAGACCCAAGGACACCACCAGTCATATTCACAACATCTACCAGTTGCAACCTTACGGTTTCAAGTTCTTGCTTTGTAACTATGCAACCATTTCAAGCCCCAGCCAATTCTTATTTAATGAACACTCTTCCTTCTTGCCAGCTCCAATTATAATTCTTGATAAATAACTCATGTAAATGTAATCTTGCCACATTTTGCTTTATAAGCCTCTGCTATTTTGTAGTCAGGTACAACACAATTCAAGCGCTTCTTGAATTTGTGTCTCTCAACTGCAGGTCTAACAATACCCAAATAAACACTTAAAAAATTTTTTTTTCTATTTCTAACATTTTCATTAACAAAATCCAGCAATGTGGTCCTATACCCTTCTCCTCTTCTGTAATCAAATCTGCCTGTCTTTCATAAGAATACATTCAGTGCCTATCCAGATAAACCAGAATAATATCCCCACCTGAATTTTTCTTTTTAAGATTTTTAACTTAATCACAGATTCAAAGCCCTTTATGTCATATTAGGTAACATTCGCAGTTTCCAAGGATGAAGTCACGGATATCTTAGTATTTGTGGATGGACAGATATCCTATGCACTTATTCAGCCTATCACATTTCTCAACACAACGGTCCAAGCAACCACTGACAATAGAGGGAGGTTGGTCTGTGCATTGAACCCTAATTTCTGAGATGAAGTCTTTTTGAATCTGAGCATGCCATTTTAGAACTCTAGATTCTCTCTCATCTAAACTCCTTGTTTTACTGATCGTAAGACTGAAATCTCCTAGAGGCTTACATAAGGTGTCTTAGGTGGCAGATCTTGCTGGTGATACAGGCAGGACTAGAACGCAGGCATCCTGATGGGTACACCAATGTTCATTCCATCACCATCCAATGACCTGATAAACTGATATATGTAAGGCAACAGTACATGGAAAGGGTTTCCCAGGTGGCGCTAGTGGTAAGGAACTCACCTGCCAATGCAGACGTAAGAGACGTGGGTTTGAGCTCTGGATCAGATCCCCTGGGATCCCACTGATGGGATGGGCATGGCAACTTACTCCAGTATTCTTGCCTGGAAAATTCCATGGACAGAGGAGCCCAGTGGGATACAGTCCATGGGACTGCAAAGATTTGGACATGACTGAGGCTATTTAGCATGCACGCACAGTATGTGAAAAGTTCAATTCACTGAAATAAGCTTGCTCTGTGACAAACCTGGACAGAATATTAAAAAGCAAACACATCACTTTGAGACAAAGGTCCATATAGTCAAAGCTATGATTTTTCCAGTAGTCATGTACAGATGTGAGAGTTGGACCGTAAAGAAGGCTGAGAGCCGAAGAACTGATGCTTTCGAATTGTGGTGCTGGAGAAGACTCGAGAGACCTTTGGACTGCAAAGAGATCAAACCAATCAATCCTAAAGGAAATAAACCCTGAATATTCATCAAAAGGACTGATGTTGAAGCCCCAATACTTTGTCCACCAGATGCTAAGAGTCAACTCATTGGAAAAGACCCTGATGCTGGGAAAGATTGAAAGCAAAAGGAGAAGAAGGTGACAGAGGATGAAACAGAGAGCATCACCGACTCAATGGATGTGAGTTTTAGCAAGTTCTGGGAGATTCTGATGAACAGGGAAGTCTGACATTCTGTGTCCATGGGGTCAGTTGCAAAGAGTCAGACAGGACTTAGTGACTGAACAATAACCACAACAAAACATTGCTCTCTGCCAAGCATCGAGAGAGGGGAAGGGCTTTTGCTGCTTACTCCAGGTCTCATTGAATATCTTGGTGTGCTGGAATGGATAAGAGATTATACAGGTTTTTAGAAAAACTAATTAGATCATTAGTTTCCTTAGTTGTAATAATAGTTTAGTCAAGAAATGGTCCTAAGGTCACAACAGGGAGATATTTATAGATTTGTAATAAACTTACAATGGCCTTTTTCCATACTTACGCTTATTTACACTATGGTTTTGTGTGTTTTACACAATAGTTATGTGTCCGTTCTCTGAAACACTGTGCTGCAGCTCTCATTTACAGAGCATTTTCTAGCTACTCATCAACTGAATCCTATTCTAAGAGTTTCAAAATATAGCATGCCCACAGAGACTAATAAGCAGTATCAGAAATGGCTGTGACCCTAAAATATTGGAACTTTCAAAATTCACATTAGGTAACCCAGGTTACCTAGATCAAGGCATCATTACAAGCTATTGAGTGCATCAGAAGAAAATAATAGGAATGAGGAGAGCTAGGTTTTTGTTTCCATGCCAAGAGCAGAAGAATGCCAGAAAGAAAAACTAAAGGAAATAATACCAAGGAATAGAGCTCCAAGGTGGAAGTTGCTTCAGAAAGATAAGAGCAATAAGCAGAGAGAGGCCTCTCCAGAAACAAGGAGGAAAATCTAAAGTGAGGTCAAAACATGTCTTCTCAATAGTAAAAGATATATAAATTTAACTATTAGCTGAATGAAAATCATCTTCATTGAAAATAGTCAGAACAGTGATAGAACATATTTCTTTATTCAAGCTTTTAAAAGAAATTTCACCTTTGTTTCTCTTTCAATTTTTTATCTAATTTACATTTTCACATATGTGAAATAAGTTTATTTTTATCATCTTAAATGAAGATTTACCATTTTGAATGATTTTAAAATTAGTTTTATATAATTATACTAGGTCATCATTTTAGTCCAAAAGATGTTGAGAATTAAGATCAGATATTCCCGGGACCTCCCTGGTGGTCCAGTGGCTAAGACTCCATTCTCCCAATTTTGGGGGCCCAGGTTCAATCCCTGGTCAGGGAACTAGATCCCATATGCTGCAACTAAGCCTGCAGGCTGAAGTGAAAGATCCCACAGGACACAATGAGACTCGATGCAGCCAAATAAATATTAAAAAACAAACAAAAACCAAAAAACACAGATTTCCACATGTGGCTTGGACACTGAGAAACAAAGTTTTCTCTTTATTATTCTATTGCTTTCAAGAGCATAACTTTATTATTCTATAAGTCTCTGCCCGGGTAAATAACATGACTGCTCATTACAGAGACTTCCTAATGTATCTATCTACTCTCAATAGAATGCCTCAATAGACAGTTATGCCGTAAGATTCTTCTGAACTTCTAGCCTCGAAGTTCTTGCCTTGAAGTTTCTATCAGTTCTCAACTGTTATATCATGATTGTTCAGATCAGATCAGTTGCTCAGTTGTGTCCGACTCTTTGCAACCCCATGAATCGCAGCACGCCAGGCCTCCCTGTCCATCACCAACTCCCGGAGTTCACTCAGACTCACGTCCATCGAGTCAGTGATGCCATCCAGCCATCTCATCCTCTGTCATCCCCTTCTCTTCCTGCCCCCAATCCCTCCCAGCATCAGAGTCTTTTCCAATGAGTCAACTCTTTGCATGAGGTGGCCAAAGTACTGGAGTTTCAGCTTTAGCATCATTTCTTCCAAAGAAATCCCAAGGCTGATCTCCTGCAGAATGAACTGGTTGGATCTCCTTACAGTCCAAGGGACTCTCAAGAGTCTTCTCCAACACCACAGTTCAAAAACATCAATTCTTCAGCGCTCAGCCTTCTTCACAGTCCAACTCTCACATCCATACATGACCACAGGAAAAACCATAGCCTTGACTAGACGAACCTTTGTTTGCAAAGTAATGTCTCTGCTTTTGAACATGCTATCTAGGTTGGTCATAACTTTCCTTCCAAGGAGTAAGCATCTTTTAATTTCATGGCTTCAGTCACCATCTGCAGTGATTTTGGAGCCCAGAATAATAAAGTTTGACACTGTTTCCACTGTTTCCCCATCTATTTCCCATGAAGTGGTGGGACCGGATGCTTTGATCTTCGTTTTCTGAATGTTGAGCCTTAAGCCAACTTTTTCACTCTCCACTTTCACTTTCATCAAGAGGCTCTTTAGTTCCTCTTAACTTTCTGCCATAAGGGTGGTGTCATCTGCATATCTGAGGTTCTTGATATTTCTCCCGGCAATCTTGATTCCAGTTTGTGCTTCTTCCAGCCCAGCGTTTCTCATGATGTACTCTGCATAGAAGTTAAATAAGCAGGGTGACAATATACAGCCTTGACGTACTCCTTTTCCTATTTGGAACCAGTCTGTTGTTCCATGTCCAGTTCTAACTGTTGCTTCCTGACCTGCATACAAATTTCTCAAGAGGCAGATCAGGTGGTCTGGTATTCCCATCTCTTTCAGAATTTTCCACAGTTTATTGTGATCCACACAGTCAACGGCTTTGGCATAGTCAATAAAGCAGAAAAGATGTTTTTCTGGAACTCTCTTGCTTTCTCGATGATCCAGCAGATGTTGGCAATTTGATCTCTGGTTCCTCTGCCTTTTCTAAAACCAGCTTGAACATCAGGAAGTTCACGGTTCACATATTGCTGAAGCCTGGCTTGGAGAATTTTGAGCATTACTTTACTAGCGTGTGAGATGAGTGCAATTGTGTGGTAGTTTGAGCATTCTTTGGCATTGCCTTTCTTTGGGATTGGAATGAAAACTGACCTTTTCCAGTCCTGTGGCCACTGCTGAGTTTTCCAAATTTGCTGGCATATTGAGTGCAGTACTTTCACAGCATCATCTTTCAGGATTTGGAATAGCTCAACTGGAATTCCATCACCTCCACTAGCTTTGTTCATAGTGATGCTTTCTAAGGCCCACTTGACTTCACATTCCAGGATGTCTGGCTCTAGGTCAGTGGTCACACCATCGTGATTATCTGGGTTGTGAAGATCTTTTTTGTACAGTTCTTCTGTGTATTCATGCCATCTCTTCTTAATATCTTCTGCTTCTGTTAAGTCCACACCATTTGTGTCCTTTATCGAGCTCACCTTTGCATGAAACGTTCCTTTGGTATCTCTGATTTTCTTGAAGAGATCCCTAGTCTTTCCCATTCTTTTGTTTTCCTCTATTTCTTTGCATTGATCTCCGAAGAAGGTTTTCTTATCTCTTATTGCTATTCTTTGTAACTCTGCATTCAGATATTTATATCTTTCCTTTTCTCCTTTGCTTTTCACTGCTCGTCTTTTCACAGCTATTTATAAGGCCTCCCCAGACAGCCATTTTGCTTTTGGGCATTTCTTTTCTATGGGAATGGTCTTGATCCCTGTCTCCTGTACAATGTCACGAACCTTATTCCATAGTTCATCAGGCACTCTATCTATCAGATCTAGGCCCTTAAATCTATTTCTCACTTCCACTGTATAATCATAAGGGATTTGATTTAGGTCACACCTGAATGATCTAGTGGTTTGCCCTACTTTCTTCAATTTAAGCCTGAATTTGGCAATAAGGAGTTATGGTCTGAGCCACAGTCAGCTCCTGGTCTTGTTTTTGCTGACTGTATAGAGCTTCTCCATCTTTGGCTGCAAAGAATATAATCAATCTGATTTTGGTGTTGACCATCTGGTGATGTCCATGTATAGAGTCTTCTCTTGTGTTGTTGGAAGAGGGTGTTTGTTATGACCAGTGCATTTTCTTGCAAAACTCTATTAGTCTTTGCCCTGCTTCATTCTGTATTCCAAGGCCAAATTTGCCTGTTACTCCAGGTGTTTCTTGACTTCCTACTTTTGCATTCCAGTCCCTATAATGAAAAGGACATCTTTTGGGGGTGTTAGTTCTAAAAGGTCTTGTAGGTCTTCATAGAACCATTCAACTTCAGCTTCTTCAGTGTTACTGGTTGGGGAATAGACTTGGATTACTCTGTATTGAATGGTTTGCCTTGGAAACAAACAGAGATCATTCTGTCATTTTTGATATTGAATGGTTTGCCTTGGAAACGAACAGAGATCATTCTGTCGTTTTTGAGATTGCATCCAAGTACTGCATTTAGGACTCTTTTGTTGACCATGATGGCCACTCCATTTCTTCTGAGGGATTCCTGTCCACAGTAGTAGATATAATGGTCATCTGAGTTAAATTCACCCATTCCAGTCCATTTCAGTTCGCTGATTCCTAGAATGTCGACATTCACTCTTGCCATCTCTTGTTTGACCACTTCCAATTTGCCTTGATTCATGGTCCTGATATCCCAGGTTCCTATTCAATATTGCTCTTTACAGCATCGGACATTGCTTCTATCACCAGTCACATCCACAGCTGGGTATTGTTTTTGCTTTGGCTCCATCCCTTCATTCTTTCTGGAGTTATTTCTCCACTGATCTCCAGTAGCATATTGGGTACCTACTGACCTGGGGAGTTTCTCTTTCAGTATCCTATCATTTTGCCTTTTCATACTGTTCATGGGGTTCTCAAGGCAAGAATACTGAGGTGGTTTGCCATTCCCTTCTCCAGTGGACTACATTCTATCAAATCTCTCCACCTTAGGCTTCCCTAGTGGCTCAGACAGTAAAGAATCTCCCTGCTGTGCAGGAGACCTGGGTTCAATTCCAGGGTTGGGAAATCCCCTGGAAGAGAGTATGGCAACCCACTCCAGTTCTTGCCTGGAGAATTCCCATGGACAGAGGAGCCTGTCAGACTATGGTGTCCCAAAAGAGGGGGACACGACTGAATAACTAAGTATAGCACAAAACAAGATCACACAATTTTGATTAAGCCCACACCCCAGGGCCCCCCACTGCTGACATTGAAAGATACACTTTAGCTTTCAATTATCAGAAAATCCCAACCCTTCATTCTCCTCTCTGAGACACTGCCCTAGCTTTGGAAGCTGAGTTTTCTCTTACCAAGAAAAGCAATTAAACTCAGTTTTGCTTTATCAACAGGTTGTGATATTTGATAAGATGATATTCAACTATGCCCATGCTTAACTGACCAGACTTACTCTTCTCATGCTACTAGTGAAGACTTGAACTCCAGAGAAGAGAAGCTGCAAGTTAAAGTGTCAGTTTCCATCTGGCCACCAGACTACCCAACCAAAGAAGGCATAAGTGATGCTCAGGTCAAGCCACTGTTTTTGTCTCCCCCTATTATAAAAAAGCCTTTTTCTTGTAGGAAACCTATACCACCTGGCTTAGCTGAGGCTCTCCCCTCCCCCACTTCTACACATATGACATGTGATGCCATATGAGCAGTACAATTATGAGCAGGGAAATCCCGTCTCAAATCACATCACTGAAACTGTTACCCACAATTTGATGATATGTATACTTGGTGGTTGCCTCCTTCGTATATCTGATAAGTATATTTTGTAGTTAGGAATCTTAGTACATGTGCTGCTCACCTTGGTTGAGAACACAGACACACCATGTTGAGGAGATACATTTTGCTTTTCTTCCCTCTTTCATACTCAAATGATTGTAACTTCTCTAGAGTAAGATGTCCACAGGCTTGGAACAGAACAAAAAGGAATAAATGGAAAACCATAAAGCAAACAAAGTCATTCAGGTTCAGGGAAAGAAGAGCTAGTCTTTGGCTGAATTGAGAGAAAGTAAAAGTAAAAATATTTATCCCAGATTCCAAACATACTTCACTCCAGTTTTGGTTGTGCTTAGTATTTTGAACAATAACTTAATGAACTGGCTTCTGCAAATTGCCTGGAATATAGGAGTCATTGTCAAATAATAGTTTGCCTTTCAGATCAGATCAGTCGCTCAGTCGTGTCCGACTCTTTGTGACCCCATGAATCGCAGCACACCAGGCCTCCCTGTCCATCACCAACTCCCGGAGTTCACCCAGACTCACGTCCATCGAGTCAGTGATGCCATCCAGCCATCTCATCCTCTGTCGTCCCCTTTTCCTCTTGCCCCCAATCCCTCCCAGCATCAGAGTCTTTTCCAATGAGTTAATTCTTCGCATGAGGTGGCCAAAGTACTGTAGTTTCAGCTTTAGCATCATTCCTTCCAAAGAAATCCCAGGGCTGATCTCCTTCAGAATGGACTGGTTGGATCTCCTTGCAGTCCAAGGGACTCTCAAGAGTCTTCTCCAACACCACAGTTCAAAAGCATCAATTCTTCGGTGCTCAGCATTCTTCACAGTTCAACTCTCACATCCATACATGACCAAGTTATGACCAACCTCGATAGCATATTCAAAAGCAGAGACATTACTTTGCCAACAAAGATTCGTCTAGTCAAGTTTGTCTTTACTTCTCCTCAGATCTTCATAAAGTACGGTATATATCAGCATAAGCTAGTTTATAAACTAATTTACAGCAAAGGTTCAGTCTTTATTGAACCTGACATCCATCTCGGGGCATCTTAACTTTAAGACTGATACAGACAGTACAGCCTCTAGGTGGAGCATCCCTGGTTATTGTGGCAGAACTCGACAAGGCATACACTGGTGATGAAGGCTGTTCAACTCATATTTTGTTAACCAAGCCTAACATCAATGGAGTAGGGCAACATAATACTTCCCCAGGAAGAGGCAGCAAATATTTTGTAATAGCAATCTGTCCTACTGCATATATATTGCCAAATGGGAACTTGAAATGTTTTTAAATCAGAGATACCACTGGAAGTCCACATATATATATATACCTAGTCTAAAAGTCATTTAAAAAACTCAACAAACAATACGCTTTAGGACTTCCTTGGTGGCCCAGTGGTTAGGACTCCATGCTTCCAATTCAGAAAGACTGGATTTGATCCCTGGGTAGGAAAGTTTTGCTTGTCAGATGGCACAGCCAAAAAAAAAAAAAAAAAGAGCATGCTTAAAGGGGAGACATAGGTTACAAATTTGATAAAAACCCATCAGGGATCTGTGACAAGCATATCCATGCCTGTCGTGGGAGAGGAAATATTTGTCCATAACCTGGTATCAGTTGAAGGATGGCAGAATACGTCACTTTTGCCTTGGGATACTTTGAGCTGAATGCAATTGAGAAGAAACAAATACAAGAAAACCTCCCTGTCTTCCCTTTATTTGCCTGAAAGCAGAAGATGAATTGTCAAAGATATCCCTCCTCCCTTCTGTACCAGGAAGAAAACTTAATCACCGGAGACAACTTGCACCCCTATCAGCTTGGACAAAGTACTTGAGGAATGTACACAACAAGTTCCATTAAGTTTTTCTTTACCATTAGTTTACCTTCTAATAGTTTGTCACCTTTATAAGCCTAAAACTGCTTTCCTCTGTGCTGTCATTTCTCCACAGATATAGTGACCTTTGTTGAAGATACTGTGTAAGACAGAGTTCTAAGCCATTGCACTGAGTTCCTCATTTCTCCCTGAATAGCTCCCTAGGATACAAGAGATAAATATGTTAATAAACTTGTTTAGTTTTCTCTTGTTAATCTTTTACAGGGTTCTCAGTCAAGAACTCAGGGGGTTAGAGGAAAGTTGTTGTTTCCTCCCTTATACAATCAACAGGAGGCAAGGAGAAAATAATTGCACTAATATAGGCTTCTCAGGTGGCTCAGATGGTAAAAGGTCTGTCTACAATGTGGGAGACCCAGGTTTGATTCTTGAGTCGGGAAGATCCCCTGGAGAAGGAAATGGCAATCCACTCCAGCACTATTGCCTGGAAAATCCCATGGACAGAGGGGCCTGGTAGGCTACAGTCCATGGGGTCGCAGAGAGTCGGACACGACTGAGGGACTTCACTTTCTTTCCCTTCCAGGCTTCCCAGGTGGCTAGTGGTAAAGAACCTGTGTGCCAAAGCAGGAAACTAAGAGGTGGTGAGCTCGATCTCTGGGTTGGGAAAGATCTCCCGGAGAAGGGCATGGCAACCTACGCCAGTATTCTTGCCTGGGAAATCCCAAGGACAGAGGAGCCTGGTGGGCTATAGTCCATGGGATCCAAAGAGTTGGATACAACCTAGGAACTAAACAACAACATGTCCATCCTTACTTTGGTAAAGCACACAGCAGCAACCAGTCATTGGTTAAAATGATACCATCAGTAAGATACACAGAAAACTGCTGAATTACAAACACCTCCACTGACAATGACATTCTTTTCAGTACTTTCCTAATGCTCAGGAGTTGATGACTGCAGATGGCATCACCGACTCGATGGCCATGAGTTTGAGTGAACTCTGGGAGATGGTGATGGACAGGGAGGCCTGGCACGCTGCGATTCATGGGGTCACAAAGAGTCGGACATGACTGAGTGACTGAACTGAACTGATGATGATAAAATGGTTATTTTTTTTTAATACATTCTCAAGTACAAAAGTACAAGTAAATCTCTCAGTTATGTCCACCTCTTTGCGACCCCATGGACTGTAGCCTACCAGGCTCCTCCATCCATGGGATTTTCCAGGCAAGAATACTGGAGTGGGTTGCCATTTCTTTCTTGAACATATGGTAAAAAGAAGATGATTATCTCATTCCTTAATATCCTATAAGACTTTGAGGGAAAAGAAGAGAAAATACCTATTCATTTTGCTGGTAGATTTTTTTGGAATAAGAAGGATTTTCTAGTAAGAACAAAACAACTGCATCCACCTAGCTATAACCTTTTTCTTTAATGTTAGTACTAATTTCTTCATATTCTTTTGTATTGGTTGTATAAAGAGATCTCATATAATAACAATGGGCTTCTTTAAGAAAGCTAATCAGCTCAATGGTGAAGAGCAATATGAATTTAGGGTTAGCAGGAGAAAAAAATTAGAAAAATGTTTGATTCAGTGTTTTTGATACTCTCGATGGTCAGATTGATAACATGGTCAAACTAACTGCCCAGACAGAACCACTCATTAGATGCCATAAACCGTTGATTCAGCAAATCATGAAAAAGTGACAGCCCTGATTTGGAGTGTTATTGGGTTGCTTGGTATATTTTGTAGCCAATCTGTTCACACACAGATTTCTACATGTACTTTTCCATAAAACTCACATTAGAATTCTACTTGGCATGTAGTCTATTCCTCCTCTTGAACATGCCAGCTTTGTCTTAGGGAAATTAAATAAAACATTTTAGTGGGGAAAAATATAAAAGAACAAGCAATCAAATCTTAATACATTACTAGAGGAAAAGAGATGGGCCAAGGATCTCTAAGACACACTAGGGGCCATTAGTTTTATTTAGTGCAGAAGTACATTTATGTTGTCCCTTTTGGAAGGACTGTAAATATAAGGATTTATTTGGAAAGGGTCAAATAAACTGGGGCTGGATAAATAAAATTGATATGGTAATTACTCTTACATGGCTCATCATGCTGACAAACACCATAAACGCAGGAAGCATGATGAATTACAAGCGTTCAGTCACAGGGTAGCCAGCTAGATTAGCTTCATGGGCTTACTGAAATTGTGTTGCTCTAATAAAGTGGAATGGAATAGGTGAATAAAAATTTTCCCCAGAAGCCATCATAAATAATTCATGCAAAATATTTTAAAAATTGGTACAAATTTCAATTTAAATTGGGTTCAATTTTTTCCCTACTCTACATTCTAGTCCCCAAATTAGTCTGTATTCTGGGACCACTCTAGGTATCCTGAGGTCTGAAAATCAGTAATACAGTATAACTCCTATTAATGAAGGCCATGTATTTCTTTTGGTTTCCAAACTTTATCATCAATGAGAGTGGCAAGTCTAATTCTCTGCCTTCATTGTTAAGATGGAAGCAGTGCTCTAGTGAGGAACCCCCCTGTTTCCAGCATCCCTCTCGTCCACTTTATTAATCCAGGTCTAACTGGATTGGCTGAACTGAAACCCTAGTTATGTTCATCACAGATTTAGAAGAACTCAGTGTCCATTACAACTTTTCTAACCCAGTCATGCATCATCAAGCAAATTGCTTAAAATCATCAAGATCTTATTTGCACAACAGTAAAAGAGTGATATTTTTCAATTCTGGTGATTTGCAATTAATACTGTAAGTAAAACTCAAATATCTTGGAAGACATAGTTGTTGTAGCCATGCGTTCCAGGAAACAAACTCACTCAGAAGGACAATGCAGATAGTGGAGTGCAGTTTATTACACGGCGGGCCCAAGGCAGAGTCTCCTCTTAGCCAAGGACCCTGACCAGCATTTGTGAAAATCTTTTATACCCCATGTGCACGTGTCTGAACCCACCACCCCAAATTCCTTGAGACTTACATAAACCAAGGAAAATACAATCCCAGTAACCCCATCATTCACGTGCTATGTGCTCATGTGCTCAAACAGTCAAACAATTAGCCAATAATCAATAAACCCAAGGTTATACATTGATAGATACAGAAAAATTAATGGCTTGTCTGGAGGAAGGGGTGATTAGTGTATGTTTTCTCTTAGCTGATGAGTAATCTAGATATGATCTTCAAGGTTTCCCTTTCTGGAGAGCATCTTATCCTTCTGTTGTTGTTTTCATAGGCGCTAAACACAGAGTTTAGAGTCCATTGGAAATGTGGCCAAGCATGAGCATGAACAGGCCTAAGATGGAGTCCAGGCCCTATGAATTCCTTCTTCATAGTGAAGATAATTTATTGTAGACAGAATTATGATCTCACTGTTGCACTAATATAGTCAAGGCATATATACAACTCTATCGGGAGAAAAAACTTATTCCTCTTTCAGTTTGGTTCCAGTGGTTGGAGTCTGCAATTTAAATTACATAGATTAATAGGAGAAAAGAAAAGGTTTATGTACACATGTACAGAGAGTTGCTTGAGATGAGTAATTTGTGGAATAGCCCTAAGTAAAGGTTTATATATAGATTAACTTAATAAAAGAAGGTTTTTAGAACTTCAAAGGGAGAGTATGAGAGATTCTATTGTTTTTTTTTTTTTTTTTTGAGGGGTATGCTAATGAAAGTGGGCAGTTTATTTCCAAGGCAGCTGAATTCACAGGAAACTCCCTTGGAGGGGGTGCTTAATGGTAGTTGTATTTTTGAGAGGTTCTGCTTTAGTCAGATAAGATTTCTTTCTGAATCTTCTAAGCTCAAATGTTTCCACTTTAATATTTATGCCAAATCTGAGGGCCTGAGAGCATTCCCACAGCTCTCTTTCTGCAGATTCCTAGAACCCCATCTTGTCTTTACTTTCTTTTCCAGGACATGGTCGACTGCTGGAAGGAAGGTTTAAAAAAAAAAAAAAAATGTTTGTTTGGACTTTCATTTGCATTTAAAAGAGAGACCAACTAGGCTGTGTCTGTGATTTAAAGATAATTACACTGCATGTGGCCATATTAAGTCTAGAGAGTTTGTTTTAAGTCACTTCCAGATAAAGAAAAGGAGGCCTAAGTTCTTAATTCAAAGTTTTGTAGTCAGTCATTAGATAATTATTTGTCTAGGAAAAATTATATATAAATTGATTTTACCCTTTTTATAATATTTAAATTGCATCATTTTTGTCAGTAATATTTTAGGTGTCATCCCTGTATCTGCAAAGTTAGTGATTTTGCTAATTTAGGTCATTATAAAACTTACATCAAAGCTTTACTTATTTTCCATTCTATTTTCTATTCCTCTAGGTCATAGATGAAGTTTGTACAGCCTTTAATATATAGCTCATTTGTTTTTACACTGATCAGGGTCACTACCACGTTTTTAATCAAATAGTGGATATGTGAAACCACTTCAGTCTTGTGGAATGACGCAGGAATCAGAGAAATTGACAGGTAAAATTTAGGTCTCACGTCAGGACACAGTATAAAAAGAAAACTAAAATGAGGACATTCTTCATTTTCAGGAATTTTGACCTTGAACTGACACTAGTACTAAATTTTTTCCTGAAATTATGTTTAAGTGTTCATAGCTTCCCCAGTGGCTCAGTGGTCAAGAATCCACCTGCAATGCAGGAGCTGCAAGTGACCCTGGTTCGATCCCTGGGTCAGGAAGATCCCTTGGAGGAGGACATGGCAACCCACTCTAGTATTCTTGCCTGGAGAATCCCATGGACAGGGGAGCCTAGTGGTCTACAGTCCATAGGGTGGCAAAGAGTCGGACACGACTGAAGCGACAGCATGCAGGATGCAAGAGTCCTGAAGGGCAGCCAAATGCACCCAAATATGCTACGTTGGCATAGGATTATTTTTACTAAAAAATAAATTTTAACATTTTATTTTGTATTGGAATATAGCTGATTAACAAAGTTGTGATAGTTTCAGGTGAATAGTGATGGGTTTCAGCAATACATATACACATATCCATTCTCCTCTAAACCTCCCTCCCATCCAAGCTGCCACATAACATTGAGCAGAGAGTACCATTTAAATCTAAATGCTGACTTTCAGTGTGTACATGTACATGCTGGCACTTTTAAAATAGGTAACCAACAAGGAACTACTGTGTAGTATATGGAACTCTGCCCAATGTTATAATGTTGTAAGGGTGTCTCCTCTAGAAAGATGAGTCTAATCACAAAAATCTCTTATCAGGGGGAAAGAAGTAGATTGAAATATACATGATAAGTCTTACCCTTGTGTACAGTGTTTGCCTTTTTTTTTTTAAATAAACTCCCACAACTACCCCTGACTTGACCACAACATCTTTCTTTTACTTTGCAAGATGGTATTTAAGGTGGTGGCTTGGGCCAATCTTGAAGAGTTTTACTCATTTTCCTGGGTATCTCCTGTTTATGCATGAAGTATACAAGTTATTAAATTTCTGTTTGTTTTTCTCAAGTTAATCTGTCTCTTATTATAAGGGATTTCATTCAGGGAACGTAGAAGAGTAGAAGGAAAATTATTTTTCCTCTCTAGAGTCCTCTGCTGGTTTCTCAAAACTGCTGCTAAGTTTTGATCCTACAGATTCAAAGGAATGTGGAGTACAATATTCTAAGCAATGGAACATTTTCCATAACATCAGTGGTTTTCAACCAGGGGGGATTTTGGCCCCCAAAACCATTGATGTCTCAGACCTATTTGGGTAGCACAGACAGGGAGGTGAGGAGCTACTGGGATGCTGTAGAAACCTCCTACAATGCGCAGGACCACTGCCTACAACAAAAATTATCTGGCACAAAATGGCACATCACAGGTTAAGAAACCCAGTAGTACTTTGAGAACATAAGGCTTAGTCTATATACCCACACAAAATGGGTGCTGTTTTGAACTCTATCAAAATATCTGTTCTGACAGATTCAAGTTCCGAGGCTTTGACATACAAATTTGGGGGTGTATAGTTGTTTTCCTTAAAAAAATAAAATCTTTTTTTAAAGTTAATCATATGGTTTTAGCAGATCTGAGTTCATCTGGACAGTGAGCTAAAAGACCTGTTCTTCTTCAGATGATAGTTTAAATCCTTGATAACCCACCTGTGATAAAAAGAAAATCATTAAAGCTGGAGTCTTATCATGAAAAGTGCATTGTTGAAGTTGTATAGTTTATATTCATATGAAGCAAATTGATTCTTTAAGAAACACAGATAAGAGAACCAAATTTATACCAAAGAGGCACATAAGAAATGTTGGCGATGCTTCTTAAGATTCTAAAATCATATTTCTGGATCAATAGCAATTCCAGGTATTAGGTGAATAACACCTCTGTCCAAAAAAATATTTTAGAACTGATATGTGCACTTTCAAACAAAAAATATAAGGTATTCTCTCAAATACACATCTAAAAATGTTACTTCTTCAGTACAAAAATCCATGACATCTGTCTAAAAGACCCCTTAAGAAATAATTTCAAATAACTTCTCCAGATTTAAATCTCTCTTATTTTTTCTTATATATGATTTAATTACAATGTGGTTTTTTGGTTTTTTTTTTCACTTTTGTCTTTTTTTTTTTCTTATCAGTCTATCACTGTTGGAGAGGCAAAACTTCTACCCATTTAGAGTTTCCAGCTAAGGCTGAGAATTCAATTGAAATAAGACAAATTAAGAGGAGAAAAGCATATATATTTATGTAATTTACATTTTTATGCGACACACATAAGAAATGCAGATAGAAAGATATGGCAAAACTTAAATGCTCGGAGAAGGGGGCGACAGAGGAGGAGATGGTTGGATGGCATCACTGACTCACTGTACATGAGTTTAGGCAAACTCCAGGAGATAGTGAAGGACCAGGAAGCCTAGTGTGCTGCAGTTCATGGGGTCCCAAAGATCAGACATGACTTAGAGTTTGAACAACAACATGCTAGGTTGAACAAAGACAATTGTGATAAAGTGACTAAAGTATTTAGAGAGGCTAAAGGAAGATAAGAATTATTTTAACAAGGCCTGTTTGTAGAGATTTCTCTGAGCTCCAACTTCCTATCCTTGATGATAAGAATGTTACTTGTTCTTGATATACAGAGGACATCTTTGATACGAGGGTTCTATCTCCTGCTTTCAGGAAGAAAAAGGGAATGATCATAGTGCCCTTCTTATACCTGCTTTTTTTTTTTTAAGTACCTTAGTTCAAAATAATCTCATGTCACAGTAGCATGTTTTACGATGACATAGTCTGGTTTCTTCCATCACATCGTGCCACTTTCTTATCTCACACCCTGTCAAGGCTTCCTGCCATTATTGGGCTTTAATCTAAACTACCTTCTTGTCCTAAATGATTTTGGATTCCATGTTTCTGCTCACAATGCCTCAGTTTCAGAAAGTTGTCCCAAACTAAAGTGAAAATGAAAGTGTTAGTTGCTCAGCTGTGTCCAATGTTTTGTGGGCCCATGTAGCCTGCCAGGCTTCTCTGTCTATGGACTTCTCCAGGCAAGAACACTGGAGTGGATAACCATTCCCTTCTCTAGGGGATCTTCCCAACCCAGGGATCGAACCCAGGTCTCCTATATTGCAGCAGACTCTTTACCACCTGAGCCACCAGGAAGCCCAAACTAATAATTCTCCTATTGAAATGAAGCAGGACCCTGTGCAACCCTCCCAAGTATAAAAGCCTGTCCACGCACCACATTTATTGCTTGTAGGAAAAGACAACTTCTTTATACTTTCTCTGAGTTCCAAAGGGTGAATTCAAACAGTTATTAATTAGGAAAATGAGGGGATGCAGAAACAAAAGAAAGAAAGTCAAGAAACAGTAGTGCAGCCATGGGGCAGTGTCCTGGTTCCCCTGGAAGAGATAGGCATGACAACCTAACACACATCTCTGAGTTTTTCTAAGGAACTAATACCTCACCCCAGGCTGAGCACAAGCACATGGACCCCAGACTGGTCAGAACCAGAGGCTGATGACTGAGATTCCTGAAACACCACCCTCTTACCTCACCACCAACCAATGAGAGGAAGGTCACGCAGCCTGCAGACCTCCCCCAAATTTTGCGTCTAAAAACTCTTCCCTGAAAACTATCAGGGAGTTCCAGTTGTTCGAGCACTACCTACTCAGGATTCTTACAATAAACATTACACTTTCCTTCACCACAACTCAATGTCAATAGGTTAGCTTTACTGTGTGCAGGTAAGCAGACCCAAGCTTGGTTCAGTAACACTATTTCCATTCAAATCTACTGGATCATGCTTCCTTTGAAAGTTTTAACATGTCTGAGTTGACCATCATGGCAAAATGATGTTGTAACTATTGGTAACTTCTTATGCACATATTCCTGACAGATCATATTTATTGGTGTAGTCCTAACATGTAACTACTACTCATAGAAGATATGTTTGCCAAATATACTATGTTTGCTGAATACATGCATCTATGAAGGAATTAACTTTTGTAACAAGAGTTTCAACAACTTTAGCTGCTTTGTTTTCCTTAAGGCATTTTGCAAACATACATGAATGAGACTATCACTTGGAAAAGAAAGAATAATAAATATTTTCAGTTAATAAGCATCCACTAAGTTAATATATCCCCTTCATGGATCACAGCATCACTGTAGCAAAGGGGTTTGCATAACTCAGTGAACCTATGAGCCATACTGTGCAGGTCCATCCAGGACAGATGGGTCATAGTGAAGCGTTCTGACAAAATGTAGTCCACTGGAAGAGGCAGTGGGGAACAGTACTCCAGTATTCTTGCCACGGGAATCCCATAAACGGTATGAAAGGCAGAAGATATGACACTGGAAACTGAGCCTCCCAGGTCAGATGTTGTCCAATATGCTACTGGGGAAGACAGAAGGCAACTGCTAATAGCTCCAGAAATTACGAAGTGGCTGGGCCGAAGTGGAAACAATGCTCATGTGTGGACGGTGAAAGTACAGTCAGATGCTGTAAAGAACAGTATCACATAGGAAATTGGAATGTAAGGCCCAAGAATCAAGGTAAACTGGACATGGTCAAGCAGGAGATGGCAAGAGTGAATATCAACACTTTAGGAATCAGTGAACTAAAATGGACAGGAATGGGCGAATTTAATTCAGATGATGATTATATCTACTACTATGGCCAAGAATACCTTAGAAGAAATGGAGTAGCCATCATAGTCAACAAAATGCAGTACTTGGGTAGCCTTCTTCAATGAACAATGCAAATAAGTAGAGGAAAACAACAGAATGGGAAAGACTAGAGATCTCTTCAAGAAAATTGGAGAGATCAAGGAAACATTTCATGCAAGAATGGGAACAATAAAGGATAGAAATGGTAAAGAGTACATCAAGGCCATACAGAGAATTAAAAAACATAGACGTCACTTTGCCGACAAAGGTCTGTATAGTCAAAGCTATGATTTTTCCAGTAGTGTTAAATTGATGTGAGAGTTGGATGAGAATGAAGGCTCAGCCCTAAAGAACTGATGCTTTTGAATTGTCCTGCTGTGAAGACTCTTGAGAGATTCCTTTGGACTCCAAGGAAATCAAACCATTAAATCCTAAAGGAAATCAATCCTGAATATTCACTGGAAGGACTGATGCTGAAGCTGAAGCTCCAATAGATTCATTGGAAAACAGCCTGATGCTGGGAAAGATTGAAAGCAAAAGAAGAGAGCAGCAGAGGATGAAACGGTTATGTAGCATCATTGACTCAATGGACATGGATTTAAGCAAACTCTATGAGATAGTGAAGAACAGGGGAGCCTGGCATACTGCAGTCCATGGGGTCACAAATAGTTGGACACAACTTAGCAATTGAATAACAACAACAAGTTAATATGAATATATGATCACTAATAACAGCAGTAACACACAATGGAAAACAGAGGCATGTTCAACACTTGGCAATTATAAGAATGCAAAATAGGACCTCTGACTTTAAGGGTCAAGTTTAAATACAAGGTAGGTACAGGGTGGGAAATGTAATTAAATAAGGCAACCCAAAGTGTTTGTCAGTTTCTGGCACAAATTAGTATTCAATGAATACTGCCTTAGTAATAAGATAATGGTGGTAATGATCCTAAGTGTCAAATGAGTTGTTCGGACATCAAAACTCTCACAGGCATTAAGAAAAATCTCATAGGTAGGAGCAGTAAGTCTTCATAGTAAGGAAAGATGAGATTCAGATCATTGTAAAACGGGGAGAATAAATTATACTATACGCAGGAAGTTGGCACATAAGTAAAAAATGCGTTTGCATTAGAAAAACACCATTCCCTAAGAAAGCTGCAATTTAAAAAGGTTAGAGAGAGATAGATAAGGTCAAGGTTGTAGGATATTTTTAATGTGTGGCCTCAAAATTTGATGTTTACTGTGAAGATTATTGGGAACCATTGGAAGTTTATGAATAGGAAGGGTGACATTGACAAGAGTAGTGCTTAGAATGAGCCTTACAACAAGGCCCTGGGGAAAGATGTTAGATTGAAGAGAGAATAGAAACAGGGAAATAGAAGTTTATTTACATATGAATTAAGTAACATAGTACTGTTTGAACAAATATCATGTTTTTAGAAATCATTCTAGAGAAAATGAAATGTTATTACAAGGTCAGATACTCAAGAAAGTCTGAAATCTTTCTGAGGAGAGAAATGTAAATACAAGAAATAGAATGATAAAGAAGATGAACCATAGTAATGTTCTTAATTGACACTCATAAGAAGTGAAAAAGATCAGAGAAAGACAACATGGGAGTCACTGGGGAAGACTTCATGAAAAAGTGACATTTGAAATTGTGCTGAGATGGTGAGTAAGTTTCAAGTAGTCAAAAAAGCATAGGGAAAATAAAGATATCTTGATGGAGACACCTTATAAAGAAAAGTGTGGAGAAATGAAAGAGTACAGTATGTGCTTAGAACAATAATTGTAAAAGAATAATTGATGAATCTATATATGGGTTAAGAGAAGTGTGGATAAAACTACAAGATCTAAGTAGATGTTCAAATGGCATCATAGGTCAATATGTGTTCACTATCTAATTGTCTACTTAGTTTCGGCCATCACTCTAATATTTTCAGCTACAGATTTGTTTAATGTTCACAATAACCCTATGAAGTAGGCATTATCCCCACTCTACAGATGAAGAAGCTTAAAGCTTAACTTATAAAACAGGACATCAGTACTGCCTCTATCTGTCAACCTGAAGCCCCGAATAGTCTTTACAAGTAAACGGCAGGAGGACACATGAGTATCACATTTTCAAACTCCTTAATACATGTTTCTCAGGGTTTTGTTAACATAGTCATACTTTATTATTACATCCTTTAAAAAAAAAAAGTCTTTATTAGGAACTTCCCTGGCTTCCAGTTTGTTAACACTCTGCTTTGCCACTGGAGAGGGCACACATTTAAACCCTGGTTGGGGAAATAAGATACCACATGCCTTGGGGTGTAGCAAAAGAACCCCCAAACAAAGTCTTTCTTAGCTGTAAAAGCACATTCTAAAACTGGAGTTATAAATGGAGCCATAAGCCAGCACTCTGTAATTGAGATGAAATCATTAGAAGGCAGCTGCAACATTCTGTCTTAGATTCCTGTGGGGAGAGGGGCTGCACTGTAGTGGTTACAGGGAAAAAACAAACAAACATATAACATCATCTTAGAGATATCTGTAGAAAACCACCAGAGGCTTAAATAAGATTTAAGTTAATAGGCTACATGCTAGCAGTGACAATTTACAGACCTATAAGCTAACATGCAAAGAACTGATTCATTGGAAAAGACCCTGATGCTGGGAAAGATTGAAGGCAGGAGGAGAAGGGGATGACAGAGGATGAGAAGGTTGGATGACATCACTGACTCAATGGACTTGGGTTTGAGCAAGTTCCGGGAGTTGGTGATGGACAGGGAAACACGGTGTGCTGCATCCATGGGGTCACAAAAGAGTCAGACATGACTGAGCAACTGAACTGAACTGAAGCTAACAAGAAAAAGAGAATAGGTATGTTTAAAACATCCTACAAAAACACTGACACATCAATAGATAGATACAGACCATAAGTTGAGAGAGGAGAAATTGAAGGACAGAAGAATATGCCGTCCCAAAATATGCCACTTGTTTTATCGATTATTTCATGCTGTAGACATCTGAAAAACAGCAAATGCAGGGAGAGGCTTTCTCTGAACTCTCCTCATCTACCTAAAGACAGATCCTTCAAAAGGCAATCAATTGTCTAAATCCCCTCCCTGAGAGTTTCATCAACCAAGAAGGATTGATTTTTATCACAAGAGAGGAGAGGAAAATTTGATACAAAATCCCAAAAACTTTGTCACAAACTACATACCTCATCTATTCTTCTTAGAGACATTCATCTTTCCTAAATATCATCTACTCTCCACTAAAAGGCCTACATCACCCTCCCCTTTCCCTATTAAGATGGTATTTAAGTCTGAATTCTAAGCCACTTGGATGGGTGACTCATTTTCCCCCCTGGATATACCCTATATTATATGAGGCATACATGTTAACTTCTGTTGGTTTTTCTTGTTACTCTGTCATGAAAAAGGTGTCAGATAAACTCTAAGAAGAATACAGGGGAAATTACTTTGCCTTCCCTATGATATCTATATCTACACACACATATGCTGCTAATTCAGCTGCAAAAATGATGCCTTACAGAACGACTGGACTTCCTGGGTGGTTCAGTGGTAAAGAATCTGCCTGCCAATTCAGGAGAGGCAGTTTCCATCCCTGGGTCAGGAAGATCCCCTAGAGGAGGAAATGGCAACTCCCTCCAGTATTCTTGCCTGAAAGTTCCATGGACAGAGGAATCTGGCTGGCTGCAGTCCATGGGGTCATAAGAGCCCAACATGATTGAGCACACACTCAAAGGGTTATTTTTAAATGCATGTATCCTAGTGGCAATCCACTCCAGTACTATTGCCTGGAAAATCCCATGGACAGAGGAGCCTGGTAGGCTATAGTCCATGGGGTCACAAAGAGTCGGACACGACTGAGCAACTTCACTAGTCACTTTCAGTCAAGTCAAATACAACCACACAATCTTAAGCAAAAGACTACACAGTAAGATTATTTACTTATGTAATTAAATCTTACAAGGGTTATTAGAAACAAAAACAAACAAAAACACAGGCCCAAAATGGTGTCATGAAATGGCTAAGAAAGAAAAGAAAGTGAAGTTGCTCAGAGGTGTCCAACTCTTTACGACCCCCTAGACTTAGCCTATCATAGACTGAAGCCTACAGCCTTCTCCGTCCATGGGATTTTCCAGGCAAGAGTCCCAGAGTGGGTTGCCATTTCCTTCTCCAGGGGATCTTCCCGACCCAGGGATCGAACCCGGGTCTCCTGCATTGCAGGCAGACACTTTACCCTCTGGGCCAACCCCAAGATAAAAAAAAAAAATCTAGAATTTAACAACTGATCTAATTGCAGTTTCAACCTCTTCCAAAAATGTAATCTTAGTCAGTCAGTCTGGAAATTTCTGGTCTAGGCACCAGTAAAATAATCTGTGCCCCTGAGCCTTCAGTAACCCCCAGAGGAAGAAAAGGAAAGCAGTATAAGAAAATCTTTGTCAAGTTCCCTTCCCCCAAGGAAGGTGATGTCTTGGCTTAAAAACAACCCTCTCTTTTCTTTTGCTAATACCTTCTTGCCCCACCGTCCTTCTTCCTATAAAAACCTATCCATTTGTACAACCCCTCTGAGCACCCTTCTAGGTATTAAATGGGAGGACACTTGATTCATGAATCTTTGAAAACAGCCAATTAGAGCTTCAGATTTCCTCCACTGAATTTTGTGTGTTTAACGGGATATTTGCCTTGAAAGTTCAAAGTTAAGTGACAATGTAATGGGAAGAGTATGGGAACTGGATTCTAAACGGGTTTCTAACAACCACTTAACCACTTACAAATAATAGCAACATTAGCAAATTGCTTATTATCTCAACCTAAACTGTACAACCTGTACAATGAGGTACAATTACTCGGTTTCATGGTTTTTATGAGAAATACCTAAAATCACGTGACGTGACTAGTTCCATTCAGTCAGTAAATACTAAGTCCTTTGAACTTGCATATGGTTGTCTTGCATATGAGAAAGATTGAGGGCAAAAGAAGAGGGGGGCAGAGGATGAGATGGCTAGATATTATCATGGACTCAATGGACATGTACTTGAGCAAGCTCCAGCAGAGAGTGGAGGACAGGGAAGCCTGGCATGCTGCAATTTATGGGGTTGCAAAGAGTCGGACATGACTTAGCGACTGAACAGCAACACGTGGTTGTCTTGTTTGTGATCCCTGAGAAGCAAACCCTGAAACAAGACTTCAAATGTAAGAAGTAATCTGAGAGGTGATGCCCAACGACATAAGGAAGGGGAGAAGAGAGGCAGGGAGCAAGGCCAAGATCAAGAATCAAACCATCAGGCTTGTGTGAATCAAGCTCAACCCCACTGTAGAAACTTGGGGGATAGAGTAGAACACATCTTTCAATTAACCAAAATGAGAAGCAAGGAAGCTAGCTTATTTATCCACTAGTCCCCATCTGCCCTGAGCTAAACAATGCTCACTAGGGCATTAACTGGCTTTCCTGGCTTGTCATTTTTATTAGCCCAGGGTGTTCCCCTTGGCCAGAAATTAAAAAAAAAAAAAAAAAAGAGTTCAGAGGCACAGAGAGTCACAGGTACTTATGGATATAAACAGTGCCAAAATGGTGTCATTCAGGCTAAAGTCAAAGATTAAAAACCTAGAATTTAACACCTGATCTAATTGCAGTTTCAACCTCTTCCAAAAATGTATTCTTAGTCAATCAGTCTGGAAATTTCTGGTCTAGAAATCATTAAAATAATCTGTACCCATGGGCGTTCTCTATCCCCCAGAGGAAGAGGAGGCAAGCAGCATATTAAAACCTTTGCCAAGTTCCCTTCCCCCAAGGAAGATGATGTCTTGGCTTAAAAACAACCCTCTCTTTTCTTTTGCTAATATCTTCTTGCCCCACCCTCCTTCTTTCTATAAAAACCTTTCTATTTGTACAATCCCTCTGAGCATGGATTGCTACTTGATTCAGAGCTGAGGGAACCAAGAGTCAAGAGAATGTGCAGGAACCCACAGCATCTGCTAGAGGGATGCATGCTAAGTCACTTCAGCTGTGTCTGACTCTGCGACCCTATGCGCTGTAGCCCTCCAAGCTCCCTGCTAGAGGGAGAGAAGACTTTTACTTTTTATTTTAAAAAATATTTATTTATTTGGCCGCACCAGGCCTCAGTTAAGGCACCTGGGATCTGCCTTGCATCATGGGGATTCTTTCGTCGTGCCATAGGGACTCTTGCGTTTTGGCATGCGGGTTTTAGAGCTTGTGGGCTCCGTAGCTGTGGTGTGCCAGCTTCATTGTTCTGTGGGGTCTTAGTTCCCCGATCAGGGGTTGAACTAGCATCTCTTGTGTTGCAGGGCAGATTCTTAACCACTGAATCACCAGAGAAGTCCCTAGAATGGTATTTTAAAATACTACTCTTTCCAACAATTTGCCAAGATTCAGTATTCATCCCTTCCATTTGACTCCTCTAAGTTCCAGTGTTCAGCCACCATAACAGTCTTGTTTACTGATTTTCCGCAAGCTCCCAGGACATGGTAGGCATTTAATAGGTATTTTCTTTCATTTTATAATATAGAACATTTATTCTTTACGTATGAAGAATGAGGCCCTGTGATAAGTGATGTAGAAACATGAATGGTAAACTATTTGATTTGATCTTCATTATGTGCCTGTAATCTCCGAGTGTGTGTGTGCGTGTGTGTATGTGTGTGTGTGTGTGTGTGTGCTGAATTACTCAGTCATGTCCAACTCTTTTGTGACCCCAAGGACTGTAACCCTGTCAGGCTCTTCTGACCATGGGATTTTTGAGGCAAGAATACTGGAGCCAGTTGCCATTTCTTACTTCAGGGGATCTTCCCAACCCAGGGGTTGAACCAGTGTCTTTCATGTCTCCTGCATTGGCAGGCAGAGTCTTTACCATTAGGCCACGTGGGAAGCCCTCATCTTTATTTAAGAGAGGTGAAAAGGATGACACGGGTTAGAATATAGGCTCAGAACCATACAATAGCCTAACTGCAAAGCCATGTGCTTGATTACTAGGAGATTGTCTTTCTCCCAATTCTCGCACCCTTAGAGACCTACTGCATGTTCATGCCTTAAGTAATGATCTTTGGTGGTTGACACCAAATGGTAAACTCTGGTCCTCCCTCTTTGGTTATCATACCACTCCCTCAGATTAAATTTCTCTAAAACAAAGCTCTCCTGTCTTCCAGCAATTTCTCTTGTGGACAAATTGTATCAAGGATATCAGGCTCAAATCCTCTGAACAATTTCTGATGCTATACACCCTCCCCAGCATAAGTATAAAAATTTATGTGGCTAGTTTTTAATCGATTCTCTACTATGTACTAACAGCTTAATGACTTGGGTCTTATGAAGATTTGCACAAGTCCGGATTCTAATCTGGACATAAATATCATGAAGGAGATAATAGTTAAGAACCATATATGAGGTACACAAGTAATAGTATACGAAAAAGTGAGACGACAGGATTGTAAAATTCTCTGTGGTCTTTTCTGTGATGCCTTTTCCTCTGCCTACAAAGGTATCCATTATTCTAGGGTGGGATTCCATCTCAAAGGAATAATTTGTTTTATTTATGTATCCAGGGCATTAATATCCCATCTTGGAATCACTGGTATAATAAACTCCTTTGCAGTGAGTAGCAATGAGTGGCTGGAGGTTGTAGGTGTGTATGCTCAATTACTCAGTCATGCCCAACACTTTGCAACCCAGTGAACCATAACCCACCAGGATCCTCTGTCCATGGAATTTTTCAGGCAAGAATACTGGAGTGGGTTGCCATTTCCTACTCTAGGATATCTTCCCAACCCAGGGATAGAATGCACACTTCTTGCATCTCCTGCATTGTCAGGAAGATTCTTTACCACTGCACCACCTGGGTGGAAGTTAGGTTATTCGTTATTGCTTTAGGCTTGACTGGAATTACCCTTGTTCTCAGGAACGTTTAAGACAAAAACTTTATACTGTGCCTGTCTCTTTTAAGGCTTAACTGCTGGAGGAATAAAATATTTCAAGATTTGTGATAATTCAGTAATGCAGAATTTTAGATCCAAAAAGCCTCTTCTATCACAAACATGCTGATATCTATAAAATAACCATTACTCTCTTAAGTGGGGACAATGTTATCAAAATAAGGCTAGTGTCAGTAATACCATGCTGCATTAGTTGAGTACTTATATTCACAAACAATATCTATTTATTATTGCATGAGATGGAAATAATCTAGGCATGATGGTTGCAGAAGTAAACAAAATATTCAGAGGCATACTGGGGGTGGAAGAGTGATTTCACATCCTTGATGGAGTTTGAAGCTCAAATTAAAATTGTCTAGGGCAACTGTTGTTTCTCTTATCCATTCAGAATCATCCAAGAGATTACTTGGACTCTGCTAAACAAAGGAAGCCATGAATCTGCTGACCATGATAAAAGACTCAGTCTAGAAATGTATGTTGTTGTATTTTTTTCCTCTGAGATAATGATTAAATAGCTTCAAATACAGGTAAGCCTAAGATTTATCATGAGAAGACTAAGTAGAGCCATCCAACATTAACACACCTTAATTTTAGGGGGAAAAAAGAAATGCAACATAACCCTGGCATTTTAACACACCTTAATTTTAGGGGGAAAAAAAGAAATACGACATAACCCTGGCATTCATTAAAATAAGACAGCTGCCAGGCAAGACATGAGGCTCTGTATTGCTTCAAAGCATTTCCATTCATTCCAACTGAAACCATTAGGCACTCACGCCTGTAGAGTATTAAACCTTACGGCAAAGCCTCTATTACCAGGACAATTTCATTCATATTCCTGGCCTTGGAATCTACTCCACACTTTATTTTCCTTTTCAGACAATATTATTATACAGCAAATAAAGTTACAGAGCAAAAACAACATATGCCCTTTTACTCGTCAACGAAAATTTTAAAAGATTGACATTCTGTTACACTGGCTTCAGGATTTTTTTTTTTAAGTAACTTCATTTATTTTTTGATGGCACTGGGCCTTAGCTGCCTCACTCAGAATCTTTAATTGTGGCATGCAAACTCTTAGTTGTGGCACGTGGGATCAAGTTCCCTGACCAGGGATCAAGCCCAGGCCCCCTGTATTGGGAGATCAGAGTCCTTGCCAATGGACCACCAGGTAAGTCCCAGTTAGGGTGATAAAATACTGATCCAGTTGAAGTCTCTCTCATAGCTCCTTTCAATACACTAACTTCTTGGCTTGTGATGTGCTCAGCCTTGAACACTTTTCTCTGCTCTTCACTTGGCCAACTCCTACTTACCTTTCAAATTTTAACTTAAGAGCTCAAATCAGGTCTAAAAGAAGCCCAAGTTATACAATGAGTTATACAATTTCAAAACATTCTGCACTTTTTAGAATCACTTGGCTCAATTTTAAGTATGTAGTTTTAGTGGAATGATTCAGTTTGACGCCTCTTTTCTAAGTACTTTTGAGCTGTGTCTGTCTACCTTTTTCATCTGCCTGGCACATGGCTTGACAGAAACTCAGCAAATATTTGTCAAGTCAATGAAAGAAACAGCATTCAAAATGATGGTCCTATAGTGAATACAGTAAAAGGTTTGTGCAACATCATGTACAAAATGAAACCAACTGAGCATTTTTTATGATTTAAATGCAGTTTCTATGAAACACAGTGTACTGAAAATTCGCTGTTCCTTACCTTTTCTCTCTTACTTCTCTTTGGATTCATGTTTAGGTGCTACCCAAGATCTTAGGGCTTCCCAGGTGGTGCTAGTGGTAAAGAAACTGCCTGCCAATGCTGGAGACATAAGAGACACAGGTTTGATCCTAGATCGGGAAGATGCCCTGGAGGAGGGCATGGCAACCTACTCCAGTATAGTTGCTTGGAGAATCCCATGGACAAAGGAGCCTGGCAGGCTACAGTCTGTAGGGTTACAAGGAGCTGGATGTGACTGAAGTGACTGAGCACAGCACACAAGATGCTTTACTTTTCAAATCAAAATAGGTTTTATTAGTTTTCAATGCATTTTTCTACTTTAAATCAAAATGAGAGGCAAACAAACTAATGTGTCAAATTCCAGGCAGACTGTGTTTTGTTCTATGGCATTTCTGGTCTGTAGCCTTTTGTCATTCTCTTTCTTGCTGTTGTACATTTGTCACAAGAATATGATTTCTCTTGACTGTATTGACTGTCTGCCTTTTACTGTCTCAATACAGACATCTGAATCTCTGTTCACTCAGTTTAAAAACCCAGATATGTGAGAGAGAGAAAAAGAGATTGCCATGGATGCGACTCTTTTTCAGATATACAAGATTATAAGACATTTCACAAGTTTCCTCTCTATCTTTTCAAGGGAAACATTCTGATCTCTAATCCATTTTATATGGAGAGTAGAAAAACTCAATCCCAAGCTCTACAGAATATTACTTGTTTTACTACAGCATGAGGAAAAAAATATCATTGAGAGATTTAGAATTTAGGCAGCTGAATAAGTGAGTAATTAGGTCATGTGTGTGTGCTAAGTCATTTCAGCCATGTCTAACTCTGTGCAACCCTGTGGACTGTAGCCTGCCAGGCTCCTCTGTCCATAGGAGTCTCCAGGCAAGAATACTGGAGTGGGTTGCCATTTCCTCCTCCAGAGGATCTTCCCAACTCAGGGATCGAACCTGCTTCTCTTACATTTCCTGCATTGGCAGGCAAGTTCTTTACCACTAGCACCACCTTGAAGTCAGTGGTTCTCAAATTTCAAGTTTATCAGAATTTCCTAGAGAGCCTGTTAAAACACAAATCGCTGGGCCCCATATCCAGAGTTTTTGGTGCAGTGTATTCATGTAGAGTCTGAGAATTTGCATCTCTAACAAATTGTCAGGGTATAGTAATGCTGGTGAAGTGAAAGTCACTCAGTCGTGTCCAACTCTTTGGGACCCCATGGACTATACAGTCCATGGGATTCTCCAGGCCAGAATACTGGAGTGGGTAGCTGTTCCCTTCTCCACGGGATCTTCCCAACCCTAGGACCTCACACTGCAGGTCTTTGCACTGCAGAGACCATCACACCCAGGTCTCTCGCACTGCAGGTAGATTCTTTACCAGCTGAGCCACCAGAGAAGCCCAGTAATGCTGATGGTCCCTTTATATACTTTGAAGACAACTGCATTAGATAGTTGACAAGGCAGATATTATGAGAACAAATAGATTGTACTAGGGGGTTATGTTCTCAAAGAAAGTGCCTTTGCAAAATGACAGGGATGACTGTTCTTGATGAACCTCTTAGAACAATGAACAGAATTCTGGCAACACTCTTGAGGACTTAGGAAAATGTATATCGCTTGTGCACCCCAGGAGAGCAGCTTTGCATTATTAGACATTGCTTTGGAAAGTTCTTATGCCATTTAATAGCCCTGTGAACTAGGAAAAAAATTGTTTCCCTATCTGTGCCTTAGTGTTTAAGGTATAAAATGGGGAGAAAAATTCAGCTACCATGCTAATGATTATAAATATTCAAGAAAATAATATGGAAAAGTGCCGGGGGCTGGCAAGAGGCACTCCACTCGTGACAAAGGTCATGAGGAAGGAGGCTCGGCATACGCAAAGGCGGGATCGAGCCTCAGGAGTCCCCCTGGATATTCTTGAGCATCTACCCCCAAAAACCAGAGTCTGCCTACTTTAATGCTTTGTGCTCTCACCTCTGACTTTACTGGGGGCTGTCCCCCACCACCATCTCGCTCTCTCTGTCAAAGAGTTAACTTACAGCTCCAATTAATAAAGTTCCTGGGCAATTAGGAGTGTTTAAATCCAAACCCCTCAGATAGCTCTCTAACTCGCCTGACAAGTTTACCCGGACTCCTACAGCTATGCATACGATTGTTTACAGTCTCCCAGCCTCGAGAGGCACGGGAAGCTTAAGATATTCAAATAGCTTAGAGCCTCTCAGAGAGTTAGAAACTGTCGGAATAAAACTAGTAAAGGATTTCATTGATGAGCCAATGCTTGCTGCCAACTTTCCACATCCCCTACATTGTATCTTTGAATGTGTATTAATTAATATAGTTGGTATGTAGAAAAAATAAGTAGTGGCCTTGGTGTTAGTAACTTTAGACCCTTAAGGTAATAAATTCTTTCCTTTGTTGTAAATCCATTACGCCTCTGCCCTATAGGAATGCAATTTTATCTAACACCTTCGGAAGATGGCGCCAAACCTTAAAATAATTACTCTTAGAGAAAATAAGTCTTACGGTTGACAAACCTTTGTCAAGAGTCATAAAATGTTAATAGGCCTTCTGGCCAGAAGATGATGTAAATCACCTAAACCATTTGTATACGATAAATTTGCAGGATAGAAACCCTGGTTTTTGATAAGGATCAAAGACTGCTGACTTTGCATCCCCTATTATCCTCTATGTGTAACTTAGGGTATAAAAACCCCTTTTGAAAATAAAGCTACGGACCTTGCTCACCAAAACTTGGTCTCCCCATGTCATTCTTCTCAATTTCCAGCTGAGTCTCCATCTGGAGCGCGGAGGTCCTCTGTGACCATTTATTTGCCTGGGCTTCTAAGACCCACTCGAGAAGGTGTCTAAGGTGGAGAACCTTCCGCTATTCGAGAGGGCGCCTGCGGCCTCCGTGGTCAGAGCTAACCTGGTGTCACGGGTTATATTGATTTTCCGCATAAACCAAGCTACTCAGCCTCTTTTCTCCACTGAATTTTCCCACTGAGCTATCCTCATTCTATTACTCTTTATATCTTTGATGAATATTTAAATTAAGTCACCGATGCCATCTGTCCTTCGAATACCCTGGATCAGCCGGGGCTGGACCTCGGCAGAAAAGATCTTAGCCTACCACATATATAGTAAACTAAAACTAAGAAGGTAGTTCCTTTCCCTTACTGAAGATTCACACTGATTAATTTTTAGGGCATGTATGTTAGCTTTATTTTTGGATACATTTCATAGAACAATATTCCAAGAACAGCTTCGCAGACTGGTAATCAATTTGAACAGTCAAAAAAGGAGAGAAGTTTGAAGGGTATTCATGAGGCTAGCTCTACCAAATCATGCAAACATGAGATGAACTTGTTTTTCAGAGGCAGGATGAAGGAAGAAGTGAGAATTCCACTATTGAGTTTAGATGTCAACATCATCTCTAAAGCAATGAGAGCAATTAAACCAAGTAATGTCTCTTAAGAGCAGCAGCAAAATCAGTAATATAAGCAGGTTATACATTTAGGCCAATATTCCCAGCTATAGTCTCCATTATCTTATAAAAGGTAAACACAATTTTGGAGACTGAAGCAAGTTACCAAAGACAGTCTCTTGTCTTCTGAAGGAAAATATTTGGCCAGATGGTTTCTGGGTTTTCTGGCCACCTTCTCTGTAAAGAGATTTTTTTTTTTTTTTTTTTTTTTTTAATTTTTGAAGTCTCTTCATTAGGATTGGCTCTGCCATTGAACAAATAATTTTTTTTTCCTGTATTCCAGAATCTTTGGTACAGGAAAGCAACTCCTGAGAAAAGATTTATATAATTATTGAACATATAATAGACTCAAAAAGGAAATCCTCATGAAAATTAAACAAAAGAAAAAATAAGATTCATTCACTATAAAGTTATAATAGAGTAGAATCTGAGCTGATTACATTTCGAATTTTTAAAAATAATTACTATGAACTCTCCAGTTACAATGTCTTTGATATGATCCTAGGCAACCATTTTCTTCTGGAATGCTTTAGCTATTTCTGAATTGACATGTCACACTGCAGTGAAGCCAGAACCTTACATTTACTTCACAAGAATATCTGCCTTTGGCTTGAGGAGAGAAACACCTCAAATTAGAAAAGAAATGAAAATCTCTAAGTTAATCAAAACTAAAAGAGGTCCCAGAAGATTATGAGAGATACTTAATAAGGAATTAAGGTTCATATTATGTCTAGGGGTGATGGTGGAATAAGCCTGTAATTCTGCAGACCTGAGTTCAAGTTCTCAGTTTATTATCTGTGTAACTAGAGTGTGTGCTTGACTTTGAGTCAACTTACTCATCACCAGAGTGATTTAGAGAAAACTTTGAATTAAATGACTTGTACATAGTACATAACTCATACTTTTCCCCTTTTTCCTAATGTTCTTAAAACTCTGGAAGGACTAGACTAACTTGTATTCTAAAGTGATGGGGGGAAAAATGCTTGGAGGCTCACCACGTATTGTCTTGAATGGTGTCCTGATCACATTTTATCTATTTACACTAACTATAAGGTAATTTTTCTAACTCCGGCTAAGACGAACATAAGATTGAAATTTTCTATTTCCATAGCAGTAAGTACCTTTCCAATATCACCACTTCCCTGAAAATAACTCATTCAGGAAAAACAAGACAAAAATAGCACTTAAAAGCAATTAAGGACAGAAGGAGAGAAGTTGAAAACAAAAGGAGAATGAAAAAGTAATTATATTGGAGAATGATTTAAAGCTTCTTTAAGCCTAATGGAGAAAGGTTCAGAGTAAATGAGAAGTTAAAATATTATCTCTGCATCCTCTGGAGTGTTGAGAACTTGCACATCAATTCCCAACCAATATTCAATAGGAAAGAATAAAAGTAAATTATATTCTTCTTCTATTTAGAGATTTAAACTGGTTCATTTCTAGACTTCTATTCAAGCCCGCATGGCAAGATTTCATTTTTTTCTTTTTTGGAAGCTTAATTCATCAGCCATCCTGATAGTCTTTCTTTTTAATATTTGATAGTGGGGATTTAGATTAATAAGAGAAAAAATGACACTTTCTTAACATTTATTACTGTCCAAATCAGTCATTTTACTTATGACCTAGATGACTTCCCCAACAATAATATCTCATAATGCAATCCTACAAGCCTATCCAATCACTTTAATGAACTTCCAAGAAGTCTGAAAAATAAAATGTCCTTTATGACTAATTTAATGGTCAGAGATAAAGTTGTCTGGATTTCTCTCCTAAATTGCCTGGTCTAGCAGTTACCATCAGCTTCAACCCCCTTCATATAATGAGCAAAAAAATTAAATTAGACTTGAAAGTCTTGAGCCATTATAATGGTTAAATCATATTTCTCTATTTTTTATGCCATGCATCTATATTTCTGCTATATAATAGCAAGTGAACTCAGAAAAGGGACAGCTAATAAATGAAAGAATATTGTGAGATAATAACTACAGTTCTCTTTAAAGGTCATCTATAGATGAGGAAGTATAATGCTCTGTTAATATTGCTTATCATTTTATGACTGGGCATCATTTCCTTGTAGAAATGTAACTCCAGATGTCACTTTTCCTTCCTCTCACACACACAAAAAACCAGATTATCATCTGACAATGAATTAATCTTGAGAAGCGCCTTGGCTTGTAATGGATTTTTAAAAAGGAAAAAATATTCTGAATGAGGAAAAATGTTCTCTTTCAAGATGCCAAATTTATCTCACTTCTATGTCTTTGGTTTTCTCTGGTTGTCCAAACTCTGAAAAATCTTTGTCATAAAATTGATTGAAGTAATATCTTGCCCTTGCCTTTAGTATAAATGAGAGACAAACTAACATTTTAAATTTCTCAACATAATATGTAAAGAGTACAATTAAATATTCTACAAAGTATTGTTCTCCTCTGAATATTATACTATTGCTATTTATATTATATTATTTAATATAGCACAAAATATATCAATTATAAGTAATATAACATATCAAATATGTTATTATTATTAAACATTATTTTTATTTCCTCCAGTATTGGGTAATGAAATTATTATGTAAAATAATGCTCCATGAACATTCTGGTAGATAGAATTTTATGGATCTCAATAATCATCTCTTATAATTGTACTTTGACTATTATAGTCTGGCTCACAGTAGATATCCAATAAGTACATATATAGTCTTATTCTGTGAAAATTATACATATTCTTGAGACAACAGTCAAAGAACTACCTGTGTTATGCTTGGTGCAAAGACTGTAAATACTTTCAAGAATCATAAATACTTACTGAAAATGCTTAGACACACTTGAAGTTTCATAATAAGCTGATTTCCTTAATGTGCTTAATCTTCTATGATATGGTCACTGACTGATTTTCCAGTATATTTAATTTATTTCTTGGTCGTCATCTCTATGTCCTTCATTCACACCTGCCTTTTAAAGAATCACACCTTGCTTGAGAAACTTCTTTCCTCCCTTTACCCATTTTAACCTTTTGAATACAATTGTCTATTTTCATCAATTCTTTGCTTTATTAGCTAGCAAATACACAGTTAATTAAGATGCTACTATGTGAACCAGCCCTGTGATGTACACTATGAGAAAATACTAAATTAGCATAGTTCTGTGTGAGTTGAAGATATGGTGGTTTTTATTATTAAATAACTGCCATTGTGGTCAGCAAACAGGAAGAGTTTAGGTTAAGAGACTGGACAATGAAGTGTAGGTGAAAGTAATTGGGAAACTTTCACTGAAGGACTGGGACTTGATTTAAGTTCTGAATGATAAGTGAAATTTGAAGGAAGAAAGGGAGGACCATGTCTTGTCAAAGGAAAATATACTGAAAGCCATCAAAAAACAAAAACACCCTCAACATATTCCAGTGACTCTAGTACACCAAGGAAGGGTTTCTCCATGCTTCCATTTCATAGAAGACAGAGAGTATTGTGCTGCTTTTGTACAGGACATGGGTAAAGATGAGGATATAAATGGTGGGAGGTAATGATCCTGGGGATCCTAGCTGCTCAGGCTTAACCTGCCTGCCCTAAGGACAGAGGACATGAGTATGCTCAGCAAATTCGAATCCTCACATCGGGGGAAGCTTGTGTGAAAGCTTAGGAAATGGTAAACAATACAAGGTTGCCGCTAACTTGTATATTTCTGTTTTTGAGGGACAAAGTTAAATGAAAGAGAATTTAGGGAAACATATTTGTAGCACCAAAGGATGTCTCTGATAGCTAAGTGAAAGTGTGAAGTGAAAGTCATTCAGTAATGTCCAACTCGTTGCGACCCAATGGACTATACAGTCCATGGAATTCTTCAGGCTAGAAGTGGGTAGCCCTTCCCTTCTCAAGGGGATCTTCCCAACCCAGGGACTGACCCAGGTCTCCCACATTGCAGGCAGATTCTTTACCAGCTGACCCCCCAGGGAAACCCAAGAATACTGGGGTGGGTAGCCTATCCCTTCTCCAGTAGATCTTCCTGACTCAGGAATCGAACTGGGGTCTCCTGCATTGCAGGTGGATTCTTTACCAACTGATCTATCAGGAAGCTGAGAGCTGAAGAGAGGAGATTTTTTTTTTTGAGGGGGCGGGGGTAATTTGAATTTTAGCAAAGTTCAAATCAAACACTGATCTTGTTAATTTAGGAGAGAGGTCTCTTTTAAGATCCATTGTTGTTGTTATTTAGTCACTAAGTCATGTCCAACTCTTTTGCGACCCCATGGATGGTAGTCTACCAGACTCCTCTGGCCATGGGATTTCCCAGGCAAGAATACTGGAGTGGGTTACCATTTCCTTCTTCAGGGGATCTTTCTAATCCAGGGATTGAACCCATGTCTCTTGCACTGGAAGGTAGATTCTTTACCACTGAGCCACCAGGGAAACTCCTTTAAGACTCATCAGTTCAGTTCAGTTCAGTTCAGTCACTCAGTCATGTTCCACTCTTTGTGACCCCATGAATCACAGCACGCCAGGCCTCCCTGTCTATTACTAACTCCCGAAGTTCACTCAGACTCATGTCCCTCGAGTCAGTGATGCCATCCAGCCATCTCATCCTCTGTTGTCCCCTTCTCCTGCCCCCAATCCCTCCCAGCATCAGAGTCTTTCCCAATGAGTCAACTCTTCGCATGAGGTGGCCAAAGTACTGGAGTTTCAGCTTTAGCATCATTCCTTCCAAAGAAATCCTAGGGCTGATCTCCTTTAGAATGGACTGGTTGGATCTCCTTGCAGTCCAAGGGACTCTCAAGAGTTTTCTCCAACACCACAGTTCAAAAACATCAATTCTTTGGCGCTCAGCCTTCTTCACAGTCCAACTCTCACATCCACATATGACCACAGGAAAAACCATAGCCTTGACTAGACGGACCTTTGTTGGCAAAGTAATGTCTCTGCTTTTGAATATGCTGTCTAGGTTGGTCATAACTTTCCTTCCAAGGAGTAAGCGTCTTTCAATTTCATGGCTGCAGTCACCATATGCAGTAATTTTGGAGACCAAAAAAATAAAGTCTGACACTGTTTCCACTGTTTTCCCATCTATTTCCCATGAAGTGATGGGACCAGATGCCATGATCTTCGTTTTCTGAATGTTGAGCTTTAAGCCAATTTTTTCACTGTCCTCTTTCACTTTCATCAAGAAACTCTTTAGTTCCTCTTCACTTTCTGCCATAAGGGTGGTGTCATCTGCATATCTGAGGTTATTGATATTTTTCCCAGGAATCTTGATTCCAGCTTGTGTTTCTTCCAGTCCAGCGTTTCTCATGATGTACTCTGCATCTAAGTTAAATAAGCAGGGTGACAATATACAGCCTTGACGTACTCCTTTTCCTATTTGGAACCAGTCTGTTGTTCCATGTCCAGTTCTAACTGTTGCTTCCTGACCTGCATACAGATTTCTCAAGAGGCAGGTCAGGTGGTCTGGTATTCCCATCTATTTCAGAATTTCCCACAGTTTATTGTGATCCACACAGTCAAAGGCTTTGGCATAGTCAATAAAGCAGAAATAGATGCTTTTCTGGAACTCTCTTGCTTTTTCTATGATCCAGCAGATGTTGGCAATTTGATCTCTGGTTCCTCTGCCTTTTCTAAAACCAGCTTGAACATCAGGAAGTTCACGGTTCATGTATTGCTGAAGCCTGGCTTGGAGAATTTTGAGCATTACTTTACTAGCGTGTGAGATGAGTGCAATTGTGCGGTAGTTTGAGCATTCTTTGGCATTGCCTTTCTTTGGGATTGGAATGAAAACTGACTTTTAGCTTTCCTATATTGAACTCCTAATATAGTTAAATGGTTTTCTGTGTAGGTGGTCAAGGATATAGGTATTGATATACTGAGTAATCACTCAGTATTAAATTGAGCTAAAATTTGGAAGTGAAATAAGTGTTTATGTCAGGGTCTTGAAAGGCTCAAAGTTTAATCAATCAAGTCTATTCTTACATTGTATCAAATCTAGCAAATTCTGAATTGTCTGTGTCAACCCCAAGGAGAATTCCATAGTAAAGCTGAATTGGAATATGCAAAATCTCATCCTAACCCTACATTTTAATTATGTGGAAAAAGAAAACCAGTAAAATAAGGTGATTTGTTCAAAGAAACTCAGTGAATTCAATGTCCAAGACAGGGCTAGAACCTAAGTTTCTCTCTCCCAGCCCACCATTCCCATACTGTTCAGTGGCAATTTGCATGAATATTAGAGTATAATCTAGTCAGATCATAGTTTTGCCACATTCCAAAGTTTCAGTTGAAGCCAGTGGCATTCCACTCCTCTATTTGCATCAGGTGGTAAAAATGAACGCCAATATGTATCAGTTTGCTATCACTGGATAACAAACCAACTCATCATTAATAACTAAAATGACAACTTATATTTGGCTCATGATGTTGTAAGTTAAAAACCTGGTCGGGGTTCAAGTGGGTGGTTCTCCCAACTTCAGTTGCACTCATTCATGTACCCATGATCTTATAAGGGGTCAGCTGGGTTTGATAACATGGTGACTAGGCAGAATTCAGAGAGAAAGAGCAGAGCATTCAAAGGCCTCTTGTGGCCTATACACATAATTAGGATAATGTCATTTCCAACATATTTTATTGATCAAAGCAAGTTATAAGCTTGGCTCACATTCGAAGGACGGATTGTAGATTCCACACCTTGATGAAAAGAGCTTCACAAGTCAAATATTAAGAACGTGAACAGAGGGAGGGAAAAATCAGGGCCTTTTTGCAATCTACCCAAGAGAAAAGGGACTTTCTTCAACACTCTTCTGCATTTATGATATGAGAAATAACTGGATTGGAAAGTTGAATTCGGAGCTTTTAGTTTACAATAAATCTTTGCAAATAGGTTAAATGGCCTAAAATGTACAACTGGAGTGGGAGAAGGAGGAAGGAAAATCGTTTTTGACAAAAAAAAAAAAAAAATTAGCAATTATTAGTGATCATGTATGGAAATTGAAACAAATTGAGACTATATTAATGGAAGTAAACTTATCTGAGTTATTTTTTTCCTACATCCTTATACAATCCTTTTCAATCTGCTTTGCTGGTATCTTTTCCTCCACCAGACCTACATGTCAATGTTGGGCTGCCACAGGATTTCATCCTTGGATTTTTTTCTTTCTTTCTATATTTTCATACTAGATGTCATCAGTCCTGTCACCTTAAATATCACAAATACACTGATGGCTGTCAAATGTAACTTACCAAACCAGAGCTTTCCTCTAAAATCAGATTTATAAGTGACTACCACTTCCACATTTCCAGTACTAACTCAAACATTCCATGCTCTAAAATAACTGATCAAACAGATTCTTTGTCCATATAATAAGTGATAAAATAAGAATTTTCCCAAGTTTTTTTTCATCAAGATTAATTACGAATATTCACATAAAACCTATTTCCCAAGTTCTTCATTTTTGTCCATCAAAAATTTTAGTGTCTATTTACTTCTAAAATACACCTCAAATCTGAGCACAGTTTACAAATACTCTGCTTAGTCCAATGACCATTTTCCATGACCTCCAACAAGCCTCCTATTTTTTCCAAGGACAGTGAGAATAACCTTTTATGAAAGTACAACAGGACTTCCCTGGTGGTTCAGTGGTGAAGAGTCCACTGGCCAATGCAGAAGACATGAGTTCAATCCCTGGTCCAGGAAGATCCCACATGCTTTGGAGCTACTAAGTCCATGCACCACAACTACTGAGTCTGAGCTGTAGAGCCTGGGAGCCACAAGTACTGAGCCCAGGTGCTGCAACTACTGAAGCCTGGACGCCTTAGAGCTCATGCTCTGCAACACAAGAAGCCACCACAATAAGAAATCCATGCAGCCCAAATAGAAAGCAGCCGCCTCTCACCATGACTACAGAAAGCTGGCATGCAGCAACAAAGACCCAGCACAACCAAAAAAAAAAAAATACAATTATAAAAACAAACAAACAAAAAGTACAGCAGACCATGTCATTGCTTTGCCTAAACTTAACCAGTAGAACACCATTTTATTTACATTAAAGTTTAAACTCCTTACCATAGCCTAAATGGTTCCATCTCCAACTTCAGGTCTACTACCCATTATGATGCCGCATCCAGGACCCTACACTCGCTATTCCCTTCCAATTAAAATTCTCTGTCCACATTTCTGCACAAATGCCTTCTCATCATTTTGATCCCAACTCAAATAGAACCTCAGAAAGATTAAATCTAGCTGTTCTAAGCAGAACCCTGCCACCAGCCAATTACTCCACCATATTTCATTCTGCCAATTATCTTTAGCAATGAAAGTAACTAAAATCTTTATTGTATTGAATTTATTCCATTTTCTCCCCTAAAACATAACTTCCTGATGACAGAAATTCTATTTTGTTCACCACTGTTCTCACAGGAGATGCTTGATAAATATTCATTAATCTCTAGTACTTTACAAAAATCTACTTACTCAAGAGAAGACTCTACACATGCATATCACCAGATGGTCAATACTGAAATCAGACTGATTACATTCTTTGCAGACAAAGATGGAGAAGCTCTATACAATCAGCAAAAACAAGACCAGGAGCTGATTGTGGTCAGATCGTGAACTCCTTATTGCCAAATTCAGACTTAAATTGAAGAAAGTAGGGAAAACCACTAGACCATTCAGGTATGACCTAAATCAAATCCCTTGTGATTATACAGTGCGAGTGAGAAATAGATTTAAGGGCCTAGATCTGATAGACAGAGTGCCTGATGAACTATGGACAGAGGTTCACGACATTGTACAAAAGACTGTGATCAAGACCATCCCCAAGAAAAAGAAATGCAAAAAGCAAAATGGTTGTCTGAGGAGGCCTCACAAGTAGCTAAAAAAAAACAAGAGAAGCTAAATGCAAAGGAGAAAAGGAAAGATACACCCATTTGAATGCAGAGTTCCAAAGAATAGCAAGCAGAGATAAGAAAGCCTTCCTCAGTGATCAATGTAAAGAAATAGAGGAAAACAACAGAATGGGAAAGACTAGAGATCTCTTCAGGAAAGTTAGAGATACCAAGGGAATATTTCATGCAAAGATGGGCCCAATAAAGGACGGAAATGGTATGGACCTAACAGAAGCAGAAGACATTAAGAAGAGGTGGCAAGAATACACAGAAGGTCAATACAAAACAGATCTTCATGACCCAGATAACCATGACGGTGTGATCACATACCTAGTGCGGGGAGCGAGCTCTGCCCATGGCAGAGGTCATGAGGAAGGAGGCTCAGCATACACAAAGGTGGGATGGAGCCTCAGGAGTCCCCCTGGAAATTCTCGAGCATCTACCCCCAAAACCAGAGTCTGCCTACTTTCTGCTTTGTGCTTTCACCTACACCTCTGACTTTACGGGGGGCTGTCACCCACTACCTCTCTCTGAAAAAAGAGTTAGCTTACAGCTCCAGTTAATAATTCCTGGGTGTGACAATGTTTCAACCTACAAACTCCTTTGGAAATCCTCTAGCCTGCCTGAATAGGTTTTTCCAGCCACATATGATTGTTCAGAGCCTCCCAACTGTGAGAGGCAGGAGGTGTTCAAAACTGTCTAAACACAGATTCCTTTGAGTAGTTAAAATATTGATTAGAAATTGTATTGGTGAAGGAAGGGTTTTTCACTTATTGGGCCAATGTTTGCTGCTAAGTCTCCATACTCCTTACCTACTGTGTCCTTGGCAGTGTATTGATTGATATAATGGGTGTATAGAAATGTAAGTAGTAGCCTCCATGTTTGTAACCTTGGACCCTTGAGTTAATTCTTTTCTTGATTGAGCCCACCTCCCCTTTGCCCTATAGGAATGCAGCTTTGTCCAATGCTTTTTTGGAGGCTGGTGCCTGACTTTGGGATAATCACATTTAGAGAAAAATGAGTTTCTTAAAATGTTAACAGGCCTCCTGGCCAGAAGATGATGTAAATCACCTGAACTTTTGCATATGATAAGTTTGAAAGCCTGGCTTCGATTAGGACCAGGAACTGCTGTCCTTGCATGACTCCACCTATTCCCCCATTATCCTCTATGCACAACTTAAGGTATAAAAACTACTTTGGAAAATAAAGTGCAGGCCTTGTTCACCAAAACTTGGTCTCCCCATGTCGCTCTCTCTCTCACTCTGGCTGAGTCTCCATCTGGAGCGCGGAATCCACCACGCTTACTAATTATGCCTGGGCTTCTAAGATCCGACCGGGGAGGTCTCAGTGTCTCCTCTCCTTCGGGAGAACGGAAGGATGCCTGCGGCCTACGTAAGTGGTGCAAACTTCTTGTCTTGAAGTTTTATTGGTCTCCCACGTAAACCAAGCTACTCAGCCTCTTTTCTCCACTGAATTTCCTCACTGAGCTATCCTCATTCTATTACTCTTTATATCTTTGATAAATATGTAAATAAATAGGTTGCCTACACCGTCTCTCCTTCGAATACCCTGGATCAGCCGGGGCTGGACCCCAGCAACCTAGAGCCAGACACTCTGAAATGTGAAGTCAAGTGGGCCTTAGGAAGCATCACTACAAACAAAGCTAGTGGAGGTATTGAAATTCCAGCTGAGATATTTCAAATCCTGAAAGATGATGCTGTGAAAGTACTGCACTCACTATACCAGAAAATTTGGAAAACTCAGAAGTGGCCACAAGACTGGAAATGTTCAGTTTTAATTCCAATCCCAAAGAAAGGCAATGCCAAAGAATGCTCAAACTACCACACAACTGCACTCATCTCACATGCTAGTAAAGTCATACTCAAAATTCTCAAAGCCAGACTTCAACAGTACGTGAACAGTGAACTTCCAGATATTCAAGCTGGATTTAGAAAAGGCAGAGGAACCAGAGATCAAATTTCCAGCATCCACTGGATCATTGAAAAAGCAAAAGCGTTCCAGAAAAACATATATTTCTGCTTTATTGACTGTGCCAAATCCTTTAGCTGTGGATCACAACTAATTGTGGAAAATTCTTAAAGATGGGAATGCCAGACCACTTGATTTGCCTCCTTAGAAATCTGTATGCTGATCAAGAAGGAACAGTTAGAACTGGACATGGAACAACAGAATGGTACCAAATAGGAAAAGGAGTATGTCAAGGCTGTATATTGTCACCTTGCTTCTTTAACTTATATGCAGTGTATATCATGAGAAATGTTGACCTGGATGAAGCACAAGCTGGAATCAAGATTGCTGGGAGAAATACTAATAACCTTAGATATGCAGATGACACCACAATTATGGCAGAAAGTGAAGAGGAACTAAAGAGCCTCTTGATGAAAGTGAAAGAGGAGAGTGAAAAAGTTGGCTTAAAACTCAACATTCAGAAAACTAAGATCATGGCATCTGTTCCCATCACTTCAAGGAAAATAGATGGGGAAACAATGGAAACAGTGACAGACTTTATTTTGGGGGGCTCCAAAATCACTCAGATGGTGACAGCAGCCATGAAATTAAAAGATGCTTTATCCTTGGAAGAAAAGGTATGGCCAACCTAGACAGCATATTCAAAAGCAGAGACATTACTTTGCCAACAAAGGTCTTTCTAGTCAAAGTTATGGTTTTCCAGTAGTCACATATGGATGTGAGAGTTGGACTATAAAGAAAGCTGAGTGCCAAAGAATTAATGCTTTTGAACTGTGGTATTGGAGAAGACTCTTGAGAGTCTCTTGGACTGCAGGAAGTCCAACCAGTCCATTTTAAACAAAATAAGTCCTGACTATTCATTGGAAGGATTGATGCTGAAGCTGAAACTCTAATACTTTGGCCACCTGATATACAGTACTGACTCATTTGAAAAGACCCTGATGCTGGGAAAGATTGAAGGTGGGAGGAGAAGGGGATGACAGAGGATGAGATGGTTGGATGGCATCACCAAGGTGACGGTCGTGAGTTTGAGTAGCCTCCAGGAGTTGGTGATGGACAGGGAAGCTTGGTGTGCTGCAGTCCATGGGGTTGCAAAGACTTGGACACGAGTGAGTGACTGAACTGAACTGAACTTACTCAAATATATAGGCCAAACTCTCTTGAGTGCTGCCCTCCAACTCCTCCCCCAAACTGACTCAATGGGAATTTAATTATCCAAGGGTAATTCTTTTTATTTTTGTTTTGTAGAACACTTTAAAACATGCTGGCTCTCAAGACCTGATTTTCTTGGGCTTTGTTTAACTTAAAGATAAACTTGAAGAATTTATGTCTAATCATTTACATTTAGTGCTTAATTTAGACTACATTTATATATTCCTAATTCCCAGTACAAAGACTCCCCTTAAACATCTGTTAAACTGCACTGAAAGTGAAAAAGTGAAAGTGTTATCAGCTCAGTAATGTCTGACTCTGTGACACCATGGACTGTATCCTGCTAGGCTCCTCTGCCCATGGAATTCTCCAGGCAAGAGTACATTCCCTTCTCCAGGGGATCTTTCCAACCCAGGGATCAAACCCAGGGCTCCTGCATTGTGAGCAAATTCATCTCATAGTAAAATACATAAATCTAGATGTGGAGAAAATGTTAAATTTGAAGGTAGTGTCTTAAATTGTCAAAATTACCTACTCAGATGTTTGTTATTGTTGTCATTGTTTTCAAACTAAGATCAGATCAGATCAGATCAGTTGCTCAGTCGTGTCTGACTCTTTGCGACCCCATGAATTGCAGCACGCCAGGCCTCCCTGTCCATCACCAACTCCAGAAGTTCACTCAGACTCACATCCATCGAGTCGGTGATGCCATCCAGCCATCTCATCCTCTGCCATCCCCTTCTCCTCCTGCCCCCAATCCCTCCCAGCATCAGAGTCTTTTCCAATGAGTCAATTCTTCGCATGAGGTGGCCAAAGTACTGGACTTTCAGCTTTAGCATCATTCCTTCCAAAGAAATCCCAGGGCTCATCTCCTTCAGAATGGACTGGTTGGATCTCCTTGCAGTCCAAGGGACTCTCAAGAGTCTTCTCCAACACCACAGTTCAAAAGCATCATATCTTCGGCGCTCAGCCTTCTTCACAGTCCAACTCTCACATCCATACATGACCACAGGAAAAACCATAGCCTTGACTAGACGAACCTTTGTTGGCAAAGTAATGTCCCTGCTTTTGAACATGCTATCTAGGTTGGTCATAACTTTCCTTCCAAGGACTAAGCATCTTTTAATTTCATGGCTGCAGTCACCATCTGCAGTGATTTGGGAGCCCAGAAAAATAAAGTCTGACACTGTTTTCAAACTAAGGCAGAAGTTAAGTTTTTTCACATCTCTTGGAATCACCAATCCTCCCTGCCTCCACTCAGCCCTTTTATAATGATTATACATGTAAGAAAGACATGGGTTATCAACTCAACAATAAAAAACAAATAATTCAATTCAAAAAAGAGCAGAATATCTGAATATATATTCCTCCAAGGACATACAGATGGACAATAAGCACACGAAAAAATGTTCAACATGACTAATTTTTTAGAGAAAATCATATCAAAATTGCAATGAAGTACCACCTCATACCAGTCAGAATGGCCATCATTAAATCTCTATAAACAATAAATGCTAGAGAGGAGGTGGAGAAAAGGGAACCCTTTTACACCGTTGGTGGGAAAGTAAGTTGGTATAGCCACTGTGGAAAACAATATGGAGGTTTCTCAAAAACTAAAACTAGGATTACTGTATGATCTAGCAATCCAATTCCTGCATATATGTATCCAGACAAAACTATAATTCAAAAGGTATAGGCACTACTATGTCCACAGAAGCACTATTCATAATAGCTAAGGCATGGAAACAACCTAAATGTCCATCAACAAATGAATTGATAAAGAAGATAGGGTACATATATACACACACACATATACATGCAATGGAATACTACACAGCTATAAAGAAGAATGAAATAATGTCATTTGTAGCACCATGGATTGATCTAGAGATTATCATACTAAATGAAGTGAGTCAAAAAGGAAAAGACAAACACTACATATCACGTATATGGGGAATGTAAATATGACACGAATGAACCTATCTAAGAAGCAGAAGTAGATGGGGAAACAGTGGAAACAATGTCAGACTTTATTTCGGGGGTTCTAAAATCACTGAAGATGGTCACTGCAGCCATGAAATTAAAAGACACTTACTCCTTGGAAGGAAAGTTATGACCAACCTAGACAGCATATTCAAAAGCAGAGACATTACTTTGCCAACAAAGGTCCGTCTAGTCAAGGCTATGATTTTTCCAGTGGTCATGTATGGATGTGAGAGTTGGACTGTGAAGAAAGCTGAGCGCCGAAGAATTGATGCTTTTGAACTGTGGTGTTGGAGAAGACTCTTGAGAGTCCCTTGGACTGCAAGGAGACCCAACCACTCCATTCTGAAGGAGATCAGCCCTGGGATTTCTTTGGAAGGAATGATGCTAAAGCTGAAAGTCCAGTACTTTGGCCACCTCATGCAAAGAGTTGACTCATTGGAAAAGACTCTGATGCTGGGAGGGATTGGGGGCAGGAGGAGAAGGGGACGACAGAGGATGAGATGGCTGGATGGCACCACCAACTCAATGGACGTGAGTCTGAGTGAACTCCGGGAGTTGGTGATGGACAGGGAGGCCTGGCGTGCTGTGATTCATGGGGTCACAAAGAGTCGGACACGATTGAGCGACTGAACTGAACTGATGAAGCAGAAACAGACTCACAGACAGAGAGAACAGACTTGTCATTGCCAAGGGAGTGGGGAGAGGTGGGGCTGAGAGCTTGGGCTTATCAGATGCAATCTATTCCACATAGAAGAGAGAAATAGCAAAGTCCTACTGTATAGCACAGGGAACTATATTCAATATCCTGAGATAAACCATAATGGGAAAGAATATTTTTAAAATGTATATATATGCATAACTAAAACACTGTGCTTTACAGAAGAAATTAATGCAACACTGTAAATTAACCATACTTCAATTTTAAAAAAAGATATGGGTTATGAGTAAATATGCAGCTATTTGGCAGAATGATTAGACAAATGTGTGTGTCCAACTGAGTTAAACGCTCTTCTAAATTCATGTTATTTGGTATTATGAACATCTTGTTTCAAGTAACATTGGTGTTAATTTTTCCAGTACCCTGGAAGCAAACCTTAATGCTCAGGAAGCCAAAGGGAAGAAAGAAAAGTAAATAAGACAATATGATGTCTTTTTATAAACTCAAAGTTTTCCAAAAACCCACACAGCAGCTTTGTTTTAGACCTGAATTCCACAGATTATAAATTTTTCAAATGGCAATTAAGTTTAGCAAAATATTTCCATCTACCTTAAATGTGTTGGTCACTTTTCTGAATATAAAATCAACCACTACAGGTATTAGCTAATCATTTACTTGTTCAATGCGGCATGAAAAATTTAACACCCAAAATATTTTCTCCGCTATAAATTACTGACTAGAATAGCTCAGGCAGTGCTGCCATTTTCTTGTTTATTTGAAAATTGATACAGTACAGACAGGGACTGGGTTTGTTTTTTCTTATAAACAAGTAAAGAAAATAGTAGGATTATAGTTCAGTTCAGTCATTCAGTCATGTCCAACTCTTTGCGACCCCATGGATTATAATTGACAGTGCCCAAATCTGACTAAGTCTAGATACTTGTTTTACCTGTTAAGACAAGAAATGGGGAAATGCTCTCTGTCTTGTGATTTTTTTTAACCTGTGAGATTTGCTGCGAAATCTGTAAGAGAGCCCATATTTCCTCAAGCTTTGCTTTCATCATATGTGTGACTTTGTGATATCATTACATCTCCTCCCACCCCCCTGCTTAGATACACAAGCCATTCTACACTTTACAGGAAAAAAAAAAAACACTAGTAATGTTAAACTCAGCTCCTGGGTTCCCAAGTTTAGCACATTTCAGAGACTTAACTTTCAAATATACTTTGTAATACAATACTGATACCCTTGCCACCATGGTGAGCATATTTAAAAAGACACTTGTGGAGAAAAGGTGACTGAAACATTCAGCATCATCTTCAAAATGATACCAAAACAATTCTGAAGGATAAAACAGGAAAGAGGCAGCTACCTACCTACCTATCTTCTACAAAAAGAAGGGAAGAAATCCTACATATGGCCATGTTACAGAAAATTTATTTACCCTACATCCTTAATAAAATAGAAAACTGGAGAAAATGTATTCATTAACCGTTCTCAGACACTGGACAATGGGCTTGAGTGACTATGATACCTAGGAACAGGGAAGCAGGAGGAGTACTAGAGTGGTTTCAGGTTATTGTATGGCCTGAAGGCAGTTTCCAGGCAGTGTTACTACAGAGAGAGAGAACCCAAAGAAGACCCAGCAGTCTCGTTCTATAAAAGAGGCAGAGATATGTGTTTATAGATACTGATGGAAATGGAATGAACAGGCAGTGTACCAGAGAAGAGAGAATTTCCCAGAGAACCCTCTGTATACACAGAGAGTCTTCACAAGTCTTTAGGTGAGTACTGATCTGTGTTTATGAGAGATGAAACTAGCTGAGGCTAGGAAATGAACCACTGGAAAGAAGTAGGCAGAACAATTTTAAGAGTTCATTGTGTAAATAATTTATACTTCTTCCAAAGTGAAAGTGAAAGTGTTAGTCGCTCAGTCACATCTGACTCTTTTTCACCCTATGGACTGTAGCCTCCAGGCTCCTCTGTCCATGGAGTTCTCCTAGGCAAGAATACTGGAGTGGGTAGCCATTCCCTTCTCCAGGGGATCTTCCTGAATGAGGGATCGATCCCAGGTCTCTGCATTGCAGGTAGATTTTTTTACCATCTGAGCCACTGGGCCAGGGGGCAAAAACTTACTACCCTAGGTGGCATCAAGTAGAGTTCTTAGAAGGTAGAGTTTTCTTTTTGGAGTTCACAATTAGTCTTAGACTGAAACAATGTCTGGACCTACCCTAAAATAACATTAAAGTCTCAAAAAGATCAAGCCAAACTCAAGTAATATAACTATCTTCCAGGACAAATGTTAAATACCACTGAAAAGAAAAAAAAAAAAAAACATAATTCAAGTGTCAACAATAGAAAATCCAGAATGTCCAGCATCCAATGAAAACATTGGTATGCATACAGGTTACTATGATCCATGCCAGGAGAAATATGAGTCAGTAGACAGAGAGCCAGAAGTGACAGAGAAGATGAAATGATCAGATAAGGATGTTAAAACTGCTTTTATAAATGTGTTCCATATGTTTTAGAAGGTAGAGGGGGACAAAAGTATGATAATAGAAAGAGGAAATACTTTTAAAAGACCCACTTGCAACAACTAGATATAAAAAGTACAATATATAAAATTAAAAAATATAATGGATGAGATTAATGACTGATTAGAAATGACAAAAAAGAACAATCGCTGTACTTGAAGACACTGCAGTAGAAATTTTTTCCAAAATTAAACTTGGAGAGAAGATAGACCTGAAGAGCATCAGGGACCTAAGGGACAATATCAAGCTTTCCAAATACATGCAATTGGAGTGTCAGAAAGAGAAGAGAGGAAAGACACCGAGAAAACATTTGAAAAAACAGATCATATTTTGAAGAACATCAACAAAACCTAAAAAAGAAAACTCAAAGAAGACCACGCCAAGGAACAGCAAAATCAAATTGCTGAAAACTAGTGGTAAAGAGAAAAACTTGAAAGCCTTCAGAAATAAAAGGCAGGGGAAATAAAGCAATTTTTAAAAAAATACACAGATCTTAAAAAAATGAATAAAAATTTTTGAAACAAATGAAGGGTAGCAGATCATGCCACTCCAAAATATGCCACTTGGCACAAGGATTATTTTGAACCAAATGCAGTTGAGAAAAAGCAGATACAAGAAAAGCTGTCTGTAATTCCCTATTTGCCAACAAGTCAAAGTGTTAGTCACTCAGTCATGTCCCACTATTTTCCACTCCATGGACTGTAGCCTACCAGCTCCTCTGTCCATGGAATTCTCCAGGGAAGAATACTACAGTGGGTACAGAAGATTCTCTTCTCCAGGGGATCTTCTGGACACATGGATTGAACCCAGGTCTCCCACATTCTAGCCAGATTCTTAAAGTAGAACATAAACCTTTAGCCCTCCTGCCCTCTTTACCAGGAAGAAGAATGGTTATCCTTGGAGACAACTCTAGATCCTATTAGCCTAGAAAAATCACCAGAGCAATCTATACAACAAACTTTACAAACTAGTCTTTTTTTTTTTAATTATATTTTATTTTTAAACTTTACAATATTGTATTAGTTTTGCCAAATACTAGTCTTTATCTTTGAAAGTCCTAAATTGTTTTCCTTTCCTGGCATTTTCCAAAAATTTATTGTTCTTTGTTAAAGGTACTATATAAGACAGAATCCTAGGCTACAACAGAGTTAACTCACTTTTCCCTGGATGTCTCCTATGTGTACACAAACTATACATATTGATAAACTTCTGTCTTTCTAATATCAATCTGACTTTTATTATGGGAACTTCAGCCAAGAACTGAGAAGAGCAGAAGGGAAATTATTTTCCCTTATCCTACATTTCCAGTGGTCATGTATGGATGTGAGAATTGGACTGTGAAGAAGGCTGAGCGCCAAAGAATTGATGCTTTTGAACTGTGGTGTTGGAGAAGACTCTTGAGAGTCCCTTGGACTGCAAGGAGATCCAACCAGTCCATTCTGAAGGAGATCAGTCCTAGATGTTCATTGGAAGGATTGATGCTGAAGCTGAAACTCCAATACTTTGGCCAGCTCATACGAAGAGTTGACTCATTGGAAAAGACTCTGATGCTGGGAGGGATTGGGGGCAGGAGGAGAAGGGGACGGCAGAGGATGAGATGGCTGGATGGCATCACTGACTTGATGGATGTGAGTCTGAGTGAACTCCGGGAGTTGGTGATGGACAGGGAGGCCTGGTATGCTGCAATTCATGGAGTCGCAAAGAGTCGGACATGACTGAGCGACTGAACTGAACTGATCCTACATATATTCGGCAAGGTGAGAGAAGACAGAAAACATATTTGAGGGTGATGAGTAGGATTCAGTCCAGTCAGTCGCTCAGTCGTGTCCGACTCTTTGGGACCAGGAGAAGGTAAAGACTGTAGCACATCTTTTTATTTTCTTGTTTCCAGTACTGTAGCACTGTTGTTGTTGTTCAGTCTTCACTTAGTCATGTCTGACTCTTTACAACCCCATGGACTGAAGCACACCAGGCTTCCCTGTCCTTCACCATCTCCCAGAGTTCGCTCAAACTCATGTCCATTGAGTCAATGATGCCATACTATAGAATAGCTATAGGATTTTAGAGGTCAAAAATTTCACAAAGGTTATCTAGCCCTATGTCCTTGATTGATAGAGAGGGTGATAACAGAGAAGGAAGCCACTAAAATTCAACAGTTCAACAGTCAGACAAATGAAAGACCTTGATTATCACCTCACACACACCCCAAAATTAATTAAGTTTAGCCAGGCTGTTGTAGGGCCCTTGTTGAAGCCAGGTAGAAATCATGAGATTACAGCTATATATACAAATTGTAGCCAATGTTCAATTAACGAGTCATTCTGTTTATTGCATGTAATTAGCACATCACACAGGTTAGTCTAAGTAGGAAATATTTAGAAATAGGGTTTACAAACCACTCCAAGGAGTGGGAAGGAGGCACTGCAAAGCAGTCTGCAGTCCAGCAACGGGTCTCACAACAACCATGAGTGGGAAGTCAGTTACCTTCTGTTCCTACAGAGCCTGAAACAGAATCCCTCTGAAATAAATCTCAGAGCTTGGAGTCAGGTCCTCCAGTAAGGACCCTTCAGGTTCCTGGGCTCAGTGGTGACATTTTCAGGAGTCTGTCAGTAGGGTTTAAGGTTATACCCAGGGGATCTTGTCTTTATCAGCAGTTCTTACTGTTCCAGTCTCTCTATCTGTTCAGTCTCTCAGTCGTGTCTGACTCTTTGCGACCCCATGAATCACAGCACACCAGGCTTCCCTGTCCATCACCAACTCCCAGACTTTACTCAAACTCATGTCCATAGAGTCAGTGATGCCATCCAGCCATCTCATCCTCTGTCGTCCCCTTCTCCTCCTGACCCCAATCCCTCCCAGCATCAGGGTCTTTTCCAATGAGTCAGCTCTTCCCATGAGGTGGCCAAAGTATTTGAGTTACAGCTTCAGCATCAGTCCTTCAATGAACACCCAGGACTGATCTCCTTTAGGATGGACCGGTTGTATCTCCTTGCAGTCCAAGGGACTCTCAAAAGTCTTCTCCAACACCACAGTTCAAAAGCATCAATTCTTTGGTGCTCAGCCTTCTTCACAGCCCAACTCTCACATCCATACATGACCACTGGAAAAACCATAGTCTTTACTAGACGGACCTTTGTTGGCAAAGTAATGTCTCTGCTTTTCAATATGCTATCTAGGTTGGTCATAACTTTCCTTCCAAGGAGTAAGCGTCTTTTCATTTCGTGGCTGCAATCACCATCTGCATTGATTTTGGAGTCCAGAAAAAGAAAAATAGTCTGACACTGTTTCCCCATCTATTTCCCATGAAGTGATGGGACCAGATCCCATGATCTTCGTTATCTGAATGTTGAGCTTCAAGCCAACTTTTTCACTCTCCACTTTCATTTTCATCAAGAGGCTTTTGAGTTCTTCTTCACTTTCTGCCATAAGGGTGGTGTCATCTGCATATCTGAGGTTATTGATATTTTTCCCAGAAATCTTGATTCCAGCTTGTGCTTCTTCCAGTCCAGCGTTTCTCATGATGTACTCTGCATAGAAGTTAAATAAGCAGGGTGACAATATACAGCCTTGACGTACTCCTTTTCCTATTTGGAACCAGTCTATTGTTCCATGTCCAGTTCTAACTGTTGCTTCCTGACCTGCATACAGATTTCTCAAGAGGCAGGTCAGGTTTTCTGGTATTCCCACCTCTTTCAGAATTTTCCACAGTTTATTGTGATCCACACAGTCAAAGGCTTTGGCATAGTCAATAAAGCAGAAATAGATGTTTTTCTGGAACCCTCTTCCTTTTTCCATGATCCAGTGGATGTTGGCAATTTGATCTCTGGTTCCTCTGCCTTTTCTAAATCCAGCTTGAACATCTGGAAGTTCATGGTTCATGTGTTGCTAAAGCCTGGCTTGGAGAATTTTGAGCATTACTTTACTAGCGTGTGAGATGAGTGCAATTGTGTGGTAGTTTGAGCATTCTTTGGCATTGCCTTTCTTTGGGATTGGAATGAAAACTGACCTTTTCCAGTCCTGTGGCCACTGCTGAGTTTTCCAAATTTGCTGGCATATTGACTGCAGCACTTTAACAGCATCCTCTTTCAGGATTTGAAATAGCTCCACTGGAATTCCATCACCTCCACTAGCTTTTTTCGTAGTGATGCTTCCTAAGGTCCACTTGACTTCACATTCCAGGATATCTGGCTCTAGGTGAGTGATCACGCCATCGTGATTATCTAGGTCGTGAAGATCTTTTTTGTACAGTTCTTCTGTGTATTCTTGCCACCTCTTCTTAATAACTTCTGCTTCTGTTAGATCCATACCATTTCTGTCCTTTATCGAGCCCATCTTTGCATGAAGTGTTCCCTTGGTATCTCTAATTTTCTTGAAGAGATCTCTAGTCTTTCCCATTCTGTTGTTTTCCTCTATTTCTTTGCATTGATCACTGAAGAAGCCTTTCTTATCTCTTCTTGCTATTCTTTGGAACTCTGCATTCAAATGCTTATATCTTTCCTTTTCTTTGCTTTTCGCTTGTCTTCTTTTCACAGCCATTTGTAAGGCCTCCCCAGACAGCCCCATGGAAAAGACTATGTTTGAAATACTTTTCTAATGAAGGGCCTATATTCAGAGCATATATTGAATCTTGAAAATTAATTTTTAAAAAACTGGGAAAGAGACTAAGAATGTACTTCAGGAAAAAAGCAGGTATCCATGTGGTTAATAAGCATATACACATTACCTTAGTATATGTACTTATTAACCACATGGATAATGAAAAGGTACTTGGCATCATAACTCATCAAGGAAGGTCAAAATAAAGCCAGGATGAGAAACACCTACACAACTGTCAGAATATCTAAAATTGAAAGAATTCCCAAGGGTCTGCACTACCTGGAATGCTCCTCCCTTTCTTATGGGAGTATAAACTGGTCCAATATTTTGGAAAACTGTTTGTACCACCCACTAAAATTAATTGCATATATACCTAGTGTTACTCAGTCGTGTCCTACTCTTTGCGACCCCATGGACTGTAGTCCCCCAGGCTCCTAAGAACTATATATATACATATACACTTAATAACCTAGCAGTTTTACATATATACCCAATTTACATATATATTTAAAGACCTAGGAATTTTACTTCTGCTGATATAATAAAAAGAAATTAACATATATTTTTAAAATATTTATGGCTATATTTAAAATAACATTTAGTATTTATTAATATTAGTATTATTTAATATTTAAATAACAGTCATAACAACCCAGTGTGGCAACAACTTAAATGTTGCCAACTCTAGAACAGATAAATGAAGTGTGGGCTTTCAAGCATTAGAATATTATACTTCACTGCAAAGGAGTTCATTTCTCTATATATCACAGTGACTAAACCTCGTAGACATAATATGAAGGAACAAGAATCCACAGTGCATGCTTTTGCACAGCCATAGTGAGCAGCAACCCAGAATGACTTAGGCAAATTAAGTCCTAAATAGCATGCTGCTGTCGTTGTTCAGTTGCTCAGTCCAACTCCTTGCAGCCCGTAGACTATAGCCAAGCAGACTCCCCGTCCATGGGATTTCCCAGACAAGAATACTGGAGTGGGTTGTCATTTCCTTCTCCAGGGAATCTTCCCCATCCGGAGTTCAAACCCATTGGCAGGTGGATTTTTTTCCTGCTGAGCCACCAGGGAAGTCTGTATATCATAGGACTCAGAAATTCTGCCCCTGATGATCTGTCCCACTAAAATTCTTACAGATAAGCATAAAGAAGTAAGCATGAGGATATTGACTGCATCAGCAGGTACGGTTGCAAGGAGGGGGAGGCACCCGAGTTTCCTCTGGGAAAATGATAGGTAAAACATAGCGGATGACTACGCAGCACAAAGTACAACAGGTCAGAGTACAAACAGCAAAGTGAACAAATAATACAAATATAATGCTGAATTAAAAAAAAAAAAAACAAGAAACAGGGACTTCTCTGGTGGTCTAATGGTTAAGAATCCACTTTCACTGCAGGGGATGTAGGTTCAATCCTTGGTCAGAAAACTAAGATTTCGCATGCTGCAGGGCAGCTAAGCCCATACTACACAACTAGTGAGCCCATGAGCTCTGGAGCCTGCAGGTCGTAACTACAGAGAAAGCACATACAGTGCAATGAAAGATCCCATATACCACAACAAAGACCCGGCACAGTCAAATAAACAAATATTCTTAACAAATAATTTTTTTTAAAAAAACTGTAAAAACTATTCATTTAAAAAAGTAAAAAAAAAAATAACAAAATGATGTCAATTAACAAATTCTTCTCTGTAAATTATATGCAATAAAATAATATTGCATTGTTTCAGGGCATGTAAAAATAAAAGACCTAATAAACATATAAGTTTGAGGGAAGGTGAACAGGACTGAACTAAGGTGTTAAATATGAACAATTAGGAAAAGAAAACAAGAAACAGGCTTTGTATGGACCATTGATGATATTCAGCCTTGAGTTGAGGTGTGTGATTAATTCAATGCTCTCCACATGATGTTCACAAAAGAAAGAAAAGAGCAGGGAACCCACACTAACACAGCATAAGATCAGAGGTGAAAAGTGTAACAGCCTTAGTAACATCAAATGCCCAAGGCAGTGTGTTTGCTTCATTTTTTAACATCCCTTTGCAAATAGGCTCTGAGATCCAGCAGTGAAAAATGAATGAAGCACTGTGAATAAAATGCCATGTTATAAAAATAAAGCTCTGTTTTACTTCTACTTTGATCTCTGGGGCAGGGTCACAGTGTGAAGAGAAATATGATTCTGTCACTTATCCAGAGCAAACCTGTGTAAAATTCCCCCATTTAGAATTGGAATGCAACTCAGGGGTCATTTGGCTCAATCATCTCAATGTAAAACCATGGAAATAGTGGGCCACCATTCTTAACTGACTTGCCTAAGACAGACACTAGATAAGTATAGTTAATTGCACCATGAACCCCATTTTTACGCCCTAGTCCATGAGGTTCCTTTATTTGTTGCTACTGAGATCAGTGCCCACTTGAGGCATATATCAGATTTAGGGGTGAACCATGGGCTTCCCAAGTGTGCAGTAGTAAATAATCTGCCTGACAGTGCAGGATACATAAGAGAAGGGGGTTCAATTCCTGGGTTGGAAAAAAACCCTGGAATAAGAAATGGCAACTTGCTACAGTATTCTTGCCTGGAAAATTCCATGGACAGAGGGGCCTGGTGGGCTATAAACTATGAGGTCATAAAGAATTGGACATAACTAAGAACATACAGGGTGACAAAATATGCAGAGATCCATATAGAGTTACATTTCAACGAACCTGAAGACTTTCAGAATGAGTTTTTGCAGGTGTTTTATTTTGGGTTGCTTTTATTAAAAACACACATTCAGGATTTCCCTGGTTGTCCAGTGGTTGCAAGTCTGCTTGCCAATGCAGAGGGCGTGGGTTTGATTCCTGATCCAGGAAAACTCCACATGCTGCAGGGCCACTAAGCCCGTGTGCCACAACTACCGAGCCCGCTCCCTTGAGCCTGTGCTGCCCCACAAGAAAAGCCGCAATGAGACACACGTGCACCACAGCTGGAGAGCAGACCTCACTCACTGGAACTAGAGGAAGCCTGAGAGCTCAGCAACGAAGAACCAGCACAGCCAAAAATAAACAAATAAAAACACGTTCAGTTGCAATACTTCCTAATGAAACTGTTTCTTAAAAAGACTAGGTAAATAGTCTAGACTTTGACCTGGGTAAATAATTTGAAGAAAAAATGTAATTATATCAACATGAATGAAATGGTTTTCATTTGGAATCCTGAGTAATAACTCAGGATAATCTCTGTGACCAGGGATGAAAAAGGTACAGAAGATTATGCATGATCAGTTCTTATCCCAGAGCTGTAACCTGAAAATTGTGTTATTTGTGGTTTTCTTACTCTATGTCACTTTCTCCTAAAACTTAACTTTGCGACCCCATGGACTGTAGCCTGCCAGGCTCTTCTGTCCATGGAATTCTCTAGGCCAGAAAACTGGACTGGGTAGCCATTCCCTTCTCCAGGGGATCTTCTCAACCCAGGTATTGAACCGCATTACAAGTGGATTTTTTTATTGTCTGAGCCACCAGGGAAGCCCAAGAATACTGGAGTGGGTGGCCTATCCCTTCTCCAGCAGATCTTCCCAGTCCAGGAATCAAACCAGGGTCTCCGGCATTGCAGGCGGATTCTTTACCAGCTGAGCTACCAGGGAAGTGACAGTAATGATAATAGAGCTAATTCAGCCACTGAGGGTTCTGTTATGTCTACAGAATGAAAGTTAAACAGTTACCATTTATAACTTCTTACTATAACTAATAGAATGTATATTCATGTCTAGAAAATGTATTTAATGGAAAGAGATATTGTGTTGCTCCATCAGCATCTATTCCATTTCTTTCCCATTGTGTAGCAACCACAGAATCTGCATGGGATTGACCTCATTCCTCCCCAGTGTTACCTCTGAGGTAAGCAGATCAGCATGATGCTTCTTTTGCCATCTTGACTGGCCCAGGGATGGGCAGTAACATCCAATTAACCCAATCCATTTAGTCAGAATACTCCTTTGACCAGGGTCTGGCTCTGGTTGGTCAAATCAGATGAAATACAAAACTCTTTTATGATTAAAACTAAGCTAAAATGCCTTGTGTGTTTTGCAAACTTTGACTGTGTGGATCACAGCAAACTGTGCAAAATTCTTAAAGAAATGCAAATACCAGACCACCTGACCTAACTCCTCAGAAATATGTGTGCAGGTCAAGAAGCAACGGCTAGAACGGGACATGGAACAGCAGACTGGTTCCAAATTGGGAAAGGAGTATGTCAAGGCTGCATATTGTCACCCTGATTATTTAACTTGTATGCAGAGTACAGCATACAAAATGCCAGGCTGGATGAAGCACACGCTGGAACCAAGGTTGCGAGGAGAAATATCAATAACCTCAGATACACAGATGACCCGACCCTTATGGCAGAAAGTGAAGAGGCACTGAAGAGCCTCTTGATGAAAGTGAAAGAGGATAGTGAAAAAGTTGGCTTAAAACTCAACATTCGGAAAACTAAGATCATGGCATCTGGTCCCATCACTTCATGGCAAATAGATGGGGAAACAATGAAAACAGTGACAGCTTTAAATTTTGGGGCTCCAGAATCACTGCAGATGGTGACTACAGTCATGAAATTAAAAGCTATGACCAATCTAGGCAGCATGTTAAAAAGCAAAGACATTACTTTAGCAACAAAAGTCCATCTAGTCAAAGCTATGATTTTTCCAGTAGTCATGTATAGATGTGAGAGTTGGACTGTGAAGAAGGCTGAGCACTGAAGAATTGATGCTTTTGAACTGTGGTGTTGGAGAAGACTCTTGAGAGTCTCTTGGACTACAAGGAGATCCAACCAGTCAATCCTAAAGGAAATCAGTCCTAAATATCATTGGAAGCACTGATGCTTAAACTCCAATATTTTGACCACCTGATATGAAGAACTGACTCATTTGAAAAGACCCTGATGCTGGGAAAGATTGAAGGCAGGAGGAAAAGGGGATGACAGAGGATGAGATGGTTGGATAGCATCACTGATGCGATGGGCATGAGTTTGAACAGGCTCTGGGAGTTGGTGATAGACAGGGAAACCTGGCGTGCTGCTATCCATGGGGTCACAAAGAATTGGACATGACTGAGCGACTGAACTCAATTGAACTGAAATGCCTTGTGTGTTTTGCAGATGTGTGGCCTAGAACCATAGATGCCTTCATGCTTCCTGAAGCAAACCATACTAAGGGTGAGGAGATACACAGACAAGGGGGCCAAGCTGGGAGAATCTCAGAGGAACAGAAATGGCACCTTGATACAAGTATTCTAGAAAGTCACTCTACTCTGTGGATTTCTCTTTCATGGGACATTATACTACCTTTATTTTTAAGTGAAATTGTATTGGTTTTGTGGTTATATACACCTGAAAATGGGCTTCCCAGGTAGCTCAGTGGTAAAGAATCCACCTGCCGATGCAGGAGATCCAGGGGATGCTGATTTGACCCCTGGGTCAGGAAGATCCCCTGGTGGAGGAAATGGTAACCCACCCACTCCAGTATTCTTGCCTGGAAAATTCCATGGACAGAAGAGACTGGCAGGCTATAGTCCATGGGGTTATACAGAGTTGGATACAAGTGAGCAGCTGAGCACACACAGCTCAGCTGAAAACACCTGAAATGAGACAGCTTGTCATTTTACTGCTCAAAGAGAATCTCTGTTGGCCATTTGGTTAAGAAACTCTCAGTCATGTGTATGTGTGTTAAAATAGTGTAAAACAAAGTTTAATAGTACATTTAGTTTTGTAGACTGTATTTCAGTGAAGATGACATGAATATATTTGCATGTCATTAAACTTCTATCACAGTACTCTTAATGATTTCTCCCTACTATACTCTATGTGCCATAATTTATTAACTCAAGGCTTAATATTTGGACATTTAGTTTGCTTCCAATTTCTTGCTGCTTAAACAGCAGTACAATGAACAACTTTGCAGTTATATATTCCATCATATTCAGGTTTATTACTTTTGAATAAATACTGAGAAATGTGACAATTATAGGGTCAAATACTATGCACAGGTCTAAGGATTTTGATTTGTATTGCCAACTTTTCCTCTAAAAATTCAATTTCACCCTCAAAAAATATGTGCAATAGTGTTCATTTCAATAATCCCTCCATGATACAGTTCTTGTTAGTAAAATAATGATACCAACATCTTGAAAGGTATGAAAACTATAATTGTACACGTTATATACATATTATAATCAACATTTTTATATTCATAATATACTATCTAAGAAAATATCATTATTTGAGTGATTTATTTTGTGTCAGACTCTTTTAAGCCTTTCTGAATTTAATCCTCATAAGGTTACTGAGAGTTAGACATTATTAATTTCATTTTAAATAGAAAGGCAGAAATTTAGAGTACAAATAAATTTCCTGAGATAGAATAACTAATAATTTGCAAAAATAACTGTTTTACTATTGCTCAATCCAACAGTATTTGGAGAATTAAATATTTGGAGAATTGGAACAATATTTGGAAAATTAAAAAGATGCTCCATAGAATTCTAATCTGGATTAAAAAAAATATGATGACCATAAATTTTGTTGTGGTTCATTCCTGATATATTCAAAATGTCAGAGCATCCCATCCAGATTAACACAAGTACAGCACTTTTTCAATTTATTGAGTTATTATTAAAATAATTGCATTAAAATAAATCAAGATGATTACAGTAAACCATAATTTTGTATTTGTAGCCACCTAGTAATGGTTCAATCTTGTGTGCAGCAAACATGGTTCTCACTTTAACACATGGTTCAACGTAGAAAGAGACCACAGATAACACATCTCCCATCCCTGACAGAATTTAACATTTTGTTCAAGGAAAGCATACTAAGCACTCATTGATAAAGCGAGGTATGTTCAGATACAGGCAGTTTGAGTCAGATGGCGGTGAAAAAAGTATTTGATATCCCTGGTAGGAATTTGGTGCACCAAGACTCAGTGGGACTTGCCTGCATAAGCCAGTGGGGTAAGTGGGAAACATGGGAAATTATAGTTTAGATGGACTTGAAGTATGTGCTGGAAATACATTATGATCGGCTGTAGATATCCTTTTTACAGTTGTTCAGTCACATAGCACTAAACATTAGAAATCAAAGACTATTTTGTTTGACAATGATTTCTGAGTTTACAATAAGCCCTTTCGGAAGCAATGTAGATGTAGACATGTAGATGTTCCAGGCAATCGGCTAAGAAAAAATAATTTTAAATGAAAAATTAAAGATTAAATTTCACCCTTTAAGAAAGTTGATGATGACTTGCTTAGCTTGTACAAAACGTTTATCAACATTTACTCTCCAAGACAAGAAGAACAGTGATTTCTTTTACCCCATGTAAACATGATGACACAAATCTGCAGAAGAAACATAAGCATCTACTTTGAAAAGTTAATAGTAATTTTTTTTTTAAATGTGCTCATGGCAACTATTAGAACTGCCTTATGATCCAGCAATCCCACTGCTGGGCATACACACTGAGGAAACCAGAAGGGAAAGAGACATGTGTACCCCAATGTTTTCATCGCAACACTGTTTATAATAGCCAGGACATGGAAGCAACCTAGATGCCCATCAGCAGATGAATGGATAAGAAAGGAGTGGTACATATACACAATGGAGTATTACTCAGCCATTAAAAAGAATACATTTGAATCAGTTCTAATGAGGTGGATGAAACTGGAACCTATTATACAGAGTGAAGTAAGCCAGAAAGAAAAACACCAATACAGTATACTAACACATATATATGGAATTTAGAAAGATGGTAACAATAACCCTGTGTACGAGACAGCAAAAGAGACACTGATGTATAGATCAGTCTTATGGACTCTGTGGGAGAGGGAGAGGGTGGGGAGATTTGGGAGAATGGCATTGAAACATGTATAATATCATGTATGAAATGAGTCGCCAGTGCAGGTTCAATGCACGATACTGGATGCTTGGGGCTGGTGCACTGGGACGACCCAGAGGGATGGTATGGGGAGGGAGGAGGGAGGAGGGTTCAGGATGGGGAACACAGGTATACTTGTGGCAGATTCATTTCGATGTTTGGCAAAACTAATACAATGTTTAAAAATAAAATAAAATTTAAAAAAAAAACTGAATAAATGTTCCAATGTACATTTAAAAAAAATAATAATAAAGTAAGGCAGTTTCAGAATGTGCTACACATCCTATTGTGATGCATGGCTTTCCATTTAGATCAAACAAGTCCTGGTTTAAATTCATTTTGCTAATTTTCAAGTTTTTTTATACTCAGATGAAAAGTGAGTCAACTTCTAATACTAGTTAGCTCCATTAGCAGTACATCCACTTCGTAAATAGCTCAATTTTATAAATTTTATTTCAGTGTCTCAGATGCTTCAGAAAGAAATCAATTAATTCTGATAGTGGATTTTTAATGCAATTTATGAATCCAACATCAAACATTTCAAAACTCATTCTGTTGAAAGATCTGCTATCCTTGTTGATTTTAAAAATGCAGTTAAAAAGTTCCACATTGAAGATAAAACTGTTTTTGTAGTATAAACACAAAATTTGCTGGAGCAGTATCATGACAAACATTGTATTTTAACTAATCTAAGTGCAACCAATTATAGTTTCTATAGAATAATAACTGGAAAAAATACCTTCATCCCATATATACTTTCCTTATGTGAACTTGACATTCTTTCCATAAAGTAGTTGGAATCTATATCCTCTGCCTTAAATTTGTGCAATCATTTGTTAATGCTCCATTAGAGTATGGTGAGAGTTCCATGGACTGCAAGGAGATCCAACCAATCCATTCTAAAGGAAATCAGTCCTGGGTGTTCCTTGGAAGGAATGATGCTAAAGCTGAAACTCCAGTACTTTGACTACCTCATGCGAAGAGTTGACTCATTGAAAAAGACTCTGATGCTGGGAGGGATTGGGGGCAGGAGGAGAAGGGGACGACAGAGGATGAGATGGCTGGATGGTATCACTGACTCGATGGATGTGAGTCTGGGTGAACTCTGGGAGTTGGTGATGGACAGGGAGGCCTGGCGTGCTGCAATTCATGGGGTCGCAAAGAGTCAGACATGACTGAGCGACTGAACTGAACTGAACTGAGAGTATGGTAGGTGTCATTATGTGACTTCCAAATCCAGATAATCAAAATGTCATGTATTAAAAAAAAAGCTTATTTTATATTGCTATATTCAAAATGCCACACATTTCTGCTTAGCTCTCTTTCGAAACTGCTCTTGTCATCTAGCTGCCATGCAGTAAAGAAATCCAAATAAGCTCATTCAAGAAGACCATTTAATGAAGTGACATGTAGATGTTCCAGGCAACAGCTCAGCTGAGGTCCTAGGTGACAGTTTCATCTGCTAGATAATTCCAACCTTCAGCTATTGAGATACCTCAAACTTTCACGTCTTCCTAGCTGAGAACCTAGACGCTGTAGAGAAGAGATAAGTCATCCCTGTTGTGCCCTGTCTAAATTCTTGACATAGAGAATCCATATGCATAATAATGGTATTGCATTATGCTGTGAAAGTTTGGGTGATATGCTATACAGTAGTAGCTTTCCAATACTTTACGAAAACTATGGAAAAGAAATGTATTTGAAATGTATTATTTTGTTGCTGTTGTTTAGTTGATAAGTCATGTGTGACTTTTTTGAGACCCCATGGACTATAGACCACAAGGGTCCCCTGTCTGTGAGATTTCCAAGCAAGAATACTAGAGTGGGTTGCCATTTTCTTCTCCAGGGATCTTTCCAACCCAGGGATCAAACTCAGGTCTCCTTCATTGGCAAGTTCAAGGTCTTTACTGCTGAGCCTTCATGGAGGCCCAACTGCTAATGATTCACATCTAATTCAAGGTAGCTTTTGACAAATTGTGATGTTGTACAAAGGTAAATAGAAGCTATTTATAAATATTTACAAATTTACAAATATTTTATGCATCAACTTTTAGAGTAGATGAAATATAAAATTTTATGAGGAAGCAGAAATAGATAAAAACTGTTCAATATAGTGGTAGGTACTTTCTCTCTTTGTGGCTTTTTTTTTTTTTTTTTTGGTAAGAGCAGAATTTTGACATGAGATCTTCCCTCTCAACAAATTTTTAGGTATTTTTTTAAACTATAGAGACAATGTTACACAGCAGATCTCTAAACTTAATCATTTTGCATTACTGAGATTTTACATCCATTAAACAGCAATTCTCCATTTCTCCCTCCCTCCAGTCCCAGGTAACTACTATTTTATTCTCTGTTTCTATATGTTTGACTAATCTAAATATCTCAAAAATAGAATCATTCAGTATTTGTCCTTCTGTGATTGACTACACCAAGAATAATGTCCTCCAGATTCACTCACATTGTCATACTAGGCAAGATTACTTTCTTTTTAAAGGCTGAATAATATTCCTTATTAATTTATTTATCCATTCATCCATGGGTAGATAATTAAGTTATTTTCAAATCTTGGCTATTGTGAGCACAGAATACCATGAATGAACATGGAAGGGCTAATATCATTTCAAGATATTGATTTCAATTCTTTTGGATATATATTCAAAAGTATAACTGCTGGATCATATTGCAGTTTTTTTAAGGATTTGTTTTTAATTTTTAAGGAATTTTCCATACTATTTTTATAGCAGCTGCACCACCATTACATATGCCCACCAACAGTGTATAAGGGTTTCAATTTCTCCACATCTAAGCCAGCACTTCACATCTTCAGTTTATCTTACCTTCATCAATGTATTTCTGGGTTCTCTATTTTGTTCCCTTTGTTAATTACTGTAGCTTTGTAATATAATTTGAACTTGGAAAGTGTGATGTCTCCAACTGTGTTCTTTCTCAGGATTGCTTGGGCTACTGAGGTTTATTGTGGTTAATATGAATTTTAGGATTGTTCTTGCTATTTCTGTAGCAAGAACAGAAATAGTTCTTGCTATTCATTGAAATTCTTATAGGGATTACATTAAATCTGTGGATTGTTTTGGGTACTATAGATATTTTTACAATATTAAATTAGAAGATTGATTTGCAATCTATGAACACAGGATGTCTTTCCATTTGTTTAAGTGTACTCTAATTTCTTTCATCAGTGCTTTGTAGTTTTCAATGTACACGTCTTTTACATCTTGGTTAAATTCGTTGCTATATATTTTATTCCATTTAATGCTGTTGTAAATGAGATTGTTTAACTCCACCTACAAACAAGATAATTTTATTTCTCCCTTTCTGATTTGAATGCTTGTTATTTCTTTTTATTGCCTAATTGCTCTGGCTGGGACTTCTAATTCCTGCAGAACAGAAATGGTGGGAATAAACCTCCTTGCCTTATCTTAGATCTTAGTGGAAAGCTTTTAGGTTTTCACTGTTGAGTATAATGTTAACTGTGGGCTTGTCATACATGGCCTATGTTTTGAGTTTTTATCATGAAAGGGGGTTGAATTTTGTCAGGCTTTTTCTGCATCTACCAAGACGATCATATGGTTTTTATTCTTTAACTTGTTAATGTCTTCTGTTACTTCATTTGTGTACACTGAACCATCCTGGGATAAACCCCACTTGGTTATGGTGTAGTTCTTTTTAAGAACTACTTTTGAAATTGTAGGTCACACATATGACCCTAAAGGTCATATGTAGGATGAAATTTTTTTGTAACCTAAATTTAGGTTGCTTTTTGCTGAAAATCACTTGTATATCTTTAATCAAACTACTTAAGAAGGGAAACATACATACAAATAGCTTTTGAAGCTTTAACACTTTGTAAATATTGAAAATAAAGATTGCTTCCAAACAGTAAGATATTTAACTTTATCTCAAAGCAAAAGATGAATCTTAATATTAATAAGTTTGGAAATAGTGTACAAATTTAATTTTTAAATTGGAATATTTTGGAATATTTTGCATCTGACGAAGATATTTGCATATGGATTCTACTTTGTAAGCATTTACATTCTGAATCAGCATGGAATTGAAATTGAAAATTCTATATTTTACTTTAAAAATTATTTTTCAAGCAAGATACTTGAAATGGAGTAAAGAAAGACAACATCTATAAATATTTGCATAGATATATTTCCACATTTCAAAATAAAAGAAAAGCTTAATGAGAATATTTTACATTTAGCAGAATGTTATCTTCTACCAGGCAAATCAGATGACAAATCAATGTCAATATCACATATATTAATGATAACAATGTGACTAGAATCTTGATTGCAGTCAATTTAATTTTTTAAATGACTGTATTAAGAAATTTACTCTTTATAAAAATGCTAGTGTATATCAGAAATAAACATGACTAAAAATGTGATAAAACTGAATGAGCACATACTATAAAATGATTTCTTAATTTTATTTCAGATCTTTTATAAGAAACTTCATGTGTTTCATTATATATCAATATACTACTTTATGTTTTACAAAGAGTTTTACTTTATAAAATAATTTTGAATAAGACTCTTACATTTACTAACATAAAAATACCAATTTGCTAGTCAGTAAATATCTCTGACTTTTTTCTCTTAGCATAATGCCTTCAAGTGTCCTTCATGCTTTTGCAAATAACAGGATTTCTTTGTTTTTATAGTTAAATAACATTTCATTGTAAATACTGACTACAAATTTTTTATCTACTCATAGACACATTGTTTCCATGTCTTCAGTTCAATTCAGGCACTCAGTCATGTCCGACTCTTCGTGACCCCATGAATTGCAGCACGCCAGGCCTCCCTGACCATCATCAACTCCCGGAGTTCACCCAGACCCATGTCCATCGAGTCAGTGATGCCATCCAGCCATCTCATCCTCTGTCGTCGCCTTCTCCTCCTGCCCCCAAGTCCTCCCAGCTTCAGAGTCTTTTTCAATGAGTCAACTCTTCGCATGAGGTGGCCAAAGTACTGGAGTTTCAGCTTCAGCATCAGTCCCTCCAAAGAAATCCCAGGGCTGATCTCCTTCAGAATGGACTGGTTGGATCTCCTTGCAGTCCAAGGGACTCTCAAGAGTCTTCTCCAACACCACAGTTCAAAAGCATCAATTCTTCGGCACTCAGCCTTCTTTACAGTCCAACTCTCACATCCATACATGACCACAGGAAAATCCATAGCCTTGACTAGACGGACCTTTGTTGGCAAAGTAATGTCTCTGCTTTTGAATATGCTATCTAGGTTGGTCATAACTTTCCTTCCAACGAGTAAGCATCTTCTAATTTCATGGCTGCAGTCACCACCTGCAGTGATTTTGGAGCCCCAAAAAATTAAGTCTGACACTGTTTCCCCATCTATTTCCCATGAAGTGATGGGACCAGATGCCATGATCTTTGTTTTCTGAATGTTGAGCTTTAAGCCAACTTTTTCACTCTCCTCTTTCATTTTCATCAAGAGGCTTTTTAGTTCCTCCTCACTTTCTGCCATAAGGGTGGTGTCATCTGCATATTTGAGGTTATTGATATTTCTCCTGGCAATCTTGATTCCAGCTTGTGTTTCCTACAGTCCAGCGTTTCTCATGATATACTCTGCACATAAGTTAAATAAGCAGGGTGACAATATAGAGCCTTGACGTCCTCCTTTTCCTATTTGGAACCAGTCTGTTGTTCCATGTCCAGTTCTAACTGTTGCTTCCTGACCTGCATATAGGTTTCTCAAGAGGCAGGTCAGGTGGTCTGGTATTCCCATCTCTTTCAGAATTTTCCACAGTTTATTGTGATCCACACAGTCAAAGGCTTTGGCATAGTCAATAAAGCAGAAATAGATGCTTTTCTGGAACTCTCTTGCTTTTTCCATGATCCAGCGGACATTGGCAATTTGATCTCTGGTTCCTCTGCCTTTTCTAAAACCAGCTTGAACATCAGGAAGTTCACGGTTCACATATTGCTGAAGCCTGGCCTGGAGAATTTTGAGCATTACTTTACTAGCATGTGAGATGAGTGCAATTGTGCGGTGCTGGGGTCCAGCCCCGGCTGATCCAGGGTATTCGAAGGACAGATGGCTTCGGCTACTATTTATTTATTTATTTATCAAAGATATAAAGAGTAATAGAATGATGATAGCTCAGTAGGAAAATTCAGTGGAGAAAAGAAGCTGAGTAGCTTGGTTTACTCGGAAAATCAATATAACCCCTGACACCAGGTTAGCTCTGACCACGGAGGCCGCAGGCGCCCTCTCAAATAGCGGAAGGTGCCCCACCTTAGACACCTTCTCGAGTGGGTCTTAGAAGCCCAGGCAAATAAATGGTCGCAGAGGATATCCACACTCCAGATGGAGACTCAGCTGGAAGTTAAGGGGGAGAATGACATGGGGAGACCAAGCGTAGGTGAGCAAGGCCCGTAGCTTTATTTTCAACAGAGGTTTTTATACCCTAAGTTACACATAGAGGATAATAGGGGATGCAAAGTCAGCAGTTTTTGATCCTTATCAAAAACCATGGTTTCCTTTGATGTGCAGAAGCTTTTAAGGTTAATTAGGTCCCATTTGTTTATTTTTGCTTTTATTTCCAATATTCTGGGAGGTGGGTCATAGAGGATCCTGCTGTGATGTATGTCGGAGAGTGTTTTGCCTATGTTCTCCTCTAGGAGTTTTATAGTTTCTGGTCTTACGTTGAGATCTTTAATCCATTTTGAGTTTATTTTTGTGTATGGTGTTAGAAAGTGGTCTAGTTTCATTCTTTTACAAGTGGTTGACCAGATTTCCCAGCACCACTTGTTAAAGAGATTGTCTTTAATCCATTGTATATTCTTGCCTCCTTTGTCAAAGATAAGGTGTCCATATGTGCGAGGATTTATCTCTGGGCTTTCTATTTTATTCCATTGATCAATATTTCTGTCTTTGTGCCCGTACCATACTGTCTTGATAACTGTGGCTTTGTAGTAGAGCCTGAAGTCAGGTAGGTTGATTCCTCCAGTTCCATTCTTCTTTCTCAAGATCCCTTTGAAACTATTAGCAAGGTGAAAAGACAGCCTTCAGAATGGGAGAAAATAATAGCAAATGAAGCAACTGACAAACAACTAATCTCAAAAATATACAAGCAACTCCTACAGCTCAACTCCAGAAAAATAAATGACCCAATCAAAAAATGGGCCAAAGAACTAAATAGACATTTCTCCAAAGAAGACATACAGATGGCTAACAAACACATGAAAAGATGCTCAACATCACTCATTATCAGAGAAATGCAAATCAAAACCACTATGAGGTACCATTTCACACCAGTCAGAATGGCTGCGATCCAAAAGTCTACAAATAATCAATGCTGGAGAGGGTGTGGAGAAAAGGGAACCCTCTTACACTGTTGGTGGGAATGCAAACTAGTACAGCCACTATGGAGAACAGTGTGGAGATTCCTTAAAAAACTGGAAATAGAACTGCCTTATGATCCAGCAATCCCACTGCTGGGCATACACACTGAGGAAACCAGAAGGGAAAGAGACACGTGTACCCCAATGTTCATTGCAGCACTGTTTATAATAGCCAGGACATGGAAGCAACCTAGATGTCCATCAGCAGATGAATGGATAAGAAAGCAGTGGTACATATACACAATGGAGTATTACTCAGCCATTAAAAAGAATACATTTGAATCAGTTCTAATGAGGTGGATGAAACTGGAGCCTATTATACAGAGTGAAGTAAGCCAGAAAGAAAAACACCAATACAGTATACTAACGCATATATATGGAATTTAGAAAGATGGTAACAATAACCCGGTGTACGAGACAGCAAAAGAGACACTGATGTATAGAACAGTCTTATGGACTCTGTGGGAGAGGGAGAGGGTGGGAAGATTTGGGAGAGTGGCATTGAAACATGTAAAATATCATGTAGGAAACGAGTTGCCAGTCCAGGTTCGATGCACGATGCTGGATGCTTGGGGCTGGTGCACTGGGACGGCCCAGAGGGATGGTATGGGGAGGGAGGAGGGAGGAGGGTTCGGGATGGGGAACACATGTATACCTGTGGCGGATTCATTTTGATATTTGGCAAAACTAATACAATATGTAAAGTTTTAAAATAAAATAAAATTAGAAAAAAAAAAAAAAAAACCATGGTTTCTTTCCTGCAAATTTATTGTATACACATGGTTTAGGTGATTTACATCATCTTCTGGCCAGAAGGCCTATTAACATTTTATGGCTCTTGACAAAGACTTATCAACCGTAAGACTTATTTTCTCTAAGAGTAATTATTTTAAGGTTTGGCGCCATCTTCCGAAGATAAAATTGCATTCCTATAGGGCAGATGTGTAATGGGTTTACAACAAAGCAAAGAATTTATTACCTTAAGGGTCTAAAGTTACTAACACCAAGGCCACTACTTATTTTTTCTACATACCAACTATTATTTAATACACATTCAAGGATGCAATACAGGGGATGTGGAAACTTGGCAACAAGCATTGGCTCATCAATGAAATCCTTTACTAGTTTATTCTGACAGTTTCTAACTCTCTGAGAGGCTCTAAGCTATTTGAATACCTTAAGCTTCCCGTGCCTCTTGAGGCTGGGAGACTGTAAACAATCGTATGCATAGCTGTAGGAGTCCAGGTAAACTTGTCAGGCGAGTTAGAGAGCCATCTGAGGGTTTTGGATTTAAACACTCCTAATTGCCCAGGAACTTTATTAATTGGAGCTGTAAGTTAACTCTTTGACAGAGAGAGCGAGATGGTGGTGGGGGACAGCCCCCAGTAAAGTCAGAGGTGAGAGCACAAAGCAATAAAGTAGGCAGACTCTGGTTTTTTGGGGGTAGATGCTCGAGAATATCCAGGGGACTCCTGAGGCTCGATCCCACCTTTGCGTATGCCGAGCCTCCTTCCTCATGACCTTTGTCACAAGTGGAATGTCTCTCGCCGGCTCCCGGCTGTGCGGTAGTTTGAGCATTCTTTGGCATTGCCTTTCTTTGGGATTGGAATGAAAACTGACCATTTCCAGTTCTGTGGCCACTGCTGAGTTTTCCAAATTTGCTAGCATATTGAGTGCAACACTTTCACAGCATCATCTTCCATGTCTTGGCTACAGTACATAATGCTACTATGAACCCGGGAATGCAGATATCTCTTTCAGTTAGTATTGTTTTTTATCTTTCACACCTGTCGTTATCAGAGATGAAGGTTGGGGGAAGGAGAAATTACAGGAAGGTGGTCAAAACATAGCAAGTTCCATGCTGACAGAAACTAAGGTGTCCCAGCTGATTGATAGTTTAGCCAGTCCCTGACCAACTTGCCAACCCATGTGAAGAAGGCTGTTACCTATATCATCCAACTACCAGCAAACCTGCCAGTTATCTGGGAAAGCATGTAACAGATCAACAAGCCACAGCAGCATGAAAAGCATCCAACAGCCTGTTGTTGTGTAGTGGCTAAGTTGGGTCTGACTCTTTGTGACCCCTAGAACTGTAGCCCACCAGGCTCTTCTGTCCATGGGATTTTCCAGGCAAGAATACTGGCGTGGGTTGCCATTTCCTCCTCCAGGGGATCTTCCTGACTCTGGGATCAAATGCACATCTCCTGCATTGGCAGGTGGATTCTTTACCACTGAGCCACCAGGGAAGCCCCCATCCAACTGCCTACACGATTATAAACTAAATAAAAGGACTGTTGTGTTAAGCCACTATAAACAAATAGAAAAAAAAGGGTACGATGTTCCAGTTATAAATAAGCACTAGCAGTGTAATGTACGACATGATGACTATAGCTAACCCTGCCACAAAATATATAGGAAAATTGTTAAGAGAGTAAATTGTAGGAGTTCTCACCACAAGAAGAAAATTTTGCCTTTATTCTTTTCTTCTTCCCTTTTAGAATTAACCTATATGAAAAGATAGATTTTAGCTGAAGCTACTACAATAAACATTTCACCATATATGTACATCAAACCACCATGCCATATGCCTTAAATAAATACAGTGATGCATTTCAACTATTTTTTAATTAAATTGGAAAAAATTAATGGTATGCAACATTCCTATATATATATATATATATGTACAAATACATATATCAGTTCAGTTCAGTCGCTCAGTCGTGTCCAACTCTTTGCGACCCCATGAATCTCAGCACACCAGGCCTCCCTGTCCATCATCAACTCCCAGAGTTCACTCAGACTCACGTCCATCGAGTCAGTGATGCCATCTAGCCATCTCATCCTCTGTCGTCCCCTTCTCCTCCTGCCCCCAATCCCTCCCAGCTTCAGAGTCTTTTCCAATGAGTCAACTCTTTGCATGAGGTGGCCAAAGTACTGGAGTTTCAGCTTCAGCATCATTCCTTCCAAGGAACACCCAGGACTGATCTCCTTTAGAATGGACTGGTTGGATCTCCTTGTAGTCCAAGGGACTCTCAAGAGTCTTCTCCAACACCACAGTTCAAAAGCATCAATTCTTCAGCACTCAGCCTTCTTCACAGTCCAACTCTCACATCCATACATGACTACTGGAAAAACCTTAGCCTTGACTAGACAGACCTTTGTTGGCAAAGTAATGTCTCTGCTTTTGAATATGCTATCTAGGTTGGTCATAACTTTCCTTCCAAGGAGTAAAAAATTAAATTTTTTAATTTCATGGCTGCAATCTCCATCTGCAGTGATATTGGAGCCCAGAAAAATAAAGTCTGACACTGTTTCCACTGTTTCCCCATCTATTTCCCATGAAGTGATGGGACCAGATGCCATGATCTTAGTTTTCTGAATGTAGAGCTTTAAGCCATATATAACTATAATTAATTTTAGTATTCCCTCTTTATTTTCAGAAGCCTAATTTGGACAATAAAGTATCTGACCACTCTGCTGAGAAGAGACCATTTCCAATCATTCTTCAAAACTAAGCAGTCTGCTTTCACTGAACGGCAGATATATTTCCTATAAGGTGGTAAGTCTTGGGAATCAAATCCTCTTTTGAGTCCGTAAACACAGTTGAGAAAATAAATGGCTCTATGGCAGTTCCCCAGCCTGTGGGCCTGATCAGAAAGCTGACAGAGGAATTTGTTTTTTTTAAGTAGCAACACTACACAGGGCAGGGAACGTGTTCAAGTGCTCAGTGGCAGATAGTGGCGACAGTCAAGTTGGTAGGTGGTGACTGCTCTTTCCCGCTCTTACCCTAATGACTCCCCCATCTGCTTCTTACCCCTGGGCTTCCAAACAGCACTGCAAGTGTTCTAGAAACTCAATTACGCTAGCAGAATCAAATGACAGGAACCAGGTATTCTTTGAAGGAGGCCAAACATTTTCAGCTCTGGTCAGCCCTACAAAATTTAGAAGGGACTTTCATTTTCTTCTACATTCTGTACCGAATTAGGGGCCTTGTAATTTAAATTATGCTCCTTACAAATTTCCTCGCTTGAAACTTCAAAAAGTCAGGCTGCCTGTGGAGCAGAGAGGCAGTAATGAGCTGGCATCTGCCAAAGTCAGGGCAATAGTGATTTCAAGGTCATGGACTGGCAGAATGCTGAAGGAGAGATGACTGGCAAATATCAAAGGTACAGAAGAAGAAAGTATATTCCAAGGATTTGTTGAAATTGGGCCACTGCTAGAAGTTGCTTAAGGACGTCTGAGACAGGGCTGTGAATAAATGCTGCTTTGTGCATGAACATCTGTCTTTGTTATTTCCTTGGAGTTAATAAAGAGATATCCACATCTCAATGTGTATATAATGATGAAGCTTTCTTATCTTTAATCCAGAGGAGAAGAGTAATAATGTAACAATTTTCCTCTCGTCACATGTTTCTGAGTGACTATTTAATGTGCCAAGTGTTTGAGATACCAGGGATTCAGTAGAGAACAAAAAGGAAAAAGAAAACTCTATTATTAATAGAGTTCATATTACAGTCCAAACTAGGCATTGCCTGAAAAAGAGTGGCATGCTATTTTGAAGGGATTATCAGGTAAGATATTTGATCAAGAGACCATGAGGAAGTGAAGAAGCCACTGAAAAGGCCTGTGAGCAGCACACTAGGACACGGAAAAGCAGGAAGCAGTGCGACTTGCCTTGGAGTGGACCAAAGGGAAATGAGAGAGGCGGGAATAAGGGAGACACTTAGCAGTTACCAGACCATCACAAAGCACAGAGCTCTCGTATCTTCTGGGCTAATATTTTAATATATGGAAGTTAATCTATAGAAGTATTACCTGCCTTCATTGCAAGGGTGGAATCAGTGTGTCGGATGTTCTACACACTTTCAATATACTTGTATGGCACCTCTGCCTTTCTTGACTCTCTGGTCTCTATGGCCCTTAAACAGAGCTGCCTTCCCAGTATCTCCAGAATTTGGCCAAGACTTTCTATCACCTACCATTTAGCTCCTGTTTTCCTAGCTCGTAGCCGGCAATCACCTGTGGACTCCTCAATCTTTGAAGAACCTCTTTGGACCCTGATTTTTAACTTTAGAAACACAACACATTTTTGGTTTCAGCCTGCCCAGTCTCATCTCCATCCTAAAAATACTCACACCTGCTCTTGCCCGTCTCCACCACCCACCGCCACAAGTATGCACACACCCTGACACGCTCCAACAAAATGATGACAACTACTGGTTGTTGAAAATTCACACAATTGATGGCAACACTGGAGACAGAACCCTGGAGGCATACGTTCTTAATTGATCTTTGTTGATGACCTACAACAAGATTTGAAAAACTCTGAAATCAAACATGTTATCATGTGTTCGTTTCCATTTGACTATTCCAAAATTTAAGGAAGTTCTTCTATGATATCCTTATTTTTAGTTTAGTTATACCAACCTATTCCCATGACAATAAAAGCATATTAAAGAACTGCACGTGATGTGTGTTAGATTAATGGGAAAGAATCTTACACTTCATCCCTTCCCACTTTTATTTCCCCTTTAAAATAACTTTTGTTTAAAAAAATCCTATCACAGGAAAGTGGCCACTCAAAAGTCCTGCACTTAATAACAGATACTATTTTATATGAAATCTAAGTCCCCTCTGTATGAAAAAGCAGTGCACAGCAGTCTTCTAAAAGCAATAACGGTGCAACAATTAAAATCCAGATAACCTGATATAATCAAGAAAGTTTTCTAAGAAGAGGAAAAGACAGATGAGCTGGCAAGTACATACAGAAAATCATGGATTCATTTTCCAAAAGCTCAGGTCTCAATTCTTTAAGCAGAGGCTGCTCGAGTCCAGCATCTTCTTCTTTAAAGTTATTAATAAATACACCAAGCAGCACTTGGTTGCTTGCTCAACTCAGAGCATCTTTTCATTATCCTTCCTCCATTCCAACAGAGCACACTCCTTTCTAGGAGATTAACATGATTTAGTCTTTGACAAGATGTTGCTTTTTACTATTATTTATTTCTAAACTAATTCATTTATGGGAGGCCTAATCAAGAGTTGAACAAAACAAAAAGGAAAAGAAAATTATGTTTAAAAAGTACCATCCATAATTTTGTTAACCTTTTCTTTCCTAAAAATTCCCAAAGATTAGAAAAAAATCACAAGTTTCAGGAACTACCATGTGGTTTAACTTTATCAGATTACTTACTGTGAGGATTACAGTGTTGGATTTTTAAAGGATCATGCTCATGTTTCTTAATTAAATTTCCTCATCATTTTTAAAAGGCTTAAATGAAGAGCTTTGGTCTGCAGTGCCTGAAATCTTTTTAAAAACTATTTTCACGGATTAGGCACTAAAAAAATAAGTGAATAACTCTCAAGCATTCTATATCAACACAATTTCTTCACTGGTTCTATATTTCTTCAACCCAGAAAAAAAAATGCCACTGAGTTATATTGAGTTGATATTACTGTCTTGAATTCTTCTTCTTCTTAGGCTTCTTATTATAAACTGTTATTTCCTGTGAAGTATCACCTGACTCACTTTCATTCACATTTCCTCTGTTCAAGTAAATGTCCCCATATGAAAGAACTTAGATTATCAATATCTGTTAAAAAAAAAAAAAAAAACATACTCACTACTCTCTCTTCTACTCTTCTTCCTTGCTTTATTTTAAAGTAATATTCAAGTTCAACAACTAATTTTGGTTTGTTTCTGCTGGTTAAGGCATGTGTAGTATTTTGAGACTTTGTGTTGATAGAGAAAATAATATTAGTAATAAAATTAACAATGTATTCTACAGACTCAAATCCCAGGATAAGATATAAGATCACTTCAATTTTCCCTTGGAATGTGATCTTTAAAAAGGGGGGTAGGTAGTAAAACATATATATATATAGTTTTCTCTAAGTGCTTAAGCATTCTCAAGTAATTTCTGAACCCACTGTCCTCTGAAAGATCAGATTAAAATAGCATCCAAAAGTGTCCGCCTAAACTCAAGAAGTGTTTCTGAATGTGAGCAGTCAGCTGGCAGTGCTGCTCCTTTACGTATATCAACCCACAGAAACGATGCAGACAATGCATCTGTCAGACTCTCCCAAGGGAAGGCATTTCATCTCAACTGAAATTATTCCTGAAAGGAGATAGAGTTATTCTCAGGCCCAGCTTTTGACTATTTTTTGAGATGCACTGGTTGCCCTCAAACTCACTGTGCATATGGGAAATGGGGGGCTTCCCTGGGGGCTCATCTGGGAAAGAATCCACCTGCAATGTGGGAGACCTGGGTTCCATCCCTGGGTTGGGAAGATCCCCTGAAGGGAAAGGCTACCCACTCCAGTATTCTTGGGCTTCCCTAGGGGCTCATCTGGGAAAGAATCCACCTGCAATGTGGGAGACCTGGGTTCCATCCCTGGGTTGAGAAGATCCGCTGAAGGGAAAGGCTACCCACTCCAGTATTCTGGCCTGAAGAGTTCTATGGACTGTATAGTCCATGGGGTCACAAAGAATCAGACACAACTGAGCGACTTTCACTTCCATGGGAGATGGAAATACTTAAAAGTTATTAAAAAAACAAAAAACAAAAAAAACAAAAAAAAACACTAAGCAATGTAAAATTGCAGATATTACCAGTTAGTTGTTAGGAAAGGCAAAAAAAAAAAAAAGTACAGATAATATAGTAATATTGTAGAAGCCAAAAATATAAAACAAAATTAGCACTTGAAATTAGCCAGTATTTTTCAGAATTAGTTGTTCAGAAGAACCAGCCAAAACACCTAGAGACATGCGCATTAGAAACTTCAATGGCACCAGAGTTAAGTCTCCTAAACCAGATAAAACTATAAAATTGGACAACAAAATTAAATGACCCTTAGTTTTAAGTTTTATCATTCCTCCTCTCTCTTCCTCTCCCTTTTTTAAATCTGATCATACTTTTCTTGAAAATCTCTCCTCCACAAACATCGTTACATGCTACATTTCTAGTCCTCATTCTGATCACTCTTTCTCTGGTATTTCCAAATGACTACAGGACATTTTGATTTGCATGCTTCGATAAGGATCTAAAAACTCAGTATTTCTCACACTGAACCCTTCTTTTCCCTACAGTCTGATTTTTTTTCTTCTATGTTCTATTTTTCTATTGGTGGAGATGTCAAATCATTTTCAGTTGTTCCTATGATCTCTTCTGGATTCTTTTTCATCTCTTTCATTCCACTCCTATCATTACTGAATCTTTTTCAGCATTCACAAATATTAGAATGGCCTTCTCCTCAGCATTTACCTGTCTTTCCTCATTTTGATGAGTCCATTTTACATCCTGAAGCACTGCTAATTAGTCTAGATGTTTTAAAGGTGTCCTAGTTTTCTTTCTTTCTTTTTTTTTTTTTTTTTGGTATGGAATTTCTGTGTCTTGTGTATCCTTAGCTTTATTCTAGATGATGCCAAACTCTTCTCAGAATTTTTTTTTTTTTCTTTTGGCTGCTCTGGGTCTTTGTTGCAGCACCAGGGCTCTAAGGTATGTGGGCTCAATAACTGCAGTATATGGGATCTTAGTTCCATGACCAGGGATCGAACACTGACCTCCTGCATTGGGAGCACAGAGTCTTATCTACTGGACCACCAGAAAGTCCCCCTCCTAGTTTTCCTAAGGACAAAGTCCTAGCTTTGTTTAACACAACCCTTACTCTCTGAAACAGACTGATTGGAGGTTTCCTAACTGCAAACAATGCAGGAACATAGGAAGGAAAGAAAACAAGACCTAGACTTCTTATGTACTGTAGAAGGGCACCTCTCTTGGCCCTGCCTAAGTTCAAGGGTGTGAGGAGGCACAATTCAGCCATGTGTCTGTGAGGAGGAGTATGGACTATTTGGTGGACCGCACTGAAAAGTAACACAGAGCTGATCCTCGCACACCTGGACATCCAGAAATTGTTCAAGAGGCACTATAGAACTACAGTTTAACCTGGTGTAGCTTTTCACCACTATTGATGAGAATTTTGCTCCTTCTGCAGAGGGAACCATCTTTTCCTACTCTGCTGACATGGCTTTATTATAACACATTAGGAGAGGCCTTAATACATAAGAGAACTTGTAACAGATCTGTGATCTGAAAGGAAAACAGTATCAACTAGCTAAGTATTTAATAGCTCATAATTAGAGAACACTTAGCATGTGTAAAATATAAGACTTTACATATATTTACTTATGTAATTCCCCAGATAGAAAAAGTACCATTATTAACATTTTACAGGGAAGAAAAATAAAGGCACAGATAAATCAAATAACTCACTAACCAGTGTGTGACAGAGTAGAAATCAAAACTAGGAAGTCCGATTTCAGAGCAGGCCCTTTGAACCAACCGTGGTAATGTACTGCTTTAATAGAAATGATTTAGCAAGTATATTTCAATGATTTATTAATTATATGACATGCTTCCAAGAAAGAAGAAAAGTATATGTAAAAATCAAAGTTAAAAGAAGGGTTCATCAGTCTTCCTCAAATGCAGAAATATTGAGTTCTAAATGCCTTTATCCAAGACATCTAATCATTCAGTTCTTTGAGGCTATGATTTGCAGCTGATACATCCAGGCATGGGTATCAGGCCGAAGTCCTCATGAAAAACAGATAACATATAGGTATAACTGAAACCCTTTTAATGTCTTGGGAACTAACTGGTTAATAACTACCCTTAATATTTTATTAAGGTGAAAACATCTTCCTCCGTGCAAATGACATAGATATTGAGGATCTCAGAGTGCTTAGTCAAATGGTGGCGGTGGTAATTTAGTTGCTAAGTCGTATCTGACTCTCCTGACCCCATGGACTGTGGCCTGCAAGGCTCCTCTGTCCATGGGGTTTTCCAGGCAAGAATACTGGAGTGGGTTGCCATTTCCTTCTGCACCTTAGTCAAACACCTGAACAAATTCAAAAATATTCTTTGGGAAAAAATAATTCTACCCTCTGGCACCCTGGCAGTCCTCCTCCAAATAGAAGCTGAATGGTCCTCTGTCAAGATCAGAGTATGAGCCAGGTTTTGAATTTTCCAATGATAATGCCAGGCCTTTTGCCTGCATGCCACACGTATAAAGCATACGGATGCCACATTAACTGACAATGCAAATTATCTACACTGTGGCACTCCTGAGAGGATCCAGCCAAGAATTTACAACAGCCCAGAATTTGCAAAGAGCACACGACACATGTGACAGGAGAGGCAGGAGGTGACGGTTGGATTCCTGGGTCAGGAAGATCCCCTGGAGGAGGAAATGCCAACCTACTCTACTACTGTGGCCAGGAAAATCCCATGGGCAGAGGAGACTGGTGGGCTACAGTCCACAGGGTCCCTAACAGTCAGGCATGATTGAACAACTGAACACACACACACAAAGGACATGACAGCTACTCACTCATGCAGATTCTTCACGTCCTATTCCTACGTTAAATTGGCTCATGAGATAGTAACTTTTGGTGCCTTTATTATCTTGAGTTTGCAACCCCAAAGCATTTTAAAAGGATTTGAGTTAAAGCCTACAAAATTTATAAGATTATAGATTTACATGCTTAGTTCTTATAGAAGACTCATAGAAAATATTCACTAATTCACATTTCTCCATCTCCTATTCATTTGTTGGCAAAGACATTTTGTAGTACAGAATTCTTGTTTATAGGTCTATAGGAAATATTACTTGCAGAAAAAAAATTAACTTTCTCTTCATTATGTCATGTTACATAAAAATTATAATCTTAAAATGCCATACAGTTGTTATGTCTCACTGTCTGTGTGAGTGAGTGAGACAAATCCAGCTACAGTTCAGTGGAGTCCTCTGCTTCACAGTCTCTTATGAAGCTACAGTTAAGGTGCTGTCAGGGCTAAGTTCTCATCTGAAGGCTCAATTGGAGAAGGAGTTTCAAAGTTTGCTTACATGGTTGTTTGCTGAAGTGTGGTTCCTAAGGGTTACTGGATTCATTTTCTAATTGGATATTGGTTGGAATCTTCCCTAAAGTTCCTGTGATGTGGATGTCCCCAACATGATAGTTTACATTATTTAAACCAGCAAGAGAGAAAGCCTGTCAGCCAGCAGAACAGTAGTCATACTTTTATGTAGTCTAATCACAGAATTAGACTAATTAGACTAATTATTAGTCTAACAGAATTAGTCTAATACCATCACCTTTGTTGTAGTCTATGAATTAGAAGCAAGTTACCACCCCAGGCCACACTCAAGCAGAGGTGATCTTAGAGTCTGCCTACCATACCTTGTGAACTTTGATATATCTCATCATCATATTTTCCCTTGAATTTTGATAAATAATCCAACAATTCACCTATTAATAAGTTTTCCAATTTATTTTTATCTTACCATTTAATATTTCCTAATCTTCCTTTAAATTTCCATTTGCTTTGCTGTTTAGTTGGTAAACTGGCTCTGAATATTTTGCGACCCCATGGACTGTCGCCCTCCAGGCTCCTCTGTCCATGGCATTTCCCAGGCAAGAATACTGGAGTAGGTTGCCATTTCCTTCTCCAGGGATCTTCTCGATCCAGGGATCAAACCTGTGTCCTGCATTGACAGGTGAATTCTTTACCAGTTGTTAATACTTTACTATTTCTAGGAAACAAATATACTTTGGAGCAAGATGTGGTATATACTAATAAATGAACGATAGGTGGTTAACAGGTGTCTTAGTCTGTTTGAACAGCTATAACAAGATACCACAGACTGAGAACCTATAAACAGCATAAATTTATTTCTCACAGTTCTAGAAGCTGGACTCTGAGTTAAGGGTGCCAACATCATAGGGTGAGAGCCTTCTTCCAGGTTGCAGACTTCTCACTGTATTTTCAGATGGTGGAAGGGGCTAGAGAGCTCTATGGAATCTCTTTTGTAAAAGCATTAATCCCAGTCATGAGGGCTCCACTCTCATGACCTAATCACCTCTCAAAGGTCCCGCCTTATAACAATATTACATTGGGTATTAAGTTTTGGCTGTGAATTTTGAAAAGACACAAACATTCAGAATATAGCAACTGCTATTTAGATCAAGGTTCTGATACTTAAAGGTGTTAATACCTCAATTCAGCAATACATTCAAGGAAATATAAACAAGCAAGATTTTTTTAAAGAATGTATCCCCCTTTTGCCCCACTGTGTGTGCTAAGTTGCTTCAGTCATGTCTGACTTTCTGCAACTCCATGGACTGTAGACCACCAGGCTCCTCTGTCCATGGGATTCTCCAGGTAAGAATATTGGATGGGTTTCCATGTCCTCCTCCAGGGGATCTTCACAATCCAGGGATCAAACCTGGGTTTGATCAAACCACCCAGGGTGGTGTGGTTTCTAAGTCATCTCTGACTCTTGAATCAGAGGTGATCAAATAGTCTCTCAAGACTGGATGTGAAAAAGATGATGTAGTTTGAAGGCCGAATATCTTGTTAAAGAAAATTATGGTGATGACATTTACAATAATCTATTCAATAATATATAATCACAGCTATAGCACAAATCCTTCTCTAATGTGACAACACAGGTTTTGAAATCATATATGAATTTAAGATTTCATCATTTCACTATGCCTTATTTACCTTTTAATTGTGGTTGTAAAATAACTCTGCATTTACATCTTTACACCTTGTATTCTCTGCTGAATTTTATGCATTAGTGAAAGAATTCCATTTACTAATCAAGACATCTAATTTAAAGCTTGCCTCACTTCCAATTTCAAGTAACAATAATAAACAATTTTAATAACATCAGAAATGGTCAAAATATTTGTAGGGTTATTTGTCTTGCCTAAACAATATGCAGAATTAGAAAAAATAAGTAATTTATATTTTAGTAATTAGGCTTTTCTCACTTCTTTCATTTTTTAGTCAAACTATAAACTGATGAATTGAAAATAGATGATGTAAGTACAGATGGTTGGATAGCATCACTGACTCAATAGATATGCATTTGAGCAAATTCTGTGAGGTGGTGAAGGACAGAGAAGCCTGGTGTGCTGCAGCCCATGGGGTCACAAAGAGTTGGACACAACTTAGCAACTGAACAACAATAACAACAAACTTTCAATACAACAAATATTTTCTGGCATTTCTCTGGCTTGAAAAAAGCCAGAAGTTTCCATGGATGGTAGTTATACAGCTTCTCGTGGTTCAGCCTCACAGCAATAGGAAGGGGAAAAAAAATCCAGTTTTTGAGTCACTGGCCTTTTAACATGAAACATAAAGGAACACCCATGAATGCAGCATTGATGCACAACTGCTTTCCCTAGGAGCCTGATACAGCCTGAGTAACTGCTCCAATACTAAGGAACATCCATCCCAGACAATGCTACTGGCAGGTTCATGCAGGAAAGGCGAGGAGGTTCAACTGGAACTAACGCTCTCATGCCTTTTATTTAAATAGCTACAGCTTTTACCTGGGAGTAACTGGGCTCTGAGCCCATCTTCTGGTTCATTCCTGAAAAACTCACTGAAAGAGTAAGTTCACCAATAGTCACCTTGGTAGAAATATAAAGACTTTCTGGGCTGGCTTGGAGTTGGTCATAAACTCAGGAAAAAAATAAGTTGATTTAACCTATCCCACGAAGTAGACGGAGCCTGCAGGAACAGCACAGTATGTATGGAATTAACGAGCTCTAAGAGCGCAGAAGCCAAGAGTCTTTTTTTTTTTTTTTCCTTCTTTGTATCTCCAACATTCACCATAATGCAGAACTCCTCATCAGTGATTTTTAAGAAAGTTTTTTGAAGTCAATTAAATTTGCTTGCATCTACAAATTATGTAATGAATTTCATGTATTGTCATGAGTATATTGTTCTGGATATTTATGGGGTTGGTAATTATCTATAAAATGGCCAGAGAAACTTAATAAAAGGGGAGGTAAGTTGCATACTACAGACAGCTTCAGAAAATGAGCAGAAGCCAATACACAATTTGCATGAGCCTATCGTACACTGGAAATACACTGCAGAATTTCATAGCGAAGGAATTCTGGAGGGAAGTTTGGGGGAGAATTGATATGGCTGAGTCACTTTTCTGTACACTCAAAACTATCACAACATTGTTAATCAGCTATGGTGGTTAGGTTTGTAAGCTGTCTCTGACTCTTGAGACCCCATGGACTGTAGTCTACCATGCTCCTCTGTCCATGGGATTTTCCAGCAAGAATAATGGAGTGGGTTGCCATTTCCTTCCCCAGGGTATCTTCCTGATCCAGGGATTATATCCAAGTCTCTTGCACTGCAGGCAGATTCTTCACCAACTGAGCTACCAGGGAATTCCCAATCAGCTATATTCCAAAATAAAATAAAATAAACAGTTAAAAAAAGAAAGAATTTTGCAAACTCAACCAGTGAAGTTTACAATCACACCATATTAACTTTAGAATCAATGGTGAATATCTTTCCTGAGATGAATGCTACATTACATGACAGTAATTTGAATGTATATGTAATCATGTTCATCTATTGTGTGTGTGTGTGCAGGTGTGTGTGTGTGATGCCTTAACATAAGCTTTAAACCTGGACAGTAGCTAATTTGTGGGGAAAATTCACAGATCAGATTCATCTCCTCCCATCCAAAGTAAGTAATTTTATATTTCAACCTGATGAGTGGTGCTAGAAAGACATCTTTGTGTGTAATAATCAGTTTAGAGAGTAGGAATCTTAGAATTCCAAATGACTGAGTTATTTGGGGGTTACAAGAATTTCATCATCAGTCATGACCGACAATAATGAGCATCTAAGCCTGGGCTTCAGCAAGTACAAAATGACTAATTTTTTAAATGGATGAACTATCTAGTGAACTGAATTAACATTATCAGAGAATTGCTCCTTACGCACAGAACCAAGCATTGAAAACTCAGTAAGCAGAGAAGGAGCCTTGACACACTCCACAACTAGAAATATTGTAGAAATGCCAGGTTCTCAATTTCTGAATCAATAGCATTTGATTACTCAGCATCCCTAATTAACTTTTGATTGAACAGATCTCCCTCTAAAGAGACACAAAATATTTCATGAGCAGCTGAGAAAAGAGTTGCTCAATTTCCCTTTTTCAGATCCCTTTAAAGCTAGCTAACCATTGTAGAAACCTATGTTTACTCTGATGTGACCCCAATATCTTTTCTAAAGAAATAAATATTCCACGGCTGACAGAGGAAGTAAAAAGTGTAATAAAGGAACCAAAACAGTACCTTGGAGTTTGGAGAAAAAAGAGAAGTTCAACATAGTGAAAATTCAGAAAGTTTCACAGAACATGATAATTGAGATTGACTGTGAAAAAGTGTAGACTATATTCTGACCTTAAGCAGACATAGTGAATGATGGAAATATCTATTATTTTCATTGACACTTATCATGGAAGATCATGTTCAAGCATCCTGGCAACATTGGCATTCTTTTAGATGGGCTTCAAATACTTCCCTCAAACCCACAGTAAACAATAAAATTGGTGTCTTTTACTGACAACTCTTTGTTGATTGATCGATGGGATTCAGAACCCACATGTTGTTGTTTAGTCACTAAGTTGTGTCTCTTTTGCAACCCCATGGACTGTAGCCCACCAGGCTCCTCTGTCCATGCGATTTCCCAGGCAAAAATACTGGAATGGGTTGCTATGTCCTCCTTCGGGGATCTTTCTGACCCAGGGATTGAACCCAATATCCTTTGTCTCCTGCATTGCAGGAGGATTCTTAACTGCTGAGCCACTGGGAAAGGCTACAAAAAGCCTGTGGCACAAAATGTATTCAGTCGGCTCCTTGGAAGAAGTTGTCAGCCATGCAGTCTTCTCAATACCTAATCAACTGTGCTTTCTCCATTTCCCCTTAATATACTTACAATCCAGGCAGGACCATCCAGGCCTTACCGTCCACTATGTTTTCCAACAAGCACATAAGACAGAATCCCTCCATAATGCCACAAGGCCGTGAACTCTTCCTTGGAGGAAGATTTTCAATGTGTTGAACAAGATAATAAGAGAAAGGAAGCTCTAATTCTTAATCAGCTATTAACCAGTTAAGTGCCAACTCAAAGATGTGCAACAATTAGAAAATGTCACTTTAAAAAGAAATGCATAAAAGCATAAAAAGCATATTTAAGATTAAATCTTATAATGTGGAATAACATTATAGAGAAAAATATGTAAAATTTGCTATTTAATGTCTTACAAGATTGTCTAAGTTATGCTGAGTGCTGCTAAAGTCGCTTCAGCCGTGTCTGACTCTCTGTGACCCCATAGACTATAGCCCGTCAGGCTCCTCTGTCCATGGGACTCTCCAGGCAGGAATACTGGAGTGGGTTGCCATGCCCTCTTCTAGAGGATCTTCCCACTCTAAGGACTGAATCTGAATCTCCTGCATCTCTTGCACTGTTAGGCACAATCTTTATCACTAGAACCACCTGGGAAGCCCGAACTATACGGAGAGCTTTATCAGATTCAGGAATAAATGCAAATTCCCTTAAAAGTATTATGTATGCAATTTTCATAAAAATCATAATAAAGTTGTGATCAACATAGTATGAAATAACAGAGCATAAAGACAATTCACATGGAAGAAGAGTTAAAATTAACCAAAGCAATTTTTAACAACAATATAATAAAAAATAGGATAATACACTATGAATATTCAATGATACAAACAGATTTGTGTCAACATATGGAGAGGCCATCTAACCAATGGAATAAAACAGAGGTGCATCTATATAGAGACTTGGTTAGTAAGACTGCACTACAAAAAAACAAGGTAAATAACAGACCCTGTAGTAAATGAAGCTGTAAGAAGGCTATTTGTGTTTATAAAAATAGACATTATCTTATATTATACACAAAAATAAGTTGTGAATAAAGACCTAAATACAAGAACAAAACTATAAAGCCTTTAGAATAAAGGTGAGATTGCAAATCATAATGGAGAGAAATTGATAGTATTGACTACATTTAAATTTAAAACCTCTGTATAACAGAGGATCCCATGGAAAAATAAAAAGACAAGCCAAAGACTTTGAGAAGATAGCTAGAATGTAAATTGCACATAAATGTTAGAAGAATATAGAAAATACTTCCACAAAACAGTAAAATGAAGATAGAAAAATGAAAAAACATAAACACAAGTAATAAACTTGACAATATATTTAAATGCATTACTGATTCAGGAAAATGCAAATTAAAGACAAAATACATTTCATAACTACCAAATTGACCAAAGTGAATGATCAATTGATCGAAAGATACCAAAAATTGATGAAGATATATAGCTGGTAGGAATTCATACAATACTTTAGAAACCAATTTGGCGATACTCAGTAAAAATGAAGACACCTGTGCTTGCAGTTCAACAATTCTGCTAGATTTCTGTCCGAGAGAAACTGCTGCCTGAGTACACAAAGTGTTATGTCCTTAGATATTACTGCAGCATGGTTAGTAATAAGAAAAAAGTGAAAACAAGTCATCTCTAAGAGAAACAGGAAAAATCTGGATATGTACATGTTTGTGCGTCTGTCTTACACTATGATTAAAAACAATGAAACTGATATACATGTCAATACATAGAAACAACACATTATTGACTGGAGGTGTATTAATATGTTTTTAGAGAGTGATATAATTAATACCACTAAGTTGTTAGAAAGTTGTAAGAGCTTAAAATTGATCAAGATTTCAATATACAACCTATGATTGTTGCTATCATTTATATTTTGCTTTTTTATGTTTTTGTTTCATCCTTGTGTGAGTTACAAACACAAGTTAATCACCGTAAAATTTTCAAAATGATGCACTGCAAAATTTTAAGTAAAGAACTTTTTGGTGAATTTTATGCAGATATTTTATCTGATTGTCTGAGCAACATACATACTAGTGTTTCAGAAGATCATAGTTCTTCAGAATATTGTTCTGATTCAGACAATGTGAATATTAGACCAACAACAACAAAAAAAAAAAAAACACAAAAATCCTTAGTGATTGACTCTAATATGCAAAGTGAAAATAAAACTCACAATGCTGGAGAAAACTTTACAAGTGTGTCAAGTATAACTACTGAATGTAATAACCCATAAAGTGTTAATGAAATAACAGAATTAATTTTAGACCAGCCACAGGCATTAGTTTATGCAAAAATCCCTGAATCAATAATGAGTTAAAAGGACATAGTACTGAACTTGTAAGGCAAGCTGCAAACAGACATAGTCAAGAATTACCAAATACCTACAATATCCCAATCTATATCCCAAGCTCATAGTGCAGATGGTGACTGCAGCCATGAAATAAAAAGATGCTCACTCCGTGGAAGAAAAGTTATGACCAAGCTAGACAGCATATTAAAAAGCAGATACATTACTTTGTCAACAAAGGTCCATCTAGTCAAGGCTATGGTTTTTCCAGGGGTCATGTATGGATGTGAGAGTTGGACTATAAAGAAAGCTGAGCGCCGAAAAATTGATGCTTTTGAACTATGGTGTTGGAGAAGACTCTTGGGAGTCCCTTGGACTGCAAGGAGATCCAACCAGTCCATTCTAAAGGAGATCAGTCCTGGGTGTTCATTAGAAGGACTGGTGTTGAAGCTGAAACTCTAGTACTTTGGCCACCTGATGCAAAGAGCTGACTCATTTGAAAAGTCACTGATGCTGGGAAAGATTGAGGGCAGGAGGAGAAGGGGATGACAGAGGATGAGATGGTTGGAAGGCATCTCCGACTCAATGGACATGAGTTTGGGTGGACTCTGGGAGTTGGTGATGGACAGGGAGGCCTGGCATGCTGCGGTTCATGGGGTCGCAAAGAGTCAGACACGACTGAGCAACTGAACTGGACTGAACTACTATATCCCATCCTTTGTCTATGACTTACTCTATATGAACGAGTAAATCTCTGAATCCCTACTGAATCTTATATTGTCTAGAACAATGGTAAGGATTTTTAACTCTTTGAATATTAACAGACAATATCACAGTGTACTTTCTTTTAAAGCAATCACATATATATTTTAGTTTTAATTCATTTTGTATTCAGTAAAGGCCTACCCAGTCACTGGCCCAAAGAGAGAAATGTGTGTAATATCATTATTGAGTATGTAGTTGTAGGAATCATCCTGCAGTGGCAGAACTTACTGCATAGAGATGAATATTAATATTTGCAATTCTAGATTTTGGATTTAGATGCTGAATATATCTCTTATTTCTAATGGAGTTCTGCCTGAAAGTGAGTCTAGTGTCATCATGTCATTTTTAGAGGATAATGACTATTTTACCCAAATTCATCATGTAATTTTCTCTCAGTATCAACATTGAACCAGTGGATATTTCTAAGATTTTTTAGCTCATATGAAGCTTTATCTAGCCTTTTATCATTTTTAAATTGATTAAAAAATTTAAATTACTATCATATTTAATTATGATACTAACATAATCATTAAATATGATATAATATTTAGTAATTGGTAAATATTACATAATTATCAAATATGATTACTACATTTCCTATGGTATACAATGTGATACAATTAATATACAATTTGAAGACATGAAAAACATGTATTGATTATGAATATCTACATTTGTTCTAAGTTCAAAGATATGCATGGAAAAGATATACATCAAATTCTGGAAAGGTTTACTCTGGACAAGAGAGTAAAGGACAAGGTAGGCAAGACCTTAAAAGTATCCAAAATAGTTTCCTTATTTATAAAATAAGAAATATCTGAAGCAATATAGTAAAATGTTAACATATATATATATATATATATAAAATCTGGATTCTGGGTGCATGAGTATCTATTATCACATTTTTCTGAAATTTTCTGCATATTTGAAATAGATATATATAATTCAAAATCAAAATAAACATATTTTAAAATGTTTTACTTGAAGAGATAAATATTATTTCTAACTTTTCACACCACAGAACATGCATCTGGAATGTTTGTAAACAGAATGGTATAGCACCAAACACGTATTCTAAAAAATAATCTGATTATTTACTATACTAAAGATGGATTAACATTTCTAAGGATGTGACTATATGAGAGCTACTTGATAACAACTACATAAGATACTTGTCATGTTTCTCTATGGAATTAGATAATCTGATGAAATCTAGCATGACCTCCTGTTAGTAGACAGGACAGTTGCATTAATCATTATTGTACTGGCATGTCTCTCAGGATAATAATTACATATTTCTGATTCAATTTCTCAATATTAGTATGTCCATCCAATGATCTTGATATGACTAAAGATATGACACCTTTGTATATATGTGTTCAGTTGCTCAGTCTTGTCCAACTCTTTGCAACCCCAAGACTGTAGCCAGACAGGGTCCTCTGTTGATGGGATTTCCCAGCCAAGAATACTGGAATGACTTTCAATTTTTCTTCTCCAGGGGACCAAACCTGTGTCTCATGCATCTCCTACATTGCAGGCATATTCTGAGCCACTGGGGCTTCCCTTGACACTTTTATCATGGATGATGAATAGAATGCTGTTGCTGCTGCTGAGTCGCTTCAGTCGTGTCCAACTCTGTGCGACCATATAGACCATGAGCCCACCAGGCTCCCGGGTCCCTGGGATTCTCCAGGCAACAACACTGGAGTGGGTTGCCATTTCCTTCTCCAATGCATAAAAGTGAAAAGTGAAAGTGAAGTCACTCAGTCGTGTCCAACTCTTAGTGATCCCATGGACTGCAGCCTACCAGGCTCCTCCATCCATGGGATTTTCCAGGCAAGATGAATAGAATAGATGGGCACAAAGATAAACAAATCATAGGAACATGACCATCACCAATGGTTCCATCTGTCATTAGCCATATCTCTGCCAAGGAATTTAATATTTTCTGAGCTTGTTCAGAATCTGGCTAAATTAGGCAAAAGCTGAGTTGATAAGGAAGACTGCAGTGATGAAGATAAAATATAGTGTTTGGTGGTAAGTAATATTTTAATAGAAAGTGACCCATCCCTATCAATGTATTTCTACTTGCCTGAATAGATAGATGTTTAGACGGATAGATGGTCCATCCTAAATAGATACATCCAGTGGACTTTTTGCATTTGGCTTCTTTAATTATATTAATACTTTTGAAATTCATCTCCATTTTAGCATGCATCAGTCCTTCATTTCTTTTCATTCCTAAGTAGCATTCTATTGTGTAGATATACCACTATTCATTTATACTTTCAACAGCTCATAGGCATCTGAATTATTTCCCCTTTTGCTATTATGAGCAATGCTACTGTGAGCATTCATAAAGTTTTTTTGTCAACGTGTGTTTTCATTTCTCTCAGTAGACACCTAGGAGTGGAACTGCTGCATAGTGTGATAATTTAACTTTTTAAGAAACTTCCAAACTGTTTTCCAAAGTGACAGCATTATTTTACATTCCCATTCATAATATATGATTGTTTAAGTTTGTCTATATCTACACCATCACTTAACTTACTACCATTTTTTAAGCCACAACATTATTTTGGGGTAGTTAGTTACATGGCAATATATTACAAAAGTGATTTTATTATTTATTTTACCCCTCATCACTAGAATCTAAATTTCACAAAAGTATGAATCTTCATTTGCTTTGTTCAGTCATCTAACTGAAATTTGCAGATTAAAGCTGCCACCAATAATACCTAAATATTGAATCTTCAGAACTACATGAAGTAAGCAGAGCTGCCCAACATTACTCAATAATTTCTAAGGTGACTGATTTTCACTGGCACCTTCCTAAAATCCAAAATAGTAAACAAATTTTAGGAGAGTGTATTGCATTTAAGTCATCAAGCAAATTACAAACATATAACAAATTTAGATAAATTTAGAATAACAGAATGAGTCATAAATGTATAGACACATATAAATAAACATATACATGTATAAAACATATATACATACACATATATATGTATACACACAAACATATATATATATATATATATATATATATATATATACACACACACACATTTCCAGACAATCTATTGCCTCTGAAGATCCTCAATATAAGGTAAGGATAATTCACAGGAAAGGAACACACACTGAAATGTGAAGCACCAGAAGAAATTCACAATAGCTAATGACTGCCTGGCTCTGATCCATCTGTAGCGCCCTGTGGAAAAAACGTTAGAAAGAAAGTGCTTTAGAAAAGTCTTGAGAAGCCTCAGCCAGTCAGGTCCCAGCTGACAGCTCAGTAGGTATACTCAACCAGAGGTCCAGAGGGACATATATTTAAAAGCCACTGTCTCCTGTGGTACTGTGATACTCAGGAATCTAGCCCAGAGAGCACTTACCCCCATAGTAGGGGGAAAGAGAAAAGGCTAGATGGCCCCAGATAGAAAAAAATTATTTATGCAAAAGATTTTCCTAAGGAAATGTGTAATTTAATTATAAGCTCATATTTCTAGGAAAATGGCATCTACTCCATCTTTATTATTTTTTAATTGGCCTATTTTCAAATTAAGAGAGGTAGAGAGAGGTAATTAGAGGCAATATTAAAATAATCAAAATAGAAAGAAAAATTGAATGTCCCTACCTTGGGGTTACTGGAAAGGTCACTGAAATAAATTTAGAACAACAGAACAAGAAGAAGTCATAAAAGTTATTTTAGGTAAACTTCCTGCCTTTAAGGAGGACTTAATCTAAGCTGTCCTGTAAAGAAAATTTTCTATCATGGTCTTCCTATTTTCCAGAGAATATCATCAGTATCCATTGGCAGCACAATCTATAGCTGTACAACGTTCTAAAAATTATAAAGTGAAGAAAAATAACTTAGATAATTCATTGTTTTAGTGAAATTACCCACAGCAGCAATCTGAAAAATTCTAGTGTAATTGGATTATTGCTGTAACACTTTTGTCAAGACAAGCTGAACTTTTTTCCTTGATGTGTCCCTTGAAACTGAAAGGTAGTAGAATACGCCACCTCCAAATTTTCCAATTTGGCATAGTATTATGATTTGAAGGCAGGTCTGGCCAAAATCACTGCAGGTGGTGACTGCAGCCATGAAATTAAAAGATGCTTTCTCCTTGGAAGAAAAGTTATGACCAACCTAGACAGCATATTAAAAGCAGAGACGTTACTTTGCCAACAAAGGTCCATCTAGTGAAAGCTATGGTTTTTCCAATAGTCATGTATGGATATGAGAATTGGACCATAAAGAAAGCTGAGTGCAGAAGAATTGATGTTTTTGCACTGTGGTGTTGGAGAAGATGCTTCAGAGTTTCTTGGACAGCTAGGAGATCAAACCAGTCCATCCTAAAGGAAATCAGTCCTGAATATTTTTTGAAAGGACTGATGCTTAAACTGAAACTCCAATACTTTGGTGACCTGATGCAAAGAGCTGCTCATTAGAAAAGACCCTGATGCTGGGAAAGATTGAAGGCAGGAGGAGAACGGGATGACAGAGGATGAGATGGCTATATAGCATCATCGACTCAATGGACATGAGTTTGAGCAAGCTCCAGGAGTTGGTGATGGACAGGGAAGCCTGGTGTTCTGCAGTCCATAGGGTCACAAAGAGTCAGACCTGACTGACTGACCTGAACTGAACTATGAGTTGAAGGCAACTGAGAAGCAGATTTAAGAAAAGCTCCCTACTTCCCCTATCTGCTTAACCAATTCTTTCAAGAAGAACAAAAGTTCATCAATGGAGACAACTTTAGATCCTATTAGCCTGGAGATGGCACTGCTGCTGCTGCTGCTAAGTCGCTTCAGTCGTGTCCGACTCTGTGCAACCCCATAGACGGCAGCCCACCAGGCTTCCCCGTCCCTGGGATTCTCCAGGCAAGAACGCTGGAGTGGGTTGCCATTTCCTTCCCCAAAGCATGAAAGTGAAAAGTGAAAGTGAAGTCGCTCAGTCGTGTCCGACTCTAGTGACCCCATGGACTGCAGACTACCAGGCTCCTCCGTCCATGGGATTTTCCAGGCAAGAGTACTGGAGTTGGGTGCCATTGCCTTCTCCAGAGATGGCACTAGAGGAATCTAAATAACAAACTTTCCTGACTTTCCTTTATCTCCATCCTTGGCACCCTAAAACTACTTTATTTTGTAATGTCATTTTTACACAAATGTTCTTTGTTAAAGATGTTATACAATCTAGAGTTCTAAGCTACCACTTAGAGTTATTTATTTTAACCTGGATATCTCCCATATATACATGGGGTATATGTGTTAATAAACTTGTGTTTGTTTTTCTCTTGTTAATCTTTTATTTCAATGTCCTCTAACAAGAACTCCAAAGGGCAGAGGGAAAATTATTTTTCTTCCCCCAAAATATAGTAATTCAATAAACAAGACCAGAGAAACCCCCCAAATTATATATCAGCCAAAAAAAAAAAACTTTCCATTTGTAGAAGATCACTAAGCACATTGGACAGAAAATGAATTTCTATTGTGGAAGAGCAGCCTATCTGTTAGAATCTTATCAAAATGTGAATGCAACAAGCTACTGGGATATTAGAATGGAACTAAAATACGGTAGTAGTAAAAATAAGCAACAACACCACCAAAACTGTTCAGGCACTGTCCAAGCTCTCATTTGATCAAAATGTGACAACTCTGAGAGATATCTCACATTTTAATGAAAGCATATAAGTTCATATTCGGCTCCATCTGACTTAAAAACCTGTATTCTTAACCACTGGCTACCATGGAACATAGCCTTTGAGTTGAAGCAATAATTTAACAAACAAAACTGACTAAATTATATATTGATCATCAAGAGGAAACAGACTCCAAGAGAGTCATCAGCACAGGAAAATATGATCATTCATAGGGCTTGGTATAGAAATCACTTTTCGAGCCTAAAAACTATATACAATTGAATATTTTTAGAACTTTATTTCTGCGTTATTGACTATGCCAAAGCCTTTGACTGTGTGGATCACAATAAACTGTGGAAAATTCTGAAAGAGATGGGAACACCAGACCACCTGATCTGCCTTTTGAGAAATCTATATGTAGGTCAGGAAGCAACAGTTAGAACTGGACATGGAACAACAGACTGGTTCCAAATAGGAAAAGGAGTACGTCAAGGCTGTAGATTGTCACCCTGCTTATTTAACTTCTATGCAGAGTACATCATGAGAAACGCTGGGCTGGAAGAAGCACAAGCTGGAATCAAGATTGCCGGGAGAAATCACCTCAGATATGCAGATGACACCACCCTTATGGCAGAAAGTGAAGAGGAACTAAAAAGCCTCTTGATGAAAGTGAAAGTGGAGAGTGAAAAAGTTGGCTTAAAGCTCAACATTCAGAAAACGAAGATCATGGCAACTGGTCCCATTACTTCATGGCAAAAAATGGGGAAACAGTGGAAACAGTGTCAACTTTATTTTTTGGGGCTCCAAAATCACTGCAGATGGTGACTGCAGCCATGAAATTAAAAGACACTTACTCCTTGGAAGGAAAGTTATGACCAACCTAGATAGCATATTAAAAAGCAGAGACATTACTTTGTCAACAACGTCCATCTAATCAAGGCTATGGTTTTTCCTGTGGTCATGTATGGATGTGAGAATTGGACTGTGAAGAAGGCTGAGCGCTGATGAATTGATGCTTTTGAACTGTGGTGTTGGAGAAGTCTCTTGAGAGTCCCTTGGACTGCAAGGAGATCCAACCAGTCCAGAGGATGAGATGGCTGGATGGCATCACTGACTCAATGGACGTGAGTCTGAGTGAACTCCAGGAGTTGGTGACGGACAGGGAGGCCTGGTGTGCTGGCGTGCTGTGATTCATGGGGTCACAAAGAGTCGGACACGACTGAGTGACTGAACTGGACTGAACTGAACTGAAATCTCCAAAAGGAGAACATGTATAAATGTAGACAGGATGAAAACATAGAAAAAAAATCAATAAGATTAAATAAGAGAGTAAGAATCGTTAGTATTTTTTCCTTTTATATTCTGGTAGATAACCTATACTTGCTGTCTGTAATCCACATCAGGAACTTTCAAAGTAGACATCTGCTTAGGTTGGGTGCCCAGAAGAAGAAGTTGAGATGAAGCTTGTATGCATTTGACTTATTAAGGAACTGCTCTCAGGAAACCAGGAAAAAGCAGGACATGGATATGAAGAAATGAGCCACAGACCCAAGTCCCTCAGACCCAAAGGGGAACTCAAAAGAATAAGTTGCCCTTCAGATGTATGCTCCTGAGAACAAGGGAGTTAGCCTTCCATACTCTTGTATCCATCTGTCACAACTACAGGGATTCAGGAGATCTAGGGGAAACCCTGAGAGCATCTATTATAGCATCTTATTGTTGTTTAGGCACTAAGTTGTGTCCAGCTCTTTTGCAAGTCCTTGGACTGTAGCCCACCAGGCTCCTCTGTCCATTTCCCAGGCAAGAATACTGCAATGCGTTGCCACTTCCTTCTTCAGGGATCTGGGGACCTAGGGATTGAACCTTCAGCTCCTGCATTGGCAGATGAGTTCTTTACCAGTGAGCCATCAGGGAAGATGTTATAGTGTTTTACCCTTATTTCATAGAGGAGGGAGGAAAAGGAAACTCAGTACACTTAGTACCTTTGGCCAAGGCTCGGGAGCCTAACTCAGGGGTATTTGACTCCAAAGCCTAAACCTTTCCTTTCCTAAACCTTTCTATGCTCTCATATAATTGTTCCTTCATCTGAGTTGTTTGCCATTTCTGTTTTCAGTTACTCATTCTCTGCCATTCTCTGTAAATGGTAGCAAAGAGTAGCAAATGTCACACTGATGGATTCTACAAAACCTTCCTGAAAACCTCCCTACCTGTGCCTCTTCCAGCCTTTGCTGAGATTAGCAGTTTCTGCTTCAGGAACAGTGTTATATTAATCAGAAGAGTCTGGAGGCTGCAGTTGGCTCCACAGAGTGTTTTATAATAGAAGATGCCATTACTGATAGTCTCAGGCTTAAAGAGCCTCCAAAGATTATATGGGAAAGAGTGGCAAGAGGAGAAAGTGCGATCTTAGAAGTTGGGTGCATCAAGTGCTGCCGAGGCCCAGCCCCGGCTGATCCAGGGAGTTCGAAGCCGGGACGGCGTCGGCGAGGATCAGGATACAATAGCTTCAATTAGATATTAATTAGAGATGTAAAGAGTAATAGAATAAGGATAGCTCAGTAGGAAAATTCAGTGGAGAAAAGAGGCTGAGTAGCTTGGTTTACGTGGGAAACCAATAAAACTTCAAGACAAGAAGCTTGCACCACTTACGTAGGCCACAGGCGTCCTTCCATTCTCCTGAAGGAGAAGAGACACTAAGGCCTCCCCGGTTGGATCTTAGAAGCCCAGGCATAATTAGTAAGCATGGCAGTCTCCTCGCTCCAGATGGAAACTCAGCCAGAGTTTGAGAGAGAGAAAGACATGGGGAGACCAGTCTTTCGAGGAACTGATCCTAATTCTTTATTTTCCATGGTCTACTTTTATACACTGAGATGTTATGCAAAAGTCATGCGGGGTCAGCAGTCCTGACTTTTATCAAAGTCAGGTGCTTCATACAAATGTATACAGAGGTCTTAGGGGTGTAACATCATCTTCTGGCCAGGGGGCCTTCTGACAATTTATGACCCTCTCCTTGTGACAGCGGTCAGTCAACCAGGACACTTATTTCTCCAGGGGTGATTATTCTTAAAAAAGACTCCACCTTCCAAAGGTACCAGATAAAGTTACATTCCTATAGGGTGAGGGTGTAGTGGGTTTTAATTAAGGAAAGAATTTACTTAGCCTAAGGTCTAACAGGATTAATATCAAAGGTTAATACTTATTTCTTTTATATATTCATTAATGTGTATAAGGACAGGGCATGTGGAGACTAGCAGCGAACATTGGCTCAACAAATGAAAAACCCTTCACCAGTACAATTTCTAATCAGCCCACTATACTTTTACTAATGGTTTTCCAACTTTTCTAAGGAACCTGTTTTTAGAAGGTTTAAAGTGTCTTGTGCCTCTCACGGTTGGGAGGCTGTGAGCAATCACATGTGGCCGGACAAGCCTGTCAGCCAGGCTAGAGAACCTTCAGAGGAGTTTGTAGGTTAAAACACTCTTGTCACGCCCAGGAATTTTTATTAACTGGAGCTCTAAGTTAACTCCTTCTCCGAAAGAGGTGGTGGGGGACAGCCCCCCATAAAGTCAGAGGTGTAGGTGAGAGCACAAAGTAGTAAAGTAGGCAGGCTCTGGTTATGGGGGTAGATGCTCGAAGATTTCCAGGGGGACTCCTGAGGCTCGATCCCGCCTTTGCGTATGTCGAGCCTCCTTCCTCATGACCTTTGCCACTGGCAGAGTGCCTCACGCTGGCCCCCAACAAAGTGCAATGCTGAATTTTGGAAAATACAACACATTTGGGAATATTATGGCAAAATAGCCAAAAAAAAAAAAAACAGATTTTTTTTCTGCCTTTCTGCTTAGGTTTTGGTTCCATTCAGACCAAGCCAAAATCTGAGACTTGATCAAAGCTGACTTTGTTCTTTTGCCATCAACGCTCACTGGGATTGGGCTGGTTTCTTTGTTTCTATATTTCCTATGGTTATGTCTCCATTTATATCCTTTTTCTCTAGGCAATTTTGACACATCTCTGCTCATTTATTAATATCTTCATAAATGTAAAACCTAGGGCCCTATTTATCTAGTCATTGAAAGTCTATAAAACTGTAATGTGGAATGTAAAATATTCAGTAATTCTAAAGGGAAGAAAATTCTATATTTGACCTTATTTCCATTGGTCCATTCATCAATGACTCAAGCATATGATCAGCTTGATCATCATACATAAATAAGGACTGAGTCTCAAATGAGGGATTAAACTAAAATTACTTTAAAAGCAAGCACATCCAAGTCCATGCTTTATAAAACCTTGACTTGAATCATAATTTTGCTTGTCATCGTTTTCATAAAAGAAGATTTACACATCCTGTGATAGCACTAACCTTTTCAAAGAATGGCAAGTACACTTCATATATTTAAGTAATTATGAATTGTGAACCTCTAAATTATGATATCTAAAAAAACCAGATAAAATGTGGGAAGAATAGGAGAACTCAAACGATAGTAGTAAGTGACATTATTCTACTTTCCAGCCTTCTGTGTTTAACTCAGTCATACCACCACATCTTTTGGTTCAGTTCAGTCGCTCAGTCATGTCCAACTCTTTTCAACCCCATGAATCGCAGCATGCCAGGCCTCCCTGTCCATCACCAACTCCCGGAGTTCACTCAGACTCATGTCCCTCGAGTCAGTGATGCCATCCAGCCATCTCGTCCTCTGTTGTCCCCTTTTCCTCCTGCCCCCAATCCCTCCCAGCATCAGAGTCTTTTCCAATGAGTCAATTCTTTGCATGAGGTGGCCAAAGTACCGGAATTTCAGCTTTAGCATCATTCCTTCCAAAGAATACCCAGGACTGATCTCCTTTAGAATGGACTGGTTAGGTCTCCTTGCAGTCCAAGGGACTCTCAAGAGTCTTCTCCAACCCCACAGTTCAAAAGCATCAACTCTTCGGTGCTCAGCTTTCTTCAAGTTATTCTAATTTCCTTCTATTAAAACTCTGCAGATCAAAAGTAGGTATATAAACAAATTAGTTAATTCAAAGTTATTCACTGAGTGCCTACTATTTGCCAAACATGTAGTGCTTTGGATGCATTAATGTTTTGGAGACTAGGAGGGAAAGTGCACAGTGTTCCATAATATTGGGTTGGCCAAAAAAGTTCATTCAGGTTTTTCTGTATCCTCATGGAAAAATCTGAACAAACTTTTTGGCTAGTTCAGTAATTCCCATTCAGTCAATCACTCACCAAATATCTATCAAGTATCATCTCTGATACTGCGACACAGGGGAGAATAAGAATCACTGCCTTTCCTCTGGGAGCACAGGAGAGAGTAAAGGAGGTGAACCCCCATAAATGTAGTACAATTCAGGAGGCACTATGATGGAAGAAGTAGTCCTGACAAGGAGGAAGGGTGAATGCTACTCAGTGATCCAATAGTTGGTCTTGAAAGACAGGGTGTGGCAGTGTGAAGGGCAGACATAGAACACAGTCACTTATACATTCAAGACAAAGGAAAAATCACGTGCTAATCTATGGAAGCACAAAAATGTAACTGCAAGTGGTTTAGCTGGAGCTTGGTGTTGAACAAGGGGTCCGAAAGGACATAGTCTGTCATGCTATAGAGTTTATTCAGTTCAGTTTAGTCTCTCAGTTGTGTCCTACTCTTTGCCACCCCATGGACTGCAGAACACCAGGCTTCCAGGTCCATCATAACTCCTGGAGCTTACTCAAACACATGTCCATGGAGTCAGTGATGCCATCCAACCATCTCATCCTCTGTTGAGTTTAGACTCCACCCTAAAAGGAACTGGGAACCATTATAGGATTTTGAGCAGCAGATTTCTTATATAGTTTGATCTGCAATTTTAAAAGATCATTCTGGAAGTTTAATGGAGGATTGGAGAGATGAAGAAGAGATTGTGAGTCAAAGAGATGATTTAAGAGCCAAAATATAACGAAGACCTTAACTAACAATAAAAATAATAAAGACAGCAAGTATCATCTGCGTATTTCTTTTATGCCAAACTCCACAAGAAACATTTTAACAAATATCTCACTGTTTTTTTTTTCCATCATCCATACTTCTCCTCCCGTACAGTTTACATCTTCAACATGTGCATTTTATAGATGAGGAAATGCAATCTAAGGAGGTTAAGAAAACTGAACGAAGTGTCAGAGCTTATAACTGGTAGAGTCAAGAGTGAACCCGGGGAAACACTGAAAAGATTTTTATGAGGCATAATCGAAGCAGATGAATACCTGATTAGATGAAAGATATGAAGAGGAACCACAGGGAATAGTCCACAACTAGTCACTTTCCTTTCCCTACTGTATCAAGAATATTGGGGCTTGTGGGGGAGGGCAGCCACTATAGTAAGTTCACTACAGAAAAACATGTTCCATTCAGAGAGCACATTTGTAAGTCCAATTTGTTAGATCCAACAAAGTTAGCCGAGGTACCCAACTAACAACTGGCTATATAATACTATACTCTAATAGGTTTATAATACTTTTCACACAAATAATACATTAAAAACACACAAAGAGAAGATATTTTTAATCTTATAGTATGTTACCTTTAGGAGTACAGTAGTACCAGTGACATCACCACTGCTTCTGTATTTCCTTCAGAACTTCCTGTGCTGTGCTTAGTCGCTCAGTTGTGTCCGACTCTTTGCGACCCCATGGACTGTAGCCCGCCAGGCTCCTCTGTCCATGGGGATTCTCCAGGCAAGAGTACTGGAGTGGGGTGCCATGCCCTCCTCCAGGTCCTTACTCCCTAAAGTTCACAAAAGCACAATGGCTGGTAGAGGATGCACGCACGTGACAATGTACACCAGACACATGAACTAACGGGTAATTGGACATGTGAACATGTGTTCACATCGTTCAAAGTTCACAGCTTGAAGGTTTGTATGTAGGGGACTTACTGTGTTATACACACAAAGGTAACCCATGACCTGAGAGTAGTTATGACTTCCCTCAGATACCCTATATGATCAGGAAGGAATAACGGCTACTCCCAGGCTGGGTGAATTTTGGAGATGCACAGAACCTTTGGGAAGTCTGTACCTATCTTGGTGATGGTAACTCCTGTTTTCCTCACAGAAGTATTCTCATTCTGAAAGAAACAGCAAGAGACCATATAAAAATTCTTCCACAAATGCACTGAATCTGTAGGCTCAACAAGAGAGTCCTACCATTATTTGAAAAACTGACAGGTGAAAATTATTCTAGCAAATTGAGGCCACCACATACCCATGACTGGAATAGCTTATATTTCACATCCTTCATACAGTTTATATCTGCACTCTTTACAGAATTAAAAGCTAAATAAAGAAGGAACATGTGGTATAAATTAAGGAAAAGCAATGGTGTCATCACAGTGAATAAATTTAAACCCTCTAACAGGACCATGTACATTCCATATGCTTTATGTCCATATATACTATGTTATCGATGCTATTGTGAGAGCTTTTGTGTCTACATATTTTTTAAGAAATAATTTTTGTAAGAGTCGAGAATGTGTCATCAATTGGCAAATTCTATCGAGGTCAATTTAATTCACAGACTGAAGGAAATCTAAAACACAAGTGGATAGTTAGAATACTTTCCTCTCTAAACCCATGTCATCAATGGAAAAACTGTTAAAATTTCACTCATAAGCCTAGCCTTAATTCATAAACATGTTCCTCTACTGGTCCAGTAAGAAATTATGCTTTCATACAAAATAAATTTTTAAAAGTTATACTCTTCCTAAACCATCAACATGTTCCTTCAGGGAAATTACTTACAGAGTCACAAAATATTAGAATTAAAATGAACCATAGGAAACATCCTGCATACCATTTTCAAATTAAGCTACACGAAAGTGCTCAGCAGGATTTTTTTTTTTTCCTATGAATAAGGGATGCTCTTGCCAAATATTTGGGAGATTGAGTTATACTAAAATCAACACATTTCTTTACCAAAACCATGTTAAACTATGTTTTAACATGCTAATTAGCAAGGTAATTTCCAAAAAGATTCTTATACAGCAAGCTTTTGTTTTTTTCCTCTAGATTTGCTTTGTCATGGAACTTTTAATTCTGGGAATAATTAGTATCAATATTCTCCAGCACATAGTTCAGATAACTAATTTCATTTCATTTCCTCACTGCAGGAGATGCTGAAGGACAGGGAAGCCAGGCTGTAGTCCATGGGGTGGCAAAGAATCAGACGTGACTGAGCAACCAAACAACAACACAGAAAGGATAAATGAAGATTCTCAGGGTGATAAAATTCAATAGTGACAGAGCCAGAAACCTGTTTTCTAAATACTTCATCCAACTCTGGTTCTCTTTGCTTTACTTTCATGTTTCATATGTTCAACATCTGCATTATTTTTTCTTGAGCACATTACACGGCATTAAAATGATGAGGGTTGAATTAGAAATCAGTACAATAAGAAAACACTAACTGGCTACTGTAACTGAGTGCCCAACACTTGCCAGATGATAAAATCCAAAGGACTCTAACTTCCTGGCTTTCTTCCTCACAATAACACTGCAAACTACTGATGTACATATCATTCTCTCCATTTTATAGCTGAGGAAAGTACTTTAAAGAAGTCTGTAATGTGTCACATAGTTTAAAGGTCTGGCTTACTCAAATCCCCTGATTTCTGCACCTGATCACTCCACACTTTATGTCAGAAAAAGTAATGCTCCTCAAAGCACTATCATGAAGCTCTCTCTGACTAAATTCTGCAGAAGTAAAAAGTGGGTGTGCTTCGGAAACAGCCCTTTTCTCTTTCACTACAGATACTTGGAATCTATCTCATACTGACTTTTCCGCATTATGAAAAACTCTCTACATTGGACCACGTTTGTCCTCTATTAGATTTCTGGTTTGGAAACCTAATGGCCCAAGACATTTTGCAATTGAAAATGTTAAAAATTATCATTGAAGCATATTCTAATCATTACATTCTATGTAAAAACCAAGATATTCTAGGTAAAATTTCAGCTAAAGCTGTTGAAAGTGACTTTAACGAAAGTAACTAAAGTAACTGAAATACAGCTCACTCAACACAACAAATCTTTAGAGTTTTAATGGAGAGTGCTCAGTTGATTTAGTTCTACCTTAGATAAAGAATCCACTAATCCAAAATTTCCTAATGGAGTCAAATTAATTCACCATGGTTCCTCCAAATAGCATATAACTTATAAGAACCACAGCATTAAAATTTAATACATTATAATCCAGGTCAAAATAAAACTCTCACTCATCTACCTACATAATAAGAAAGTAGTAAATTCAGATCACACTCTACAAAATAATATTAGTATCAGTGACTCAAAAATTAGCTTTAGGCACCAAAACATACAAAATATTTATCCATTGGTCTGCTTTGAAATCAGACAAAAATAAATGAAGAGATATGGCTCGTCTCTCACTTTCTTCAGGGATGAACATTAAATTAGAGAGAGGAATGTTAAGGTCTTGAAACATCCATTAGACATTAAATAAAAATAATTTTACTGACTCTTGACATTTTGTTTCCAATTTGTAACTTTATTAATAATAAGCCTGATCATTACAGCAAGGGCATGGATGTGAATGACACCAACAGTAATAAAAATATTACCCACTGAGGTTTGTCAACCCTTCTTGCTTGTGGCAGTTTGAGGAGATCCCCTGACAGTGATTCATGGCTTGAAACTCAGAACCATCTGCTCTCCTGGAGAGTTCCTCAGCCAAGGTGAAGAGGGGGTTTTCACAGCTGTATTCCTTTTCCTTCTAAAGTCTACAGAAAAGTGTCCAACAAGCCACAAAAAGCTGGCACTAGTTTGAATATGGCAGACATTATCCTCCATATGTTCTTGTTTCAATGGACTCTTTTTACAGTAACTATCTCATTTGATGCCATTCCTTTCCTCTCTTCACATTGTGAACTGTCAATTTTTCTCACTCTATAAACTTCCTAATATCCTTTGCATTCTGGACAGTTTGGCTTTTGGTCCATATCTATTTTAATGCAAGGTTACTTTCCTATTAATACAATTTCAGTGTTTAACTGAATGTCCAGTTAAATAACTTATTTTATATTTAAGAAAACCAAGGCAAGATGTTTCATTGATCACCCTAAAGTCTTTCACAACGAATGAATTAGGACTTGAGCACTTATCACCCAAAACTCTGCCCAGATTTTACTATTCTATCCAAGAGAAACTTCAGTGTCTCTGATATTCTGACTGACCCTGCTTAATGAGGAAGAGGTTTTGGCTAATTTATTATCTAACAAATCCCAGGTAATATATCAGATGAAGCAAATAATTTGAATTCTTGTCAAACCAATATGAAAATAAATATATATAATTAAAAGGTCATTTTTCCTTACATAGAAAGGGAAACTTTAAAGTTAAAGTCAAAAATTAATTTCACGTATCTTTACCTCATATTCAAAATGTGATTACAAATAAGCTCTAAGAAAATGTAGCACATGTAAATTAGATAATTACATCACAGAGACAGGTCTATTATTATCTACAGATACCAAGTAAACTATTTCAGGATTCAAATCCCTGTGACCAGACAGTGGGTGAACCTGTCTTTCAGTATAAGTAGGTATAGTAAGTGGTAGATACTCCACTTTAAGGAGGGTGGAAATGGAGCTACTGCTAGCATATATGGAGAAGATTAAACAAGTTGAAAAATCCTTTTCATAAGCCATATGCAAGAAGCTGTGTCTATCAAGAATATGCCTTCCTCATGATGTAGGTAGGAAGCTCAAAAAGTCTGGTGGAAACTTGCCTTGGTTCATAACTGACACACTCTCTTCTTCCACATCCCATCAAATAAAGTAAGCCCTATAGCCAAGACCAATATTAGTGAGGTGAGTTGAAGCATGAAAATGGGTGAGAATATTTCAAAGAGAAGCATGTACTTCAGTGTTCACAGCAGCCCTATTTACAATAGCCAGGGCACAGAAACAATCTAAATGTCCATCAGCAGAGGAGTGGATCAAGAAGATATGGTATATTTAAACCTTGGACTATTACTCAGCCATAAAAGGAATGAACTGCCATATGCAGAGACATGAAGGGACCTAGAGACTTTCGCATGGAGCCAAGTAAGTCAGAAAGAGAAAAACAAATATTGCATAACATCACTTGTATGTGGAATCTAGAAAAAGGATACACTTGAACTTATTTGCAAAACAGAAATAGAAGCAAAGACATAGAAGAAAATAAATGGATACCAAGGGGGAAGCAGGAGTGGGTTGAACTGACAGGCTGGGGTTGACATATATACACTATTGATTCTAAGTATAAAATAACCAATGAGAACCTATTGTATAGTTCAGGGAACTCTACTTAATGCTCTGTGGGGACCTAAATAGGAAGGAAATAGGAATGAGGGGATATATGTATATGTATAACTGATTCAAACCAGTCAGTCCTAAAGGATATCAACCCTGAATATTCATCAGAAGCACTGATGGTGAAGTTGAAGCTCCAATATTTTTGCAACTTGATGCAAAGTGACAACTCATCAGAAAAGACCCTGATGCTGGGAAAGATTGAGGGCAGGAAGACTAGGGGGAAGACAGAGGAGGAAGTCATTAGATAACATCACTGACACAATGGACATGAATCTGAGAAAACTGGGAAATATTGAAGGGAAGGGAAGACTGGCATGCTGCAGTCCATGGGATTGCAAAGAGTTGGACATGATTTAGTGACTGAATAACAACAAATAACTGATTCACTTTGCTGTATAATAGAAACTAAGACAATATTATAAAGCAACTATCTCTAATAAAAATTAACTTTTTAAAAATGACACACTTGCAGAAAGGAAGTAAAGGATTGGACAAAGGTTTACCTTGCTAAACTGATCAAAAGAAAATCTGAGTAGCTATATTAATTTCAAAGTAGACTTCAGACAAGAAATTTTTTTCAGGGTTAAAGAAGTGTTGTTGTTTAGTCACTAAGTCGTGTCTGACTCTGCAACACCATCAACTGTACCCTTTCGGGCCCCTCTGTCCATGGGATTTCCTAGGCAAAAATACTGGAGTGGGTTGCCATTTCCTTCTCCAGGGTATCTTCCTGACCCAGGAATTGAACCTGTGTCTCCTGCATTAGCAGGTGGATTCTTGACCACTGAGCAGTCAGGAAAGCAAAGAGAGGCATTACATAACAACAAAGCTGTCAGCTCTCCCAGAAGACTTAACAATCTTTAATGTGTACGCACATAACAAAAGGACGTCAAAATGCAAGATGCAAAAACTGACAGAACTTCAAGGAGAAAGAGACAAATCCACTATTATAGCTGAAATTTAACAACTCTTTTTCTAAAAACATAATTAATAGATGCAGCAAGCAGAAAATCAGTAAGGACATAGTTGAATGAACAGCACCATCAATCAATTTGATCTAATTGACATTTATAAAATACTTCATGTTTTATAATATGAACAATTTTGTAATTTTGAATTACAGCAGAAGGAAGGAGGGGTGAGATGGAGGAACACCGAAATCATTTCAAGGTTCATGACATCGTTTCTGGCATTTTTCAATTAACATTTAAAGTGTTAAATATTCCAGAGTCATCCCAAAGATCCACAAAGGGGAAGAGAGAAAACATTTACATTAGAGAGGACTAATTTTTCCAGTCTTCTTGTTTCCAGGGGAAGCTAACACTTCCATAAGGACACTATTCCTATAACACTTCCAGATTTCCCCTCCACACATTACTCTTCCAGTCAAAGAGGAGTGACTCACTGATTCCTAAACTTGGGAAAAATTTGATCCAAGACCACCCTGTGTCTCAGCAGTCTCCTCCTCTCTCAATGCCTGGTTTGTAAATCTAATTTAATAAAAATATTAGGAAACTCATTTGACCACAGTTCGATATCATGAGGCCTGATTCGGTTCTGCTGACAATATGTTAAGGTCCTTCAATATACGTTAACTGTATAGGGATCAATAGGTGGGGGGCCTTCCAGGTGGCACAGTGGTAAAAAACATGCTTGCCAATGCAGGAGATGCCATAGACATGGATTCAATTCCTGGGTTGGGAAGATTTCTTGTAGGAGGAAATGGCAACCTCTCCAGTAGTCTTACCTGGGAAATCCCATGGACAGAGAAGCCTGGCGGGCTACAGTCCATGGGGTCACAAACAGTCAGACAGGACTAAGCACACACACATGATCAATTGACTCAGAATTCTTGGGTAAGAATGATATGATTTATCGGACCTTTAAACCTCCAACAGCTACCCAATAGGGTTGTAAGGAGAGTGAAATCGGGTGATTTTATAAAAAACACCAGGCAAGAATATGAACTGTAAATTGAGTGAATGATATGCATTGCTCGTATTTTTGGCTATCTGGAGTCATCTCTTCAAAATGCTGAGGATGTACCCTATTAGCAAAGAAGTTATAGGCCTGGCATGCTGTGGTCCATGGGGTCACAAAGCCTCAGACAGGATTGAGCAACTGAACTGAACGGAAGTCACAGACAGAGACCATTTGAACTGAAGTAAACACCCTTCCTCCAAAAAAAAAAAAAAAGGCTTTGTGTTTTGTTTTACTTACTGGTTTAAGGGAGGACTTAAAAAAAATTCATTTAGGAGAACCACCTCGAAGATTGCGGAGGAGTAGGATGGGGAGAACACTTTCTCCCCCACAATTTCATCAAAAGAACATTTAAACACCAAGTAAATTCCACAAAACAACTTCTGAATGCCGGCAGAGGTCATCAGGCATCCAGAAAAGCAACCCAAGTCTTCGAAAGGAGGTAGGAAAAAATATAAAAGACAAAAAAAGAGACAAAAGAGGGAGGGACAGAGTTCCATCCCGGGAAGGGAGTCTTGAAAAGAGAGAAGTTTCCAAACACCAGGAAACCTTCTCACTGCCGAATCTGTGCCGAGCCTTGGAAGCACAGAGGGCAACATAACAGGGAGGAAAAATAAATAAACAATTAAAATCTGCAGATTGTGAGCCCTATGGTAACTCCCCCAGCGGAGAAGCAGCGCAGATGTCTGCACACGCCACTAGCAAGCAGGGGCTGGGCAGGGAGGCGCGGCGCGGGCTGCATTGCTTAGATTAAGGACCTGGCCTGAATACCCTGAGTGCTATCTGAGTGAAATAATCTGGGCTAGCAAACCAGACTGTGGGATATCTACCACGTGAAAAGCCAGCCCTAACCTAAGACACCGCCAGGCCCGCGCACGGAACAAAGGACTGAACAGAGATAGCCGGCTGCAGACCACCATCCCCCTCTGGTGACAGGCAGCCAGAGCCGTAAGTGGGCAATCGCAGCCCCAGAGAGACATTATCTATAAAACTGTAAGCAGGCTTCTTTGCTAACTAAGACTTCTTGGGGGTCTGGACGGTCCACATCTGCCTGAGAAGATGCGCCGGTTTTACACCTAGATAACCGAGCGGCAGGGAGGCGATAAGCCGCAGCAGTGGCGCTCGCCAAACACCTTATCACCTGAGCTGCTTGGACCTGGGAAGGGCACAAAACACAGGCCCAACCAAGTCTGCGCCTCTGAGGACTACCCGAGTGCCTGAACCTGAGCAGCTTGGACCTGGGAGGTGCAGGCAGCCCAGGGCCGGCCACAGATGGTTCCCAGCGGAGCAACCTAGAGCCTGACCAGAGTGGGCAGGGAGGCTACACGCGCCGTGAGTGGGGGCAGACCCAGTGTGGCTGAGGCACTGCGAGCACACGCCAGTGTTATTTGTTTGGAGCATCCCTCCCTCCCTCCCCACAGCGCGACTGAACAAGTGAGCCTAAAAAAAAAAGTGTCCTCCACTGTCCCCTTTGTGTCAGGGCGGAAACCAGACACTGAAGAGACCAGCAAACAGAAGAAGCTATAACAGAGGGAACCACCTTTGAAGCTACAGGCAGTAGATTAAAACCCTGTGGTTAGTACCGACTACATAGGAAGGGGCCTATAGATCTTGAGAAATATAAGTCGGACCAAGGAACTAGCCAAAAATGAACTGAACCCACAATACTCACAACAAAACCAGAGAAAGTCCTAGATATATTTTTACTATTTTTACAATCATTCTTTCTTTCTTTTTTTATTTTTTTTTAAAAAATTTTAAGTCCTCTATTATTCCTTTAATTTTCACTTTTATAACCTATTATTTTGAAAAAAAAAAAGACCCTATTTTTTTAAAGCAAAATTCATATATATTTTTTTTATAATTTTTTTGACCTTGTTTTTTTTTTCTTCTTCTTTTCTTTAACATTGTATTTTTGAAATTCCAAACTCTACTCTAGATTTTTAATTTTAGCTTTTTGGTATTTGTTATCAATTTTGTACCTATAGTTTCTTTTTTTATATAATTTCTGTGACTTTTATTTTCCTCTGTTTCTTTCTCTTCTTCTTTTATATAACATTATATATCTGAAATTCCAAACTCTACTCTAGATTTTTAATTTATGCTTTTTGGTATCTGTTATCAATTTTGTACCTGTATTTTCTTTATAATTTTTGCGACTTTGTTTGCTTTTGTTTGTTTGTTTTTTCTCTCTCTTTCTTTTTCTTCTTCTTTTTTTAACATTGTATTTTTGAAATTCCAAACTCTACTCTAGATTTTTAACTTTTGCTTTTTGGTATTAGTTATCAATTTTGTACCTATATTTTCTTTATAATTTTCGCGACCTTGTTTGTTTTTGTTTGTTCGTTTTTTCTCTCTTTCTTTTCCTTCTTCTTTTCTTTAACATTGTATTTTTGAAATTCCAAACTCTACTCTAGATTTTTAATTTTTGCTTTTATGTATTTGTTACCAATTTTGTACCTTTAAGAACTCAATCTTCAGTACCCATTTTTTACTAGGGAGCGAGATTACTGGCTTGACTGCTCTCTCTCCCTTTGGACTCTTCTTTTTCTCCACCAGGTCGCCTGTGTCTCCTCCCTAACCCCTCTCTACTCTACCCAACTCTGTGAATTTCTGTGTGTTCCAGACTGTGGAGAACACTTAGGGAACTGATTACTGGCTGGATCTGTCTCCCTCCTTTTCATTCCCCCCTTTTATCCTTCTGGCAACCTCTGTCTCCTTCCTCCTTCTTCTCTTCTCTGTATAACTCCGTGAACATCTCTGAGCGGTCCAGTTGTGGAGTGCACATAAGGAAGTGACTACTGGCTAGCCCGCTGTCTCCTCTATTGATTCCACCTCATCTCATTCGGGTCACCTCTAACTCCCTCCTCCCTCTTCTCTTCTCCATGTAACGCTGTGAACCTCTCTGGGTGACCCTCACAGTAGAGAAACTTTTCACCTTTAACGTAGATGTTTTATCAATGGTGCTGTATAGAAGGAGAAGTTTTGAAACTACTGTAAAAATAAGACTGATAACTGGAAGCAGGAGGCTTAAGTCCAAACCCTGACTCCAGGGAACTCCTTACTCCAGGGATCATTAATTGACAGGGGCTCATCATACGCCTCCATACCTACATTGAAACCAAGCACCACACAAGGGCCAACAAGTTCCAGGGCAAGACATATCAAGCAAATTCTCCAGCAACAAAGGAACACAGCCCTGAGCTCCAAGATACAGGCTGCTCAAAGTCACCCCAAAACCATAGACATTTCATAACTCATTACTGGACATTTCATTGCACTCCAGAGACAAGAAAAACAGCTCCACCCAACAGAACACCAATACAAGCTTCCCTAACCAAGAAACCCTGACAAGCCACCTGTACAAACCCACACACAGTGAGGAAATGCCACAATAAAGAGAACTCCACAAACTGCCAGAATACAGAAAGGACACCCCAAACTCAGCAATTTAAACAAGATGAAGAGACAGAGGAATTCCCAGCAGATAAAGGAACAGGATAAATGCCCACCAAACCAAACAAAAGAGGAAGAGATAGGGAATCTACATGATAAAGAATTCCAAATAATGATAGTGAAATTGATCCAAAATCTTGAAATCAAAATGGAATCACAGATAAATAGCCTGGAGACAAAGATTGAGAAGATGCAAGAAAGGTTTAACGAGGACCTAGAAGAAATAAAAAAGAGTCAATATATAATGAATAATGCAATAAATGAAATTAAAAACACTCTGGAGGCAACAAATAGTAGAATAACAGAGGTAGAAGATAGGATTAGTGAATTAGAAGATAGAATGGTAGAAATAAATGAATCAAAGAGGATAAAAGAAAAACAAATGAAAAGAAATGAGGACAATCTCAGAGACCTCCAGGACAATATTAAACACTACAACATTCGAATCATAGGGGTCCCAGAAGAAGAAGACAAAAAGAAAGACCATGAGAAAATACTTGAGGAGATAATAGTTGAAAACTTCCCTAAAATGGGAAAGGAAATAATCACCCAAGTCCAAGAAACCCAGAGAGTCCCAAACAGGATAAACCCAAGGTGAAACACCCCAAGACATATATTAATCAAATTAACAAAGATCAAACACAAAGAACAAATATTAAAAGCAGCAAGGGAAAAACAACAAATAACACACAAGGGAATTCCCATAAGGATAACAGCTGATCTTTCAATAGAAACTCTTCAAGCCAGGAGGGAATGGCAAGACATACTTAAAATGATGAAAGAAAATAACCTACAGCCCAGATTATTGCACCCAGGAAGGATCTCATTTAAATATGAAGGAGAAATCAAAAGTTTTCAGACAAGCAAAAGCTGAGAGAATTCAGCACCACCAAACCAGCTCTCCAACAAATACTAAAGGATATTCTCTAGACAGGAAACACAAAAACGGTGTATAAATTTGAACCCGAAACAATAAAGTAAATGGCAACGGGATCATATTATCAGTAATTACCTTAAATGTAAATGGGTTGAATGCCCCAACCAAAAGACAAAGACTGGCTGAATGGATACAAAAACAAGACCCCCTACATATGTTGTCTACAAGAGACCCATCTCAAAACAGGGGACACATGCAGACTGAAAGTGAAGGGCTGGAAAAAGATTTTCCATGCAAATAGGGACCAAAAGAAAGCAGGAGTAGCAATACTCATATCAGATAAAATAGACTTTAAAACAAAGGCTGTGAAAAGAGACAAAAATGGTCACTACATAATGATCAAAGGATCAATCCAGGAAGAAGATATAACAATTATAAATATATATGCACCCAACATGGGAGCACCGCAATATGTAAGACAAATGCTAACAAGTATGAAAGGAGAAATTAACAATAACACAATAAAATGGGAGACTTTAATACCCCACTCACACCTATGGATAGATCAACTAAACAGAAAATTAACAAGGAAACACAAACTTTAAATGATACAATGGACCAGTTAGACCTAATTGATATCTATAGGACATTTCATCCCAAAACAATGAATTTCACCTTTTTCTCAAGCGCACATGGAACCTTCTCCAGGATAGATCACATCCTGGGCCATAAATCTAGCCTTGGTAAATTCAAAAAAATAGAAATCATTCCAAGCATCTTTTCTGACCACAATGCAGTAAGATTAGATCTCAATTACAGGAGAAAAACTATTAAAAATTCCAACATATGGAGGCTGAACAACACGCTGCTGAATAACCAACAAACCACAGAAGAAATCAAAAAAGAAATCAAAATTTGCATAGAAACTAATGAAAATGAAAACACAACAACCCAAAACCTGTGGGACACTTTAAAAGCAGTCCTAAGGGGAAAGTTCATAGCAATACAGGCGTACCTCAAGAAACAAGAAACAAGTCAAATAAATAATCTAACTCTACACCTAAAGCAACTAGAAAAGGAAGAAATGAAGAACCCCAGGGTTAGTAGAAGGAAAGAAATCTTAAAAATTAGGGCAGAAATAAATGCAAAAGAAACAAAAGAGACCATAGCAAAATTCAACAAAGCCAAAAGCTAGTTCTTTGAAAGGATAAATAAAATTGACAAACCATTAGCCAGACTCATCAAGAAACAAAGGGAGAAAAATCAAATCAATAAAATTAGAAATGAAAATGGAGAGATCACAACAGACAACACAGAAATACAAAGGATCATAAGAGTCTACTATCAGCAATTATTTGCCAATAAAATGGACAGCATGGAAAAAATGGACAAATTCTTAGAAAAGTACAACTTTCCAAAACTGGACCAGGAAGAAAGAAAATCTTAACAGATCCATCACAAGCACGGAAATTGAAACTGTAATCAGAAATCTTCCAGCAAACAAAAGCCCAGGTCCAGACGGCTTCACAGCTGAATTCTACCAAAAATTTAGAGAAGAGCTAATACCTATTCTACTCAAACTCTTCCAGAAAATTGCAGAGGAAGGTAAACTTCCAAACTCATTCTATGAGGCCACCATCACCCTTATACCAACACCTGACAAAGATCCCACAAAAAAAGAAAACTACAGGCCAATATCACTGATGAACATAGATGCAAAAATCCTTAACAAAATTCTAGCAATCAGAATCCAACAACACATTAAAAAGATCATACTCCATAACCAAGTGGGCTTTTATCCCAGGGATGGGATATCCACAAATCAATATCCGCAAATCAATCAATGTAATACACCACATTAACAAATTGAAAAATAAAAACCATATGATTATCTCAATAGATGCAGAGAAAGCCTTTGACAAAATTCAACATCCATTTATGATAAAAACTCTCCAGAAAGCAGGAATAGAAGGAACATACCTCAACATAATAAAAGCTATATATGACAAACCCACAGCAAACATTATCCTCAATGGTGAAAATTGAAAGCATTTCCTCTAAAGTCAGGAACAAGACAAGGGTGCCCACTTTCACCATTACTATTCAACATAGTTTTGGAAGTTTTGGCCACAGCAATCAGAGCAGAAAAAGAAATAAAAGGAATCCAAATTGGAAAAGAAGAAGTAAAACTCTCACTATTTGCAGATGACATGATCCTCTACATAAAAAATCCTAAAGACTCCACCAGAAAATTACTAGAACTAATCAATGATTATAGTAAAGTTGCAGGATATAAAATCAACACACAGAAATCCCTTACATTCCTATACACTAATAATGAGAAAACAGAAAGAGAAATTAAGGAAACAATTCCATTCACCATTGCAACGGAAAGAATAAAATACTTAGGAATATATCTACCTAAAGAAACTAAAGACCTATATATAGAAAACTATAAAACACTGGTGAAAGAAATCAAAGAGGACACTAATAGATGGAAAAATATACCATGTTCATGGATTGGAAGAATCAATATAGTGAAAATGAGTATACTACCTAAAGCAATTTATGGATTCAATGCAATCCCTATCGGGCTACCAATGGTATTCTTCACAGAGCTACGGCAAATAATTTCACAATTCGTATGGAAATACAAAAAACCTCGAATAGCCAAAGCGATCTTGAGAAAGAAGAATGGAACTGGAGGAATCAACCTACCTGACTTCAGGCTCTACTACAAAGCCACAGTTATCAAGACAGTATGGTACTGGCACAAAGACAGAAATATTGATCAATGGAACGAAATAGAAAGCCCAGAGATAAATCCACGCACATATGGACACCTTATCTTTGACAAAGGAGGCAAGAATATACAATGGATTAAAGACAATCCCTTTAACAAGTGGTGCTGGGAAAACTGGTCAACCACTTATAAAAGAATGAAACTAGAACACTTTCTAACACCATAGGCAAAAATAAACTCAAAATGGATTAAAGATCTCAACATAAGACCAGAAACTATAAAACTCCTAGAGGAGAACATAGGCAAAACACTCTCCAACATATATCACAGCAGGATCCTCTATGACCCACCTCCCAGAATATTGGAAATAAAAGCAAAAATAAATGAATGGGACCTAATTAACCTTAAAAGCTTCTGCACAACAAAGGAAACTATTAGCAAGGTGAAAAGGCAGCCTTCAGAATGGGAGAAAATAATAGCAAATGAAGCAACTGACAACTAATCTCAAAAATATACAAGCAACTCCTACAGCTCAACTCCAGAAAAATAAATGACCCAGTCAAAAAATGGGCCAAAGAACTAAATAGACATTTCTCCAAAGAAGACATACAGATGGCTAACAAACACATGAAAAGATGCTCAACATCACTCATTATCAGAAAAATGCAAATCAAAACCACTATGAGGTACCATTTCACGCCAGTCAGAATGGCTGCGATCCAAAAGTCTACAAGCAATAAATGCTGGAGAGGGTGTGGAGAAAAGGGAACCTTCTTACACTGTTGGTGGGAATGCAAACTAGTACAGCCACTATGGAGAACAGTGTGGAGATTCCTTAAAAAACTGGAAATAGAACTGCCTTATGAGTCAGCAATCCCACTGCTGGGCATACACACTGAGGAAAGCAGAAGGGAAAGAGACACATGTACCCCAATGTTCATCGCAGCACTGTTTATAATAGCCAGGACATGGAAGCAACCTAGATGTCCATCAGCAGATGAATGGATAAGAAAGCAGTGGTACATATACACAATGGAGTATTACTCAGCCATTAAAAAGAATACATTTGAATCAGTTCTAATGAGGTGGATGAAACTGGAGCCTATTATACAGAGTGAAGTAAGCCAGAAAGAAAAACACCAATACAGTATACTAATGCATATATATGAAATTTAGAAGGATGGTAACAATAACCCTGTGTATGAGACAGCAAAAGAGACACTGATGTATAGAACAGTCTTATGGACTCTGTGGGAGAGGGAGAGGGTTGGAAGATTTGGGAGAATGGCATTGAAACACGTATAATATCATGTATGAAATGAGTCGCCAGTCCAGGTTTGATGCATGATACTGGATGCTTGGGACTGGTGCACTGGGACGACCCAGAGGGATGGTATGGGGAGGGAGGAGGAAGGAGGGTTCAGGATGGGGAACACATGTAAACCTGTGGCGGATTCATTTTGATATTTGGCAAAACTAATACAATATTGTAAAGTTTAAAAATAAAATAAAATTTAAAGAAAAAAAATTCATTTATTGCCCCTGACATCTTCTAAACCAAGCAAAGATCTCTCTCAGTTGCTAATTGTTTGATTATTTATCCTTTGTGTAAAAAGAGATAGCTTATAGAAATAACCTCTACTATCTTTATTACCCTCATAGTGAAAGGTACCCTTGAGGATTAAGACAGTACCTGAGGAAATTGTCCACAATGCTACATGAAATGTATCTATAAAATTTCAAGGGTTCATGTTGGTGGGACTCCTCAAAAGACCACCAGAAAACCTGTTCATGAAGAAGAATTCATTAGCCGTACTGTAAAAGAAAAAACACTAGACAGAATCTTAGAAGTTATTCACAAAGAAGAAATTAGTAAATGATATTTATATGGTTTTAGGTCATGGCCTAGATGACTTTAGGTGAGCTGTTCAAGGAGGAGAATGCTGGGCTTAGGTAGGTCTGATGACTGATGGAGCACATCCAGGTGAAGTTCCTGAGTGAGTCTTGTGAAATAAATTACTCTACTGCATTCAAATTCTTATCTTCCAGGTACAAATTCTTCCTTAGCAAGCAACTAAGTTTGTTTGTTTGTTTGTTTTTTCCTGCCTGGTTCCCATACTATTTCACATGGGGTAGGGAAAATATGTCTGGGCTCAGTATGGTTTAGCTCCTGTGCTCTGCAAGTAGGATACGTAGACAGAAGCGGAGGAAAGAAACCAAAGTTTAAAATTTCAAGGCAAACTAGGACTTCTCTGGTGGTCCAGTGGGTAAGATTGCACTCCTAATGCAGAGGGTCCAGGTTTGATCCATGGTCATGGATCTAGATCCCACATGCTGCAACTAAAGATCCCACATAATTAAATATATATGTATATATTTAATATCTAAGGCAAACTAGGGGCTTCCCGATAGATAGCTCAGATGGTAAAGAGTACACCTACAATGCAGGAGACCTGGGTTTGATCCCTGGGTTGGGAAGATTCCCTGGATGAGGGAATGGTCACCCACTCCAGCATTCTTGCCTGGAGAATCCCATGGACAGAGGAGCCTGGCTAGAGTCCATGTGGTTGAAAAGAGTTGGACACGACTGAGCGACTAACATAACATACACAAGGCAAACTAGACTTCCCAAATGAGATTCCTACTCACCCCAAAGTTCTCTAAGGGGGCGTATCATGCTGTCTTTTCACACTCTGAAAGGCCCGTGACAGACTGAATATTGATTTCCAAATGCATCTACATCCTAACCCTCAGAACCTTCAAATATTACCTTATACATGAAAAGAGACTGCAGATGTGATTAAGTTGAGAATCTTGGGATGGGCATAGTCCTGGGTTATCTGGGTGGGTTCTAAATGTAACCATGTATGACCTTTTAAGAGTGAGGCAGAGGAAGACTGACCAGCAAGGCAGAAGGCACGTGAAATGAAGCAAGATGTTATATGGATGGCTTTGAAGATAGAGGAAAGGACCATGACCAAACTTGTAGTTCTAGAAACTAGGAAAGGTAAGAAAATTAATTCTTCCCTGGAGCCTCTGGAGGGAGCACAGTCCTGTTGACACCTTGACAGTGACCCAGTAAAATTGATCTTGAACTTGTGACCTCCAGATTAAGAGAATAAATGTTTGTTATTTAATGCTACCAGGTTTGTGGTAATTTCTTATAGCACCATTGGAAAGTGCCCACTGCTGAAAACAGGTGAACTACAAATACATCCAGTAAGCCTCAGAGTTTGTTAATGGTAACCAGCAAGGCCAATGCCAGAGACTTTCTGGCCTATTACCTCCAGAAAGGTAGGATGCCAGCTAACTAGTCCTATATATTCCATTCCCTGGGGCTAGTTTTCAACTTGAGTACCCAAATAGCACATCTGCTTATATAATAAACATCACACACAAATTCATTTTTAGGGACAAATATAAAATTTTTTTTCAGAATTTATCCCCTATTATGTCCTACTCTTGGCTGCTTTTTCATTGTCTTTGGATATAAACCCTTTTCTCGCAGAGATCTATTTGAAAACAAACAAACATCATTTACTTATATTCCATACATTAAAAAGTTGAAATTTTTCCTCTAACAATCACCTACTTTAGAAAATTGATCCGCTTAAAAATATAATGAAGCATTTTTTCTCACATTTATGATGCCAACGACCTAACCTGATGATGTTTTGGTAGGCCAGCTAGCAGGAAAAATGGAGGAGGAGGAGGATCTCTGATTTATAGTAATTCCCAGTTTCCATGCTGATGTAAACACTCCTCCCACGGCCAAGTTCAACTTTTTAATAGTTTAACACCCAGCTCATGTCATTCCTGGAGAAGGCAATGGCAACCCACTCCAGTACTCTTGCCTGGAAAATCCCATGGATGGAGGAACCTGGTAGGCTGCAGTCCATGGGGTCGCGAAAAGTCAGACACGACTGAGCAACTTCACTTTTACTTTTCACTTTCATGCACTGGAAAAGGAAATGGCAACCCACTCCAGTGTTCTTGCCTGGAGAATCCCAGGGACAGGGGAGCCTGGTGGGCTGCCGTCTATGGGGTCGCACAGAGTCAGACACTACTGAAGTGACTTAGCAGTAGCAGTAGCATGTCATTCCTGAATATTTATCAGCCAGGCCTTATGGGCCAGTCAGTTCTAGCACACCGTTGCAAAATGTTAAACTATGTAATTATTAATGGTTCTAAGACTGGTCTCTGTCAGTTGCTTTCTGCATATCAGAAGACAAACAATGAGAAAAATATTAGTGAACTACTAAATGAATCATTATTTTCTGCATTTTCTATACAAACAGGAAAGGAGAGAGCAGAGACAAGATACCAGATTAAGTCCCTGAATAAAACTCGAGAATGAAAGAATGTTAATTATCCTAATTAGACTAATCTCCAAGAAGCCAATGCATCACCTATCCTAACAAGAAATTAAAGAACTGAAAGAGAATGAAATATAAATAATTGAGAGGAGCTGATGAAGTTGGGTCATAATTCATCACACAGAGTGGGGAAAAAAAGTCCTTTTGGGGTGTATTGAGAAGGAACTCAGATGGTCCAAACTGCTGTTAAAACTATTTCATTTTTAGTACTAAGAGTTTCTAATTCACCTTAAAAAAAAAAAAAAAACACCTATAGCTACCTTAGACAGAATCAAATCCTTATCCTCCAAGGATGGCAACTAAAAGAAAATCTTCAGATAGCAAGTCCCTACTCTTGCCTAGGGACAAGATCATTATCTCTGGTGTTCATCTTCCCCAGCATTAACTGATGATTTCCTTCGATCTCAATGTCATAGTTGGCTGAGCTTTCACATTTAAACCAGACTTTACTAGTGATTTAGGCTGATGGAGAAAATTCCAGAAAGGCAAATATGCCTAACTGACCTGACAATAAGACGGTGCTTCTCCCAGGAGCCCACCTGGCCCAACCCACTCTCATGAGGTCCAGTTCACAATAAATTCTATACGGCAGAGACCCGTCTTTCCCCGCCAACCAGAGCTCATCCTTGAATGTCATAAATCCTTAAAATCCACATCCAAGAAAGGCTTGCTCTCAAAGTACTCTTTCTCTCTCCTGTTCGAGACTTTCCTTCCAAATCTCTATTTTCTGTCTTAGGATTGGTCTCTTGCCAAAATGACTAACATCAGAAATATGTCCTTCTCTCTGGCAATACTTCCCCCCTATCCACAGGGGTGTGGCCCAGACCTGATTTCTACCAGGGCAACCACATCAGAAACTGTAAGAAATCACTGTAATTTGCATGTGCATCTCAGTGAGTGCATCAGTGATGTTGAGATCTTCTTTGTTCTTGTGGCTACTTCCTTTTGGAGATTCCTGCCCTAGTTTTGGATTATCTCCAAATGCTTTAAAACACACTAACTTAATGTGTTCTCTAAGAAACCTTTATCACCCAGCTGACTATTTGGGAAATATAAGGTAATTCCTTGATCATGTTACTGTGAAAGACGGGTGAACTTCTATTAGTAGTACTGAAAGCCAAAAATAGAGATGGGTAGGTGGGGAATGCAGTAAAGTTTCATAGAAAGCTCTGCCTTCTCAATTTATATTTCAAATAGAAAATGATTCTTATATATAGAGAGATATAGATTCTTATTTATACATATATATATATATATATATATATATATAAAAGCTCCTAGGGATGTTCTCCTAATGCTATACTGAGTGAGTTTGATCCTATGTTTCTCTGATTCCTTATAAACAGTAAAATATCATTTCTGACTTCAACTAAAGGAACAACATTAGAATCATACCATGAAATATACAGAAGAACAGGAGAAGCATAAAAGATCATAATAATTAAGTCTTTTCAAAGCTAAGGAGGAAAAAAAGTAATGCCAGGGCCAAGGAAGAGAAATAACATATAAACTCAGGAACTCCAAGGGCAAATTAAGAAGTAAAATATAACTATTCCAATACAGACATCGTTTCTTATATTTTCCTTGTAGAACAGAGTGGAGAAACAGCTTACCTCATCGATATGAAACTGCTCAGAACCTCAGAAGCCACAGCCAAAATGAATATTTTTATGGCATGCAAAAATCCTCACTGCCTACACTATCAAGGCTACAACCGCACTTGGCATTGCCAACTGCCAATTTGCATGGAAATCTACTCCTCTGCTGTTGAAAAAGCAGCCCTGTTTATTTTCCATCTGTATCTGGGCTATCTCCTTGCAGTCAATCAAATTAAAATTAGTATTTTGGCCACAATCCAGAAACATACAACTTTTAAATGTTTTTTGCAATATGGTGACATGCAATACTTGGTAAGCTCTTATTGAGAGCACTTCCAAGAAACTCGGTTAGATCTGGATGATCTCACTATTTAAAACCAACCTCCACTGATATACCTGAATCCTGGCTTTTTATCCTTAAAATCTCCTTCAGGGATTAAAAGCATTGATCTATATAATACCTCAGTATTATACTGATTCATAATGTGTTGACCAAATGCCAGCACCTCTTATGTGGACTTTGGGAGTAGGTACTCTAAGTTTCTTACATTTTACTCTAAGTTTCTTATAAGGGTAGTTACAAGGGAAAATAGCTCGGCAGAACTGAACAGTGATATACTTGCATTTTCTAATAGCAGTTCTAGAACATTAGGTACATAGTCTCATCTTCATTATGAGTACAACCTCATAATCTTTCATCTGCCTGAGAAACCCGAACAGGGTGATGGCTTAATAATGGAATGCTAAATCCTTTTGGCCAGTGAAACTCATTCTCATGGCTCTGAAATATTCATTTTACACTCTACAGTTAAAAACCAAAGTTCAAGTTTCATTTGAATATTAACAGAAAGCTTTGTGAATGTATTTGTATATGTTTCAAATGGGTATCTAGAGACAAATATATGGTAGATACATACATACATATGTATATACATACATAGGCAGGTGATTATTTATCAGAGCAACCTTACAAGGTTATCTGGCCTAGAACCAGACCTTTGAATTGGTTAGATATTATTGCCACCTGTTTTCATACTGGAAAACACCTACAATTTATAGATTTTAACCGTTTGCTCAAGGTAATAATGCTAGTAAGAGAGCTAAAGAAGAGCCATAGAATGCAGATCTCTTGCTTCTTGATACAATTTACTATAGTTTTCACTATTAATGTATTTTATTTTCTGCATTTTAAACATTTAAATTTTTTTAAATGTTATATATACAGAAAAGTTGCAAAAACAGTACAGAGAGTTCCTATATGCTCTTCACCCAGATTCTCCTAATGATAACATTTTGCATAACCATCATGCAATTATAAAAACTAAAGAAAGAATCAAATGTACTTTTTGAGCCATAAAGATTCCCAATCCCTGTTAACCAAATAAATAAATTCTGAATGTTAATATACAAGGAAAGCAAAGTTGCATTCCTATTTAAAAATTCAATAAAGCTGACTTATATGAGTTCTGGAATAGAAAAAAAAATAAATTATCAATGGATCAATACTATGAAATAAACTACAGATATCAACTTTCCATTAATGTCTTTTTCTGCTCCAGGATCTAACAAAGTTTCCATAGTATTTTTGGTTTTCACATTGCCTAGGACTTTTTTTTTTTTGGTATTTGATTGATACTTTATTTGATATATAAACATATTTAATGTGTTGATACATAAACATATTTAATACTAATATAGTATTTACAATACTATATTAGTTTCAGGTGTACAGCATAATGATTCAATATTTTTATAGATTATATTACATTTTAAGTTATTATGAAATATTGCCTATATTACCTCTCCTGGGTCTTTTCCATCTATGTAATGCCAGAACTACTTAATATTAAGGAAATTTGATATCTTGTAACCCCAAAATGAACTAAATATCAATTAGTGATAATGTCTTGGTGCCTTTATACTTATTCACATTTTATACCTCATAATGGGCACTATATCTTTTTTTTTCTTTATTCTAAACTGAGACTATCTGAAATTTATACATCCCTTTTCCTCCATAATTTGCCATCTTTAAGATTTGGAAGCTCCATCTCTATGTCTAAAGAAAGATTTGGAAGTTCTGTCTCTTTGTCAAAAGAAATATTAGAATGGACAATATAGTAAAGAAGAAAAAATTGAGCATTTACCATGTATGTAACCACAGGGAAATCACATAGGCACTCTGGATTTCTAAAAGTGAAGGCAGTGATGCCTACTTCTCAGGGTCATTGTAAGGACTGAATGTAAACTCCAAGCCCAATGTTTGGAATATAATTATGCTCCCTTTCCAATGCATGGGACATTTGAGAGTGTCTGGGAGCAATTTTCGCTGCCACAACTTTGAAGAAGTGCTACTGCCATCTGGTTGGATGCAGACCAGGGCTTAAACTAAACATCTTATAATGCACAGGTCAGTTCCCCAGATCAAATGACTTTTTTGGCTCAGAATTTCTGTAGTGCCAAGGTGAGAAACTGTGTTCTAAATGATGAGATCCATTTTGTCACCCTGACCCTGGGACACAGGTAAATTGAAATTCTTAGTGGAGCAAAACAGATTTCATTAAGTCCAATCTATTCAAACACCAATGAACCAGAGTTTTACCTTTATGTTTAAAATGTGAAATAAAGAATGGAAGCCAAAAGCTAAAAAGAGCATCTCTGGAAACTGAGGTCTCAACAGTCAGTATTGCTCTATCATATATGTCTTCCTCTCCTGTCTTGATCTCAGACCACAGTCCAAAGAGAGTATGAATGAAAACCACGCACACTAACCTTTCTTTAAGTTAATGGCAAGAAATGTCTGCTTTCAATCTCACTTAACTGCATCAGGGAGATGAAGGCAGAGGTTGGCCAACACTCCTCCTTCCATCATACTTTTCATTTTAGAAGCCCTTAACACTTTTATTACCTCTTCCAGCTCCCTTTCTTCAGGAATATTTGTTCAGAGCTCAATTGAATTTTCTCCTTGTTAAAAAGCTACATCCTTTCAACTCTCTGGAAAAGAAATAACAAACAGGAGACTTGGTAATCAGAATAGAAATGGCAGTTTTCTCAGATTTAACAAAAGTGAAAGATGAAATGTTTTCTATGATTATTTGTGAGTACAAAAGAACATCATGGGGAATGGGATAATATAAAAGGCTATTTACCTTATTTTCACTGTGGAATCATGTGACAGCTCAAACACTGCAGTTAATACTAAACCTGACAAATTGCATTTAACCAGGATGCCAGCTACCTTCAAACAGCTTAAATATATAGATATTTGTCTCTGAATAAGCTTGTGATTGTAGAAGTTCCAAAACCAAGTAATCTTGCTTCACCATGGGAATTGGTAAGAGAGGAGATTGAATGTAAGCCAAAACTTCTGAAATAATATTAATAACAATAATAAGAGCAACTAATAAAAATACTAACTATACTATGAATTTTTGAGAATTAAATATGTCCCAGGCATTATGCTTAGGCTTTGCAGACCGTACCCCATTTCATTTGAATAGTAATGATCTCAGCTACTTAGAAGCTATGATTTAACAACAGGGAAACTGAGACACGGTGTCACAGACCTAACGGGTGGTAGATTCAGAACTCGAAACCATCGCTATTAGTCAGTACACCACACTGAACGAATTGGAAGAGTAGCATTGACATATATACACCACCACGTGTAAAATAGATACCTAGTGGGAAGCACCTATGTAGCTTAGGGAACTCAGCTCAGTGCTCTGTGATAACCTAGAGAGGTGGGAGGGATGCTCAAGAAGGAAGAGATATATGCATGTATACAGCTGATACACATTGTACAGCAGAAACATTGTAAAGCAATTATACCCCAATAATAAAAATTTTAATAATAAAATTTAATTTAAAAATCCCCTTGTGTCGTCAAACCATATTTATTTTTACTTTATTAATTTGAACAAAACAAGAAAAATGTTGGGGTTAAGATTTTTTAGGCTTAACAAACTATTGGGTTGGCCAAAAGTTCATTTGAGGTTTTCTATAACATCTTATGGCAAAACCTGAATGAACCTTTTGGCCAATCCAATAGTTCCTCATAAGCAGTGCAAGGTAATTTACTCACTCTTTCAACAAACATTTTCAAGTGCTTAGGATGTGCAAGGCACTGTCTTGGAAATAGAGATACAAAGATCAGTCAAATAGCAGATTATGGTCTCAAAGACCTTATAGTATAGTATGAGATATTAAAAAGAGATGTTTCAGGAACTTGAAGAGAGAGCTCTTCCTTCCTTTAGAGCAGTATCCATACTGTCTAGAACTGTGTGTAGTTCATCATAAGCAAGGAACGAATGAACAGGTACATGTGTAAATGAATGAGTGATCAAAGGCAGCATTCAAAACGGTCTTCACAAGACTTCCCTGGCAGTCCAGGGGTTAAGACTTCATCTTCCATTTCAGGAAATACAGGTTTGATCCCTGGTTGAGGAGCTAAAATCTCACATGCCTCATGGCCAAAAAAGCAGACAAAAGCAATATTGTAACAAATTCAATAAAGACTTTTAAATGGTCCACAATTAAAAAAAAAAAAAACTTTAAAAAATAGGTCCTCAATACACAGTGAGGATTCACATACAAAAGTAGATCAATGAAAACATTCTGACAGAGCTAATAAAAGGAATTCATAGTACAAACAACACTAATCAACTGTGTATAAATGAAGGAAAACAATGTTTCTCCATACCAAAATAGACTTTTTGGTAGAATTCTCAAACAACAGAGTAGAGTATGAGGAAACTGAAAAAGTCACAGGGGCCCATCTGTGAGTAATAAGTGTAGCAGTAAGTCTGAGTTAATAAATTTTCCTTAACCAATATCCATCTGGGGCTTCCCTGATGGCTTAGATGGTAAAGAATCCACCTGTCAATTTAGGAGACAAGGGCTTGATTCCTGGGTAGGAAAGATACCCTGGAGAAGTGAATGGCTACCCATTCCAGTATTCTTGCCTGGAGAATTTCAAGGCAAGTGTTCATTTACTAAAAATTAGGCACAGTTCTGTCGCTATGTTTTTTCAGGGAGACACACATGTTTCTTTTATAGATGAGAACAAATATTCTTGTTAGATCTCAGACCATGCAGTAAGCTACTAAAACAAACCAAAACATGAAAGAGCCAATGTTTGGGAACAAAAACTAGGTTTCTGGCTGTGATTAACCCGCATCATACCATTTATATTTTATTTATTTAATAATGTTTTAAAGATTTTTTTGATGTGAACCATTTTTAGAGTCTTTATAGGATTTGTTACAGTATTGTTCCTGTTTTTTTTTTAACTTTTTATTTTGTATTGGGGGGTATAGCCGATTAATAAACAATGTTGTGACAGTGTCAGGTGAACAGCAAAGGGATCCAGCCATACATACACATGTGCCCATTCTCCCCCGACCTCCCCTCCCATCCAGGCCATCCGGCAACACTGAGCAGAGTTCCATGTGCATTACAGTAGGTCCTTGTTGGCTGTCCATTTTTAACAGAGCACTGAAAGAACACTATATTTTTAAACAACAAGAGCCTGATTATCCAAAGAAATAGCCAACATAAAGCAACAACTTCTGGTTTTTGCCCTCAGACATGTTTCCAGGAGTCTCGGAGATGCTCCGAAGGAAACTTTTAAGCAGCACTGCATGGCAAAGAGTGTGAGTTTCAAAGCCAGACAGATGTAAGTGTGACTATATCTGCCCCATTTCTGATTGCAAGACCTGGAACGAGCCGCTACTCCTGTGTAGCTCTCAGTTGTTTCTGTTTTGTTTTTTGCTGAGTTTTTTTTGGCTAAGATTTCTTTTTTTTTTTTTTGGCTAAGATTTTTGTGGGATCTTAGCTCTCCAACCAGGGATCAAACCCACATCCTCTGCATTGGAAAGCAAAATCTTAACTACTGGACTGCCAGGGAAGTCCCACCATTTCCATTTCAAACAAAGACTAATCAGAAAAAAGACTGTTACCTCTCCTTCAGATAGAAGTAGAAATGCTGAAAATAAAAAGTCATGTCTTAACTCTAAATATGTTACCTGTCCCCCAATATATATATATATATATATATATATATATATATATTTCACACTCAGTTTCAACTTCAACAAGAAGTGATACAGACTCAAGGATTTAGCACTTTAATAATTGATTATGCTTTTTTAGTCACCCTTATACTCAAAATTAAATTCTAAAACCTAAATTTTAAAATTAAAAAGTTATAGCATAAAACACGTTCAAACAAAACAGACAGGGTGATGATTCTGGCAGAGATCACAGTTATGTCTGTCCGAAGCACCAGCTGCTTGACCCATTTGCAAGTGGCAAATTTAATGTCTTGACCACAACTGTCAAATTGGTTGGAGGAATTTGTTCCAGGATAAATATCCACCCTACATCTATAGGGTCTCCTTAGTGCTATTTCTTCAAAATTGTACAGAAAAGCAATATCTTCTTGTCCTTTCTCCTGCATGCATGCATTCATGCTTAGTCACTCAATCATGTCTCTTCGAGACCCCATGGACTGTAGCCTGCCAGGCTCCTCCATCCATGGGATTTTCCAGGCAAGAATACTGGAGTGGGTTGCCATTTCCTTCTCCAGGCGATCTTACCCAACCAGGAAGTGAACCCATATCTCCTATGTCTCTTGCACAGGCAAGCAGATTTTTTTTTTTAACACTGAGCCACCTGGGGCATTGAGGCCTTCTGGAGGGGTTCAAAAGGATTGACTGTCACCTTCAGTGTTTACAATGTCATCACAGTCAAGAAACCAGTGTGACACATGAAGTTTAAATAAGATGAGATTCCATCAGACCCAAACTGCCCACAACTGTCCCATTCCATTTGATGAAATCTACTACCAATAAGATGCCAGAGCAACATTTGTACCTTTACCAAGTGTGTGTACCTTTATTACCAATATACCTGCACGCATATCCAATCAGAACATCCACTTAGAGCATCACTTGAGCTCCACATCCTCTCACTGCCCCAATTTTCCTCATCCCCTGAAGACCTATGAACAGATGTTGAAGTTATATATAAACCAATTGGTTTATAACCAATTGGTACTATAAACTGTATTAAAATAAATAGAATTCATGGCTAAAATTAAACAGCCTATGGCAAGGCTCTTGTGTAAATAAAACCATTGTTCCTTTGTATATTAAGATTGCATTTATCAAATACACAAGGAAGGATGAACACAAATTGCATGAAAAAGGCAACTTATTTAGGACAAAATGATGGTGTGTAATAAAAAGATCTATTGTGTGACTAAAATGAAAATTAAATTCCTGTTAAAATATTTATGTAGATGTGGCTGAAACATTCTGCTGAGAGATAAATCAGAGCGGCCTTTGGCATTTTACAGACATAATTCCTCTATTCTTCTGCTGCAAATTTAGAGCTTACAAGATGCTAATGGCATTGCGATTTCCAGGACAGTCTCTGCAGACTACTTTTGCTCAGCAGGTGGTAAGAATTTGCATCCATATTTCAAATATACTTCTATCTCATTACTGGCTTCTTATTTCTTTGTGATTTATATCTCTATAAAATCCCAGCTAGTGGAATGGGGAATGGGAATTCAAAAAGGCAAACTCTGCATAATACTGACATTTATCACTTTCTTCCTTTTTTTTTTTTTCCCTGCATCTCCTGAGAGAAGAGGAATATGACACATAGCACTTAAAGTGTGTGGGGGGTGTACTTTTCTTAAAATAATGTCATTTGAAAGCTTTCAAAATTAGGAATATTGCTCTCAATGACACTCTCTATGAAGTGGCCATATTACTTGCATCGTTGCCTACATTTAGCTGAATTGTGATCTTTCAATAATATATGTACCTTTGGAAAGTAAACTCACTTGTAGCTATTAATGTGTAAGAGTCTTAATCATTTAAAATTCAGAAAGTGCTTTTTGTAATAAGTCGGAACATAACGAATCTATTTGGTATTCATGCAGGTGTCACAAGCAATTTCAGAGCTGTTACACTAGAATCCTGTGCTACTTAATAGATATTAGGGTGGTAGCAGTTGTATCACTGTAGATAAGACTCTTTTACAGTTCCCAGGTCAAATTCACCTCTTACTGGTGTTTAGAATTTCGCTGAAGTAAAATTGCATGCCTGTGAAATCTGACAGTTTCAGGGATTTACAGACATTTTCCGGGGGCAGAAGGAGCAAGTGGTGGTGAAATAAAAGGCAGCAGAGAAGTATGTAGGCAAGGGAGTCAGATATTACTAAGATGAAAACTTAGATATGCACATTTTTAATTTGTATGGTAAATTAAAGAATATAAATCTAAGTATTTCCTTTCAGGTCTTCTCTTCTTAGTATTCCATTCCAGAAGAGAAATTAAGACTGTTAGTGAAATGTTACAGGCCATATGCTATCATATTTTTTAAATTCATTGATTTTTTAAAATAATTTTATCAATTACACTCAAAATATTTTGCCATATGACTAAAAATATAATTGTTGCACTTAATGAACAGCTATTATGGTACCTAGAGATTCAGAATTTTTTAAACTAGAAATAACAAAAAACTGAAATTAAAGACAGCCGCACACTGTAGGGGGCTTTGGAGGTGGCGAGTGTGGTGAAGAACCTGCCTGCCAGTGAGGAGACATAAGAGACGTGGGTTCAGTCCCTGGGTCAGAAAGGCCCCCTGGAGGAGGGCATGGCAACCCACTCCAGTACTCCTGCCTGGAGAATCCTATGGACAGAGGAGCCTGGTGGGCTCCAGTCCATGGGGTCACAAAGAGTCGGACACGACTGAAGCAACTTAGCCAGCACATATGCACCCACACACTCACACACACACAGGATCACATAGGCAAAAGTGATACAAACAGTTAAAAAAATATGGCCATCTGTGCCCCCACCATAAGTCAGCAAGGGCACAGCCCTGACTCTGATCAGGTAGAACCACAGTTAGAACCTGAACTTCCTGGGGACAGTAAGGACAGCCACACATTGGGGCAGGGTCACCTAGGCCTAAGAGATACACACATTTTAAAGTATGTTTAGTTATTAACAACAGCCAATCTGAAGCCAATGTTTTGAGCAAAACATTTTCATTTAATTTGATTGTGTGAACCAGCTTTATATTTTAAGGCTCAAGGCTTTATTTCTTTAAGAGATCATTCAGGACTAAAGAAAAAAATCAGTTTCCAGGTGGTTTATGCTTGGGGTGCTCTTAATCCATTGATTTTCCTAAGGATATACACCAAAATAGATGAGTCTCAGAAAATCTCTTCAGTTCAGTCACTCAGTCATGTCCAGTGCTTTGCGATCCCATGAACTGCAGCACACCAGGCCTCCCTGTCCATCACCAACTCCCAGAGTTCACTCAGACTCACGTCCATTGAGTCAGTGATGCTATCCTGCCATCTCATCCTCTGTCGTCCCCTTCTCCTCTTGCCCCCAATCCCCCCCAGCATCAGAGTCTTTTCCAATGAGTCAGCTCTTCGCATGAAGGTGGCCAAAGTACTGGAGTTTCAGCTTTAGCATCAGTCCTTCCAATGAACACCCAGGACTGGTCTCCTTTAGGATGGACTGGTTGGATATCCTTGCAGTCCAAGGGACTCTCAAGAGTCTTATCCAACACCACAGTTCAGAAGCATCAATTCTTCAGTGCTCAGCTTTCTTTATAGTCCAACTCTCACATTCATACATGACTACTGGAAAAGCCATAGCCTTGACTAGACTGACCTTTGTTGGCAAAGTAATGTCTCTGCTTTTTAATATGCTGTCTAGGTTGGTCATAATTTTCCTTCCAATGAGGAAGCGTCTTTTAATTTCATGGCTCCAATCACCATCTGCAGTGATTCTGGAGCCCCCAAAAATAAAGTCAGCCACTGTTTCCAATGTTTCCCTATCTATTTGCCATTAGGAGATGGGACCGGATGCCATGGCCTTAGTTTCCTGAATGTTGAGCTTTAAGCCAACTTTTTCACTTTCCTCTTTAACTCTCAAGGGAGTGCAATCCAGTTAAATCTGGGTCTCATAATCCTTCTCATTTCAGTCACTCAGTCGTGTCCGACTCTTTGCAACCCCATGGACTGCAGTAGGCCAGGCTTCCCTGTCCATCACCAACTCTCAGGGCTTACTCAAACCCATGTCCATTGAGTCGGTGACTCCATCCAGCCATCTCATCCTCTGTCGTGCCCTTCTCCTGCCTTCAATCTTTCCCAGCATCAGGGTCTTCTCTAGTGTGTCAGTTCTCGCATCGGGTGGTCAAAGTATTGTAGTTTCAGATTCATCATCAATCCTTCCAATGAATATTCTGATTTCCTTTAGGATGGACTGGTTAGATCTCCTTGCAGTCCAAAGAACTCTCAAAAGTCTTCTCCAACACCACAGTTCAAAAGCATCAATTCTCCAGCACTCTGCTTTCTTTATAGTCCAACTCTCACATCCATACATGACTACTAGAAAAACCAAAGCTTTGACTAGATGGACCTTTGTTGGCAAAATAATGTCTCTGCTTTTTAATATGCTTTCTAGGTTGGTCATAACTTTCCTTCCAAGGAGCAAACATCTTTTAATTTGATGGCTGCAGTCACCATCTGCAGTGATTTTGGAGCCCCCCAAAATAAAGTCTGTCACTGTTTCCACTGTTTCCCCATCTATTTGCCAATCCTTTCTTAAACAGTTGCATTTAAAAAGTACAATCCCACAATCAAAAGTAGTTAAAAGCACCCCAGTATAAAATAGAAATATTCACTTTCCAGAAGCTCCCTGTGTATTGTTAATGAATTGAAACTTCTCTCCTCTAGGGGCTTCCCTGGTGGTCCAGTGGTTAAGAATCTGCCTTGTAATGCAAGGGACATCTGTTCCATCCCTGGTTCAGGATGATCCCACATGCCATACCTACAGAGCAGCTAAACCCTCGTACCACAGTGAAGGAGCCAGCATTCTAGAGCCCATGAGCCACAGCTGCCAAGCCCAGGCGCTGCAACTACTGAAGCCTGCATGCCTAGAGCCCATGCTCCAAAACAAGGGAAGCCACCACAATGAGAAGCCCACACACTGCAAGAAGTGCAGCCCTGGATCGCTGCAACTAGAGGAGGTCCACGTCCAGCAATGAAGATCCACCACAGCCAAAAATAAATATATTTAAACACTGAAACAGGGCCTCCTTGGTGGCTCAGTGGTTAAGAGTTCACCTGGAATGCAGGCGACGTGGGTTTGATTCCTGATTCGGGAAGATCCCACACATCACAGAGCAACTATGCCCGTGCACCCCAACTACTGAGCCTGTGCTCTAGAGCCTGGAAGCCACAGCTCTTGAGCCCACTTGCCACAACTGAAGCCTGTGTGTGCTAGAGCCCACGCTCCGCAACAAGGCAGGCCATCACGGTGGGAAGCCTGCACATGGCAACTACAGAGTAGTCTCCACTTGCAGCAACTAGACAAAAGTCCTTGCTGCAACAAAGACCTAGCACAGCCAAAAACAAATAAGTAAAATGATTTAAATACACGAACAAATCTTTCAAAAAATAAAAATTCTCTAAAAATAACCACTATCCTGAAATTCACACTAATCAATTAGTTTCCTTTATAGTTTTAAACCTATGTATACATATCTAAAAGAGCAGTTTACTCTTTGCCTACGGTGAATTCTGCACATGTGCACACATACATATATGTGTCTCAGTATACATTCTTCAGTGTTTTGCTTTTTTCCTTTCATACAGATGCGTAGACATACAGATTTATATATGATTCATCCATTGTATGGCATGTAAAACTATAGGTCCCTCTTTTTCATTTTTATTATTTGTGCAGGCATTTAACTGTCTGATGTTATCATGATTTATTCATATATTCTACTACTGATGGATATTTAGATTTATTTAGATTTTTCCAGTATGGGGCTCTTACCAATCACACTGCTATGAACATTCTCATATGTGATCTTGATCCAAATATATGCAAGTTTCTTTAAGGAATATGCTTAGAATTGCTGGAACATAAATATACTTCTCTTCAACTTGTGAAGAGAAATGTTGTTGCATGTTGCACACCATTTTCTCCATAAAAAAAAACTCTGCAGAGACTTATGCAAGAATACACAGAAGAACTGTACAAAAAAGAGCTTCACGACCCAGATAATCACGATGGTGTGATCACTGACCTAGAGCCAGACATCCTGGAATGTGAAGTCAAGTGGGCCTTAGAAAGCATCACTACGAACAAAGCTAGTGGAGGTGATGGAATTCCAGTTGAGCTATTCCAAATCCTGAAAGATGATGCTGTGAAAGTGCTACACTCAATATGCCAGCAAATTTGGAAAACTCAGCAGTGGCCACAGGACTGGAAAAAGTCAGTTTTCATTCCAATCCCAAAGAAAGGCAATGCTAAAGAATGCTCAAACTACTGCACAATTGCACTCATCTCACATGCTAGTAAAGTAATGCTCAAAATTCTCCAGGCCAGGCTTCAGCAATATGTGAACAGTGAACTTCCTGATGTTCAAGCTGGTTTTAGAAAAGGCAGAGGAACCAGAGATCAAATTGCCAACATCCGCTGGATCATTGAAAAAGCAAGAGAGTTCCAGAAAAACATCTATTTCTGCTTTATTGACTATGCCAAAGCCTTTGACTCTGTGGATCACAATAAACTGTGGAAAATTCTGAAAGAGATGGGAATACCAGACCACCTGATCTGCCTCTTGAGAAACCTGTATGCAGGTCAGGAAGCAACAGTTAGAACTGGACATGGAACAACAGACTGGTTCCAAATAGGAAGAGGAGTATGTCAAGGCTGTATATTGTCACCCTGTTTATTTAACTTATATGCAGAGTATATCATGAGAAACGCTGGGCTGGAGGAAACACAAGCTGGAATCAAGATTGCCGGGACTAATATCAATAACCTCAGATATGCAGATGACACCACCCTTATGGCAGAAAGTGAAGAGGAACTCAAAAGCCTCTTGATGAAAGTGAAAGTGGAGACTGAAAAAGTTGGCTTAAAGCTCAACATTCAGAAAATGAAGATCATGGCATCTGGTCCCACCACTTCATGGGAAATAGATGGGGAAACAGTGGAAACAATGTCAGACTATTTTTCTGGGCTCCAAAATCACTACAGATGGTGACTGCAGCCAGGAAATTACAAGATGCTTACTCCTTGGAAGGAAAGTTATGACCAACCTAGATAGCATATTCAAAAGCAGAGACATTATTTTGCCAACAAAGGTCCGGCTAGTCAAGGCTATGGTTTTTCCTGTGGTCATGTATGGATGTGAGAGTTGGATTGTGAAGAAGGTTGAGGGCCGAAGAATTGATGCTTTTGAACTGTGGTGTTGGAGAAGACTCTTGAGAGTCCCTTGGACTGCAAGGAGATCCAACCAGTCCATTCTGAAGGAGATCGGCCCTGGGATTTCTTTGGAAGGAATGATGCTAAAGCTGAAACTCCAGTACTTTGGCCACCTCACGCAAAGAGTTGACTCATTGGAAAAGACTCTGATGCTGGGAGGGATTGGGGGCAAGAGGAGAACGGGACGACAGAGGATGAGATGGCAGGATGGCATCACTGACTCGATGGACGTGAGTCTGAGTGAACTCCGGGAGTTGGTGATGGACAGGGAGGCCTGGTGTGCTGCGATTCATGGGGTCACAAAGAGCCGGACATGACTGAGCAACTGATCTGATCTGGTATGCAGTAAGTTGACTGGAGAGGGCTTACAAACTTGGAATCCATGTAGCAAGTCTTCCCTTTTGGCTCAGTGGTAAAGAATCCACCTGCCAATGCAGGAGACACAAGTTTGATCCCTGATCCGGGAAGATTCCACTTGCCTTAGGGTCACTAAGCCCATCCATGAGCCACAGCTATTGAGCCTGTGCTCCAGAGTCTGGGATCTGCAACTTCTAAGCCCACATGCCACAGCTGTGATGCCCAAGCACTCTGGAGCCTCTGTTCTGCAGCAAGAAAAGCCACTGCAGTGAGAAACCAGTGCACCCCAACTAGGGAGAAGCCCCCTGCTTGCCGCAACTAGAGAAATGCCTGTGGAGCAACAAAGACCCAGCACAGCCAAAAATGAATGAATACATAAATAAATAATTTTTTTAAAAAACCCATATGAGACCTGAAGGAAACAAGATTGGGCAAAACAAGGCTAAAGTCAACTCCCTGGAGATCACTGAAGCTTTGACAATGCTTCAGGGTCATTGACCCTTGAGAAATGGGACTTAGTCACTGTATACCTCCATTAACAAGCCATTAGATTAGAATTTTCCCCAGGAAGGAGGACATTGTGTGAAAGGTCTCCCATCACCTGATGGCAACTCCTAGAAAGCACTGAGGGCTCGGGCGAAACCAAACCTCATCCCTTCCAGCAACTGGTAAAATAAGTCTCTCAATCCAGAATAGGGATCTGGGCCAGCAGCAGTGTGGCTGAATAGCAACCAGAATAGCAACCAGCTTTCCAAAGTGGTCGGATATCCACTGGTTCAAATATTTACTGCATCTCTTGAAGAATATCAAATGAAAGGAAACTGCTTCTTATGGCAAACATCGTTAATGTCCTCTTCACCTTCCACTGTCACCACCCATATAAAGAATGGACATTCTTCATCCAAATTGTCTCTTCCACTTATCAAACCAAATGAAGTCTTTTGTGAAAGAACAAGAGGAACATAGAGTTTAAGGAGAGTGATAGAGGGGACTTCCCTGGTAGTCCAGTGGCTAGAACTCTGTGCTCCCAATGCAGAGGGCCTAGGTTTGATCCCTGGTCAGGGAACTAGATCCCATATGCTATAGCTAAGAGTACCAGGAGGCACTAATGGTAAAGAACCTACCTGCCAATGCAGGAGACCTGAGAGACATGGGTTTGATCCCTGGGTTGGGAATATCCCCTGGAGAGGGCATGGCAACCCACTCCAGTACTTTTGCTGGAGAATCCCATGAACAGAGGAGCTTGGTGGGTTACAGTCCATAGGGTAGCAAAGAGTTGGACAGGACTAAAGTTCCTTGGCACGCACACATGCAAGAGTTCACTTGCTGCAACAAAAGATCCCGCATGCTGGAACAATAACCTGATGCAGCCAAATAAATAAGTAAAAAGGAATATTACAAAAGAGGAGTGATAGAGCTCTTATGATACATGGAGAGATGTGGAGTTTTCTATACTAACAGAAAGGTTTGGTGAGTAGTAAAGAAATATACCTAGATAGCATATTGAAAAGCAGAGACATTACTTTGCCAACAAAGGTCCATCTAGTCAAGGCTATGGTTTTTCCAGTGGTCATGTATGGATGTGAGAGTTGGACTGTGAAGAAAGCTGAGCACCGAAGAATTGATGCTTTTGAATTGTGGTGTTGGAGAAGACTCTTGAGAGTCCCTTGGACTGCAAGGAGATCCAACCAGTCCATTCTGAAGGAGATCGGCCCTGGGATTTCTTTGGAAGGAATGATGCTAAAGCTGAAACTCCAGTACTTTGGCCACCTCATGCAAAGAGTTGACTCATTGGAAAAGACTCTGATGCTGGGAGGGATTGGGAGCAAGAGGAGAAGGGGACGACAGAGGATGAGATGGCAGGATGGCATCACTGACTCGATGGACGTGAGTCTGAGTGAACTCCGGGAGTTGGTGATGGATAGGGAGGCCTGGCGTGCTGCAATTCATGGGGTCGCAAAGAGTCAGACGTGATGAGTGATTGAACTGAACTGAAAAAAATATACCAGGAGCTGGACCCAAGAGGTAGAAGACCCACTAACTAAGGCCTAGTGACCAATCACTGTGAACAGCGTTATTTTAGAACTTGTTACCTTTCTGCGCTCAGTCATTGTGTACCAGCCCCTCCCTCAACCTTTACTCCAGGGCAAGCTTTTGGCCACATGAGTGTAGAGCCTGTTACAGTCATCGCCCCATCACTTTTCAGCATCTCACCTGTTGATAACCCAGCAGGAGCGAGGTATGTTTGTACCAGATTTTGTTCTGACTTCCCCTTCACACCTGTCATCCCAAGAAAATGATTTGGCACCTATACACTTAATAGAGTAATATCAGGAAAGTCCTGGCATTTGAGAAGAGGAAACTGATCTTAAGTTAAAAAATTCTTTGAACTGTGAAAGTAATGAATGACACTCCCCTTTACATCATTATTTTACACTTTGGTGCCTTTTAAATTTTGGTTTCATGTCCTAACCTAACTTTTCGATGTCAAAAGTAAACCCTTTGCAAGGACAGAGAATTATGCAAGCTCATGGTCACTGACATGCTGTAAAAGCAGATAGCTCTGATTTTCAAGTTTGATGTTTTTAAATGCAGGTATCAAAGTGCCTCTTTCCAAGTAATCTGTTAATCAAGGGATTACTGTACCTCTGACACTCCCATCAGTTATCCCCGAGGCACGAAGGAAACTGATATTCATTTCTTCATTTTCTTTCCCAATTAAGAAAGAGCAAGTGAGTTCAGATGACTTGTCTAGGGTCACAGAGCAAGTCACAGAGCAAGTGGTGAAAATCTGAATCTATTAATTCCATTCGAGCAGGATGTATTGGGCATTGCGAGGAAGCACTGCTCATTCTGTGACCACAGAGCAGACAGAAGTCAGATATTCACTACTAAAATGTTCTCAGGGTGAGACCCATTGACCTGCAGAGGATTGATGGAGCCCTCAATGTCGCCAAGCCCACTGCGGGAAGCGCACCAGTAAATTAAGCCTTGGCTTATGATTTGTCATTCAGTCCTCAGTAACAACTTAAGACGAATCAGGGAAACAGCATATTTTCAAATACAGTAAGTGACGAGCACAAATACTTCTTTAGTCCATATTTTCTTCAATTTCCACAAACAAGGCATAAGCTGAAAGTTATGTCCATAATGTCTTTTATAAATTATGAAAATGCCTGCAATCTACTTTCACATAATTCTGAAGGTCTTTGCAGATCCTGTTTGAAACGGATTTACCCAAGAACTCCAGTAAATGGGGGTGTTCTTTTATTGATTGCAAAGAAATGGATAAACACAAGTATGTGGTAAACAAATCTATCAAAATGAAAGGATACAAAATAAAATAATGAAGTGTTATCCTCCTTGCTCCATAATTATAGCCTCTAGAGGTAACCACTTCAACGAAGTTGGCATATATCATTTTTCTATGAACTTTCATAACATGTGTGGATGTACATGTACACTCTTTAAATACAAGACTATACTATACTTACTTCTCAGCAACTTCTTCCTTCAGGCATCCTTATTTTCCTACAAGGAAACTCTGTCGTTTCTGTGCTTAGATCAAAATAACATTTTTAAGTTATCCTTGACTCATCTCACACCTGCACTGGTCTATCATCAAATCATATTAATTCTACCTTCAATAAATGTCAAGAAGTCATCTCCATGCCAGCACCCTGATAGAAGCCACCACAGTATCTTATCTGAATTATGGTAATAGCTTCTCAAAGGCTGTTCAGCTACCTCCCTTAATGCCTACAGGCAGTTTTCAGCACAGCAAAATAAGAGACACTATTATGATGTGAAGTAGAGCCTGCCACTCTTTTTTTTGCTCAAAATTCTCAAGTGGCTTCATATCTCACTTAAAAGCCAAAGAGTCCTAATCAGAAGCTGCAGACTCTACATGACACTCACTCTTCCCTTGCTTCTACGCCCTCATCTTCTGGCCTTTATGTTGCTCCGACACATGTGGCACAAGCACCCCTGACAGCCTTGGTCCTCGTTGCCTCCTCCAAGGATAACTGTCTATTCACGAGTTACTAGCACAGGGACGCCTTCTCTGGCTGCCATATTCCAAATCTCAGAGTCTCCTGTGACTCACAGCCCATTCCACACTTTATTTCTCCTTAGCATACTTTATGATCTAATATGTAACAGTCTTGTTTTCTTAAAGTCTTGCAAGGCTTCCCTGGTAGCTCAGAGGTGAGTGTCTGCCTGCAATACTGGAGACTGGGTTCAGTCCCTGGCTTGGGAAGATGCCCTGGAGAAGAAAATGTCAACCCATTCCAGTATTCTTGCCTAGAGAATCCCATAGAGGGAGGAGTCTGGTGGGCTATAGTCCATGGGGTCTCAAAGAGTCAAACATGACTGAGCGACTTCACTTTGTTTTCATTTGTTTTACTATGCTTCCTTCAGGAAGGCATAAGCTATGAGAACAAGTTTTTGTTTGTCTTTTTTTTTTTTCCACTACTGTAGCTGTGGTGCCTAGTAGCTGCATTCAATATTCGAATGAATAAAAAATAACATTATTTTTTGGAAAATTCTACCAAACATTCAAAGAAGAATTAATACAAATCTTTCTCAAATGCTTCCAAAAGTAAAAAAGGAGGGAACACCCCCAAACTCACTTCATAAGTGATACCTGATACACCCTGATACCAAGATCAGAAAAGGAAAACATAAATTTGCAGGCAAACTCACTTCATAAGTGATACCTGATACACCCTGATACCAAGATCAGAAAAGGAAAACATAAATTTGCAGGCAAACTCACTTCATAAGTGATACCTGATACACCCTGATACCAAGATCAGAAAAGGAAAACATAAATTTGCAGGCAAATATCTCTGATGAACATAGATGCAAAAATCATCATCAAAATATTAACAACCTACATTTGACAATACATTAAAAGGATCATGCACCGTGATCAAATGAGATTTATTCCAGGGATGCAAGAATGGTTCAACATCCATAAATCAATCATATTAATAAAATGAAGAGTACAAATCATATAATCATCTCAGCAGATGCAGAAAAAGAAACATCCTTTCATAATGAAAACTCTCAAGAGTCTGAGATAGTGGAAACATATTTTAACATTACAAATGGTATATATGGCAAGCCCATGGCTAACATAGCATTCACTGGATAGAGGCTGAAAGCTTTTCCTCTAAGATTAGAAACAAGAGAGAAAATCCACCCTTGCCACTTTTATTCAACATGATAGTGAAAGTTCTAGCAAGGGAAATAGGCAAAAAAAAAAAAAAAAAGGCATCCAAATTGAAAATAAGAGGAAAAACAATCTTTATTGCAGATGACATTATATTATATAGAGAAAGCTCTAAAGACACTACAAAAAAAAAAAAACAGCTATTAGAACTAATAGATGAATACAGCAAAATGGCACTTTACAAGAACAATATATAAATTTCAAGTTGTGTTTCTATACACTAACAACAAACTGCCAGAAACAGAAATTAATAAAATAATACAATGTAAAACTATATAAAAAATAAAGTATTTAGGAATAAATTTAACAAAAGAACTCAAAGACTTGCACACTGAAAACTATAAGACACTGATAAAAAGAAATTGAAGAAAATAAAAATAAATAGATATTCTGTACTCATGGAATACAAGAATTAATATTGTCCATACTCTGCAAAGAATCTATATATTTAGTGCAATTTTTATCAAAATTCCAATGGTATTTTTCACATAAATAGTACAAAAATCCTAAATTTCACACGAACCCACAAATTATCTTAAATAAGGAAAGCATTATTGAGAAAGAAGAACACAGCTGGAGACATTCTGATTTCCAAACTATATACAAATCTATAGTAACCAGATAGTATTAGAATAAAAGTGACATATAGATCAATGAACAGAAATAAATCCATGCATGGAAGTGAAAGTGTTGGTCTCTCAGTCGCGTCCTACTCTTTGCAACCCCATAGACTGTAGGCCACCAGGCTCTTCTGCCCATGGGATTTCATGGGCAAGAATACTAGAGTGGTTTTCATGTCCTTCTCCAAGGGATCTTCCCAGCTCAGGGATCCGACCCACATCTCCTGCATTGCAGGCAATTTCTTCACCATCTACGCCACCAAGGAATCCCAACCCTTTCTACATTTCTCAGCCCCCTTTATTGAAGAGACTACCCTTTTCCTATTCTATATCCTGAGCTACTGTGATATAAATTAATTGACCAAACCCATTAATACATGGCCAATTAATTTATATCATAGTAGCTAATAATATTGGAACATTGGAGAAGGCAATGACAACCCACTCCAGTACTCTTGCCTGGAGAATCCCATGGACGGAGGAGCCTGATAGGCTGCCATCCATGGAGTCGCAGAGAGTCGGACACAACTGAGCGACTTCACTTTTCACTTTCATGCATTGGAGAAGGAAATGGCAACCCACTCCAGTGTTCTTGCCTGGAGAATCCCAGGGACGGGGGAGCCTGGTGGGCTGCTGTCTATGGGGTCACACAGAGTCAGACACGACTGAAGCGGCTTAGCAGCAGTAGCTAAGAATGTAGAGTGGGGAAAAGGATAGTCTCCAATAAAGGGGGTTGGGAAACGTTGACAGGAACATGCAAAAGAATTGAACTGGCCTACAATCTCACACCATACACAAAAATCAGCTAAAAACGGATGAACAATTTGATTATAACCCTGAAGCCATAAAACTCCTAGATGAAAATATAGGAGTTAAGGTCCTGGATGGTAGTGTTGGCAATGATTCTTTTAGATATGATACTAAAGGTAAATGCAATAAAAGCAAAAATAAACAATGAGACTACCTCTAACTAAAAATCTCTGTATGGCAAAAAAAAAAAAGAAAAATCATCAAAAAAGTGAAAAGACAACCTATGGAATTGAAGAAAATATCTGAAAATCATTTATCTGGTAGAGAGTTGATATCCAAAATATAAAAAGAACTTGCATAACTCAATAGGGGAAAAAAAGGACAAGTCAATTAAAAAATAGATTATCTGAATAGACATTTTCCCAAAGATATGAAAATGGCCGAGAACTACATGAAAAGGTCCTAAACATCACAAATCATCAGGGAATTACACATCAAACCACAATCAGAGAGCACTCACATCTATCAGAATGGCTATTACATCAAGCAAACAAGAAACAAGTGTTGGTAAGCGTGTAGGGGAAAGAGAAACTTTCATACTGTTAGTGGCTATGTAAATTGGTACTTCCATTATGAAAAACAGAATGAAGCTTCCTCAAAAAGCTGAAAATAAAACTACCATTATGATCCAGCAACTCTACTTCTGGGTATACAACCAAAGGAAATGAAATCAGTATCTTGAAGAACTATCTGAGCTCCCATGTCCACTGCATTATTTACAAAAGTCAGGATATAGAAATAACTTGTGTTGTTCTATGAATGAATGACTAAAGAAAATGTGATTGAGATATAGGTATCTATATCTAAATAAAATGTATAGATATCTATATACAGAGGAATGTTTTTCAGTCTTAAAAGAAGAAATCTTATCATCCGTAAATTTGTAACAACATGGATGAATGTGGAGGACATAACGGTAAGAGAAACAAGGCAGTCAAAGAAAGACAAATAGTTCATGATTCCACTTACAAGTAGAATCTAAAAAGAGTAGATTCATAAAAGCTGAGAATAGAATAATGGATGCTGTGGGGTTGGAGTGGGCAATAAAGAGATATTGGTCAAAGCAGTGTTTTTAAAAACTAAAGTGTTTTAGTTATGCAGAATGAATATTCTGGAGATATAATGGTCAATGTAGGGTCTATAGTTAGTAATACTGTTACTATAACTTGAAATTTGCTGAGAGTAGATCTTAAGTATTCATCTACACACAAACACAAATGGTAGCTATGTGAGGTGACAGATGTGTTAATTAGCTTGATGTAATCATTTCACAGTGTATATGTGTATCAGAACAACTTGTACACCTCATATATACATACATATATATATATATATATATATCTTTTATTTGGCAATTATACTTCAATAAAGCTAAGGAAAATTTAAACTGACATCATTTAAAATGACTTACAAACAAAAATTCATCCCTTCAGTTGCCCTGGATACATGTTAAGTGCTCAGTAGCCATATGTAACAAGCGACTAACATATTGGAAAGCACAGGCAGACCATTTCCGTCATCAGAGAAAGTTATTCCGGATAGTGCTGTTCTCAAATGCTCATGAGCCATGATGGGACATGAGAAGTAGAATCAAGAAATCCTCAGAGAAAAATAAACATTGGCTTGTGAGAATCAGTTCAGTTCAGTTCAGTTCAGTCGCTCAGTCGTGTCCGACTCTTTGTGAACCCATGAATCGCAGCATGCCAGGCCTCCCTGTCCATCACCAACTCCCGGAGTTCACTCAGACTCACGTCCATCGAGTCAGTGATGCCATCCAGCCATCTCATCCTCTGTCGTCCCCTTCTCCTCCTTCCCCCAATCCCTCCCAGCATCAGAGTCTTTTCCAATGAGTCAACCCTTCGCATGAGGTGGCCAAAGTACTGGAGTTTCAGCTTTAGTATCATTCCTTCCAAAGAAATCCCAGGGCTGATCTCCTTCAGAATAGGATCTATATTTTCCCAAGATTTGCTAACTACAGTGAAATCTCTGGTATAAATAGGTGTGTGTCTACTACAGCACCTGGTACATGGTATTGCTTAATCAATATGCATTGAATTAATTAATCACTACTGTGTCAGCATTTCCTGAGCTGTGATGATTAATAAACTTTCAATCTTTGCTGTTTCTAACCCTTTTGTTATTTACCTCTGCTGGGTCACTGGGAAGAAATTAAGGAGACAGCTAACACCCCTTAGGTTTCTGTTACAGGAGAAAACCTGAAGTGAGATTGTTAATATGAGTGCTTTGAAAAACATAATGCTGCAAAGCAGCACAAGCTTATAATGTGTTCCACAGATGCTGGAAGGTGTTAATTTATTTTTAATAGGTTGAGGATACTGGTACTAAGTTAAGGAAACAAAATCAATGTTAAGCAAATGTAGGAGGATAATATTTTGGATATGAACCAGTATCTTTTTCTCCGGACACTTGGCTTTCTTCTGCCCACTCCTGCATTGCTCCAATTAAAGCTGCTGTTGTTTTCTGTGTGCAGTGCCTTAGGTAGGAAAGCAGAGAAAATAGCTGCCATCCTACAGTTGCTTTCCAAAAGTATAAGACCTTAGAGGAAAGGCAGGACTAGAGGCAGAGACGAATGATGTGTGAGAACTAACAGTAGTAGAAGCTGTGCCTGCAGTCTCCACCCACTCAGAAAGCATGGTTTTTCTGGACTATAGGAAAGGCAGGGGGAGAAAAATAAGCTGGTGAGAGTATAGACATTGGTGGTTTCTGGTTTCTAAGGCTCACCCAGGAAAGTACAATCCCTGTAGACAAAATGCATAGTTTGCATAGTAAGTTTGTCTCTGCAGAGAGGTACTTAAGCAGCCTAGGAGAGTTCTCTATCTCAGAGCAACGAAATGGTATCAACTAGACTCAGCCTAGAGAGGGAGAAGGGAACATGGGACCCAGAAGGGCCAAGCAGACAGGAGGAAACTCTGGTCTGCCTTGACTGGCATGTGCAGGGCTAGGCAGGATGAAGGACATGTCAGAGGGCATTCTGCATGAACAGATTTCTAATAGAGCAGCTAGCCCCACCCTTGATGCAAAAGGACTCTCAAGCAAAGCAGACTCCTTGCTGGGTGTCACTGTATAACTGAAAGCCAGGAAGACATCACTTGCTGCACACTGGAACTAACAGGTATTTGGAAGCTGCAGGAAGCAAGTGATTTCTCCATTTTTTCCAGCTTGGCATGGAGAATTGTGATTAGGCAAGCACAGCTGGACATATCATGGATCATGATCCTGGAAAGGGATCCCAAGACTGTGGCTGAGTCTTTCATAGAACCTTCACATGAGCAGCCTTGCAGTTTGGGTGCTAGCTGCTTCAGCAAGAATCCTGAGAGTGCTGTTTCCTTGGAGCATCTTGGAACACACTCATAAAAACACTTGCTCCATCAAAGGGTTTTTCTCTATCAACTAGTGTAAAGTGAGCTGGAGGCAAAAAAAGGAGAGAAGAGTGCGGTATGGGCCACACAGGTCAGTGCATCAGTGCAGTAGAATCGGAGCAGCGCTTGATGCTTCTTAGATCCCCTGCATATGGGAGTAAGTTAGCCCAAAGAGGGTGGGATGGAAGAGAAGGATAGGACTTCCCTGGTGGTCCAGTGGTTATGAAGCTGCCTTCCAATGCAGGGGATGTAGGTTTGATCCTTGGTCAGGAACTAGGATCCCACATGCCTTGGGGCAACTAAGCCCAGACGCCACAACTCCTGAGACTGCTAAGACTTAGCACAGTCAAAAACAAACAAATATTTTTTCAAAAAGAAGAATAGAACAAAAAAAGGAGGGAAATAAAGAAGGAAACAGGAGAGAGACCCAAGGGAAGGAGGTTCTAAAGCAATTTAGAACCATAAAGATATTGACATATACCTGTGCTCTGACCCACAAGCTGGGAAATGGAGCTAAATTTTATTTTTTAATAATTACTTACCTAATGTAAATAAGAGAAACAATTCATGCCTAAAGAAGTCATTATATAAAGAATGTTATTAAAATTAAAGCCAGCATTTAAAATGATGCTTAATAAAAATCATAACAATATGGAAATTATTATATTAAAGCAATAGAGTAGTTATAGGCACAGTTTGGTTACAGTTATATAATATTACTATATGTTTATGTACATATGAAGAATAATAGAGAATATATTAGAAATTAATGTGCCATCTCTGAATAGGGCTAATATTTTAATCTTTCTACTCTTCTAAATGTTCCTAATTTTCTATAATAATTAGATATATTTTATAATAAAAAAATGAACTTTATACTTAAAATACTATCTGTACCTTGAATGGTTTTAAAATTAGGATATTAATTAAGTAAAACTTAACTAGGTCTGACATGATTAAAAATTAATTTTTGAATAATGATTCAAAATTACTATCCAGGTTATATAATATTAATGACAATCAATTCACTCATTTTTTAATCTAGCCATCCATTTCTCAATTATTCTTTCATCCAACTACTAATTTTTAAGAATGCTTCATGAGTCAGCAAACTATAGCCCAAGGACCAAATCCAGCACGCTATCTGGTTTTGCATGGCTTGTTAGCTGAAAATAGATTTTACATTTCAATAGTCAGAAAGAAAATCAAAAGAAACACAACATTTTGTGATATATGAAAACTACATAAAATTCAAATTGCCTCTCTAGGTCACAGTTTCCTCATCTGTAAAAGGCAGAGGTTAGTTAGAAATATTTTTTTGTTCATTTCTCTCTCTTGATCACAGTTTAAGAGAACATGAAGGCACAAATGCAGACAATGCAAGGGAGTTCCAGGATTCACTGCACCACATAAAATGGTAACAACTTCCATGGCCATCTCAAGGGAAATAAAATACAACATCTCTAATTTTAAACTCCACCCCTGAAGTCATCTACCTAGTGATGTGATACAACTCCCTGATTTGATGCAACTGAACTGATGTAACTCATTAAACTCCACCCATGAAGTCATCTACCTAGTGATGTGATACAACTCCCCGATTTGATGCAACTGAACTGATATAACTGATAAAACTCCACCCCTGAAATCATCTACCTAATGACCCCATATAATCAAAAATCCCTGGTTCATTATATCAAATCAAGAGTATAATTGAAGGTGCATTTATAATTTTCAGATGTGGTGCCCCCAAATCTTAACGGACCCAACTTTGTTGTTTCTCCATCACTGTCACGTCCAACTCTTTGCAACCCCACAGACTGCAGCACGCCAGGCTCCCCTGTCCTTCACTGTCTCCCAGAGTTTGCTCAGATTGATGTCCATTGAGTCAGTGATGCTATCTAACCAAATAATGCTAAAGATACATTTACTTCAGAATTTAAATATCTAGAAACAGACCAGGTTAATGATTCTTCATGCAAATCTCCTATTCTGAGCTACTTGGAACAATGACTAAGAATAAATGCCTCCAGCTGCCTAAAGTATTAAGAAGATGGTTTATTTTTAATGTATTTTAATGACTAAAATGAAACTTGAAACATAAGGTTTTATGAAGTTTCTAAAGTTTCTTTCTAATTGTATTATCTGTAATAGTTCATTGAGACAATGACAAAGGGAAATTTTAGATGACAAAATTGAATGCTAAAAGGAGTTTGGTAGGTTGATGGTAGATGCTTGCTAACACAATTGCATTTATAAAAGATACGCATGGAAATATGCAGTTAATTCTAGATAATCAGTCACGTAGGTCAGGTAGAAAGCATTTATAGTGGTCCTTGGTGAAAGAAAGACAGACCTTTCAGGAACATCAAGTATGTGTCAATTTTCAGATTCCTTGCATTATAATAGAAGAGGGGTTATAAGGTGGTCCCTACCAGGGACAGCTTCTAGAAGATGAGATCAGCACAGCCACACAGCATTTGAAAGTTCAGTAAGGCTCTGTACTTGATTCAATGTCCTGTTGCCACCTCCTGAAATGTTGAACAATTGTTGCTCAAGGGGCCTTGAATTTTAATTTTGCACTGGGTCTTGCTAATTATGTAACTGGTCCTGAAGCTTAAGTCCTAAGACTGTATTAACAGAAGCTTTATATCTAGAATATTGGAGTTTATAAATCCATGTGCTGGCAATTCTCTATTTGCCCCACTTCCCCCTAAGTCTATTCTTACCCACACTGACCTGTGCCCTACAAGGCATGTAATTGGGGGCTGGGGGGTAGGAAATACATATATCTGAGAGAATACTGAATATTTCGTTTGTATTTCTTTTTCAGAATCATATCAGGAACATTCTATATGTTCATCAGGAACATATATCTGACAGA